>NC_059348.1:8167655-9367655 GCF_019703515.2 Myxocyprinus asiaticus | reverse complement strand
TGGCCATCACAAAGCCCTGACCTCAATCTGACTGAAAATTTGTGGGCAGAAATGAAAAAGCATGTGCGAGCAAAGAGGCCTACAAACTTGACTCAGTTACACCAGTTCTGTCAGGAGGAATGGGCCAAAATTCCAGCAACTTATTGTGAGAAGCTTGTGGAAGGCTACCCAAAATGTTTGACCCAAGTTAAACAATTTAAAGGCAATGCTACCAAATACTAACAAAGTGTAGTAACCCACTAGTAATGTGATGAAATTATTATTAATTGAAATCATTCTCTCTACTATTATTCTGATATTTCACTTTCTTAAAATAAAGTAGTGATCCTAACTGACCTAAGACAGGGAATGTTTTCTAAGATTAAATGTCAGGAATTGTGAATAACTGAGTTTAAATGTATTTGGCTAAGGTGTATGTAAACTTCTGACTTCAACTGTAAATTATCATAACATCTGCTCGTTAAGCCTATTCACATTGTCAGCGATTTTGTCATTGGATGCCACAGGAAAGCATTCATTTTCAGTGAGAGCTGGCGAATTCCGGCGACACGAGTGACAGCAACCATTGGTGACAGGATGTGGGATTGTCAAGAGACATGACAAAGTTGAGAGAAGTTTAAGTTCATGCAAATGCAGAGTGATATCGCGCAGCGACTACCAATGAGAGAAGACAGTTTAGCTCACAGTGCAGGAAAGACGGTAAAGTAAATGTCATCGATTTCACTGTTCTATTTCATTTGTCTGTAACCACATGTATGGATATAATAAACCATGTCAGAAATTGTCCGCATTCTGTGTGAGTTTGATACATTGAAAGATCGTTCATTGTGTTGACACATTTTCGTCCAGAATGCAAATTTTTAGTGGCAACTAAATTATAATTATTATAATTATATAATAATAATTAATAGTAATAATTATCACATGTTATACATATACAGTGAAATTCTTTTTTTCACATATCCCAGCCAAGCTGGGCTCAGAGTGCAGGGTCAGCCATGATACAGCACCCCTGGAGCAGATAGGGTCAAGGGCCTTGCTCAAGGGCCCAACAGTGGCATCTTGGCAGTGCTGGGTCTTGAACCCCCGACCTTCTGATCAGTAACCCAGAGCCTTAACCACTGAGCCAAAACTGCCCCCACTGAAAAACGGATGATGTACCTGAAATAACATGTTCACGATAGGATGCATTGAGCACATATTTAGTTTATCTAAAAACACTCCCCTTGCAGAATATTCATTATTAGAGGCAAATCAAATGATTCCTTGTCAATAAGCATGCTATCTTTGTTTTACTGGCAATGTATCTCATCTGTGATCAGATTTTCTATAGCAATGGCCAGTTGTGCAGCCGAGCAACCTGACCTAGTTTCCATCTAATTTTCGTGCTGTTTTGTTATCGATAACGTGAAAATGCATTAAAAAAAATGTATGTTAAATTTGTCGTCTTCTGCTTGTTTCCATTCAAATGGCTTTTTATCGATAAAAAATGGTGTGCGTGATGATGTCATGCTTTAAAAAAAAAAAAAAAAACTTTACGTAAGTTTTGTTTTATCACAAAATAAATCTGCCCTTAAGCCGATTCCATACAGAAATGTGTGTTTATCGCTAATAGTGTAGGCCATACCTTTCGCCTCCCAGATGTCCCAATTCATTGAAATTAGCCAGCTTACTGTCATTTTAATTTCACAAATAAATGCAATCAGAAGACAAGGAATTGCAGTCAAAAGGAAACTGTAATATTGGTCCTGATGTTGCGCCTATCGCATGCTGCCACCGCTTTCGACCTGAAAGTGAATCGTCATGGCCCTGTTCAAGCTGGCAACCTGCACCAAGTAACGGGGAAACTTTCAGTCTTATAAGGACCATCCATCGACCATTCATATGCTGTGTGCACAGCTATTAAAGAACAATTGATGCGGTGTAATATCAGGGTTTCCTGAGTTTACATGTATGATATATTCCTGATATTCAAAATTTTGAACAAGCATATAACCTAAAGCATTGCGTCACAGCTGCATTATGTCCCGCATATTTGTCCAGCAACTTTCAACAACCAACTGAACTTGATTATCATCTAAAATTAATTTTAGTATCATAATGCAGTTTACATTTTCAGAAGAAGCTCAGCAAATGCGATCCGAGGTAAAGAGGGTTAGATTTAAAATATTTAAAAGTTTTAAAAGGTTCAAAAGCTCGTTTTCTGAAAGTGAACTCATTGGACAAATAGTTCAGATACTTTATAGTCTTGAAATGTAGAAAATGTCATTCAGCCGACTTTTTGCATCTACAGAACAGGGTACGGCTAATTTAAATTTGTGTAAAGAAAAGGCAATTATATAGGCCTAACAATATTATTTTTTCGTTTGGTAATTTATTTTTTTAATTTTATGCTTTTTTTCGTTTGGTAATTTATTTAATTTAATACAGGGAAATTTGCTGGCATTTTGGCATTTGAAGTATTGAAATAGAGTTTATGCGCTAGAGTTAAACGGAAAAATATTATGTCGACACTTGTGAAATTTTAGCGATAATTTGCGTTTCCGTACTTCAAATGTCAAGAAAAACTGGTTTGGAAACACTTTTTGTTGAGAAAATTGGCATTAGCGCAAAAATGTAGAGTCACATGACAGAATTTGCCCCAATCGTTAGCCTGTGTCAATCATGACGACAAGGTATACATCCATAAAAGTCCATTTATTGTACATGATTATGGATTGATCTGAACGGCATAAAGATCCGATCACTGCAAACATGACACTTCCAGGAGTGCCAACACAAATATCTCGTATCAAGACATGCACATTGACAAGTGCACGGAGAACAAATTAACGGTCACTGTTTGTGATTAATTGAAATCGCGGTAGACATCCGTTTATTTATTAAGGTTACTTTTTCACACCATTCAAAATAATAGAGAGCAGTCATGGAGTTAGCTCACAATACAAAAAAATATAATTTCTGTGCACAAAGATGTTTTAAATTAAAAATAAATACACAATACTAGAAGAAAAGCTTCAGTGTGCTTTTTTGGAACACTAACATATAACACAATTCTATTAAATTATTGTTTAGCTTACATTTGAAAAAATGCTGGCAAAATTCCCTATATTAAATTAAATACATTACCAAACAAAAAACGCATTAAATTAAAAAAATAAATTACCAAACGAAAAAAATTATATTTTTAGACCTATATATGCCTTTTCGTTACACAAACTTAAATTAGCCTTACCCTGTTCTGTAGACGAATAAAGTTGGCTGAATGACATTTTCTACATTTCAAGACTATAAACTATCTGAACTATTTGTCCAATGAGTTCACTTTCAGAAAAGGAGCTTATGTTTTTCTTTTTTTTTTTTAATTACATTTTTTAATGAAATCTTATAATATCAAGAAACACACACACACACACACACACACACACACACACACACACACACACACACACACATATATATATATATATATATATATATATATATATATATATATATATATATATATATATATATATATACACACACACAACATTTAAACCCCACAAATGTGTATATACATACACATACATATACATACACACACATAATAATCACACTCACTTAAAAACTATACTACAATACTCTCTCCACAAACCAGCCGAGAGCCCTCCAAAAATTCCAAATACCTGCCCCATTTCCGGACAAACAAATCTAAATCACCCCATCCCAATGACACCTCCTCATAAGCCGCTTCCCTCCCCATCTCCGTGCACCACTCCGGATATGGGGGCGCACCAGCTGACCTCCAATCCCTCAAAATAACCTGCCTGGCGATCATCACACAGATCAGAAACCAGTTCTCAATATGGCCATCCCCTCATCGATGACCGCCCCATCGCCCAGAACACAAAGTCTGGGGCAAAACGAAATTCTGAACCTTTGACCAGAATTTCTGGATCTCGACGCACCACCAAAAAACATGGGCCATGTCTCCATCCTCCGACTGGCATCTCTAGCAGGTGGGTGTATCTTTAAGACCAAGCCTATACAGTCTAGAGGGGGTCCAATAAAATCGATGCAAAATTTTGAATTGTATAAGGATATTTTAAGGATATCAGTTCATTTTAATAACATTAACCTTCCCAATCATCGATAAATGTAATGAAGCCCACCTGCCCACATCGCTCGAAAACCTTTTTATTAAAGAGTCAAAATTAACACTAATTAAATCAGACAAATTTGCTGGGAATAAAATCCCCAAATACTTAATGCCCTGTTTGGGCAGTTTTGGGAAGGTGCCCGGTTGGAAAGCCGTTACTGGACAGTACGCTGTCAGTGCCAAAGCTTCGGATTTAGACCAATTGACTTTGTATCCTGAGAACTTGGAAAAGGAATTAATAATTCTGTGGAGGGAAGGCATAGATCTAGTAGGTTCAGAGACAAATAATAAAATATCATCTGCATAAAGCAAAAGCTTATGCGCCACACCTCCTGCCACCACCCCTGGAAAATCATCCTCCTTTCTTATCGCGGCTGCTAATGGTTACAGGGCAAGACAGAACAATAATGGGGAATGAGGGCAACCCTGCCGAGTGCCCCTATCCAGTGTAAAATAATCTGAAATTAATCCATTTGTTTGTACCGCTGCTACAGGGTGTCTATAAAGTAACTTAATCCAACCAAGAAATGTACTCCCGAAACATATACATTTCCAAAATCTTAAAAAGATAATTCCATTCTACCATATCAAATGCCTTTCTGTCATCAAGTGAGATGGCAGCGACCAGAGACTGATCATTCGCTACTGACCACATGATATTGATAAGACGCCTGATGTTATCAGAAGAGCTGTGGCCCCTGATCTATATGTGTAAGAGATGTCATAAACTTACTTAATCGGTTAGCCAAAATTTTAGACAAAATTTGTACATCTAGTTGGACCATGGAGATTGGATGGTAACTTTTACACTCGCTTGTATCTTTGTCCTTTTTAAGAATCAGACTGATCCGGGCTTATGTCATGGTTGGAGGAAGCTTTCCATTCTTTAATGATTCAGTATAAACTTCTAACAAAAGTGGAGCCAGTTCTGTAGCATAGGATCTAAAAAATTCTGCAGCAAAACCATCTGGCCCCGGAGCCTTGCCTGTAGGTAGGGACTTAATTACCTCGTCAACTCCTCCAAGGTTATCTCAGAATCAAGAAAGTTTTTTGGCTCAGTCTTCAGTTTAGGAAGATCTAATGGTTCCACAAAGTTTCTAATATTTTCATCAGTAGACGAAGATGTGGAACTATAAAGATCAAGATAGAACTCTTTAAAGGCATTATTAATATCAATGGCTGAGGTAAAAATTTCACCACCAGCAGATTTTACTGAGGGAATGATAGAAAGAGATTCTCTCTGCTTTATATATCTAGCCAAAAGCTTCCCTGCTTTGTCCCCCGACTCAAAGTATGACTGTCTTGCCCTGAATAACCAAAACTCCACTTTCTGTGACAAAATAGTATTATATCTATATTTCAATCGGGTCAATTCTCTGAGGCCATCAGATGACACATGGCGCTTCAGCTCTGCCTCTGCACTTTTAATATTTCCTTCCAACTCCATGAGTTCTCGTGCTTTGGCTTTTTGATGAATGAGGCATACTGTATGATCCGACCCCTAAGAACCGCCTTAAGTGCCTCCCAAGTCACACCCACAGAGGATACAGAGGACCAGTTGGTCTCCATATAAACACTGATTTCAGTCTTTAACATTTGTTGGAAATCAGGATTTTGCAAAAGGGATACATTAAGGCGCCAACTATATGATTTATTTTTCTCTACATGTGGCAACACCTCTAAACACACCAGGGCATGATCCGAAACTAAGATGTTTCCAATTGAGCAGTCAACAATGATGAAATGAGGGACTTAGATATTAAAAAAAAATCTATTCTAGAATAAATCTTATGGACTGATGAAAACAATTTATAGTCTCTACCAGATGGGTTCAAAAGTCTCCAAATAACTGTAAGACCAAGATTTTTACACATCCTGTGAAGCATCAATGATCAAGGACTGAATCCATCAAAAGATTAAAGTCTCCTCCCAAAATTATATCATGAGGGAGGCCAGCGGCTTGCAACATCCCTTGAAGATCTATAAAAAAGCCCTGATCATCAGCGTTAGGTGCGTAAATATTAGCCAAAATCAGACTTTGCCCCTGAATTTCTGCTAAAACAATAATGACTCTTCCTAATTTACCTTTAAACTGTTTGAGACATTTGAATTGTAAATGTTTATTTACCAATATAATGACTCCCTTGCTCATACTTGAGCCAACACTAAAGAAAACATGTCCACCCCTTATCTTCCCAAATTTTTCAGCTTCCTGCGGGGAAAGATGCGTTTCTTGAAGAAACACTATATCATATTTCTTACATTTAAGAAAAGAAATAACCTTCCTTCATGGGGTTCCCCAACCCATTCACATTCCATGTGGAGAGAGATAGTACACTCATATTAACATTTGACATTTTGATATAATAGAAAAAATAAATTGTGTGCCAAAGACAAATTTATGAAGACCACATTTCAACATGAATGCATCAACAAAACCCCAAACTTCCCCCCGAACAAAACAAACAGAAAAAAGAAAAACGTGCGCATTAACCCCGCGCACGAAAGCGCCAACCAGTGTCAATCCCTTAAAACTCAAAGTGTCCATGTACACCTACGAGAGCCCCCGCGACAACTTTGCCATCGGATTGCTCAATTTTGTCTCACAAATTTGTAAGGCAAAATTACATAACATCAAATATTTTGTAAAACAAACCCCAGCCAATAGGCAGAATAAACACAAAGAACGTGTAGACTCATTCACAGAACTGTCTCAAAGGTGTGTTCCTTCACAAAACAAATTCCAGCCGATATAAAGCCATTCAGTTTCCTCGGTCAGACAAACGAATCTTCAGTGAGCCAGCTGATGAGTGCAGCAGATGACATAATCATTCCAATGTCCCACGAAAATACTCCGCAAATCATCAAGATACTCCAGCCAACAGGAGGCATAAGCACAAGGGACTGACAGATTCATCCATAACTGTCCCGAAGTAATGTTATTTAACAAAACAAGCTCCAACCGCAAGGCGGGACAAGCACAAAAGGAAACGAAACACGCATCCCGGTTTCTCGGATGGTCAAGAGTTAATTCACTCGGAGGCCGCATAAAAGTATATCCCATGATTTACACAGTCCGTCAACTTTATAAAAGACATCCTTTGTGTGGGCATGTAGATATTTTCCGGTCATCCGTAGTGTCTATTCTCAATCTGCCTGGGAACTTCATTGTAAATGTGATCTTCCGTCAATGCAAAAGTTTCTTTAAGGAAAATCATTAATCCATAAAACAAAACAAACTCCAACCACTCGGCGGAGCCAACGCAAAAAGAAACAAAAATGGCCCCCAACTTCCTCCGAAAGCCAGAGCATGTACAGTGAGCCAATCCACTCACAAGAAAAACACCAAATGGTTACTCACCCATTGTTTCAATAAAAGACATTGCCTGATTGGGACATGTAAATACTTTGCTGCCGTCCTTGGTGTTAATTCTCAGTCTGGCTGGAAACATCAGAGCAAAAGTGATCTTCTGCTGATGTAAGAGTTTCTTGCATTCCTTAAACCGATAGTGTTTCTGTCTTGTCGAGTTCGCAAAGTCCGGGAACAAGAAAATATTGTAATTCTTCCAAGAAAGCTTTCCTTTGCTCCTGGCCTGGCGCAACACGAGATCTTTATCGGATGATTTCAAAAATTTGGCCAGAATCGATCGGGCCTCTCTGCCTCAGCAGATCTGCGAGCCGGGACTCTGTGAGCTTGCTCGATTTCCAGCTTGTGGCCTGTTATGTCGAGCAGACTTGGGAGAAGCTCGTCAGGAATTCCAACAATTCGAATGTTATTCCTGCGGCTTCTATTCTCAAGATCTTCAAGCTTTTCAAGAACACGTTCCAAATCAACTTTGGTCACGGGCGGATTAGCGGCTAATTCCCTCTCTGATGCCTCCAAATAATCGATTCATTTTTCAACATCTGTCACTCTTGTGACTAGCTCAGACAATTTTTTTCCATTGCCGTAATCGATCGACGTATTACAGCGAGATCCTCCAAGTCTGCATGTACCTTCGTCAGCATCACCGACGTGTTGGACAGTTGACGCTGGATTCCTTCTCCCGCTGCGCCATCCAAATCGAGTCCCTGGTCCACAGGCCTGTCTTGGCTTTCATCTTGAACCCGTAAGTGTCTTTTAATGTCTCGAGAGCCCGAGGATTTTGACTTCTTTGCCATGTTTACCTCAAACAGTAAATGTGTAACTGGGTGTATCAAATTTCACCGGATTGTATCATGAAAATAATAAAAAAATTAGCAAAGTGCGCAGAGCTGTCTCTCACACGTCTGCCCTTCGCATGGCGTCACGTGGCTCCCCTTTTAAAACTTTTAAATATTTTAAATCTAACCCTCTTTACCTCGGATCGCATTTGCTGAGCTAATTCAGAAAATATAAATTGCATTATGACGCTAAAATTAATTTGAGATGATAATCAAGTTCAGTTGGTTGTTAAAAGTTGCTGGACAAATATGCGGGACATAATGTAGTTGTGATGGCGATGCATTAGATTAGATGATTGTTCAAAATAGCCTATTGAATATCAAGAATGTATCATCTATTTAAACCCTGAAATTACACTGCATCAGTTTTTCTTTAATATCTGTGCACACCGCATATACACATCGATGGATGGTCCTTATACTAAGACTGAAAGTTTCCCCCACTACTTAGTGCAGGTTGCCAGCTTGAACAATGATGATTCGCTTTCGGGTCGGAACCGGTGGCAACCTGCGATAGGCACAACATCAGGACCAATATTACAGTCCTATCAGAAGGGCAACTGTTCTCTTTTGATTGCAATTCCTCATCTTCTGATTGCATTTATTTGTGAAATTAAAATGACAGTAAGCTGGCTAATTTCAATGAATTGTCTCAATACTCTCCCCATTTTACCAAAACTTTGGGACATCTGGGAGGCGAATTAGCGATAAACACACATTTCTGTATGGAAACGGCTTAAGGGCAGATTTATTTTGCGCTAAAACAAAACTTATGTGACAAAGTGTTTTTTTAGGCATGACGTCATCACGCACAGCATTTTTATTGATAAAAGGCCATTTGAATGGAAACAGGCAGAAGACGGCAAATTTAGCAAAAAACAATTTACACATTTTCACTTTGTCGATAACAAAATAGCGCAAAAAGTGGATGGAAACTAGGTTATAGTGAACAAGTCTTCAGAGCTCAGATAATTGAGACAAGTACAAAATGGATACTGACAATGTTTACATGGACACCAGAAAGCTGTTTATTGCAAGAAAGCTGCTTAAGGTTTGAAATCGGTATATGGGTGGACATGAGCTGTGTTATCGGCTTTCTCTTTACTCCTGTGTACATGCGACTTGGTAAGCAACTTTCTTCACGGCAACATCATTTTCCCATGACGCTTGTGTAAATAAACATGGGATCTGAGGAAGACTTTGCTATTTTATTCTCTGTTTCTTAGCTTTATTTCCAGATACTCCAGAATTGTTGTTGTTTATCAGTATTTTACATTGGTGTGTAAAAATGTAATTTATAGTTTGTGATTTTCCCATTTTACTTCCAGAAATGTTTAATTCTTTCCTCTTTACGCATTCATCGTAAGCGCATGAAACTCAAGACGCTTTGTTCTCAGCTTGCTTTCGGTCAGAAAGCCAGAGCCATTCCATTTCCGTCCCGCAATACTCCTTCTGTGGCTCCTGAGGGACCGCACAAGGGAGGCACACGAGAATGGGGGAAAAGGCACTGAGATTTGAAGAGGATTTGTCACCGGCCCAGCCTTTGCATGCCTTCACTATTAAGCAGTCGAGCCTGTTCAATACGAATGCAGTTAGTGCCTGGGCTGAGCTCATGTTGATACAATGGTTGTAGAGATTGATTGTGTTCATTGAGAGCACATTAAAACTTAAAATGCTTCACTCTGGGCTCGCGCCCACCTCCTCCCACTATGCTTTTTCTGCAGCTCCAATGGGACTGCACGAGGGAGACAGGTGAGGATGGGATATAGAACGTGGAGAGTTTGAGGATGATTTGGTGCCGGCTTGAGCCATGCACCTATGGAATGCCAAATAGGCCATATGTAAATGTGAGTCTCCTCTTCCCCATATGAAGCGGCTTCGCCTATCCAGTACGACCCTGACATCGCATTGTGTGTTTGATACCATCATGTTCAGTGGAGATTATGAGGAAAGGTTATATCGCTTGTGTTTATCCCTGCCAATCTCGCACTGAGATTGGTTGCATTTATTATGAGCGCATGAAAACTTGAAATGCTTTGCTCCCATCTTCTCAGCTCCCGAGGGACCAGTATGGCCGTGACGATCAGCGCACTGCATGCATGATACGATCACATTTGGCTGGGATTATGAAAGGGATGTTATGTCATTCGTGTTTATCACAAGGGCTGTTTATTGCATGGGCAGAGTCCACGCTGATCCAGTGTTTGCTGAGATTGATTGTGTTCAGTGCGAGTGCATGACACTCAAAAGATGTTTGCTTTCGGCTTGCTTTCTGGAAAAAGATGACACTGGTCCACTCTCCTCCCTATATCTAGAGAGGACGAGATTCATGAGGAGCATGGGGTTCATGAGGATAATTGTCACCGGCTTCAGCCTTGCATCTCCCCGCTTCTCCATCTTAATGGGCTTCGCCTATTCAGTACACCATGGCGATTCGTGGCCTGCTCTGACTGTCAGGAAGTCACTTCTCAATCTCCCCGCCATTGTGAGCCGGGAATGAGAACGTGACATCTCCTCTGTAACACAGGATGGTTTTGCCCTGATTTACTGTTGTCAAGTCGTCAACGCCATGCCAGAAGACTGCCATGTCGCAACACGGAGGTCTATGTGCCTCCACATCGCCTAGCACCTTGCATTGTCCCAGTCACTACAATGAAAGAGAATGGTGATTGAGACTAACATTTTGCCTAACATCTCCTTTTGAGCTCCACGGATGAAAGAAAGACATATGGATTTGAAAAAACCATGAGTAAGTGATGACAGAATTTTCATTTTGGGGTCAAACTACTCATTTAAAAGTTCAATGATATCCCCAATGAGTCAATTCTGAATGAGGGAATCTTGCTGCTAAATCAGTTGTGATGTTTGTTGAAAATAGTTAATGTGTATGATAAAGGTGGATAATAGGATGATATTTTGAAAATTATGCTTGTATATTATTAAAAATATAGTGTGTATATTATATAAATTGGTACACAGACCTAATTATTAAAATGACTGATTTACAAGGCAGAAAAAAATACCTGTATAGATCAGATGGAGATGAGAGATGTATCAGATGTATCAAATAGCGACTACACACGTACCCCCGGGGTGGGTTGTCAATAGGCAGACCTCCCTTGATTCTAAAAGTTTTACATGGCGCGAGGTGGCATAGACCATCTCGCCCTGTCACTGTCCTGGTCTTAGCGTTTGTTTTTTAAAGCGCTCATGGGTCCCAGGTCGAGCCATTGGCTACAGTGAGCTGACACATGCTCTCATTAAAGACTACGCTGCTCTTTGCTTTGGCGACAGTAAAGCGTGTTGTGGAACTTTAAGCATTGAGGGTCGATGACACTTGTAAAGAGTTTGGACCAGGTGTGTCAAACACAGGAAGGGCTACGTGCCCAAGATTTTGACCACTCCCTTCAGGGCTCAGGTTACTTCCCTACTTTCCAAACAAAGGCTTTCCCATTGGATCGTGGATGCCATTGCGCTTGTGTATGAGTCACAATGCATGCAGTGTTATATTGCTGTTAAAGCTCACTCCACCAGAAGCATGGCCTCTTCTTGGGCATGGTCTAATGGTGTTTCCCTAGAGGACATCTGCCTAGCTGGACTTCCCCTAGCACTTTTTCTAGGTTACATAACCTGGATGTTGCCTCTCTCTCTCTCTCTTCCCAAGTGCTTGCTGTGAAGGAGGGTTAGCCCTTTGATTTTACTGCTGTACAAACCAGTATACTTCTATGTGGTCATTTCATGAACCACAACTGGTGGTCATTTTTTATTAAGTTTTATTACTCATCTAGTTTGTGATTTTATACTCATTCACTAGCGGCCAGGCACCGCCCTGTACAATCCTACCATGGTGAATTGGCATAATTTGCAGTATTGCGCTACCTGGATTGGCTAGCGTCACCGCCGTGTGTATCCTTCTTATCTGTAACTTTTGTTCCTCCCTTTCGATTATGTTACAAAGAGGAGGCTCTGTGGGTGTTTTTTTTTTAAATACCCTATCGGCTAGTAGGAGTTGTTTGCGCATGTGAATCAGTAGCATGGTGTGATGGTATACATTTCCCCATAGCGTCAGCTATCTGGCACAACGTCGAGAGACCGACTTGAAAGGGGATGGTTTCTCTGAAAGGAGGGAACGAGATGCTGCGTACACTGGCCACACTACTGAATTTTCACTCTAGGGGCTAAGTATTGCTCTGTACCCTTCAGTTGAATATTATGATTAAATAGCGCAGTGTTCCGCCATATATACTCACAATGACATGTGTGAAGAGGGTGGAGCACGAAGTGCTATCTGCTTCGGTGTGTACCCAATTGAAAATGGATCCTCAAGGGAGTGTCTGTAGTTAAATTATACATTTAATCAAGTAGAACCAGGTATGGAATGATCGCTGTATGCTGATGATAGGGCGCTGTTGAAAAGCGGTCGAAAATTAAAAAAGTTCAGTAAGTAACTAACAAGGTTAAAGAATCTGCTCTGAAATGGGATTTTCGGCTGTCAACATCAAAGTCGTAAGCATTATGCTTTATAAGGGAGAAAAATTTTCATGTAATTCTTACACTTTGGAGCAGGTGTCTGCAGTAAAAATTCTTGAAGTCTGGTTGAATGTGAAATTGACCTTTGGTGTTCACATAAAAAAACTGCTAACTAAATGCAAGGCTTTGAATGTCATGACATGCTTGGTTGGGTGCAAACTGCAATTTACTCAGCAACATTTCTTGCACCATTATTAGATCAGCACTTGAATATGAATGCATGGCATATAGTTCAACAAGTAGGTCATTATTGAAGATAACATTAATTCGCTGTGGACTACACAGAAAATAAAGTGCTATCATTTGCAATCCAATTAAACAGTGAGTAAAGCTTCTCTGACCACTGCTTGCATCACTTCTCTTAAAATGGAATACATAGATAATAAATTGCCGCCAACTAAAGAATTAATCGACCAAATAACAAAGGACACTGCATATATATGCACTTCTGCAATCAATTTGGGATGGACTTCATAGACACTTCAATCGTGAATCTTACAGTTCATACAAAATCCTTTAGTTTTTTTGTTTGTTTGTTTGTTTGTTTGTTTGTTTTTTTCAGATTAACACTTTTTAATTGATTCTTATACAGAGTAAAGAATAAAACATAATATAAATGTAAGAATCCACTATTATCCATTTTAAACCCCCATTAATTCCCTATCCCTTTCCCAATCCCCAATCCCACCCTAACCCTCAACAAATGTCACTGTGGTCAAAGCCTGTTACACACATATAATATAAACACATTTATTTGAGAAACTACAAATATAAAAATCAACAAATAAAAGGAGAAAAGGAGAAAAGAAAAATTCCACAAAGGATACGATTCACAATTTCGACCATAATCACGTTTCTTCCTCACTGAGATCCTTCCATAAAGGTCAAGTATTTGTCCCATTTCTTACCATACATGTCTAGTCTGCCAAGTTTTTTATATGACATCTTTTCAAATGCCACCACCCTTCCCAAATCGGTGAACCACTTTTGAAATGAGGGAGTGCCTTTTGACTTCCATCCTCTAAGAATTATCTGTCTGCAAATCAGTTAACTAGTTTGGTCCCAGCTTTTTGTATATTTGTCACCTACTTTAATAACCGCTCCATCACCCAGTTGTGGTGGAGTGAGCAAGAGAAAGACACAGTGGGTGTGGCGTCAAGCCTCGGAGAGGCATTTATTAGAAATAATAATAAACATAAAATGTCCCCAAAAAAATAAAAATTTAAATAAAGTATCCATGGGGGAGAGTGTTCCAAATAAAAGGGAATCTGGCATCCTCGCGGTGACTGGGGCATGTGTAGGAAAGGGTGGTGTCCACAGGAATGGTCCAGGATGTGGGCGGGACACGACGGCTGCTTGCGTTCCCTTCTGTGGTCCGCAGTGCGAGGGGCGGCGGCTTCTGTGGCGGCCTGTCTTCCCAAGGGCTGTGGCGAGTGTGACATGAAGGCAGCCTGGCATCCGTGTTTGTCAGCCGCGATGCGAGCGGTGCTCCCCAGCGACTCATCTATCCCACGCCGGGGTTTCTTGGGGAGCGGGTCCGGCACGCATCTAACTTGGCCGGTATCCTCCCTGCTGTGCTCCTTGAACCTGCGAGGATGCCAGTGTGTGCAAACATGGAGAATAGAAGCTGGCTTCCTGAGAAGAGGAGCGGTCTATGTTTATTTAACACATCTCAGCTGTGCCTCGTTCCCCGCTGCCTAAACGAGGCTTATTAATTATGCGCCTCTTCTCTCTCCTGCCCATTCCTGTCGTGAGCCTGGCTGAAGGACGGCCCTCTGAGGCGGGGCGATGATGATGAGAGGGAGGGACGGCTCATTCTGTCACACAATACGTACAGTCTAGGGCAGAATGAAAAAATTCTGGACCCTTACCCAGAATTCTTGAATCTTAGCATAGAACCACAGAGCATGGGCTGTCTCCATCCTCCAACTTTCATTGCCAGCAGGTAGGTGTGCCTTTTAAACCAAGCCTAAACAATAGATTTAAACAATCTAGAGGGAGTCCAGTAGAAATGATGCAAAATCTTAAACTGAATAAGGCATAGCCTTGCATTCCTAGACATAGTTTAAAAAATATATATATTTCCCACTCCCCATCTTCCAATACCAAGTTCAAATCTCTTTCCCATAACTTCTTAAGAGCTGTTAAGGCTCCATCAGCAATGTTGGTTAGTTACTTTAAAAAAAAGTAATCCACTACTGATTAATTTTATGAAATTATTATTGGATTAATTGACTGAACACTTCATGGGAAAGTAATCAGATTACTAATTACTTTACTTTGAAGTTACTATCTAAAACCAATAAAACCTGTAAGCCTGCATTTAGATCCAGTCCCTTTCATCTTTTGTTTCTGCAGACATTACACCAAGACAACGCAAGAACTTAGGGACAACTCTGTGGATGCCCTTGAGTGGCCCAGCCAGAGCCCCGACTTGAACCCAATCAAACATCTCTGGAGAGACCTGAAAATGGCTGTCCACTGATGGTCTCCATCCAACCTGACAGAGTTTGAGAGGATCTGCAGAGAAGAATGGCTGAAAATCCCCAAATCCAGGTGTGCAAAGCTTGTCGCATCATACCCCAAAAAAACTTGAGGCTGTAATCGCTGCCAAAGGTTTTTCAACTAAGTACTGAGTTAACTATGACATCTGGCTTTAGAAGTTGGTGTAACTGGCAGACATATTTTCTACTCTCAATGAGCTTAATTTAAGTCTTGAGGGTCTCAGTGCCATTGTTTTCAACACTCAGGACAAAGTTGAAGCACTTATAAAAAAATTCATTTTCTGGTCCAGCTGTCACTCCTCCAATCCCACATCTCTCATTTCAAGAGCAAGAACAATTACATGTGTCAAAGTAATTTGAAATTCCCAGAGTCTGAGAAAGAGCCAGCAGTATTTGTACCCCAATATCAGCTAATCATTAGGAAGGTGCCGCGGATGGTCGCCTCGGTGTGGAGCGCTCCTATTCTTTTGTTGTTTTTGTTTGTTTGTCCTGTGTTTAGTAATATTTTTCCAATCAGTTTTACCAGGGATGAACTGCTGAATATTCAGCAGCATATACCAGACAATCTTTTCCCGATTTTTGAATATTCTGACACTTTGCTGGACATTTTAGTCAGAGGCGCAGCTTTGCTGTTCAAGAGATGCAGGCGAGGGAGACGAGCAGGCACACTGGTCAAGCTCAGTCGGCACAGCTTTCGAACAGCGCTGCCGAGCATTAATCTAGTGAATCCCCGCTCTCTTCCTAACAAAACGGACGAACTACATCTCCTCACCCGTACAAACTAGGACTTTTCAAACTTTGCTGCCTTGTGCTTCACAGAAACCTGGCTGAGTGAAGCCATTCCGGATAGCGCGTTACATCTGCCGGGCTTTCAGTTGTTCAGAGCAGATCACATTGCAGATTTAACGGGGAAAACGAGAGGCAGTGGAACATGCTTTTACATCAGTGAAAGTTGGTGTACAGATATAACAACATTAAAGAAGATGTGCTGTCCTAATTTGGAAGCACTCTTTATTAACTGTAAGCCTTTCTACTCGCCGCGGGAGTTTTCTTTGTTTATTCTGGTGAGTGTTTATATCGTGCCAAACGCGTGTGTGAACACAGCACTGCAACAGCTGGCTGATCAGATCACTGACACTGAACAACAATACCCGGACTCAGTTATTATTATTCTTGGGGATTATAACAAAGAAAACCTCACACGTGAACTGCCCAAATACAAACCGCACATTACATGCCCCACTAGAGACAGAAATATACTGGATCATTGCTACACAACTATAAAGGATGCATATTGCTCTGTCCCAAGAGCAGCTTTGGGACTCTCTGATCACTGTCTGATTCGTCTTCCTCCAACCTACAGACAGAATCTAAAATCTGCTAAGCCTGTATTAAGGACTGTAAAGAGATGGACCAATGAAGCAGAGCTGGAACTACAAGCCTGCTTTGACTGCACTGATTGGAGTGTTTTTGAGGCCGCAGACACCAATCTGGACAAGCTCACAGATACTGTTAAATCATATATCAGTTTATGTGAGGATATGTGCATCCCTACTAGGATTTATTTAACGTTTAACAATGACAAACCATGGTTTACAGCAGAACTACAGAGGTGGGGATAAAGTATTGTACAATCAGGCCAGGAACACACTGAATAAGGAAATCAGAGTGGCTAAAAGAAGATACTCTGAGAAGCTGAAATTTTTTTTTTCAGTTAACGACTCTGCATCAGTGTGGAGTGGCATGAAACAATTTACAAATTACAGGAATCCTGCCCCCAACCCTGTGGTGGACCAACAACTGGCTGACAACCTAAATGTGTTCTGCTGTAGATTTGAAAGGCCCAATCTCACACCCCACTCTGACCTTCACTTCACACAAACACCAACACCTCCTGCAACCCCCCTCCTCACCCTCCTGCTACTCAACCTGCACTTAAGATCTGTGAAGAAGAGGTGTCCCATGTCTTCCGAAAACAGAAGATAAGGAAAGCACAGTGCCCAGATGGAGTTTCATCTGCGTGTCTTAGATCCTGACGAAACCAAAAATCACAGGACTTAATGACTACAGATCTGTCACCCTGACATCTGTGGTCATGAAATCATTAGAGAGACTGGTGTTTGCCCACCTGAAGAACATCACTGGACCCTTTCTAGATCCCCTTCAATTTGCTTATCGAGCAAACAGGTCTGTGGAGGATGCAGTCAACATGAGATTGCATCATATCCTGCAACATCTGGATGGACCAGGGACATATGCAAGGATCCTTTTTGTGGACTTCAGTTCGGCTTCAACACCATCATCCCAGCTATACTCCAAACTAAACTACACCAGCTGTCAGTGGATTACCAGCTTTCTGACGGACAGGCAGCAGCTTGTGAGATGGGAAATTCACTTCAAGCACCTGTACAATCAGCACTGGTGCCCCCCAGGTATGTGTGTTCTCCCCACTACACTTCTCCCTCTACACCAATGACTGCATCGCCAAGGACCCCTCTGTCAAGCTCCTGAAGTTGGCCTCATCCAAGATGACGATGAGTCTGCATATAGAAGGGAGGTTAAACAGCTGGCTGTCTGGTGCAGTCAAAACAACCTTGAGCTGAACACGCTAAAAACAGTGGAGATGATTGTGGACTTTAGGAGGAACCCCACAACACTGACCCCCTCACCATTCTAAACAGCACAGTGGCAGCAGTGGAGTTATTCAGGTTCCTGGGTCCTACCATCTCACAGGACCTGAAGTGGGAGACCCACATTGACTCCACTGTGAAAAAGGCCCAGCAGAGGTTGTACTTCCTTCGCCAGTTGAGGAAGTTCAACCTGCCACAGGCACTGCTGATACAGTTCTACTCAGCAGTCATTGGGTCTGTCCTCTGCACTTCAATAACTGTCTGGTTTGGTTCAGCTACGAAATCAGATATCAGAAGACTACAAAGGACAGTTCAGACTGCTTTTGGGCCTCATGTATTCAGATAGAAGACAAAGGCAGGCCTAACACAGTTGTAAAACCTGACTGAGGCCCACACACAGTCATAAATCTTACTGATAAAAACCGTGCCAAAATCAAACAAAGGAAGTCCAAAACAGATTACAAATCCCATGAAGCCTTGCTCACTAAAGGATCGAACTCTCAACTCCTATTGGATGAGGCACACAACAGAACGGCCCTCAACCAAGACGTCATCGGGAGTAGAAATAACTCTGAAATCCTTCTGGGCGTTGCTTCCAGCAACTCTGCCCGCCGTGTGTAGACGCAGCTCATTGCTGCTCTCAGGTGTAGCCTCGTGGCACAAGGAAGTAACATCTGACTTGAAACTGTGGCCATACAGTCTCCATCCCGCTGGATGAGTTGAGATTACTCTGTGTTCCACCGAACACTCTAACAGATCCGAAGGAGACCACCTAGCAATCCTCATTTTCATCTGTTTGCCTGCAGAAATGAAGAGAAAAATATTTCTCTTCCATCTTCAATCAAGTCAACGTCGCTGATTTCTCCGCCAGCCCGCCGAGAATCAGCAGCCGTACCGCCCGCCGACAGAGCGATGAAACGGCCTCCCGTCATCACCCGAGCCTCGAGGAACCGAGTCGGAGTTAAAGGACGGATGAACACACATTCTACCTGTGTCCTCATATGATTCAAGTAAGAGGTTTACGTATGGGCAGAGATAGAATATTATAGTGTGTTATTCTTGTGTATCAAGGTTATTGCTTGTACAGTTTACAGACCGCCTAGTCCGCTCATTGCTGCCAATAATACTCAAGGTATTACTGTAATGTACTGTTATCACGAATGAGATCTGCTGTGTTGTAGTCCAACCACATTGGACTGTTGTGTATTTCCGCCATCGTGGGTAAGACCGGCACACTGAGTTTATCCATTAAAGAACCAAAGACCGTGGGACGGTTTACAAGTCGTCCACCGTGTCTCTGAGTGATAAACTAACAGCTGCTTTCTCTCCCACGATCGCGAAACCGGCTTTGGTGCCACCACTTTATTCTCTCTCTCTCTCTCACTCTCTCTCTCTCGTACTAACCACACAAACACGCGACCCCTCACAAACATTCTCGCACACACTTTTGGCTAGTAGATACCTTCGTGATAATGCTGAGCTTTGTCCCTATGTTATCGTACAAGCGGAGACACGTGGTAAACGGGCAGACGCCATTAACCAGCTTCTCTCCGGCCACATTCGCGGCCATATTCTCTGGCTGGAAATCTCGCTTGACGTACTCTCCACGAGAGTCACGTCCGCCATTTTGTGCGCGTCACACCGTACACACACACACACACACACACACACACACACACACACACACACACACACACACACACACACCTATCTTCCTCTCATGTGTTATAGGCTTATTTTGGTTACCATATCTAATCATGTCACTGTTTAGTTTGTAGTTGAAAGTCGGAAGTTTATTGACTGCATTGTATTGATTATGAATTGATATTACTGCATAAATAAACTTTGTTATATTTCAAAGAGAAGTGTTTTGATTTGTTTTGCATACACCTGTGTCAAATGCTGGCAGGGGATGTCAGTGCTCGGATTCAAGCCTTCATTGTTTCCTTTTGAATGTCGATTTTCTTAAGAGAACAATCTAATATTGAGACTGTTATACTGTATGGTTATTAGTCCCTGATTCCAGGGTGGTGCCCCGGCGATATTAATCCTTATTAATATTCTATTGATTTTGATAATTGATAATTATCTTTTGATGATTGTTGAATTTGAAGGATCAATAAGCTAGTGTTAATTCTAATCAATGTTCCATTGATTTTAATAATTAATGATTATCTTTGATAATAATTAATATTCTATTGAATTTTATGGTTATCTTTGATTGTTGATGTGAAGGATTAAAAGAGCTAACATTGATTCAAATCAATGTTCTATTGATTTTAATAACTGATAATTATCTTTGATAATGATTAATTATTGCTAATAACCAAACCCGCTCCTGAACGTAACGCACTACATTTACTGGTGCTCTGTATGAGGCTTTAATGAGTTAGATTCTATTATTTAATTATTAATTATTTCTGTTAGTAACACTGATCTAAACAACCAGTAGATCCTACACTGCTGAAGAGGATTATTGGTTGACCCCTGCCCTCCCTACAAGAACTATACACTTCTAGAGTGAGGAAAAAGGCTGGAAAAATCACTCTGGACCCAACTCACCCTGCCCACTACCTTTTTAAACTGTTGTCTTCTGGCTGACGCTTCAGAGCTCTGAGCACCAGAATCGTCAGGCACAGGAACTGTTTTTTCCCTCAGGCTATCCATCTCATGAATAGTTAAAACTGCAGCATTGAGCAATAATTATGTGCAATTCACAGTCTTGTCTTTTTATATTTATCCAACACATCCAACCTCTTCTGCCATTCTATTCCCTTGCACTGTATATAACAGATTTGTATTTACATTTGCACTACGTATTTGTATGTATGTATGTGTGTATCTGTGTGTGTATGTATGTATGTGTATGTATGTTTGTGTGTATCTGTGTGTGTATGTATGTATGTGTATGTATGTATGTGTGTATGTATATATGTGTGTATGTATGTATATATATATATATGTCTTATTGTGTATTCTATATATACTTTATTTTCTATTCAGTTTTTTTTTTTTGTATTTTTTTTATTACATTTTTAATTATTTTTTATTATTATCTATATGTTGTTGCTGTTTTGTATAGTTGTGCACTGGAAGCTCCTGTCTCCAAGACAAATTCCTTGTATGTGTAAGCATACTTGGAAATAAAGCTGATTCTGATTCTGCAAAGAGCCCCAGATAATGTTTCAGTATTCACAATAGAGTTGGTAACTATTTTCTTGACTCTCCAGTGGAGGAAATATAACTAAAGAGGGGAGTGGTTTGTTCAGACTCCCTGGCAGCCTTGAATACCGTCTGGCCAATCTGACTGCAGGCAAGGCGTAATTCTTGAAATATTTCTATACCTATATAAATGTCTTAATCAAAGCATTATTATCACCTTTCTCTGGATCCCAGCACATGTTGGAGAGGAAGGAAATAAGATAGTAAACAAACATGCAAAGAATTCACAGAAATTTAGCAATATTGACCTGTTTCATGTGACGTCACTTTATGACCATGCCACCATGTTTGCCGTACGGAGATTAATTATGGATAAAATATCTTTAAATGTCCGTGAAAGTTCAATTTGGCAATATTTGTACTGACTTCATACCTGTATGAACATTTTCTGGGACTTGGCATTTATCATTTTTGATGTTTTTCTTGATACTGTTTGTGACGAGGAGGAGGGCGTGGCCGGGTCGCGATGGAGCACGGCCGGCGCTGAATCTAGCTGATCAGAGGGAGAGCGAGATAAGGGGCAGCTGGAGATGCCAGTTCAGGAGAGAGAGACGCACGTGGCTGCTTTCTGTGTGTCTGTTTGTGTTATGGTTTATGTTTGTTTTATGTTGAGTTTTGCATTAAAATTTTATGTTGATTGTTCAGCCGGTTCCCGCCTCCTCCATGCCCGTCCTTATACTGTTACACTGTTTCTCAGGTGTTTTTCCATTCACTGCCATTATTTTCTTCCGCTGATGGTCACAAACATGGCGGCTTCAAGAAAAATTTACATTGCTAAAACAGGTCAATAGAGCTCAATAAACAGTCATCAGTAAAGCAGAAGTAAAGGAAATTATCAGAAAAACTGTAATTAAACACTGGCAGAACCTTTAGGATAAGGGGGCAAAGAGGAGGCACTTATACAAAATACAAAGAAATGTAAGCATCAAGGGAACGAAACTATGTTTACAATACTTGACTCCAGTGGTTAAATCCATATCTTCTGAAGCAATATGATAGGTGTGGGTGAGACACAGATCAATATTTAAGTCCTTTTATACTATTAATTCTCCTCGATGCCCAGTAGGTGGCGATATGCATGAAGAATGTGAATCGCCAAAAACACAAGAAGAAGAATGTGAGTGTGAACGCTATGGGAGAAAGGTGCCTCAGGTTGTTTCTGGCAGGGTACTCAGCCTTACAGGTTCCATATGGTTAGGATTAGATTGGGGTGAAGTTAGGGCATCTGCTGCCTGCCAGGAACAAACAGAGGCACCTTTGTACAATGGGCAAAAAGTGAAAGTGGAGATTTATAGTAAAAAAAGAACTTATATATTGATCTGTTTCTCACCCACACCTATCGTATCACTTCTGGAGATATAGATTAAACCACTGAAAATCTTATGGATTACTTTTATGCTGGCTTTATGTGCTTTTGGAGCTTCAGAGATTTGGTAGCCATTTACTTACAGAGTGCAGAGATCTACGGAGCTGAAAATTCTTCAAAAATCTTTGTGTTCAGCAGAAGAAAGAAAGTCATACACATCTGAGATGGCATGAGGGTGAGTAAATGATGTGAGAATTTTCATTTTTGGGTGAACTATCCCTTTAAGTAAAATAAATAGCGTCCTACTGGATTATGCATACATTGTGGGATAATGTAAACATTGGAAAATATCCTGTTTAATTGTAGGACTTATGACAGAGCAAGACAATTATTGCACAAAAAACTACAAGAAAAGGGGATCCAGAATATATCTTTGGAAGTTGTTTTAGATAAGAAACAAGGGGGACAAAGTATTAGAGAACTGTATTGTGCTTTCTGAAAGAAACAAGAATACAAACAGGTTGAGTTTATGTATGTTTTAATGTTTTCTTATATTTAAAATTAAATAGTTTTTGTTTGTCCTGCATTGACGCTCCAGTCCAGTATGTGTCGGTAATGCAACATGAACTGGATTTCCGATCCGCCATTAAACATCACAAGAAGAAGAAGTTGTTGTTATTGTGACGTCATAAGGACTCTACCGTCTGTTGTGATTCAGTTGATTTAAGGTTTGTGTTTTTCAGTGCTTTAACTAAAATATATAAAGCAATACAACACTTTTACACATAAACAACATGGTAATATTACTTGAAATCATTTAGCGTTTGTGATATAAAACGAATATAATGTTGTTCAATCTCATTGTTTAGGTGAATTAATCATTAAAACAAGCTAAACTCATCATAACACGAATATTGAGGATTATATTAAAAACATTTAGTCATTTAGCAGAAGTTTTTATCCAAAAGGGCACATAACATGCTTAAAAAACAATTTGTCATACAGAAGTCATCAAAATGAAATAACACACTTTCAAGTTCCCAAAGTATCTGTATCAGGAGCTGAAGCAGAAGTTACAAATAGACAAAGAGAGAAAATGAATGTTTAATGTGTTTAAAGTTCCTTTCCTGATAATGTGTTCAAATCACTGATCTGCACTTCTACATTTAATTAAGTACTGTATTAATGTCACTGTTGTCTGTTAAAAACCTCTATTTATATGTTCATGAAAAATGTGAGCGAAAATAAAACCTGTGCTTATTTTGTAATATTTGATCAAATAATTGTTAAACAAAAATCAAGATAATTTTTTATTTGGATTCTGGTCAGGGAAACCAGATATCAGTACCCCGTTATGGATAATAAAACATTAAACCATGGTGTAACCTCTACACTGTCGCCTACGTTGCTGTTTCTATACAGCGAAAACACTAGATATTGCTGCGTGTATATGTGAGAAATGAATTAAAATTTAATCAACAAAAGCAGTGTAATTTGTGGATTCAAAAGCAGTTATTAAACTATTGTTAAAAAGTAGTTCATCAAAGTATGTGATCATGTTGATATTTAGGTACATATTATGTATTATACATTAAAGTCGACGATAGATGCAGTGTTTGCATTAGAAATCTGATGAGGTTATATGCGTTACTGACTCCAACAACTTAATTCTTGATTCAGTCAGATTACAGGAAAAAGTTATGAATTAGCCTAATGTCCGCTACTACATTTTATTTTTCAGTCATTTCTCTACACTTACTTAATTGTTTGATAAAAAATGATTGCGCTTCATTTGGTTGATGCTTGTGTGTTTTGAGTAGGGTGGGGAACCGAGAACCGGCTCCATTCTTTAAAAATTACCAGAATCGTATGATCTTCGTGACTTTCGGTTCTGTTAATGGTTCTCCAGCATGCAGTTTTCCGCAGATGAGGCTGGAACACCGTCCTGAAATACTCTGACAGTGTTTCCAGCAGCACATCTCTGCAGCAGCGCTGCCCTCTACTGACTCTACAGCATAAACCCACACAGCTCTACCAGTGCCGGTTCTTTTGAATCTACATCGTGAAACATACAGAGCTTCCATTTATAGTCCAGTATACAAGTAATCTTTATACTGATGTGCAAGTTATGAATGTCCAACTCAAAATTAAATAAGAACTGTTGAAGTCTCACAAGCCTGAAGTACAACATTAGGCTACATAAGTCTAAACGGTCTCTGGAGCTGTCACTGTTTATTTAATGATCACCTGTGTCTCTGTTAAATCAAGCAGTGCAGTTACTGACTGATTGTTCATATGACAATTTATAATTAAAGACACACTAGTTTTATAAAATAATAAATGAAGTAGTGAAATATGCCATCACATTTCTTGTTAGTTTAGATTTGTTTATTAATAATATAGTTAGAATCTATTACTGGTTTGTAATTATTGTCTCTAAATAGTCTGCAAATAAACCTTTTACAAGAACTGTATTATATTTATTTCTGATTGGTTATATCTGCTCTTTAGAAATCTGAAATGATCTCATTATTTGGTAACAGACAGCAGAGGGTAGTAAATACAATAAGAATTGCATTTCTCATTTCCAAATAATTATTTTAAAAAAAGATACTAAAATAATTACTGGAATCACTACTGGAACCATTAAGGAACCGGTAATTGTTAAGAGGAGTCAGAACTGGAATCGTAAAATTCCTTATGATTCCCAACCCTAGTTTTGAGTGAGCGGACGGTAATTGTGAACAAGCATTAGAGACGAGTGGTCACTCTCTGATGTCCTCACTCAAGTGCATTGAGAAATCTCAGTCTGTGAATAGTATTTTTATTTTGTTATTTTCACATATGAAACATCTGGACAAAGCAAATCAAAATTCGCAGTGCATTTCTGAGGCATGGCATTCAAATAAAGTGTTTGGGTACATTCACTCATCTGCACGCTCTGAGCGTTTTAAGTTAAGTGTGAGTAAATCATGACCATTTTTATTTTTGGGTGAACTATCCCTTTAAAGGTGCTAATTAGTGTAAATATACCTGTATAAATTTGGTAATTATTTATTTATTATTTTTGTCAGATCTCATCCCAAGCTGGAAATATTCCCATCATCCTTGAAGTGACGCTTGACTTCAATCAAGCAGGAAATATCTCTGTGACAGCACATTCTACACGAGGGATGATGGAGTTTATTAAAGACGAGAGTGAAGACTTCAGTATTCCATATCTGTGAGCAATGAAAACAGAAGATACTGAGGAACAAAGAGGTTGGTGTCCAAGAGGCCTGAATCAGCATTTATGTCATTTACCTCCGTATTTATTAGTGCTGTCAGTCGATTATATTATTTAATCGTAATTAATTACATGATTTTTCATAGTTAATCGCAGTAGGGATGGGCATTTTCTAATAATTTTGAAGTCAAGATCTCTTAATCCACAAAAAATTGGTACTCGATTATTTGTAAATTAAAATGCTTTAAAAAGTTAAAAGTAAGTATGACATGTGAAATGTATATTTTTTTTTAATTAACAAATGTTACCAAGAACTGTTTAAAAATAAGAACTTCAACACACTATGCTTTCCTTTTGGGGAAAAAAAATTAAATGAACAATATACATTAATATAAATTGGAAAAAAGATTTAAGCAATAACAGAACAGTGTTCAGAGATTTAAAGCACATACACACACACTGCTCTGATAGGCTTCAGATTTTCTTGTAATTTCTGCTCCACTTAGCATTTTTTTTTTTTTTTTGTCATCGTTTCGTTTGCATGACTCCAACAAGAACTGAATTCCAATGGAGTAGAATTCAAAACAATTTGGCAAGAAATTCAAAGTATAGTGTTTGGCGTTGCTCACAGCAGGCAGATGTGGAAAGGAAAATCAGTTTGTGATATTTGAGTAATGAGTTTAAAATTAGTCGAGTCTCGTGCAATCGCAGATTTTGAAAGTGCTGAAAATGTATTCTAAATATACTTCTTTTCTTGTTAAAATGTACAGTTGAAGTCAGAAGTTTACATACACTTATGTTGAAGTCATTAAAACTCATTTTTTAACCACTCCACAGATTTCAGATTTAGGACGTCTACTTTGTGCATGACACGAGTAATTTTAACAACAATTGTTTACAGACAGGTTTCACTTTTAACTGACTATGTCACAATTCCAGTGGGTCAGAAGTTTACATTCACTAAGTTAACTGTGCATTTAAGCAGCTTGGAAAATTTCATAAAATGATGTCAAACCTTTAGGCTATTAGCCAATTAGCCTCTGATAGGCTAATTGGAGTCTTTTGGAGGTGTTCCTGTGGATGTATTTTAAGGCCTACCTTCAAACTCAGTGGCTCTTTGCTTGACATCATGGGAAAATCAAAAGAAATCAGCCAAGACCTCAGAGATTTTTTTTTAGACCTCCACAAGTCTCGTTCATCCTTGGGAGCAATTTCCAAACGCCTGAAGGTATCACATTCATCTGTACAAACAATAGTATGCAAGTATAAAAACCATGGGACCATGCAGCCAGAGATGAACGTAGTTTAGTGCGAAAAGTGCAAATCAATCCCAGCATGGGATTGAATCCCGTGAAGCATGGGGATGGCAGCATCATGTTGTGGTGGTGTTTTGCTGCAGGAGGGACTAGTGCACTTCACAAAATAGATGGCATTATGAGGAAGGAAAATTATGTGGATATATTGAAGCAACATCTCAAGACATCAGCCAGGAAGTTAAATCTCAGTCGCAAATGGGTCTTCCAAATGGACAATGACCCCTATCATACCTCCAAAGTTGTGGCAAGGACAACAAAGTCAAGGTATTAGAGTGGCCATCACAAAACCCTGGCCTCAATCCGATAGAAAATTTGTGGGCAGGACTGAAAAAGCGTGTGCGAGCAAGGAGGCTTACAAACCTGACTCAGTGGAGAAGTCACGTGACGCCATGCGAAGAGCGAACGTGTAAGCGGCGAGCTCTGCGCACTTTGCTAGTTTTTAATTATTTTTATTTTATAATCCAGTGAGAGTCGATACATCCTGTTACATATCTGTTCTTTGAAGACATGGCAGAGAATTCAAAATCCTAATATCTGGAGATATTAAAAGACACTTACGTGCCCAAGCTGAAACCTCAGACAGGCCCGCAGACCAGGGACTCGGTTTGGACGGTGCAGCAGGAGAAATCCAGTGTCAACTGGCGAGCATGTCTGTGATGCTGAAGAAGGTTGTTGCTGACTTGGAGGATCTCGCTGTAATATGTTGATCGATGACGGCGTTGGAAACGAAATTCTCTGAGTTGGTTACAAGATTGTTGGAGGTCGAGAGTCAGATCAATTATCTGGAGTCATTGTAGAGGGAATTGTCTGCTAATCCGCTAGCGACCAAGATAGACGTGGAATGTATTTTGGAAAAATTGGAAGACCTTGAGAATCAGAGCCGGCGAAATAACGTCCGGATTGTTGGAATTCCTGAGCATGAAGAAGGCTGAGATATGGTAAAATTCCTAGACGAGCTCTTCCCGAGTCTGCTCAACATAACAGGCCATAAATTGGAAATCGAGCAAGCTCATAGAGTCCCGGCTCTGAGATCCGCTGAGGGAGACAGGCCCCGATCAATTCAGGCCAAATTTCTGAGATCATCCGATAAAGATCTCGTGTTGCGCCAGGCGAGGAGCAAAGGAAAGCTTTCTTGGAAGAATCACAGCATTTTCTTTTTCCCAGATTTTGCGAATTCGACAAGAGAGAAACGTGATTGTTTCGAGGAACGCAAGAAACTCTTACATCAACGGAAGATCGCTTTTGCTCTGATGTTTCTGGCCAAATTGAGAATAGATACTAAGGATGGCCGCAAAATATTTACATGCCCACAACAAGCATGGTCTTTCATAGAGTCAGTGGGTGAGTAGACCATTTTATGACTTTCATATGTCTCGCTTTACATACTCTTGGCTGTCTGAGGAAGCTGGGCACCTTTTTGTTTCTTTTTGTGCTAATTCCGCCTTGTGGTTGGAGTTTGTTTTTTGGAATAACACTCCTTCAAGAAACCTTTTACACTGAAGTTCCCGGCCAAATTGAGAATAGATACTAAGAATGGCCACAAAATATTGACATGCCCACAAAAAGCGATGTCATTTACAATTCATAAAACCAATGGACTGAGGAAGTCATGGTGTGTTTCTTACCTGCCTACAAATGGGCTGTCTCACTGAATATACTCTTGATCATCCGAGGAAGCTGGGCACCTTTTTTTGTTTCTTTTTGTGCTGGTTCCGCCTAGTGGCTGGAGTTTGTTTTGTGGGACAGTTGTGGATGAATCTGCTTGTTCTTTGTGCTTATGCCTCCTATTGTATGGAGTTTATTTCGTGGAGTATTTTTTGCAGGACATTGGAATGATTACGTCATTTGCTGTGCTTATGAAACAGCCAGTTCACTGAACATTCGTTTGACTGTACGAGGAAACTGAACGGCTTTATTTTTATTAATTTATTTTTTTTGTGCTGGTTCAGCTAGCGGCTGGAATTTGTTTTGTGGCGGAACACACCTTCGAGACAGTTTTGTGAATGAATCTACACGTTATTTGTGTTTATTCTGCCTATTGGCTTGAGTTTGTTTTATAGATTATCTTTTGTTGTGTAATTCTGTCTCACAAGATTTGTATAGAAGCACCGGACATGAGCAATCCAACCAAAGTTGACACGGGGGTTCTCGTAGGTGTACATGGACTGTTTGAGTTTAGAGAGATGGACGCTGGTTGGCGCTGTCATGCGCGGGGTTAATGCGCACGTTTTTCTTTTTTCTGTTTGTTTGGTTTGGGGGGAAGTCCGGGGTTTGATTGTTGCATTAATGGGAAATGTGGTCTTTATAATTTTATTTTTGACACACAATCTATTTTTTCTAATATGTTAAAATGTCAGATGTTAATATGAGTGTACTATCTCTCTCCACGTGGAATGTGAATGGGTTGGGGCACCCCATAAAAAGAAGGAAGGTTATTTATTTCCTTAAAAGTAAGAAATATGATATTGTGTTTCTTCAAGAAATGCATCTTTCCCCGGAGGAAGCTGAAAATGTTGGGAAGATATGGGGTGGACATGTTTTCTTTAGTGCCGGCTCAAGTAAGAGCAGGGGGGTCATTACATTGATAAGTAAGCATCTACAATTCAAATGTCTCAAACAGATTAAAGATAAATTAGGAATAGTCATTATTATTTTAGCTGAAATTCAGGGGCAAATGTTGATTTTGGCTAATATTTACATACCTAATGTGGATGATCAGGGCTTTCTTATAGATCTTGAAGGGATGTTGCAAGCCACTGGCACCCTTCATGATATTATATTGGGAGGAGACTTTAATCTATTGATGGACTCAGTCATTGATCATAGTGAAGCAGAAGTGTGTAAGGCCCCTAGAGCAACATTGACACTTCATAGGATGTGTAAATATCTTGGTCTTACAGATATTTGGAGACTTTTGAACCCATCTTTTGGGAGCTATACATTTTTTTCATCAGTCAATAAGATTTATTCTAGAATAGATTTTTTTTATTGATATCTAAGTCCCTTATTTCATCTGTTGTAGATTGCTCAGTTGGAAACATCTTAGTCTCAGATCACGCCCTGGTAAATTTAGAGGTGTTGCCACATATGGAGAAAAAGAAATCATATAGTTGCCGCTTTAATGTATCCCTTTTGCAAAATCCTGATTTCCAACAAATGTTAAAGGCTGAAATCAATGTTTATATGGAGACCAACTGGTCCTCAGTATCCTCTATGGGCATGGCTTGGGAGGCACTTGGTAGTTCACCCAAACATGAAAATTTGCTGATAATTTACTCACTCTCAGGCCATCCAAGATGTATCTGAGTTTCTTTCTTCATCAAAACAGAATTTAAGATTTTTAGGATTTCATTTCAGGCCTCCTCCTTTAAACAATGCAAGTGAATGATGCATATTTAGGGTGCATCAAAATAATTCACACGACTCCATTCGACAAATAAAGTTCTTCTGAACCCAAACGATTGATTATTTTTAGAAACAAAACAATACTTATATACTTTTTAACTACAAATGTTCGCTTCCGTACATCTCTGTGATGCGCTCATGAGAGGGACGATGTAAGGTCACGCGTGGAGGAGGAGGCAGGAAGCGCGTACAAGAGAAACTTGCACAGACCACAGACCAAGCGCCGTTCACAAACCAAAACAGTCCAAAACAATTTCAAACACGATGTCGGAGGATTTTGATTTTAGAAGAGAAGAGGAGATGGAGAGTTTTTCGCCCAACCCTACCTATTTGAGCCCGAACACACCTCTCATGGGCGCGTGTCACAAAGATGTACGGAAGCGAACATTTGTAGTTAAAAAGTATATAAGTATTATGGATTATTTTAATGCACCCTAAATATGCATTTTGGACCGTCAAAAAAATTTAGTATATTCGCTTGCATTGTTTAAAGGAGGAGGCCTGAAATTAAATCCTAAAAATCTTAAATTCTATTTTGATGAAGAAAGAAACTCAGATACATCTTGGATGGCCTGAGGGTGAGTAAATAATCAGTACATTGTAATTTTTGGGTGAACTATTCCTTTAAGGTCACTGGACTTCCTGTTCCTGTTGCTGATGGCACACTGCACGAGTGTTTGTAGCCTGCTAGCCTGCTTAGCATTGCTTGCTCTTATTCTCATACATTCGTCATTTTATCCATTGTCACTTTACCATGTGTTTCGTGTTTTCCGCTTTTCTACTGTTTCATCTGTGTTTATTTTACTTGTTGCTTCTGGCGCCTAGCTCGAGTCTGTGTTTGTAGCCTGCTAGCTTTTTTTAGCATCGCTTATCTGTCTGTTTTCAACCTTAAATCCTTAACATCTGCCATTTTTCAGTGCGCATCGGGTTTTCCCCCATATTATTCTCTTATCGTGATACAACTGTGTGCATTTTCCACGTGCATCCGCTTTCTGTTTTTATCGCAATTAAACTAAGTGCATTTTACAGCACGAACCCGTTTTTCTCCTCTGTGTTACACGAATTATTGCATCATTCTCAAAGCACCGCTTATCAAGAACAACCATAACAACAAACAATTGCGTGAGGGACTCACATCGATCTCAAACCCTCACCGCACAGGAACAATCAAAAACAACAAACAACTGCGGTAAGTCATGGCATCTGCTCATGTTATATGTTCCTGCATTGCATGTCATATGGTTACAATAGCCTCTTCTGTCAGCAGTGAGGGATTCACGTGATACATGTAAGGATTTAGTCAGGCTGACGGAGAAGGTTAATGAGTTAGAGACACATCCGAACGCTCGTGGAGGTCAGTGAGAAAAAGAAGCCAGTAGATACTGTTTCGGATGCGGGCAGTACAGAGAGCAACACACACACTTTGGGTCCGGCTCTAGAGCCCCCACAGCAGGACGTTTGGGTGATGTCTCGGCAGCATACTCGCTCAGCAAAGCGACATCACTCTCCCGTTCCTGTTAAGGTTTCCAATTGATTCTCCCCACTCAGTGATGCACCCACTGAGAATCACGTTGAAAGAGCCCTTGTTATTGGTGATTCTGTTGTAAGGAACGTGGAAATAGAGACTTCAGCCACTATTGTTAAATGCTTTTCGGGTACCAGAGCATCTGACATCAGATCAAATTTACAAGTGCTGGCTAATGCTAAACGTAGGTTTTCTAAAATTGTTATTCATGTCGGCACTAATGATGTCCAGCTTCGCCAGTCGGAAATCACTAGAGATAATGTTAAAGAGGTGTGTAAATTTTCAAAAACAATGTCAGACACTGTAATAGGCTCTGGCCTCCTCCCTGCTCATCGTGGTGATGAGGTTTATAGAAGATTAGTGTCAATGAATGGCTGGTTGTCTGAGTGGTATCTGGAGAATAGAATAGGATTTATAGACAATTGGAAGAGTTTTTGGGGTAGACCTGACCTGCTAAAGAGAGATGGACTCCATCCCTCCAGGGAAGGTGCCGCTCTCCTCTCTAGTATTTTGGCTCATAGTCTTAGTAATGATAGTATTTGACTAACTGAGGCCAGGAAGCAGACAAAATAGTTAATCCGAACGTCTGCTAGCTGCCTTGAGACGTCACACAGGTCACATAAACTACAACACATAGAGACTGTATCACCTAGATATCATATAGAGACTGTGTCTGTTCCCCGAACTACCAAACACAAAACCCTCACTAAATCATTTAGAGAAAATTTTATTAAGGTCAAACTTGAACAAAATAAACAAATTCAAGATAAAAATCATATAAAGATAGGGCTACTAAACATTAGACCTCTTTCTACCAAAGCACTAATTGTAAATGAAATTATTACAGATCATAGTTTGGATGTGCTCTGTTTGACTAAAACCTGGCTTAAACCGGATGAATATATTAGTTTAAATAAATCTACTCCCCCAGGTTATTGTTATAAATATGAGCCTCGTCTGAAGGGTTGAGGAGGAGGTGTTGCTACAATTTACATTGAAGTTTTTGGTGTTACTCAGAGGACAGGCTAAAAATTTAAGTCTTTTGAAATAATAATGTTTAATGTGATACCGTCAGATATAGATATAAATAAAAAAAAACTCCCAAACCTGTACCTAAACCTGTCGTCTTTTACCCTTGCTACAGTATATAGATCACCCAGGCCTTATTCTGATTTCCTTGCTGAATTTGCACATTTTTTATCAGATCTTGTAGTTACTGTAGATAGAGCTTTAATTGTTGGTGACTTCAACATTCACATAGATAATGAAAATGACACATTGGGATTAGTATTTATTGATATTCTCAACTCTCTTGGAGTCAGACAAAATGTAACAGGACCAACTCATCGCCATAATCATACACTAGATTTAATTCTGTCTTATGGAGTTGATGTTGATACTATGGAAATTCTGCTGCAGAGCGATGACATCTCGGATCATTAACTTGTCTCTTGTATGCTGCGATCAGCTAATGTTACTCAATCTACACCATGCTATTGTTCAGGTAGAACCTTTCTTTCGACCACTAAATATAGCTTCACTAATAATCTTCCAGATCTATCTCATACACTCAGTAAACCCCAAAGCCTAGAAGAACTTGATGAAATAACAGAAAATATAAATACAGTCATCTCTAGCACTCTTGATAGTGTTGCGCCCCTTCAATTAAAGAAAATTAAAGAAAAAAGCCCCGCACCATAGTACAATGGTCACACTCATGCTCTCAAGAGAGCAGCTCGGAAAATGGAGCACAAGTGGAAGAATACAAAATTAGGTATATTGCGGTGCATGGAAGGATAGTGTCTGTAGCTACAGACAGGCACTAAAAGCTGCCAGGTTAGCATATTTTAGCAAACTCATAGAAAATAACCACAACAATCCTAGGTGTTTATTCAGTACTGTGGCTAAATTGGTTAGGAATAAAGCCTCAACAGAACCAGATATAAGAGTAATGACTTCATGAATTTCTTTACTGATAAAATTGAAATAATCGGAAATAAAATTTGAATTATGCAATCATCTGTCACAGTACCTCAGAAAACAGTGTCTCATAATTTTCCTCACGTGCAGCTTCAATCCTTCACTGTCATATGTCATGAAGGGCTAACAAAACTTATCGAAACATCAAAAACCACAACATGTTTGTTAGATCCAATACCAACCAAGCTCTTAAAAGAGGTATTCCCAGTAATCTCAGAACTTCTTCTTAATATTATTAACTCCTCGCTTTCCTTAGGACATGTCCCAAGAAACTTTAAAATGGCAGATATCAAACCACTTATTAAGAAGCCACAACTTGATCCTGGAGAACTGGCTAATTATAGACCGATTTCAAATCTCCCGTTTATGTCTAAAATACTAGAAAAGGTAGTGTCCTCCCAAATATGTTAATTTCTACAGAGTTTACATGAACAATTTCAGTCAGGATTTAGGCCTCATCACCCGAACAGAGACTGCACTTATCAGAGTTACAAATGCCTTGCTCTTATCATCTGATCGCGGCTGCATTTCACTTCTATTGCTTTTAGATCTAAGTGCTGCATTTGACATGATAGATCATGACATTCTCTTGAATAGGCTGGAGAATTATGTTGGCATTTGTGGAGTTGCATTAGCATGGTTTAGGTCCTATTTAGCAGACTGCTACCACTTTGTCAATGTAAATGAATAATTGTCAAACCAAACAAAAGTAACGTATGGAGTGCCACAGGAATCAGTTTTAGGGCCTCTGCTTTTCTCCTTGTATATGCTTCCCCTGGGAGATATTATCAGGAATCCTGGAATAAGTTTCCACTGTTATGCCAACGATACCCAACTTTATATGTCTTCAAAACCTGATGAGATTTCACAATTCTCCAAATTAGCAGAGTGTATCAATGAAATAAAAGATTGGATGGCTAGAAATTTCCTTCTACTCAATTCTGACAAAACAGAGGTACTAATTATTGGAACAAAAACCTCTAAAAACAAGCTGCTAAAATATAATTTGACTCTCGATGGATGTACTGTTACATCGTCTTCAACAGTGAAGAAGTTAGGTGTTTTATTTGATACCAATCTGTTCTTTGAAAATCAAATTACCAATGTTTGTAGAACAGCATTCCTCCACCTAAGAAATATTGCTACATTATGACACATGCTCTCTGTTGCTGATGCTGAAAAACTAATTCATGCGTTCATGACCTCAAGACTAGATTATTGTAATGCATTACTGGGAGGATGTCCAGCAAGATCAATAAATAAACTTCAATTGGTTCAAAATGCAGCAGCCAGAGTGCTGACGAGAACCAAGATATATGATCATATTAGCCCCATTTTATCATCGTTACATTTTATCTGTTAAATTTCGTATTAATTTTAAAATTCTGTTAACTACGTATAAAGCTTTGAATGGTCTAGCTCCGCAGTACTTAAGTGACCTTCTACCACGCTATATTCCATCATGTTCATTACGATCGCAAAATTCTGGCCTGTTAATAGTTCCTAGAATATCAAAATCCACAAAAGGAGGTAGATCCTTTTCATATTTGGCTCCTTAACTAAGGAATAGTCTCCCTAACACTGTTCGAGATGCAGACACACTCACTCAGTTTAAGTCTAGGCTAAAAACTCATCTATTTAGCCAGGCATACACCTAATTTATCCTTCAACTCACAATTAGGCTGCTTTAGTTAGGTCTGCCGGAACCAGAAACCAGAAATATTGATCGTGATCTATAACTCTGCAATAAATTGAATGGCTTCTATGCAAATATTATTTTATTCCCTGTCTCAACCTCAGGACTCCTATCCTGAGGTCACCAGAACCGGCTGGATCCAGCTCCATTCCTGCTTCGTGTTGGACTCCACTGCTACGTGTCGCTGTGTGATGATGACTAATAGCAGCCGGTGCCAGCCAAACATCACTTAAGTCTATTACGATGGACTTCAGAGGATGAACTGATGCCAACTCCAACCATAAGACATGGAATTTTTCTCCACTAACCAACATCTTATGAAGTTTTGTGTTCCTTGCCACAGTCGCCTTCGGCTTACTCACTGGGGTTATAAATACAATTATTATTTAATTACTTATTTTTAAACACAATTCCCAATCGTATTTTATCAAACTACACAAAGATGACTCTAAGACATTATAGATATTACAGTTTTATTTTCTGTTAATGCATGATCTTCTATAAAGCTGCTTTGAAATGATGTGTGTTGTGAATGGCGCTATACAAATAAAAATGACTTGACTTAAGGCGGTTCTTAGGGGTCGAATTATACAGTATGCCTCATTCATCAAAAAATCCAAAGCACGAGAACTCGTGGAGGTGGAAGAGAATATTAAAAGTACAGAGACAGAACTGAAGTGCAGAATGTCGTCTGATGGCCTCAGAGAATTGACCTGATTGAAATACAGATATAATACTATTTTGTCGTGGAAGGTAGAGTTTTGGTTATTTAGGGCAAGACAGTCATATTTTGAGTCGGGTGACAAAGCAGGGAAGCTTTTGGCTAGATATATAAAGCAGAGAAAATCTTTTTCTACCATTCCCTCAGTTAAATCTGCTGGTGGTGAAATGTTTACCTCGGCCACTGATATTAATAATGCTTTTACATTTTTAAATTCTATCTTGATCTTTATAGTTCCACATCTTTGTCTATTGATGAAGATTTTAGAAACTTTGTGGAACCATTAGAACTCCCTAAACTGACGATTGAGCAAAAAAATCTTGATTCTGATATAACCTTGGAGGAGCTTGATGAGGTAATTAAGACCCTGCCTTTCAGACAAGGCTCCGGGACCAGATGGTTTTGCCGCTGAATTTTTTAGATCTTATGCTACAGAACTGGCTCCACTTTTGTTGTTGATATGGAATCATTAAAGAATGGAAAGCTTCCACCAACCATGACCCAAGCCCGGATCAGTCTGATTCTTAAAAAGGACAAAGAACCAAGCGAGTGTAAGAGTTACCGTCCAATTTCCCTGATCCAGCTAGACGTTAAAATTTTGTCAAAAATTCTGGCTAACCGATTAAGTAAAACTATGACATCTCTTATACATATAGATCAGGTGGGGTTTATTCGGGGCCATAGCTCTTCTGATAACATTAGGCGTTTCATCAATATCATGTGGTCAGTGGCAAATGATCAGACTACGGTCACTGCCATCTCACTTGATGCCGAAAAGGCATTTGATATGGTAGAATGGGATTGTCTTTTTAAGATATTGGAAAGGTACAGGTTTGGGAATATTTTTATTGAATGGATTAAGTTACTTTATAGACAACCGGTAGTGGTGGTACTAACAAATCGATTAATTTCAGATTATTTTACTCTGGATAGGGGCACCCAGCAGAGTTGCCCTCTTTCGCCATTATTGTTCTATTTTGCCCTGGAACCATTAGCAGCCGCGATAAGGAGGAGGATTTTCCAGGGGTGATGGCGGGAGGTGTGGCACATAAGCTTTTGCTTTTCGCAGATTATATTTTATTATTCGTCTCTGACCCCATTAGATCTATGCCTTGCCTCCACAGGATTATTAGTTCCTTCTCTAAATTCTCAGGTTACAGAGTCAATTGGTCTAAATCTGAAGCTTTGGCTCTGACAGCGTACTGCCCAGTAACGGATTTTCTCCATGGTTTCGTGTTGAACAGGAATTTCTTGCTCCTATTTCACCATTGCAAAGCCTTTCTATCAAACTAACCGAAGAAGTTAAATCACACCCCGTTATCTTGCATTTGCATGTGGTTTGGATAGAAGTATCCAGAGTGTTTAAGATATTTATTTAAATGTTGCTTCAAGCATATGGCTGACCCCTGAATTCCATATTAATAAATCCACTTTCTGTGGGTCAGAGTGGATTGTGAGTGGGGTTACTACACTTGGTGACCTATATGAGAGTGGAGTGTTGAGATCTTTTGAGAATTTGATTAATCATTTGGGGATTCCCAGATCTCCACAAAAGGGAGAGAGAAATCGGGTGAATGTAAAAGCGACACTGCTCCGTCCACTGGACCGGGTCTGGAGCTCCCTTTTAGTGAGATCAGTCAGCGGACTTGTGACGTCCGAATAATTAGGCACAAATTTCCTATAATAGCCAGCCAGCCTCTTTTTGATCTTGGATCTCGGGCAGGTCGCAATCGCCCCAGTCATGTCAATTTGGGGACGCACCTGCCCGTGGCCCAAGTGGAAACCCAGATACCGTACCTCCACCCGCCCAATCACGCACTTCTTGGGGTTTGCTGTGAGTCCCGCCCGTCGCAGCGACCTCAGAACCACCCTCAGATGCTGCATGTGCCACTGCCAAACATTACTGTAAATGATGATGTCATCTAAATAGGCAGCGGTGTAAGCCGAATGCGGTCTGAGGATTCGGTCCATGAGGCGCTGAAATGTAGCCGGGGCCCCAAACAAATCGAATGGAAGCATTACAAACTGGTGTAATACAAACAGTGTGGAGAATGCCATTTTTTCATGGGATATTGGTGTCAAGGGGACCTGCCAATAACCCTTTGTCAAATCCAGTGTCGAATAAAATCGAGCGGTGCCCAACAGATTGAGGCATTGGGTAGGATTCAAATTTAGACACCACGTTGACTTTACTATAATCCCGTCACTCTTAGGAACCAGAACAACCGGGCTTGACCAATCACTGTGGGATTCCTCTATTACCCCCATATCGAGCATTGCATCCAATTCTTCCCAAACTATTTTTTTGTTTTCGGGCAGGCGGTAGGGATGGCTACGTACCACTACCCCCAGCTCGGTCTCGATGTGGTGCTGGATAAGGTTTGTATGACCCGGCAGAGGGGAAAACACATCTGCAAATTCCTGTTGCAACTTGGTAAGCTCTGTGACTTGATACGGTGAGAGGTGGTCTCCACAAGTGACTGGGGTGATATGATTGGGTTGTGTATTCACCTCCGGCCTGAGCTCTGCCCTCTCCGGAACTACCATAGCCAACGTCACAGGGACCGCCTCCCTCCATAATTTCAGGAGGTTGAGATGGTATATTTGATGTGCGCTCCCTCTATCGGTTCGCTTCACCTCATAATCAAGATCTCCCACTCGACGTGTGACCTCAAAGGGTCCTTGCCACTTAGCGAGTAATTTGGAGCTCGATGCGGGGAGTAATACGAGCACTTTATCTCCCGGTGCAAATTCACGTGGCCGAGCACCCCTGTTATACAGGTGGCTCTGATGTTCTTGAGCTTGGAGCAATTTCTCCTGTGTTAGTTGCCCGAGAGTGTGGAGTTTTGCTCTAACATCAAGGATGTATTGAATTTCGTTTTTACTGGTTGAAGGTCCCTCCTCCCACGTCTCCCATATAATGTCAAGCACCAAGGGCGGGCGCCGCAGCAGCTCGAACGGGGAAAACCTGGTGGAGGCTTGCGGGACCTCTCGCACTGCAAACAATAGGGGCTCGAGCCACATACACAATTTCTAGCATATTTGTGTACAAAATTACGAATCATATTCTTCAGGGTTTTATTAAATTGCTCCACCAGGCCATCTGTCTGCAGATGGTACACGCTGGTGCAAACCGATTTATTACCCAATAATTCGTACAGTTTGCGTAGTGTTCGTGACATAAATGTAGTGCCTTGATCAGTGAGGATTTCTTTCGGAATCCTCACTCGGGAGATAACTTTGAAAAATGCCTCCACAACACAGCACTGCTTCCAGATATCATGTTGCATAGTCCACCAGGACCAATACAAAACGATGTCCACATGCAGTCTGGTCTAATGGCCTGACGAGGTCCATGCCAATTCTTTCGAAGGGGACCTTGATTAACGGAAGGGGGTGCAATGGCGCTCTTGGGGTGGCCGGCGGATTCACCAGCTGACATTCACGGCATGCCGCAAACCACCTGCGAACATCGCCATGAATGCCCTGCCAATAAAAATGGGTCATTAGTCGGCTCAGTGTTTTCCTCTCCCCTAAGTGACCCGCCATCTGATTATAATGAGCCACCTGGAACAGCATTTCCCAGCTGGGTTGTATCCTCTTTTGTTTGAGTGTCCTGTGTTACTCGATACAACCGTTCTTTTATTATCACAAAATAAGGATATGAAAGCATGACGTTCGGCTGGAGCTGTTGGCCTGAGGGTTTTGTCTCTTGACTGCTCTAGAGGGAGCAGTCAAGACCCCCCCACCCCCACCCCCACGTCACCCTGACGTGGAGCTGACAAAGACTGCCCCGGCTCCGCCTCCCCTGCCAAAGCATCGCACATTTCACATCTAACAGCCTTCATGCAGGACCCATCTGCACATATTCCCTTCAACACATTTTTGAACTCAGGCCAATTAGTCCCCAGAATAAGCAGATGGGTGAGGCGGGACTTAAACGCTGCCTCCACTCTATGCTTTGTTCCCCGAAATTTGATAGTGAGGGTCACTACAGGGTAGTTGTGAATATCCCCATACACACACTTCACCCTCACCCTTTTGGTTGTGCCCAAAGCCTTGTGTTGAACTAAGCATTGGTGGATAGTGGTCTGATTACAACCTGTGTCCACCAAGGCTTGGTGAGTACTCCCCTTGACACTTACCAGTATCCTGTATACTCCGGCCCGATCGGGGGCAGCCTGTGGAGTGTCAGGGATCCGGACCAGAGTTCCCAGCTCCATCACAGGGCATTTATCCTGGAAGTGCCCCAGATCCCCGCAACTCCAGCAGGCTGGCCCAGGCGCTACGCCCGCACCTACGTCGGCGGGCACATCCACCTGAGGGGGAGAGCAGTGGGGCAATGAATTCGGCGGGGGGGGGAACAAACACCCGTGAACGGGAAGCCGGCTTCGGTGACGCTTGACCACACCCCCGCTGCCACAGTGAATCAATAAAAAATGTTTATCACAAACCTGACTCAGTTACACCAGTTCTGTCTGGAGGAATGGGCCAGAATTCCAGCAACTTATTGTAAAAAGCTTGTGGAAGACTACCCAAAACGTTTGACCCAAGTTAAACAATTTAAAGGCAGTGCTACCAAATAGTAACAAAGTTTATGTAAACTTCTGACCCACTGGAAATGTGATGAAAGAAATAAAAGCTGAAATAGATTATTCTCTCTACTATTATTCTGACATTTCACATTCTTAAAATAAAGTAGTGATCCTAACTGACCTAAGAACCAAGGAATTGTGAAACATTTAAACTCAGTTTATTTGGCTAAGGTGTATGTAAACGTCTGACTTCAACTGTATGTATAAAAATACTCACAAATTATAATTCTCTGTAATAAAATGTGAATTAATAAAATGCACATGAATAACTCTGATGCGTGGGTGTCCTTATGAACACTGAATGTTGCATGAAAGTGTTTATCATGCATCTCCTTTGCAGCGTCCCTCCAGCAAATAAATGTGGTGGTGAACTTGAGCATGTTATTCTTCATCTTTTTTATGTCGATTTGCAAAACAAGCTTAACAAGCATTACTGCCACAAACTGAATGGTCATGACATTGCGAGAGACCTCTGAGGTGCTCATCTCTGGCCTATTTAAATATATAGTTATAGTGCCCCTTAGCGGTGTAAAGTTGCTAATGACTAATTCACGGGGTGATTGCAGCGGTACTAAGCCTTATCTGGTTGAATACCATTTGTATTTTACAAGGCCTAGCTATGGTTATATGTGGAAAACAGGGAAATGGGATTTTCTAGAAAAGGTGTTATTGTTCAAATTAAGGAATTTGGTCCCTTTTTTTTTTTTTTTTTTTTTGCAGATCTGTTCCTCCATACCACACAGCAATCATGATTCACCCCTGCAGTGAAGACACTCCCACAGCAATTCACCAATAAATGCTGAGATTATTTCCATCATCCGACAAGTTAAAAAAAAAGTGGTTTATAAAGAAGAAAAACTCCAAGTGTATCCACTGAAGTCTGCTGACATTTTATTGCAAAAATGAAGTTTGTAAAAGAGGAGTTGAAAGAGGAGAGTGAAGACATCAGTATTACAGAACCATGCAGAATGAAAAATGAAGATACTGAGGAACAAAGAGGTTGGTGTCCATTCTTGATTCTTCATAATGACTCGCACAGTTCACTAGATCTGGCAGTTAGAAAATCATAGAAGCAGTAAAATTACAGTTAAACAAATAATATCAGAATATTAATCAGAATTTTAAAAAAAATCCTTCAACATAACAAAGAACACAAAGAAGGTACTTGGCCTTTGCTGCTTACTGGCATTAAATAGATTAATTGTATTTAATTTTTCAAATTTGTCTCAATTTACTTTGTTCATTTTAGACTTGATAGAAGTAAAAGAAGAAAGTCAAGAACTGAATGACATGGAGGAGAAACACCATCAATATCATACATTTGATAATTTCATCACTGGTGAAGATTCTTTAAATGGCTTAAAGACAGAAAATAATTTCTCATGGAAAAGAACTCAAAGAACAAAAGTCATAAATTCTTTCACCTGCTCTCACTGTGGACAAAGTTTCACAAAAAAAAGAAACCTTAACACTCACTTAACACTTCACCCTGGAGAGAAGCCTTTCACATGTCATCAGTGTGGAATGAGTTTTGCACAAAAAGGAGATCTTAAGGGACACATGGAAATTCACACTGGAGAAAAGCCTTTCACCTGCCTTCAGTGTGGAAAGAGTTTCAGACAGAAAGGAAACCTTCTGCGTCACATAAGAATTCACACTGGAGAGAAGCCTTACTCTTGCTCTCAGTGTGGAAAGAGTTTCACACAAGCAGCCCATCTTGCACTTCATCTGCAAAATCACACTGGAGTAAGGCCATTTAACTGCGATCAGTGTGGAAAGAAGTTTAGGCGGAAATCAAATCTAAAGATACACATCACAACTCACACAAATGAGAAGCCTTGTCTGTGTTCTTTTTGTGGAAAGAGTTTCGCTCACTCAGTACTCTTGAAAGCACATGAGAGAGTGCATACTGGAGAGAAGCCATACTACTGTACCTCATGTGGGAAAAGTTTCTCAAAGAAAGAACATCTAAATGTTCACATGAAAATTCACACTGGAGAAAAGCCCTTCCCCTGCCATCAGTGTGGAAAGAGTTTCAGAAAGAAAGGAAACCTTCTGCGTCATATAAGAATTCACACTGGGGAGAAGCCTTACTCTTGCTCTCAGTGTGGAAAGAGTTTCACACAAGCAGCCCATCTCGCTCTTCATCTGCAAAATCACTCTGGATTAAGGCCATATAACTGCGATCAGTGTGGAAAGAAATTTAGGCGGAAATCAAATCTGAAGGTACACATCACATCTCACACAGATGAGAAGCCTTGTGTGTGTTCTTTTTGTGCAAAGAGTTTCGCTCACTCAGTACTCCTCAAAGCACACGAGAGAGTTCATACTGGAGAGAATCCATTCCACTGTACTACATGTGGGAACATTTTTTCAAAGAGAGAACATCTAAATGTTCACATGAAAATTCACACTGGAGAAAAGCCCATCCCCTGCCTTCAATGTGGCAAGAGTTTCAGAGAGAAAGGAGATCTTCAGCGTCACATGAGAATTCACACTGGAGAAAAGCCCTTCCCCTGCCTTCAGTGTGGCAAGAGTTTCAGAGAGAAAGGAAATCTTCAGTGTCATATGAGAATTCACACTGGAGAGAAGCCTTTTACATGTAATCAGTGTGGAAGAAGTTTCAAACAAGCTGCCCATCTCACAGTTCATCTGCGCTATCATTCTGGATTAAGGCCATTTGACTGTGAACAGTGTGGAAAGAAATTTACGCGGGCATCACATCTAAAGACACACATGACAACTCATACTAATGAGAAGCCTCATGTGTGTTCTTTTTGTGGAAAGTGTTTCGGTACATCAGCATACCTGAAAATACATGAGAGAGTGCATACTGGAGAGAAGCCATATCACTGCACTTCATGTGGGAAGAGTTTCACTCAATCAGGTCATCTACTCACTCATATAAAAAAGCAAAATTGTCCAAAACTGTCATAGTGAGCAATGTAAATTTCAGGGTCAACACTTATGTATTTAATGTAGCATTTCAGTCAGTTTACTAGATATGTTATAATTTGAAAGTGAATAAAAAAACAATTAAACAATACATAAAGTAATCCCACTAAGGCAATAACTGTCTTTCCTCTTCTTAAAGATAAACTCAATTTATTCTTTCACCACTGTTGCTCACCTTCCTTTTTACTTGTGCTTCTCTGAGCAATTTGCAACTTTGTATTATATATCAAAGAAGTATCAATTGCTTCTGTTGTATTCCTCATTTGTAAGTCGCTTTGGATAAAAGTGTTTGCTAAATTATTAATGTAACTGTATATTCAACGAACACTATATTAGGAACACTATGGTCTTAATAAAGTGCCTGATGTGGTTTTCTGCTGTTGCGACCTATCCACCTCGAATTTGACATGTGCATTCTGACATGCTATTCTTCTCACCACAATTGTACAGAGCGGGTATCTGAGTTACCGTAGACTTTGTCAGTTTGAACCAGTCTGGCCATTCTCTGTTGACCTCTCATCAACAAGGCATTTCCATCCACAGAACTGCCACTCACTGGATGTTTTTTTTTTAATTTTTTTTTTTTTGGGCACCATTCGGAGTAAATTCTAGAGATTGTTGTGCATAAAAATCCTAGGAGATCAGCAGTTACAGAAATACTCAAACCAGCCTGTCTGGCACCAAAAATCATGCCACGGTCCAAATCACTGAGATCACATTTTTTCCCATTCTGATGGCTGATGTGAACATTAACTGAAGCTCCTGACGCGTATGTGCATGATTTTATGCACTGCGCTGCTTCCACATGATTGGCTGATTAGATAATCCCATGAATAAGTAGGTATACAGGTGCCAGACAGATGACTCAAGTTTGTTTTGGAGTGAGTACGGAGCCTGCCGACCTATTTAAGAACTCTACAGCCAAGTTGGTATGGAGCCAGCATTGAAAGCTAAGGAGATTTTCTGACCAGCCTCGTATTGTTTCATATTTGACCCTCCCTCTGTGCTCCTGCAGTGGTGTCTCACTCTCCCATGCATATACATACACCCTTCACAAACACACACACTGGCCTCTTAATTGTGTATGACGTTTTATGTGTTAATTGTGATTGTTTGATTCGGACTGTTTGCTTTATTTTATTGAATTTTTGGTTTATATTTTCATTGTTCACAATAAATGTGTTACTGAGTTTGAGTCACAGACACTTGTTTTCATCATGGATATTATCTTCCTTTTTAAGAGATTGTTTTATTTATAATTTTTGTATTTTATTTGTCTGGTGACAGTTCCCAGCAAAATACAAATGTGTCTATGATCGCTGTGACTGCTGGCTTATGAAGTGCTATCCTGGGTCTTAAGTGTATTTTAACTGGCCCAAGCCTGTCTGGCGCCCAAATATATTTAATTTTTTATAATTTAAATTTAAGTTTTGGTGCGCCACCGTTACATGAGAAAAATCTTACTAATCTAACTATTTGCCAATGAGGTAAGTAAATCAAAATGAATTTAAAGGGAAAACAAATGTATTTTCTTACCCCAATGGCAGATTTGTTTTTCTTGTTTTTAAGAAAAGTTTACTAAATTTGGTCAGGTTTCACTGAAATCGAGACTTAATTTCTTATTACATTTTGCTTAAGTAAATATATCTTGTTTTATGAATATTTAGGTATTTTTACTGGAAGACCAGACAAAAATACTAAGAAAATTTGTATTTTTATTTTTTGCAGTGTATACAGTAAATGATCATTACCTTGTATAACAACAACAAAGGTTTCTACCAGATCTGATATCATTTATTCTGCCTTCACGTGCTAGCTGAATGATTTTAAATTCGAGTTTCCCACTCGGATGTTGCACATGAATGTCGTAATTACGACTGGGTAACTCTGAATAATTTTGATACCCGAGTTTCCGAGATGGGAGAAGTCCAAAACTTGCAGCAGAGGAGGAGAGTACGGTTTCTGTAGTCAATGACAGGTTTGATTTATTTTCCTAAATACAGCTAATTCTTAACACTTGCCGTTTCGGTCAAATTTATTTATGTATATCAGCAAACACATGATGCATGTTGTACATTTTTACACCGTGAAAATAGCTCGTATTTGACCAAAATTCTGTTATCGTCTAGTAATGTGTATTATGGTGTCAAAATAAAAGTTCCTCGAGAAATATATATGAAATGCATCTCCTTTGTCCGCTTGTGACCGGATTTCTCCAATGGTTTGTGTCACTACATACGTCAGCATGAGGGTCAAAGGCCACCACGGACATGTGATCATATATACACAATAAATGGCGATCATTTATCGGTGTAAGTTTATAAATGCCATAAGAAAGCGATTGACACGGGTAGATTTTCGCCCATTACGCTGATTTCACGTGGCATGTAAACACCTTAACCGGCGTTCTTACCGGCTCGTCCAGTATGCACACATGCCATAAGTCAGGATTGGTGGGTAAACATTGTGCTTGGTGCATTCATCAATGATCTGCGGCTTGCACATTTTTGCATGCAATATCGCATATTTGATGTTCTGTGTGAGAAATTAAGCGTGTTAACATGCACGTTCTTACACCGATCATGCTTAATAAGCCGACAACGCATGTAGTCATATATAAACAATAAATGGCGATCATTTATTGGTGTAATATTATAAACGGCTTAAGAATAAACTGATCTACACGGGTAGATTTTTGCCCATGACGCCGATTTCACGTGGCATGTAATCACCTTAACAGGCGTTCTTACCGGCTCATCCAATGTACGCACGTGTTGAGTGCCTGCCTCTTCATGGTTTGACGTCAAAAGCAGAAAATAAAGCGATTATTTTAAAAGTTATTTAAACGTGGATTTTTTGCTTTGTCAGATTTTTTAAATAAGCTGTTTTTTTTGGGGGGGGGGAGTAATCAGTGTATTGGTGTGCATGTAAACAGGCTCACTGTGACTGCTATTGTCCTGACACAAGTGTAACAATGCAGTTGGAGATGAGGATTGCAGTCGCCCTGTGGTATCTCGCAACCAGCAATGATTTCAGAGCATTAGCTTAGTTGTTTGGCCTTGGCAAAGCAACTGTAGGGTTGAAAGTCAACAAAGAAATTCATTTCTGTGTTACAACCCCTGTTACCTTATGAAAACAGACCTGTTGCACTCTTGCTTTGGAAAACCTTAAATTGAACAGAATTTTACCAGAGATTTTACCACGACTTCCAAGGGGTGTAGCCTCTGGGTAACGAGTAGAAGCGCACATCAAGGTAAGGGTAAACTGATGCCCTGATCTTGATCTAGGCAATGGTCCTACACAGTCAAGGATGACTCTCAAACAGCTCTCCCATCACAGGAATGGGGTGCAGTGGAGCCAGGGAGATGACATGATTTGGCTTACCCGATACCTGACAGGTATGACATGACTTACAATATTTAGACTCTGCAGATTTTAGACCTGGCCAAAAGAAATAACTTGAGATTCATTTAAATGTCTTTTAACCCCTAGATGCCTAGATATCCTGAGTGACAGCACATGATCATGGGAAAGCTGTAAGACATGAGAATGGTATGCAGTAGGCACTACTGATAGACAGTATCCCAGTTCGCACATGAGGTGGTGTCCATTTCCGCATCATGACTCCATCCCAGAAAGAAGCAGTATCACATGCAGATACTTTGTCCCTTCTTATAGCCAGTATAATACAAGCACCTAAGGAAGGATCAGATCACTGCCCATCAGCCAGTTTCTTTATCCCTACATCTGGTGAAGAGGCTGGTTTACCCCTGTCTCTTTTTCTTATTTATGAGTTGAATATATTTCACTAACAATTGTTAATAAATAGGCTTATCTGGTGGAAACATCTGAGTGAGACAGATGGTTATTAAAGACTATGGATCTAGTCACTTATAGATCACAAGCTGGTAGCTAAGGATCACATGGCAGTGTTTATTAAAGTCTATATGAGTGGCTGCTTAAATACTATGGGGTGATTGACCTGCAGACCTCTGGGGCACACGTTCAGTATTTCCGTGTAGATAAGGGGCCCCGAACACAGTTTCAGTGAAAATTTGCGCATCACAAGCCGATCAATTCAGGCAGCGGCGACGCTTAAAACTTCATTTCCAGGTTTCATTTAAATTTTGTATTAGACTCAGATTTTTGAACCCCACAATGTGTGTATGTTTACTCTTTTAATCATTTAATGTAGTTTTGAGAGTGACCAGCATTGTGGTTTAAGGAGGGTGTATGCTGGGTTGAAAATCTCATGGTGGCTTCTTATTTAAAATACATCATGTGTTGTTCTTAAAGCAAAAAGAAACAAATGAAACACGAAATGTAGGCGGTCATCCACTTAACCACAGCAGGACCGAAGCAAAGTGGGCACGTTTACTCTGAATAGTGCTGCCTGAATTGTGCGCTGTGCCGCCGGCTCATGATGTGCGAATGCGTAGCACGTGCAAGCCAGTCTCATCACACTTTTAACTTTTAGTTTCACCTCCATTACAGCTAAAGAAAATGTTGCATGGTCTTGAGAAAGAATTACATCAAGATATAGATTGGAATGCAGGTGCAAGGGACTTAATATTCATACAATAGTCTACTCCTCTCTCACTGTTGCTTGTGTGCCAGTGATTACCCCTCCGTGTGCCAATGTTGGCACGCATGCCGTAGGTTGCCAACCCCTGGTTTATACTAAAGAGATTCAATTGAATGTTCATCTGACACACTTAATGTGGCTTAAAAACAATCTTAGGACTATTATTGAAGTAAGGTAATGTTAAATACAGTACAGAGACAACACTTTTTTATGACGAGCTTGTTTAATAATGCAGTATTACATGAGCAAAGAGTGCTGTGTGACCCTGCATCAGCATGGCTGTGACTAGGCTCTAGGCACAAGGTAGTGATGTTACGTACAGAGGTGGGTAGTAATACACTACATTTACTCTGTTACATCTACTTGAATAACTTTTTGGGGGGGAAATTACTTTTAGAGTTGGTTTTAAAAGAGGGTACTTTTTACTCTCACTCAAGTAAATTTCTAATAAAATGTTTTACTCCTTTACAATGGGCAGCATTCCTGTTGTTACATTACTGGGTTTAATTGCAGTTAATGTGTAATTTATTGAGAGATTATTGAATGGGACTTTTACAACAGCGGAAGTTCAGCTGCGTGTGCCAGTGTTGCAGTCAAGACCACCTAAACCGAGACCAAGTCAAGACCAAAACCAGAGTGTATCGAGACCGACACAAGACCAAGACTTTCAGGTGTTGAGACCAAGTCAAGACCAAGACCAGAGTGTATCGAGACAGAGACAAGACCAAGACTTTCAGGTGTTGAGACCAAGTCAAGACCAAGACCAGAGTGTATCGAGACAGAGACAAGACCAAGACTTTGAGGGGTTGAGACCAAGTCAAGGCCAAGGCAGGGCAAGTCCGAGTCAAGACCAAGACCAGACCAGTGTGAGTCCCACACTGCATGACACACTTACAATAAAATGTGGAACTCGCAAACCATAGGCACTCCTCAAATTGATCAGAAAGATCCAGATTCCCATAAAAACACCCACAGAAAACAAATGAAGATTCATTCACCTCTTTTATTGCTATATAATTTATATACAGTTGTGCTCAAAAGTTTGCATACCTTGGCAGAAATTGTGAAATTTTGGCATTGATTTTGAAAATATGACTGATCATGCAAAAAAACTGTAGTTTATTTAAGGATAGTGATCATATGAAGCCATTTATCATCACATAGTTGTTTGGCTCCTTTTTAAATCATAATGATAACAGAAATCACCCAAATGGCCCTGATCAAAAGTTTACATACCCTTGAATGTTTGGCCTTGTTACAGACACACAAGGTGACACACACAGGTTTAAATGGCAATTAAAGGTTAATTTCCCACACCTGTGGCTTTTAAAATTGCAGTTAGTGTCTGTGTATAAATAGTCAATGAATTTGTTAGCTCTCACATGGATGCACTGAGTAGTGTGAGGCATCCTACGTGCCAGTTCTGTCACAGTGTGTATGCATAAGAATCCAAAGTAATAACTTGAATCCTTCCTTCAAAGTTTGGTTCTGTTTGACAGTTTACTTCTCACAACTTGCCAAACATAAGCCAGTGTGGTTTGAAAGTGCTTTTAAGAGTGAATTAGGGGTTGGTAAATTTACTATAGTCTGCTTAAAATCTGCTCTTGTTGTTATTTAACTCCTAATGCTTTCATCTAGATGTTACAGAGAGGTGCCAACTCACTTCATTGACGTCCACCAAAGAGAGAACGCAGTGAAATTTGCACATTACATAACAGTAGACCGTAAGCCACAGGTCGAAGACTCTCACCTGTGTGTTCGTGTCAGCATTATAGAAACTGTAAAACAACAAGCTATCAGAGCCATTGTGTCGCAAGAATTTTTACTGCCCCAGTAAAATGAGTCAACAATCGCAATGCGTGACTGGAGCTGAAGCTCCACAGAGGTTAGTCGACCCAGCACTGCAAGATGTAGTCGCTGCTGTCCTTCGTCTCTCCATAGAGGAGAGAGATAACCTTAACGGCTACAATATTAGTCATTGTGATGAAATATTGCAGGAACTAGTTGATTATGTCAACAACCCGGTTGGGAAGCCAAAGCGCACAATCCCGGACCTAGTGGGCCAAATATTCCTCCATCACCGCAGAACCCAACTGCAATCCGCAGAGCACCAGGCCCAGCTCGCCCAGCTGCAGAGCAGCTACAAAGTGGTGCAGAGGGAAAATCTCAGCCTGCACCAAGACGTTAGGTGCACCCAAGCTGAGAAAGTCCAGGCACAGGAAGATAATGCTCGGATGCAGGAGGAAAACGAAACCCTGCGCAGGCAGCTTCAAGCTGCCCAGCTAAAAGTAGAGTCAGATCAGGTAAGTGCAGCTGAAATGCACAGCACAATATCTGACATAGAAGAGGGCTCCCTCTTTAGCACAACGCGTAGAAATGTGCCCCAGAGAAACCCAGGGACACACGCTAGGAGCCGAGCTGCCCCTAGTGGTACGATCTCTGACTTCATCCGCCATGACACCTTTCAAGCTCCTCCAGCGGCCCGCTGGTTGGATGCAGGTGCCCCTCCTTACAGTTGCCCCCCCAGTCAGTTTTCAGTCACGCCACCGTGCATTCAAACCGACTGATTCCACACCACGGAGGGGGGACAATTATTTTCAAGCCCAGAGTGGTGTAATCGGCTCAAAGATTCCATTAGCCAGGGAGCTGTACGCACCCCCACGCGTCGACTGGACTTCTTCCCCACCATGAAGGGGAGGAAGTCATCCTCATCACTATAGCGATCTTAGTGACTATGGTGTTTTGGATGACTCGGACGACCCGTGGTCATACCGACACCAAGGCTTGCGCATCCGAGAACTCGAGTCCCTCGCAGGGGACATAGAGCGCTTTGACCAAGTAATCAAGATTCAAACATCGACAATTATCTAATATTATATAATTGAGCACTGCCTGGTTGATTTGCCTTATGCTTCGTCACGTGAAAAACTCAAGCTTATATGGAAGACCACGGTAAGGAGTGTCCATGCGTTCATGGAAACACTACCGACTGGTACACAACACCGCTACTCAGCTCTGTGTAAAGCCCTACGCGAGGAGTATTCGCATTATATCGACGAAGCCTCCTCTACCATAGCTGCTTTCGCCATCACCCAGAAGAGGCACGAGCCTCCGCGTGAGTATTATAGACGCCTGAGAACCACGTACTTCCAAGGAAGTAACGCACCAGGTCTGGAGGAGGAACGAGCTTTCAAGTCTCTTTTCCTTCACAACCTCCACGAGTGCGTGCGATATGACGTCACGGTGCACTGCAGAATGGGCAACCCCACCATGCAGGAAATCAGAAGGTACGTGCAGCTGGCATGGGAGACACGTGTGCGCCCTGCCCGAGTGCATGAAGGTGACGCCAGAGCCCTGGGGATCCAAGCCTCAGAATATGCAGACCTAGCGTTTGAAGGCAACGAAATGCCTCGCGTTAAGGTGAATGCTAGAACCGGACCCCAGAGGCACCAATCACCCCACCAGCAGGGTAGGCAACAGAACCAGGGGGGTGGTAACCAGACACCCCCCCAGGGTCACGGCAAGCCTAAACAACAAAACGTTCGTCGGCAGAAAGGAAAGGCGTGGTTCGAACAAAAACCCAAACAAGAAGGTGGGTGGGTAGAAAAGGTCTCAGACCCCCTCAGAGAACAGGATTTGAGAGAGGAAATGGAGGATATAAGGAGACGCTTGACTGAGTTAGTAACAAAGCTTGATGTGCTCCATTGTTCACCAGGTCTGCCGAACTCCTCAAAGGAATATGGTGCTGAAACCTCGTCAGTATGACTAGACAATGTACCTTCTCCTGTTAACGCCAAAGTTGACGTTGTAGGTTGGGAAAAGGGGAACAGGGTCCAAGTTGCTCCCCAAAACACACCCTCCTTTTCTGTCCTTCTTGGGTGATCTGTACCGTAAGTGCAACACCTGACTCATGGGTCATTCAGCTCCCATGCACTACTCGACACTGGTTCCGAAATAAGTTTAACGGGTTTCAACACCTTCGCAGAGGTGGCTAGAGCAAAGCTCTCCCTTGGCAAACCGTTATAGACAGAGACCTGCAACGTAAGCATCACAAGCTACACACAAGATAGGTCGTCTATCACAAAACGGGCCTGGATTGACACCTTTCAAGGGATGATGCTAGTACACCCTGTTTACATATGTCCCATTAATACGGAACCACTGTTAGTTGGCCAGGACCTACTGAACCAATTCGCTCCGCTCATTGACTGCGTCGTGGACACACGTGGGCTCAGGACCCCTCGCTCTAAATTATCTCTAACCTTAACATGTGTACTAAGACAAATGACATTCATTGGGTTTGTCCAAACGCAACCCCTTTGTTAGAGAGGTGACTAACTACCTCTGCGGCCTAAGAGCCGAATTCCCTGAACAAGATGAAGGAACAGAGACAAGGGTAGAGCGAGCAGGCAATCACTGGCTCGTTAACACACCAGCCACCGAAGTCCCAATGTCATACGACTGCCATGATACAGCCACTAAACTAAGGCTACCAAACCAAACGGTGTTCTTAACGGTTCCCCAAGGAGCCACCGTGCACATTGACGATATCGTCCTCCATCATCTCAATGTCGACAAACATGACGAAGAAATTGAGATCATGGATGCATTTAGAGGTCACAGCCTCACCGTTGATGACACCCTTCAACAGCAGCTTCAGGCTGAAGGGACGAAATTAGTGAAGTTCAGTCTCAAACCGACTGGCTTGACCACTATATTTCCTAGTCACATTAGCAGATCGTCCTTACTGAGAACACCCTATCAGATTGCACACGCCATGTACAGGTACATTCAACACCTACAGGCCAGACTGGACTTCCTCCTCGTACAGCCACGTTTTACACACCAGTCTGAGCCCATCCCACAGGTTAACCCCAATCATTTCCAAGGATAAGCCTTTTAACCTTTAACCCTCCTTTCCTCTAACATTTTGTTCCTAGTAACCAATGTCAGGTTCTACTTTGATTTTGTGTTATGACCAAAGAACAACAAAGGATTGTGTTATGGTTAATGCTGTGCCTTCCATTAACTTGAAATGTTTATGTGTGATGAATGTAGTTTTAGATTTAGCTGGAATTTCTATGCACAGATGTGCCTCAATGTCTGTCCAGATGATAAAGACTCTGTGAACTCTAATGAACTGTATGGACTGTGCAACCATTTTCTTTCCTATCAGGAAAACATGGATGGCGTAACCCACAGGTTACTGTGAACCGACAAGAACTGTTTGGCCCTTCATTTGCTCTAAAGATGCTGGACAACAACCAACTCTTCAGACCAAAGGGTGGAATGTTGGGCCTCATGTATTCAGATAGAAGAGAAAGGCAGGCCTAACACAGTCGTAAAAACATAACTCAGGCCCCCACATAAGTCATAAATCTTACTGATAAAAACCACGCCAAAATCAAACAAAGGGAGTCCAAAACAGACTACAAATCCCATGAAGCCTTTCTCACTAAAGGATTGAACTCTCAACTTCTATTGGATGAGGCACACAACAGAATGTCCCTCAACCATGACATCATCAGGAGTAGAAATACCTCTGAAATGCTTCCGGGCACTGTAAAATATTGCTGTAAATTTACGGCCAAATTCCTACAGCAATCTACTGTGATTCTTAAATACAGTAGTTTGCTGTTAAAAACGTTGCATTCTGGGAGATCAAGAGCAGGCAAGTGACTAGTTTTACGGTAAATAGCTGTTCTGTGCAAGGCATTAGGGGAAAATGAACATTTAAAACCATGATATCATCTTGGTGAAAGCTATAGTGACATTTTGAAACATATATTTTAACCCCCCATGAAAATTTTAGTTTGTGGCACATGGTTAGTGTTCATGATGTTTCTGACCAACACCTTTGTTCTTTATCATCTCACATCAGCTTTCACTTGTCTAATGAGAAGTCAAATAAAAAATAAAAAAAAATCAACCTTAGAAGCAATGTACATATTAAATGTACAATTTTGCCAGGATTGAACAGTGTATGTTTTATGAAAAAAAAAAAACAACAACAACAATCTGTACACAGTAAAATAACAGTATAGCACTGCATTGTGGGTTATAATGGTGAAATACCCATAAGCATTTGCGCTTGAATAAGTATGCATGCTTTGGCAATGCATTGGAGCTACAAAAAAAAAAACAAAAAAAAACAAAAAAAAACAAAACACACATACAAAATTATTTATTCAGACTTAATAGAAGTCTTAGTTTAATTAGTGTTGTTTTTTGTTATCAATAGTTGTGTTTTGATTGAAGTCACCATTATGGTGATTAGTGATCTCTTGAGCTGGCACCTTGGACCTTCTTTATTATTATATTATGTTCTTCCAGCCAGTCAATTTATGTTTAAGTAAAAGACAAGTTGTTGCACTGTGCTACTTGGAAGACAAAACCTAAGGTCAGCCTGAATGTCTGATCCTACCTTGCTAATGGCACTATATGTGGCAATAGTGATGCATTACACATAAAAGCAAAAAAGTAAAGGATATTTCAGCAAAATTATATCAGCAAATTGTGTGTTTGATGTTTTTGATGAATTTACAGCATAACTCCAGTTGTTATCTAGACACACAGATATCAACTCTCGGCATACGAAATGCAACAAAGGTGACAATTAACAAACATACTTTTATGTAAATAAGTAAGAGCTGAACATTAAAATCCAAGTAACTTAGACTACAACAAAAACAACGTCAAAATAAACCAGTAAATAGTAAAAAATCGAAGCAATTTCTTCATGCCGCAGTGCATGCTGGGAACATAGCTGTTAATTTCAACAACAGTAGATAATATGTAATTTGACAGCTATATGCTGCTAAATTACGGTTGTATACTGTAGCTGTTAAAACAGTATCTAGCTGTTCATTTCTGCAACAGAAAGACACCGTTAATTTTACAGTAACATGCTGGCAACCCTGCTCCCAGTTCTTTACTGTTTTTTTATGAGAAAATCTTTAAGAGTCTCCCGCATTCACTTTCTTGGTGTGTGGGGAGGGGTTACAGCCGTTAACAGTAACAAAAATTTCAAATTAGAAATGAGTCAAGTTATTGCTTGCATTTGAAGCAGGAAGCTTTACATCCAATCACAGTAATGAAGTTATCAAATAAATCAAACAATGCACAGGCAATTTAGTGATATCCCCACAGTTGTGGTCTTGACCGGTCTTGAAATAAAATCCCAAGTCCTCTTTGTCTGAGACCGAGACATGACTGAGTAAAAATGTGGTCGATTCCGAGAAGAGACCGAGACCTTCAAAAAGTTGTCTCGAGACCAAGGCCGATCTTGAGTATTACAACACTGACACACGCTGACACAGACTGTCACTCAAGGCGAGTCCATCACTGGTGCACTCTTCAAAGTGAAACACTTTCTTCACTCTGCACAGTGAAAAAATTCGTCATGCAAAGCCTTCAATTAACACAAAGACAAGCGGATATTTCAAGATTAAAATCTCAGCTTCAAGTTAAGGCAGCACGTCGAGGTAATTTGTGGCTCTAGTGCTAACGCGGGCTTTTCTGTGACATTGTGATGGTCATTTTCAGGGGGATTCTGTAAATATGGGCTCTTGAAACATCAGTTTTTTTAAGTGTACATTTTAAATCAGAGCAGCAATATATCAGTGCACTTTGTCCCGCATCCCGCATGTCATGAGCAGTATTTACGCATTTAAAATGCGAATTGCCCTCGCAGGAGTACTGGAAACTATCGCCGCTACTTCGGGCTAATTAACTGTATAAATCCATGTAAACATCCACGTTAAGTGTAAATGCCTTTTGCTCTGCAGTTCATGTGATTGACAGCTGAAGCGGGAACAGACAGCATTTCTAAGTGTGCACAGCGAGGTGCACGGGGCGCACGTGTGGGAGATGTGCTGGCGTGAGGCGATCGTATGGCGAAGAGAGTGGCTGTGTCCGAAATCGTTCACTCATTCACTATTTCCTATATAGTGAATGGCAGTGAGTGCACTAAATCTCAGCAGTGATTGAACTAAATAAGTGAGTGAATTTGGACAAAATATTCACTGAAAGTAAATAGTGACATTCTGTCTTATATCTCCTTATTGTGTTGCATGGAAGAAAGAATGTCATATGGGTTTAGAACAACATGATAGTGAATGATGACAGAATTTCCATTAATAATAATAATAATAATAATTTTGTAATACATGTTAAATGTGTATTATGTAATGGAATATAGGGGAGTTAACATCTATTATGTCATTTGTGAAAGTAACGAGTTACTCACTACTTGAGTATTCTTTTAATTGGATACTTCCTTACTCTTACTCAAGTCATTATTTATGTTAGTACTTTTACTTCTACTTGAGTAATTATTTTTTAAAGTAATTTTACTTTTACTTGAGTACAGTTTTTGGCTACTCTACCCACCTCTGGTTACATATGACACTGAAGCTTCAAAGCATGTACCAAGTACCCAGCACAATTTTCAATGAAGTCCTGTATTGGAGCGTGTATTGTTTTCAGAGAATCACATGATCAAAGAAAAATTAAGCCTCACTTTCTGTCCAGTCACATGCACGCTTCACTTTGGAATGTGTGAATCCAGACCTCTACTCTATGGTTTTATGGAAGTTTAAGTCCATTTACAAAGTATTTCAAATTACATTATGATAGATCCTATAATACAAGTATAATTAAATATAATTAGAGCACTAGATACTTGCCTCATTCAACTCTGTTAGTCATATTTATGTTCATTTCTATTATTAAAGTCACACTGAATCATATTGTCATGATAATCAACAAATTTAGCACTGTTAGGCTTTTATTTGTGCACACTGGATCAAACCTACATCAGGTGCTTCATAAAGTGGAGCTGCATACCCGTGTTTATGGCTGCTTTACATTTGACAAACCACCAGATGGCACTTTTTTCGACACTCCCGAGGCTTTGAATCTTTTCCTGGAGCAATTGAGGAAAAACTTCAGAGCTTCACGAAGCTTCTTTTGCCCATACCTAGCACAAGGCCACAGGTAATCACATCCGTGCTGATTTAGGGCCATACAGCATGATTGTGAGTGTGATATTGCTTTTAAACAACAGTTCAACTAACAAGTAAATAAATAAAAGAGGAAAAACTAAGGACTATCACACACACACACACACACACACACACAAAAACACTTTTGCACTTTTTGCTTACGCCACCAGTCAGGATCTGCTATTGCTGGTTCAAATGATGTGTACAAGCTTCCATTACAAAATTGAAAATGTCAATTTAGGACTCAAAATGATCTCTGAATTGGTGGTGTCTGATGCTGTTTCTGTGCAGGTTGAGAGGCTGATGTAGCACAGTCCAAAACATAGCCCTCAGGAGGGCAAAATGACTATTTATTTTTCAAAACCTCATCCAATTCATTGTAAGATGGACAAGTTACCCTTTCCATTCTATATTTACTATTGTTGTCCTTCACCCTCCTGTAAGCAAGCTCAAGGTATTTTATTTAACTTTTACCACGATCGGCTATATTTGAAAAACCATTTGCAAAATCATCTAGAATATAGCTTGGTTACAATACGAGTCCAAAAGTTTCCTTTGGATTGAGTCTTCAACAGAAACCAAAATAAGACATCTGATTTTGCTGTTCTGGTAACTGAAGAGAAACATATGTAGCTCTCTGAACAAGTGAGAGGACAGAAGCGTGAAAGTGGAGGTGCAGAGATTTAGAAACATTTTGTTTTGACTGAAGGTCTGATAAAGGCAGAAGTAACTGAACACACAGTTTCAGTTGGGAAGCCAGGCAAAGATCACCTGAAGGCAACCAGCTGTGGACCAATAGCATTAACATCAAATGTACAAATGAATGGAAAGAATGCTTACAATTAGGCTAACACATGTTACAGGAAGTACAGGACTTTTTTCCACATCAAAGTGTATTTCTTAGAGGTAGAACAGCTATGGATTCAGTACTCTGCCTTATCAAACATCAGAAAGGCTCAAGTGATTAAACAGATTGCTCATGCAGTTTTCTTTGATGTGGAAAAGTCCCATTTTGTTTAGTGTAATAATAAATGATATATATTTAACCAAGAAGAACCCATTCAAAAGAATTCTTTGGCTTAAATTTATCGAATCATGGACCGTGGTTCCACATGTTTGACATGAGTTTTCTTAAATTGGCATGCAATCTCAAATTAAATACTTCAAGTAGAGGGACCCTAATTGAATTGAGTAAAAACAATTAATTTAGGAATGTTACATTAACTTAAAATAATCTTTTTCTGTTATATAGTACGGTGGATACTGACATCATAGCATGCTAAATGCATGCTAATGGGAAACACTATGCTATGATTAATATAGCAAATGCTTATTGAATAAATCAATAATGAGCTTTTCTCAGTAGAGCAGTCCTCCACCTTTCACCTAAATGGTGACCACCAAAACTCCAACAGAAACTCTTCTGAATATAAACACAACAAAACATTAAACACTAACAAGTCTTCCCCCTTTCTATTCACCTTGCACAACTTAATTTTGACGTTTACTCATTCGAGTGCCATACAAAGTTTCAGTTAACTAAACGAAAAACTATTAATGTTATCCCAATTTCCCAATTCGGTCAATTATCCTCGCTGCCCAGTAGGTGGCGATATGCATACAATGCAAATCACCAAAAACACAAGAAAAAGATTGAGATTTATGGTTAAAAAAAAAAAAAAGGACTTAAATATTGATATTTTTCTCACCCACACTTATCTTATTGCTTCTGAAGATATGGATTCAAACACTGGCGTCATATATGGATTACTTTTATGTTTCCTTTATGTGCTTTTGAAGCTTCTACGTTTTTGCACCTATTCACTTGCATTGTATGGACCTACGGAGCTGACATATTCTTCTAAACATCTTTTTGTGTGTGTGTGTGTTCAGCAGAAGAAAGAAATTCACACACATCTGGGATGACATGAGGGTGAGTAAATGATGGGAAAATTTTCATTTTTGGGTGAACTATCACTTTAAGTAAAATAAATAGCATCCTACTGGATTATGCATACATTGTGGGATGATGGAAACAGTGGAACATGTGCTGTTTAATTGTAGGACTTATGACAGAGCAAGACAATTATTGCACAAAAAACTACAAGAAAAGGGGATCCAGAATATATCTTTGGAAGTTGTTTTAGATAAGAAACAAGGGGGACAAAGTATTAGAGAACTGTATTGTGCTTTCTGAAAGAAACATGAACATCAAGAATACAAACGGGTTAAGTTTATGTATGTTTTAATGTTTTCTTATTTTTAAAATTAAATAGTTTTTGTTTGTCCTGCATTGACGCTCCAGTCCAGTATGTGTCGGTAATGCAACATGAACTGGATTTCCGATCCGCCATTAAACATCACAAGAAGAAGAAGTTGTTGTTATTGTGACGTCATAAGGACTCTACCGTCTGTTGCGATTCAGTTGATTAAAGGTTTGTGTTTTTCAGTGCTTTAACTAAAATATATAAAGCAATACAACACTTTTACACATAAACAACATGGTAATATTACTTGAAATCATTTAGCGTTTGTGATATAAAACGAATATAATGTTGTTCAATCTCATTGTTTAGGTGAATTAATCATTAAAACAAGCTAAACTCATCATAACATGAATATGGAGGATTAAATTAAAAACATTTAGTCATCTAGCAGAAGTTTTTATCCAAAAGGGCACATAACATGCTTAAAAAACAATTTGTCATACAGAAGTCATCAAAATGAAATAACACACTTTCAAGTTCCCAAAGTATCTGTATCAGTCCTGCAGGAGCTTCATTGTAAGAGAGAAAACTGATTTTTGAAGTGTTTAAAGTTCATTTAAAGTTCTGTGTTTGCTGGAAATGTCTGATGTGAAGTTGTAAGTAATGCAACATTTGTGTTATTTTTCTGTGAGTAAAACACTTGCACATTAAAGAGGGAGATTTTATATTTAGTCTTAAAGCTTAGTGCACACTATACGACTCCTAGTACACACTACACGACTCCTAGTGCCTAATGCACACTACACAACTCCTAGTGCACACTACACGACTCCTAGTGCACACCACACGACTCCTAGTACCTAGTGCACACTACATGACTCTTAGTGCCTAGTGCACACTGCAGGTTGCCTTTGATGCTTTGAGTCGACGATTGGTCGTCTATAAGGACCTAATGGAAGTGATGATTTATAGTTAAAATTTGTTTTAAATATTGATCTTTTTTCACACTGAAAGTGATAGTGTTGCTTCAGGAGACATTAATTTAACCGCTGGAGTTGTATGGATGAAGTTTATGCTGACTGTCTGTGATTTTTGGAGCTTCAAAAGAGAAATCTCCATTCACTTGCATTTTAAGGACCTACTGAGCTGAGATATTTTTCAATTTTTTTTACTAATAAAATGACAAGCACATGACAATGCTTAATGTTGAGCCCTGCAGAGGGATGTATCGCATGCAGGTGAAAAACTCTTTTTACCAAGACGTAATTTTCAGCAAGTTGATATTTTAGGTTTCTTCAATATACTCTGTTAAGAGTTCAATGTAAACACACTACAAACTAGGGCTGTGCGATTAATCGACATCGCAGCAAAATCACGATGTGAGCATGGGCGATTTCTAAACCGCAGAAAGCGGCGATTCTACGCACCTCACCCCTCAGTGTGCAAACAATGTTCACCAATCAGAATGCAGCACACCTAAAAGATCTAGCTCGAGAACAGAACAAAGTGGGCTAAAGACTATGCAGGAAAGCACAGAAACAGGGAAGATGAATTCAGGACAGAATAATGACTTGGTGCAGAAAAAAATCGACATCCGTGGTTTGGCAATATTTTGGATACAGGAGAGAAGATGTGTTACAGACCCAGGTAATTTGCAAGACCTGTCAAACTATTGTTGCGACAAAACAGAGTAACACCACAAATCTGTTCCAACACCTGAGACAGTGCCATAAAGAACTATACGAGCAATGCATGGTGACAAAGTCCCTCGACATGAACAAAAACACATCCCAAACGCATTCAGGACCAGGTGAACAAAAATCGATAACACAGGCATTTGGGATCTGCACACCATACAAGAGGAGCTCAAAAAGGCATAAAGAAATAACTGACACCGTCACGTATCATTCATGTAAAGACATGGTGCCTGCGTACATCGTCAGTAAAGCTGGCTTCCAAAAAATTATACAGACACTTGATGAGATACCAACTGCCATTGCAAAGTTAATTCAATTAAGTGAATATTGTAGCAATAATTTATTTATTCCATTTTGTTCATTTAATTCCTGTTTCTTTAAAAATATTGCAAAATGAACCCATATAGCATAAACAGTCTTTTCTCACGCCGAATGATTTATTTTGCGATGACTGTATATTATCCTGCTTATTACAAGGCTACCTGTAATTGAATGAATCTAAAAAATGGACACTGATATAGTGGACAATAGTGATTGAAGTAGGATAGATGACCCCAGATGTGCAGTAGTTAAGAAATAGTCCGCTAGGTGGTGCTATTGACCAATCAGAATAGTGTATTCTAGACAGCCCTGTAAAAATTGCCCTTAATAATCATATTATTATTAATAAGAAACAGAACAAGGGTGACTTTTAAATATAAACATCAATTTCAAATGTATGTTGGGCCTCATGTATTCAGATATAAGACAAAGGCAGGCCTGCACACAGTCGTAAAGCCTAACTGAGGCCTACACACACACAGTCATAAATCTTACTGATAAAAACCGCACCAAAATCAAGCAAAGGGAGTCCAAAACAGACTACAAATCCCATGAAGCCTTGCACATTTTGTACCTATGTATGACATTCCAAAGGATCAAACTCTCAACTCCTATTGGATGAGGTGAACAACAGAACGCCCCTCAACCATGACGTCATCGGGAGTAGAAATAACACTGGGATACATCTGGGCATCGTTTCCAGAAACTTTGCGTGCCGTGCATAGACGCAACTTATCGCTGCTCTCAGGTGTAGCCTCGTTGCACAAGGAAGTATCGTATGACTTGAAACTGTGGCCATACAATCTCCATCTCGCTGGACGAGTCGAGATTTCTCTGTGTTCCACCAAACATGCTAACGGATCCGAAGGAGACCGCCGAGCAATCCGCATCTTCATCCGTTTGCCTGCAGAAGTGACCGAGTCAACGTCGCTGATTTCTCTGCTAGCCCACCGAGAATAAGCAGCCATACCGCCCGCCGACAGAGCGAGGAAAAGGAACCGAGTCGAAGTTAAACGACGGATGAACACACATTCTGCCTGCATCCTCATGCGATTCAAGTAAGAGGTTTACATCTGGGCAGAGATAGATTATTATAGTGTGTTATTCTTGCGTATCAAGGCTATTGCTTGTACAGTTTACGGACCGCCGAGTCCGCTCATTGCTGCTAATAATACTCAAGGTATTACTGTAGCGTACTGTTTTCACAAATGAGATCTGCTGTGTTGTTGTCCAACCACGTCGGACTGTTGTGTATTTCCGCCATCGCGGGTGAGACCGGCACAATGAGTTTATCCATTAAAGAACCAAAGACCGCGGGACGGTTTAAGAGCCCTTCACCGCGTCTCTGAGTGATAAACTAACAGCTGCTTTCTCTCCCATGATCGCGAAACCGGCTTCGGTGCCGGTGTTGTGTCGAAGTCTGTTTCCCCATCGGATTCTGTTTCTCCCAGCCCCGCCCCCGTCTAAACGACGAGGGAAGCGCGCGTTCCCAAAAAGCTCGCCCCCGAGATGCTGTGCTCGTACCAATGAGGTCTACGGAGAGCGCTAAGGCTCAAAACGAGAGTTTTTAACGAGCTTAAAAACTCTGTAGAATGTTGTATTCTAGAAGTGAAAGGCAAATTTCATGACTGTCTAGTTATATTTTGGAAATGGGGTAACAGAACCTATGTTTGTTGCGTTTTTATGTCTTTATGAACACAATCACCTACTGTTATTTCTATCAATAAATAATGTTATATTTGTGAGAATTTACATTTTGAACATTGTAGACTTTTGGAATAAATGTGTGCTCACTCACATAACTGTGATTTTATAGGCTGAATATGCGATCGTTCTCACATATTTCTCTTTTTTTTAAAATGCAAATGCGTGATTTGGCCACAAGAGTGCTCCGCTGTCCACTTTAGTTCAGGTGTTTAGAGTAAACTTAGGGTATGTTTACATGACAATGATGTACTAAAAACGTAAAAGTTTTTCCTTTTGCGTTTTTGAAAAGTTTCGCGTACAGATGACAACGTTCACACGGATACTCGAAAATGACTAAAAATGCTGTATTATACATGCCAGGCCAGTAGTTGGCGATGTCACTTTGTAAAGAAACACTACGCGCCTGCGCACATAAGCATTCTTCCACAGAGCGGTGAATACAAAAAATGAAGATGGCAAAAGCATCGAGCAATTTTGTCTGGACAAAATCTTGAGCCGCACAAACACAGTCCTGTAGTCCACCATTGTAGTTTTGAATGTCTCGTGTTGTTTTGAAGTACTCACGCGCATGCCTATAGACTGAACACGTAATACCCGTGCGCATGACGTCATCCTTTTCACAAATTCGCGTTTTTGTATGTTTACACGGAGACGATAACGGCATCATTTTCAAAAACTTGCACTTTGAAACCCGTTTTCAAAAGTTTGCATTTTCAGGCTCCAAAACGGCATTGTCGTGTAAACGAACAGCCAAAACGCATAAAAAGTTTTCCGTTTTTAGTTGAAAACGTTGTCGTTTAAACGGCCCCTAAATCTGATGGTTTTCTGTCCCAACAAGTATACTTTCACCGCAATTTACTGAGAAAAGGTAAAAAGAAATTGTAGATAAAAAAACAAACAAACATAATCTTTGCCTTAAAACCACCCCCATTATAGCAGGGGGAATTTTTTTTTTTGCCAATATTCTTTCCAAGTTTTCTTTAAATATTTTGTTCAGTTTTAACACCAGCAGATATTGTAAGGTAGTGAATGGTTTTTGGTAAGTGCTTGTGAGTTGAAGAGATCAGATTAATGCACTAATTGTGCATTTGAATCAAAATTATCATCACTCATGCATTCCTACGGTCAGGAATTGACTCTTTTGTGCAAGGCTTAAAATACCAGTCACAAATAACAAGAGTGTTACATTTACTTACTGTATGTACATTGTATCTGCTATTGACACAACAGTTTCCATACTGACAGCTTAATTTACCCTTGGGACCTTCAGTAAACTTGGGAATATCCCTCTTATACACTAAATAGTACCCCCAAGTGGCAAGCGCTGAAGCACTTGCTTAAAAAAACACTATTATTCTTCAAGCTAATATTGGTAAAGAAATTAAAATTGATGTTTACATTATAACGCAATTGTTAAAATGTTATTGCACTGCAGATATCCTGTGATGCCTGCTGAAGGTGGTTCCACCACATGTGTGTAGGAAGGCCAAAGATAGAGGAGAAATTTGAGTGTGCAGCATGCTGAATCTCAGTGAGACATAAGGATGGAACTAACAGACCAAAAATGGATAAAGTTTAATGTTTTTTTACATACTTGTAATTATGAGATTGATATTGTTTTTTTTTCATTGATTTTGAATGTTTGTTTTGAATTACTTAGATTTTTCCATATATATATTATTTGTAATATTTCTTTAATTCCCACAGGCTATAAATCACAGGACTTATCTGTTGTGGAGAAACAAGTCAGCAGTATGAATTTGACACATGTATGAGCTTTCTTTCTTATTGAACAGAGGGGGAACAGTATCTGACAGTAACGTTCTCAGCTGTCAGGATGCATTCCCCCTGCTATAATGGGGGTGGTTTTAAGGCAAAGATAAAAACCTAAAAACTTGTGATGTTATTTTTTTTTATCTACAATTTCTTTTGATCTTTTCTCAGTAAATTGCGGTGAAAGTGTACTTGATGGGACAGAAAACCATCAGGTTTAGTTTACTCTAAACAGCTGAACTAAAGTGCACAGCAGAGTACTCTTGTGGCCAAATCACGCAATTGCATTTCTAAAAAAAAAAAAAAATGAAAGAAAAAAAAAAAAAAGCTTAGCTAAGGGGAAAAAAAGAGTAAGATGTGAGAACAGTCGCATATTCAGCCTATAAAATCACAGTTATGAGTGAGCACACATTTATTCCAAAAGCCTACAATGTTCAAAATGAAAACTTTCACAAATCTAATATTATTTATTGATAGAAATAACAGTAGGTTGATTGTGTTCATAAAGACATAAAAACACAACAAACATAGGTTCTGTTACCCCATTTCCAAAATATAACTAGACTATAACTATGAAATTTGCCTTTCACTTCTAGAATACAACATTCTACAGAGTTTTTAAGCCTTGGCGCTCTCCGTAGTACCTCAGTGATACGAGCACAGCATCTCGGGGGCGGGGCTGGGGGAAACTTTTTATTTTTTTAGTTTTTTTTATTTTTTATTGCAGAATTTATAAACAAACATGCAACATATAATACACAACTTCAGTATAAAGATATATAGAAAACAGTCAGAGGAAACAGCTCTTAATAACATGGATAAAAATAAATAAATAAATAAATTTAAAAAATAGTTCAGTTATTTACTATAGTCGGGAAGTGATTTAGGATGTCGTACAATTTTTGTTCTTTTGGACCTTTTAGAGTTTTTAGAGATTTCAAATACAATTTAAATTCATTTAAAAAATAACAAATTTGGGGGATGATTTTATAATTCTACACTTGTGGATAAAATTTTTTGCTAAGCACAGAATTGTATTACAACAGAGTTCATTGTCTTTGCTTTGCAATATCAAACCAAATGTTATGTCGTCTCTGGAGATAGAAGACGGGAATGAAGAGATCTTTTGCTGTATCCAATTATGTATGTCACACCAAAATATTTGTACCAGGTTGCATGAAAAAAATACATGGTCTGTAGTTTCAACATCAATTTTCACAAAATGTGCACGCATTATCATCAGTACCAAAGCGAAGTCTAAGTAATTCTTTAGAGGGGTAAATGTTGTTCATAACTTTGAAGTGTGTTTCTTTCATTTTGGGGGGTATAGGAAGTGTTAAATATATTGTTCTTAGTTTAGTTATTGAATTTGTATCAAATTTATGCAGGATGCCATTTTTGTTGGGCTTTTCAGGGTAAAGGTATTCAGTGAAACAACTTCTAATAAAATGATTATTGAACTTTTTATCCAAAATCAAAATCCCTTGAATTGATAGTGGAGCCAGTCGTGGCTGTATCATTTGGTATGTTAATATATTTCTTATTAGACAAACAAATTCTTGGGGAAGTGCTTTATGTAATGTAGTGAAGTCTGATTGTGAGGGTTTGAAATTATGTTTAGTGCAAAATTGTTCATAGTTTAAAAGATTGCCACTGGCATCCATTAAGTCAGTTATGGACCATATATTCCTCTCAAACCAATCTTCAAAAAACAAAGATCTGTTGCGGTGTAATACATATCTATTATTCCAGAGAATAGAGGAGTGTGGTGAAAGGGGCTGGGGGAAACAGAATCCGACGGGGAAACAGACTTCGACACAACACCGGCACTTTATTCTCTCCTCGCTCTCGTACTAACCACACACACACACACACACACAACCCCTCACAAACATACTCGCACACACTTTTGGCTAGTAGATAACTTGGTGATAAAGCTCAGCTTTGTCCCTAAGTTATCATACAAGCGGAGACGCAGTAAACGGGCAGACGCCATTCGCCCACATTCGCGGCCATATTCTCTGGCCGGAAATCTTGCATGACATACTCTCCACGAGAGTCACGTCCGCCATATTGTGCACGTTACTCCTTACACACACACACACACACACACACACCTACCTTCCTCTCATGTGTTATAGGCTTACTTTGGATACCATATCTAATCATGTCACTGTTTAGTTTGTAGTTGTAAGTCGGAAGTTTATTGACTGCATTGTATTGATTATTAATTGATATTACTGCATCAATAAACTTTGTTATATTTCAAAGAGAAGTGTTTTGGTTTGTTTTGCATACATCTGTGTCAAGGGCTGGCAGGGGATGTCAGTGCTCGGATTCAAGCCTTCATTGTTTTCCTTTTGAATGCCGATGTTCTCCGGACACCGACTTTCCTGAGAGAACAATCTAATATTGAGACTGCTATACTGTCTGGTTATTAGTCCCTGATTCCAGGGTGGTGCCTCGGCGATATTAATCCTTATTAATATTCTATTGATTTTGATAATTGATAATTATCTTTGATGATTGTTGAATTTGAAGGATCAATAAGCTAGTGTTAATTCTAATCAATGTACCATTGATTTGAATAATTAATGATTATCTTTGATAATGATTAATTATTGCTAATAATCAAACCCGCTCCTGAATGTAGCGCACAACACGTATTTGCTGAAGTACTTTTTTGTTTTAGAACTTTGCAGTTTTATCTTGTTTAAAGGTTTGAAGTAAGACCCATGACACTTTTAATTTAAATGCACATTGTCTTATTTTTTAGAAAACGCAGTTAAGGATGAACCTCGCATTTTCGGAGTCACAGGCTTGTGCAAAAAGTTGGTGGGGCATTTTTCTCATAGTTGGAAGAAAAGGGTGGCATTAACTGAAGCCCAGGAAGAACTTCAGCTTCCAAAGCATGCACTCATAACAGAGTGCCCAATAAGGTGTGGCTCAAGGCAACAGATGATAGAAAGGGTTTTGGAGCAAGAGTGGGCACTGTCTCAGGTCCTTTCAGCTGCCGTAAAACAGACACAGATGTCCTTGAAACTGTGAGTAAAGCACTGAGCCCACTTCAGGAGTTCACAGATGCCCTGTCCGGTGAAGACTATGTCAGTGTGTCATATCTGAAACCAGTTCTTCATCTATTCAACACAAAGATACTGGCTGTGGAGGATGAGGATTCTGACCTGATCAAGACAATAAAATCCACGATTCTTGACTACATCAGTAAAAACTATGAATGATGAAGATACCCAAGAACTGCTGGATATGGCATTATTCCTAGATCCAAGATTCAAGACAAAGGCCAGGGTGATGTCTGATATGTAAGAGATTTCGCCCCCATGTGAGTTGTTGTTTGGGTAAATTGAGTGGGACAGTCATGCCTTATTACACTGTTTATCTAGTATTTTGTCTTTTCTATCTGTTCTATGCATTCTCATTGGATGCAATTAATTCTGAGAGCACCACAGGCAGGGAGAATGTAGACACAGATCTACCTTCATCAGCAAAAAAAAAACAAACAAAAAAAAAGCAAAGAAGTCTTTGGGAAGCTTCTTCAAGACTCTCAGCCATGCCAGCATCTCTGAAACTTGAAGAAGCAATTGCCTCTGAGGAAACAACATCAGATAAACTTCCCAAGATTGAGCAGGCTTGCACAAAATTATCTGTATTCCTGCTACAAGCTCACCATCAGAGAGGGTGTTTAGCACAGGAGGAAATGTGGTGACATGTCAGCGTTCATGCTTTAAGCCAGAAATGGTACACATGCTGGTTTTCTTAGCAAAAAACCTTTAAACTAGTAAAGCAGCTAGTTTCTGTCATTGTTCTAGTTTCTGTTTTTTCAGAGATTCTTCAGTCTGGGTTGTTATTTTGTTTTGGTGGTTTGATTACCATATTCTTATTTATTTTGCCTTATGTCTGTTCTAGAAACATGATGTGCCAACTTTACCAATGGTTTATTTTGCCTTATGTCTGTTCTAAAGACATGATGTGACAACTTTACTAAATGTTATTTGTCTTATGTCTGTTCTAGAGACATCGAAATGCATTTATGAATGTAAAATGTGTAAGGAAATATTTTGCCAAAATCGCGATTAAAATCGAAATCGCAATGTCTGTCAAAAAATCGTGATAGTATTTTTTTGTCCATATCACACAGCTCTTCTACAAACCCGAAAGAGTTTTGGAGAGGTGCTTCTTTGCTGGCACACACACAGAGAAGAGCGGGACTCGATGCTCAGCGAAGCGTTGGTTTAAGAGTTCCACCAGTTCACCAGTCATCACGTTAATCTTAGGTCAAGCATAAGCCACTCGTCTGCCTTTAACCCAACTTCTGCCTCTTAAGCATGTAGTCATCCAAAGCATTGCACGATACTATCCTTAAGCATATTGTTGCATCTGTGTTGCATTCTTTTTGTTGACAGGCTGCTAAGTTTACATTCTTAAGGTCATGGAGTCAAGTTTCCTTGTGTAATATGTAAACATTTCAGTCTAGCTATGGTTGTACATGGTAAACAGAGAACTGCATTTCCTACAACAAGGTGTTATTGTACAAATTAAGGATTTTGGTCTCTTTATTTATACCACACAGTGATCTCGATTCACCCCTGCAGTGAAAAAAGGTGGTATATAAAGAGGATCAACTCCGGAGTAACCACTGAAGTCTACTGGCATACTGTTGCAAAAATGAAGTTTGTTAAAGAGGAGAGTGAAGACATCAGTATTACAGAACCATGCAGAATGAAACATGAAGATACTGAGGAACGAAGAGGTTGGTGTTCATTCTTGAGTCTTCATTATAACTGTGTTGAGGAACATTGAAATAATGAAGCTTCAGACATTTCGCAAGATCTGGCAGCTGTAGTTAGAAAATGATAGAAGCAGTAAATTTATAGTTGAACAAACAAATAATACCAGAATCTACAGAATCTTCTTTTAGGGATGCACTGATCCGATACCTGTATTGGTATCGGCTCCTATACTGACGTTTTTAGACTGATCGGGTATCAGTCCGACAAGCCCGATTCAAATCCAATACTGTGTGTTATGTTTGTTACTGTCAAGCTCTAAAAATGACATAAAAGCACCATTAAAGTAGTCCATATGACTCGTGCATTTTATTCAAAGTCTCTTGAAGACATGCAACAGCTTTGTGAATGTCAAAAGGCTGCGTTTTAAAACTAAATATACAGTATGAATTAGTGAATGCCGCTGCTCTGTTGACACACATACATGGCATACACAGGCTTCGTGAGGTGACTGCGGCTATATTCATCCCTCAGATCTCATGGCTATTTTAATATGTGAGCGTTGCTCATGAACAGCATCTCAAATGTAGATGCTCAATAGCTTGGTTTACTTGGTTATAATATGCATATAGAATGGCACCAGAGGAGCATTTTACCAGATTTTGAATAAGAAGCGAATTAAACTACTGTGACGTAACCCACAAACAGACACTTAAAGGACGTCCTGGAGTGTTAGGATCATCAAAATAAAAGCCTGAGAGTTTTAAAGCTAAAGGTGCATGACTGAAATATATTACTGTTGTATTTAAAAATTGTAAAAGTCAATAATAATAATAATAATAATACTCAATAATCATAATAATAGCTCAAATAAATATACATAAGATGAAAGCCAATGTGTATGGCCATGAAGTTTTGGAATTTTCGTGCAAGCATGCGCTAAGTCTAGGAGCAAGTTGGTTTGGCGAAACAATACACCCAAAGTTTGTGCACATACTGTACACCCACAATAACACCAATACTCCCACCCACTTGTTGCTATGTGCTGGCATGAAAGTTGCAATTAGAATTAGAGCTCTCATGAAAATTGAACAAGACATTGCACACAGTCGTTGCGCATAGGGCTGAAATTGGGGAATCATGAAAATAGAGCCCCAGAATCCTTTAAAGTCCAGATACAAGTTGAAAAATTATGCAAAGAAAACTGGTTTCTTTTCTACTGAAGACTTCCACTGGAATTACTATTAATTTTTAAATTAAATTTTAATTTTGCTGCTACATTATACAGTAGACTAGTGAACAATAATTTGTTTCTTAATAGGCTGTACATTTATATTGAAATAATGTCTAGTTAGAGGTTTGTGTTTCTTTACACACACACACAAAAAAAGAGTACACCCAATTAGTTCCACACAATAATGTAAAGAAAGTCTAAACTGATTATGAAAAAAACCCCAACAACACTGGTATTGGATTGGTATCGGCCAATACTGAGATTTCAGATAGAAAAAGCGGGGTCGGTGCATCCCTAATTTCTTATTTCATATTTGTCTAAATTTACTTTGTTCGTTTTAGACTTGATAGAAGTAAAAGAAGAAAGTCAAGAACTGAATGACATGGAGGAAAAACACCATCAGTATCAGACATTTGATAATTTCATCACTGGTGAAGATTCTTTTAGTGTCTCAAAGACTGAAAAGAATTTCTCATGGAAAATAACTCAAAGAACAAAAGTCATCAATTCTTTCACCTGCTCTCACTGTGGACAGAGTTTCACACAAGCAGCCCATCTCACACTTCATCTGCAAAATCACACTGGAATATGGCCATTTAACTGTGATCAGTGTGGAAAGAAATTTAGGCGGAAATCAAATCTAAAGATACATATCACAACTCACACAAATGAGGACCCTTGTGTGTGTTCTTTTTGTGGAAAGAGTTTCACTCACTCAGTACTCTTGAAAGCATATGAGAGAGTTCATACTGGAGAAATAAGAATTCACACTGGAGAGAAGCCAAACTATTGTACTTCATGTGGGAAAAGTTTCTCAAAGAGAGGAAGTCTAAATGGTCATATGAAAATTCACACTGGAGAAAAACCCTTCCCCTGCCTTCTGTGTGGCAAGAGTTTCAGAGTAAAAGAAAGTCTTAAACATCACATGAGAATTCACACCGGAGAGAAGCCTTTTACCTGCCCTCAGTGTGGGAAGAAATTCAGAGAAAAAGGAACTCTTCGGCGTCACATGAGAATTCACACTGGAGAGAAGCCTTTCACCTGCTCTCAGTGTGGAAAGAGTTTCACACAAGCAGGACATCTCAAAATTCATCTTCAAAATCATTCTGGATTAAGACCATTTAACTGTGATCAGTGTGGCAAGACATTTATACGGGCATCACATCTAAAGGCACACCTGATAACTCATACTAATGAGAAGCCTTATGTGTGTTCTTTTTGTGGAAAAAGTTTCATTGCATCATCACACCTGAAATCACACGAGAGAGTGCATACTGGAGAAAAGCCATTCAAATGCACTTCATGTGGGAAGAGTTTCACCCAATCTGGTAGTCTAAAGTCTCATTTAAAAAAGAGTTGCCCAAAATTATAATTGTGAGCATGGTTATTTCAGGGTCAACACTTAACTTCAATCAGTTTACTAGATCTGTTGTAGTTTGAAAGTCATAAAATCATTTCAAAATCATAAAAGAACCATAAAGGTTAGGAGCAGAAAAATGCATGCTAAAAGTCATTTTGATAATTGTTTTTTTTTTTTTTTTGTCTTGTTTTTCAGTAAAAATATCGAAACATTCTTAAAACAAGATATATTTACTTCATAAGCAAAATGTCAACATATTAAGTCTTCTTTTGAGATAAATCTAACTGAATTCAGTGAGGTTTAGGCTTAAAACAAGAAAAAACTATTTGCCAATGGGATAAGAAAAATGAACTTAAGCATAATGTTTACTAAATTTGGTCAGATTTCACTGAAAACAAGACAGTTTCTTTTGCCATTTTGCTCGTTAAGTAAATATATATTGTTTTATGAATACTTAGATATTCTACTGGGAAAGAAGACAAAAAAACTTGTTCTTGTTTTCATTGTATAAATGGTCATAACCTTGTAAAAGAGGTATATGCCAGATTTTTTTGTCAATAACATCAGAATGACAGGATTAACCTTTAGCATATTACATAAAAATAGTGAAATTAAATTGGGGTTCAATTAATGTATTATTCCTTTGTCACAATTGAACTGATTTTGATCAGCATGATACAGTAGACCTTCTGATAACATGAAATGAAGGCCCTGTTTATACCTGTTATTATTACACAGCAATACTCTATTCAAATTAGTCAGTCCCATCATCGAGCAGAATAACTACCACACATCCAGGGATTAAGACATATCAGACCAGTCATCCGGGTATTGCAAGTCATCTTTCCTGCTTCACTGTGCAATCTCTAAAAGCCAGCTAATAAAATAATTTCAACTCAAATCAATGTTTCATGTCCATAGTTACAACCCGGCTCTAAGGCTGTAACAAAAAGGAGACCAAATGTGCAAAACTACCAAAACAACATTTATTTTAACGTGTGTATATACAAGTAATAAAATGTAATGCAAGGCAGTATAAATGTTAATCAGTTGTGTTTGCTAGTGCATGGTGCAAATGCAGAGCTGCATGTCTAAATGGTTACAACAAAACAAGAAAGAAGGACCCAAAGCAGAAACTGGGCACTACAATGAAGCTCTCAGATCGGTTCCACGACACAGCTCCATGCCCGCGAGGATGTCGTCGCCAACAAAGAACTAGCCCATGAACACTTCGGAGGATATTTAAAGCTCCCACTCACAAGCGTCAGGTGTGTCAGCCACACCCCTCACAGCCCAAACTACCTGAAACAACAAACACTCACACACACAGGCACCAGCAAGGCTGGGACGTCACCCCCCTTAAAGTCCCAAGTCCATGAAGACTTAGTGACCCATAAATGATCCAATTTCATAACGTGTAATGTCTAACAAAATACTTAAAATAAGAAGATGAAAATACTACAAATTACAATATACTTCAATATACTTATGACAACCAAAGTCACCTCTGGATCACCGGTTTTAGGACCTTGTTTGTCCCACTAAACACCCTCTGTCTCACTAACCGGCTATCTTCATCACCAGTAATCTGGATCCTGAAAGCAATTTGAGGTAATAAAAGAAAGAATGGCACAGAGAACAGAAGAAGTAGAAGACAGACATAAGATTATCAAATCACAATCTGTCAGACCAGGAGCACGAGACAACATATCAGCCAATATGATATGTCTCACATTCAGGTTATAGGGCTGTAAAAAAAAAAAAAAGAACCCATCGCATCAACCGCTGACTTGGGCTTTGTAACGAGTGTAAAAATGTCAGAGGATTTTGGTCTGAATAAACAACCACCTATCCCCAACATACACATCAAAATGTTGGAGCACCTAGATCAGAGCCAAAGTCTCTTTTTCTTTAACAGAATAATTTTTCTGATGTACATTACATTTTTGAGAAAAGAAACTCGTAGGATGTTCTACTCTGGTTTCGCCCGTCTGGAATAATACAGCACCTGCTCCGACTTGACTCGCATCTGCCTGAATTTGAAAAGGCTGATCAAGCCGAGGTGCAGCCAAGACAGGAGCAGTTTTACATTCTCAAAGGCCTTTTGACAATTTAGAGTCCGATCAAACTTGGCAGAACCTTTCAACAGATCAATTAAGAAGAAACGATGGTGGAAAAATTAGTACAGAAAATCCGATAATAGCTGACTATTCCTAAAAAAAACGCATCAGCACTTTTTTAGTCGATGGCGGAGGAAAGCTTTCAATGGCCAATACTTTAGCCTGGGGAAGACGCACCTCACCCTGCCCTACCTCTTTTCCCAAATACTCTACCGTCGCCCTGGCAGACTCACACTTTGCCAGATTAACGGTGAGGCCCACATCAACTAGATGCACAAACAGATCTTGAAGATGTGAAATATGCTGCTTCCAAGAGTCACTAAAAATAATGTCATCAAGATAGACGGCACAACCTTCCACACCATACACTACTTGATTCATTAATCTCTGAAATGTTGCTGGCACATTTTGCAAACCAAAACTCATAACAGAGTACGACTATAATCCTGATGGCTTAATAAAAGAGGTTGCTTCTTGTGCTCGGGATGTTAATGGCACCTGCCAGTAACCTTTCAGGAGATCCAGTTTGCTCTCATACTTTGCCGTGCCAACCTGGTCAACACAATCTCCATACGAGGAAGTGAAGATGCATGGGGTTTAGTTATAGCATTCAACTTTCAATAATCAGTAGAAAACTTTTAAATACCATCTGATTTCGTTACTAAGAGACATTCACAGCTTGAAAATGACGGTTTGGCTATGCCATTGTCGAACATATACAGTACCTCAGTCTCCAGTTCTTGCCGTTTATCGAAAGGAACCCAATAAAACTGCTGACGGATAGGCTGCGCATCACCTATACACATGTCATGTTGTATTAGATCCGTTTGAGTTGGAATGTCCCCGAACAACATAGGAAAAATCAGATACTAATCTGGTTAATTCTAACCTGTGTGAATTAGACAGATGACCAAACAAAATATTCAAATTCTGGAGGGTACGTGGTAATGCGGCAACAACACACTATCTTCAGGGGCCTACACATCCACTTTTCCATCTGCCACAAGAGAACAAGGAGACTCATTGGACACTGTGACACCGACAGAAAATGAACTTTTTATTTTTGCATCATAACTACAAGAGAAATAGAACTTGAGCAAATTTGCATGGCACAACTGCTTTGATTTCTTATGGTCTAAAGTAGCAATTAAATAATTTTGTTCTGATAATTTCAGGGTAAGAGTATATGGCCCGGTAAATCTTGCACGAAAAGGAGAGGCAACAAAGCTAACACCTGATCACATTCAGAATGACGGTCGAACAGCTTCTTAATTTTTGTCTGTGTTTTGGAGAGATTTTCTTCTGCACTCTGCCCTGCCAAAAACAAACGTCTGTGAAAACAATTGACGTAATTCAACAAATTGAGGCAGTTTATCACCTTTCAACTCCTGCAAAACAGCACATGCATTGTATGACCGAAAACTAATTTGTTTGGACTAAAACCCAAACATTCTTGTGTTACCTCCCAGGCCATAAGCATTAACCAAGGGTAACCCCTCTTCCCAATCGTGATTTAATTCAACACAATAAGCATGTAACAGTGCCTCTAGGGTGGATGAAAGCGCTCCAAGCGCACCCTGACTCTGAGCACGATCGTGATTGATTGCTTCACTTTAAGCAGTTGCAAAATCTCAGCAAACATATGCAACGTAAAATTGGTCCCTCGGTCACTCTGAACAATCTTCGGTATGCCAAAGAAAGAAATGAATTGCGTTAAAACTTTCACAACAGCTTTGGTGGTGATTTTTCAAAGTGGGTAAGCTGTTGGGTAACGCATTACTTGGCACATCACCGTAAGCAAATACGCGTTACCAGACTTGGATGGAGGCAGTGGGCCAACGCAGTCAAATATTATGTGTTCAAATGGCTGACTGACGACATATATCAGACACAATGGGCTTAAAAGACTGATTGGGTTGTCCCGTCAACTGACAGGTGTGGCAGGTTTTTATGTATGTAGTGATGTCTTTTTTCAGGTGAGGCCAATAGAATTGTCACAAAACTCTCATAAGTTTTTCAAACTGCTAAATGGCCTGTGACATCACTATGAGCATCACCACATCCCTAAACTGGCTAGGTACCACAACCTGAACTATGGGTTCACCGGTTGAATCTTTATTTTGGGGAACACTTAATGGAATTCCTGTACAAGTTCATCAGACTTTGAAATCAATTGAATCGACATAACTATGGGTGGAGGGGTCACTGTGATGAGGAGGAGGACATGGCCAGGCCGTGCGGGTACACGGCTGGCGCTGAATCAGATGATCAGCGGGAGAGCGGTATAAAGGGGAGCCAGAGATGCCAGTTCAGGAGAGAGAGAGACGCACGCGGCCGGGTTCTGTGTGTCTGTGTTCATGTTTGTTTTAAGTTGAGTTTCTCATTAAACTTTATGCTGACTGTTCAGCCGGTTCCTGCCTCCTCCTTGCCCGTCCTTTAACTGTTAGTCACATTTCACCATACTCACCCCCCCTGCCAAATTATTCCCTAATATTACCGAAATGCCATCCACCGGTAATGATGGACGCACCCTAAGGGTCAACTGGTTTATTTTTAATGCAGAACTTTGTAATTTTGTATTTTTACAACAGTAATGACAAACAGAATTTGGATCTGTTTTTCCACAAGCAAAGTTAACAAATTTAGATGTAGATCAAATTTCCATAAGCGCTGCGTAAACACTCTGTCGGTGACCTGCACTGCCACATAAACGAGCATCCCCATACCCGGTGTCAGTATAAATTCATCTGCCAATATAGCAGCTTTGGCAGAAGTTTTTGGCTTGTTTTCAATGATATATGTAGCAATGTGGTCAGGGACAATGCTTCTGAACTGTTCTAAAACAATCATGCCATGCAACTCATCAAAAGTACTTACATTATAAGTGGCGCACCACCGATCAAAATGCGCAGTAAGCTCTCTCGCCACCTCTACCGGAGTTTGCCTCTCACCTTTTCTCCAACTTCTAAAACATTGACGATACACCTCTGGGACTAATTCCTATGCCTTCAGGATGGTGGATTTTACTTAATAATCCTTTCTATCTTCTATCGTAAGTGCAGTGTATGCCTCTTGTGCCTTACCAGTAATGACACTTTGAAGCATCACTACATGATCAGCGGCAGGCCAATTAAGTTCCTCAGCTATACTTTCGAAAAAAAACAAACAAAAAAAACACATCAGGGTCACATTCATTAAATTTATGAAGTAATTTTAAATGACCTACCACATCAAAAGTACGTGGTGAGCTTTCATTAGACCCTACACTCCCAGAGGGTAACTTACCTTCCCTGATTAATTTCAGATGTTCAACCTGCAGATCAAAGTCTTGTGCCTTTTTCTCAGCTTCTAATTGTTGCGTATGTTTAAGCCGTTGTAATTCGATTTCGCATTGCTTTATTAAATCATCCATTTTTAATTTTTCAAGCTCAAGTTTATGCTCTCTAACTTCTCTAGCCATTTGTCTATCATGTGCCTGTTGCATTTCTGGAATTTCTTTCTTTTGTTCAAATGATAAACCTGAAAAATGCCCACAGATGTCTTTAATTTCCTGCTAGTCTTTAATGGGGCAGAAAGAAAAAAAAGAATTTAATTCATCTTTTTTCACGTCTAACTCACTGTTCCCTAAATGTGCTACAAGGTCCCACAATTGCCTCTTTACAAATGAGTTCAAGAACTCCTCCGATGGAGCTTTAACAAATTCTTCAATAGATGCCATAATAAAACTATTTGGTGACGACGAACCAATCAAAGAATCTGGCTACTTTTTAAGCCACTAAAAATTATAGGGAAGCGAATAATTTTATGGTTAATACAGGTAAGATTTATTAAAAATCTCCTTTCTAATCTATATACCACCCCACTAAACTATCTCTATGCCTAGTCTTCATGCAGCTCCCCAGAGCGAAGCGTCTTTAAACACCAACATAAGCTGGCATTAAATTGAACAGGACAGTTCAATCCGCAAACCACAGTGGTGTGCTCAACCCAGGAGTCTGCACAAAAATAACAAATCAATGCAAAGTGTGGCTTATTCCTAATAGGGAAGTGAATAAAATCTCAACCTGTCATTTAGCAAAAAATGAAATTTCCTCCAGAAAAAATCCATCTTAACGAATCTTAACGCAAAACTAACCTAACAAATAATCGCGCTTGTCTCCCAAACAAATTTGGCAAATATTACTATCGAATGAATCAATCAAGAATCATTTTAAATGAATAAACCAATCAAAATTATTTTTGGAGACTAGCCCACGTTTGTTATAACCCGGCTCTAAGGCTGGAGCAAAGGGAAACCAAACGCCCAAAACTACCAAAACAACATTTATTTTAACATAAATATTGATGCATGTGGCTAGAGTCTTTTCTATATTTTATATTTTTTTTGCTTTTTTATATTATGAAATCAACTATAATAAGAAGTTATGCAATTATATTCATATATTCACATTTATGTACTCATATCATCACTGTATAACAATAATTATATGCATGCTTGATGCCTTATGTATCTAATGTACCTGTGAGATGCATGCATGAGACCAAATTTATACATTTCATATTCTTTTATATGAGTTTGTTACCCTTTTGATCTCATGAGGCTTCAGAGCTTGAACGAGAGAGCATAGTTTTTGACTGTTATTGATCTAAGAAACGTACAGACAGACAGTAAATAACAGGATGTGTTTCGAGACACCTGTCCTCGTATTTCGCTGAGAATTTACGAGTCGTTTGCATAAATAAATGTACGAGTGGGGCTTTAGCTTATTTTTCCACTCAAACCGCAATGTTCTATAGGTCACTTCTATAGGTCATAACAGCCTGACCTGACACTTAGGGTTATTACATCATTGTGCATTACTTTCTGTACCTAAAAAGGAAGTGCTTTCTGGCACAGTCTCAAGAGGGTATAAAGACCTTAACGAATATCTGTGTGTCAGACTAACACTTCTGCTCTCTGGCTCTAGCACATCTGATCTCCAACTTTGAGGCCTCATCTCGACTCATTTCTGTACTTTCACTTTTTTCCATTTACTTATTTAATTAGACAAAGTGAAGACTTTGTGTTAGATTTATTCCAGGACTTAGTCCTTGGGTATATCCTCAAGATATATCTACTTAACATTTATAATCAAACATTTATTTTCTGTATTATTACATTTATTGAAATATTCATTATTTCATTTTTTTATTCATTTATTAAAGGTGCAATATGTAAAAATGTTCATGTAATATTAGCCTTTTTTTGTCAATGTGTGAACGGCTTGTAACGCAACTTTAAAAATGAGCCTTTCCCGGGCTTCCTAGGTTGCCTATTAAAGCCTGTAGACTGATTTTCATGTGAAGGGAGCGGGTAGCTTTTGCAGGGAAAATCCAAAGGATGTAACGTTTATGCAAGCTCCCGAGAGCCTTGCCTCTTACGGTAATAGCTGCTTCTTTTGCTAGTCATCAGTGACAACAAACTGCAATACTATGTAACGTTATCTTAGAGATGGAATCCAGCAAATGTCCGGCTCCCAGCACAACACCGACTCCTAAACAAACCACGAGTAAGCCACAAAAAAAAAAAAAAAGAAAAAGAAAAAAACATTTATCTACTGATTCCTGTCTGGCTAAGCAGGAACATGATCATGGTCCAGTGAAAACTAGAGTGAACATCGGCAGGGCATTTGATTCCTGGAGGGACCTTTGTTTGGTTTTGGGGATTAAAACCAACCCTGAATTGGCATTCTTCTTATTGGACAGGTAAGCTTACATAACTGCAAAGCATGTGAAATATAGTGCCATAAGGATTGATCTGTGTCATTTTAGCTAACTTGATCTTGCCTGCACAGTAACTGTCCTAATGTTAATCTGTAATTATTCAGGAAGGTAAACTACAATAACATATGAAATGAATGCTAGACAATGTTCAAGATAATGCAAAAATACCCATTAGTGTAATGTAAATTGGTTATACAGAAAATATATACAATCTATTATTATAAAACAATAGCGCATCGATATATCAAAATGTCAGTTGTGATGGAATCACATCAGTACTGAATTGTGCCAACATATTTATAATGTACAGTCTATTTTATAAACAGCTACTGTCATCCACCAAATTTAGCTAACAGCTAATGATAAATCATACAAAGAAAAGTGATTACTTCAAACAACAGTCTCGCATAGACCTATATCCACACTTTGTTTTAGCCCTGTTCCAGCACTGGAGAGTCAAATATAATATACAGTCTCAAAGTTTGTAGTAAAACAATCATAACTGTGTAATTTTAACTATGCTACCTCATCTGTCAGCATCACTCTCCAATGGCCAAAAGGGGGGCAACCTAAGGCAGGGCATCACCGCCCTGGGGCACCTACCCAGGAAGGGAGGTGTGAGATGGGTAAGAAAGTGGATAAGATGCTATCTTGGGCCAAAAGCATCCAAACGGGGAAACTGTAAGAAGTTACAGGAATCTGTCCCAAACATGAGCTCCACTAAACTCGAGCGAACTAACCACACACAAATGGCTTGATTATCAGTGATAAACAAACGTTCACAATCTGTCACTATGCCAGTAGATCAAACCCTAAGGAAAATCTAATTAATCATAGAATGGGAAACAGAGTTGGCTTTTGAGAACCATCTCAGAACAAATGTTAGATAGACTTTGATTATTAAATCTAAAAAAAATTATTAGCATCACATTTGAGTTTTTATTAACTCATCTTGATCCAACGTGTAAGACACTGTTTATGATTTGAACTAAACTTGGTTTTGGCCAGACATGATTATTAAAGACAAAATATTTTGAGTCCATACAAAGATCTTTTACAAGACCACCTCATTGTTAAAAATTGTTCTCAAAACCATGCATTACAATTCCCTCAGCACTCAAAGCATGAAATATTCAATGTACAGAGTGCAGTATATAACTTGAAAATGCTGAATCCAGTACAGGTAAGAAATAGGAGAAAGTTGGAATTTTCGGACCAATGTCCTCAAGTTATGATGGACCTTGTCCAGTGTTGTTGACAACTCAAACATCCTTGCTTGTTGAAATCGAGCCAGGCTTGACTCGATGGTTGCATTTAATGCAAACTAAACTATTCCTGCTTGCTCTACTATAACCCTAAGTCGCAGACCCCGCCGATGCTGCAGCTTAATGCTGCTACAGTGATGACACTACTTTTCCCCTGACAGGTCAGCCGAGTGAAAATACCTTAGGGCGCTGATATAATGCCTCTCTGATGAAAATATGATGGAGAAAAAAAAAAGAGTAATGGGTATCACAACTGCTATGAAGATAGAATTCCTGATCGCCATGAAGGGATAGTTTAAATAAGTAAGATAAGATTGATGTGAGTATTAAACATATACTCAATTGGGGGACTGATGCATGTGGCTAGAGTCTTTTCTATATTGTATATTTTTTTGCTTAATGATATTATGCTTGAAATCAACTGTAATCAGAAGTTATGCAATCATATTCATATATTCAAATGTATGTACTCAGTTTTATATCCATTCATATCATCACTGAATAATTGTCATTATATTCATGCTTGATGCCTTATTTATCCAATCCAGTGTTTTGTGTCTCTAAACTCTTCCACTTTTTCTCATCGGCTCATTCTTTTCTCAGGGCTCCTGTCTGGCACAACTGGGTTACAGGCCATTTGGCCAATCTCCTAGCTCTCAATGTCATCTCTCTCTACTAGTAATGTCAAAAGTATGTGAAGCCACACATATGCACAAAACACCACATGTTATGAGAAATTGCACAATATAAAACAATGTGTTGTAAGTGCAGTGTCCTTTTACATTACAGTAACCCAAAGAAATGCAACTTACTACAATGAAAAGTAAATATACACATAAAGCAAAATGACAAAAACAAAGCAGGGAATGTAAATAAAGATACTGAAAAATAAAATGCCTGTGAACATTACCAAACATTCTTTTTTTCAAGTAAATCTTTAGAAAAAAGGTATGACAGTGATTTCCAGGTTTCACATGCATCCTGGAAAGCCTAGAACTTTGCAATGCAGTTTTCCAGTCATGGGAAAGTCCTGGAAAATTACAAAAATTCTTAAATGTCCTGGAAAATAATTATTTGTCCTGGAAATATTTTGGTGAACGAATCCCAGTCGCATACATTCGCTCCAACATTGCTGTTACCCAAAACATTTGAGTACTAAACTTTAGACAACTATGACGGTCGGACGTCTGATTTGTTTTAAAACTCATTCACACCTTGGGTAGGTAGCATGGTGATTCTGCCTTAATACCTCGAAATGTGAATTAATTTTCAATAATTCAATGATCGTAGTCAGCTTTTACTGCTGTTACATGTAGTATGTGGAAAACATGGACTGAAACACAGAATCTAGTCATAAAAATGGCAACAGCTGTAAAACGCAGAAAGTCATGGAATATTACATATTTGGGTGAAAATGAATGTTTGAATGCACAATTAATCAAATAAAATTGCAATATGTTCTAGTGTGATAATTAAACAGACAAAATTTGTGATCTAATTAAATATATAATCTGCATGTGCTGCGTGCTTCAAAATGAATGTTTGAAGTCGGGTGCTCATTCACTGACAATACCTCATCGTAATCATCACGTGTGCTCTTGTGTGTAAGATGTCCGAGAGCAGAGCACTCTGAAGTGCACAGCACATACCAACTATGTATTTATTGAATTAAATCAATTTACAGGGATTAACAATCACACTGTGCCATGAAGCAAACTGCTTATCTGGGGGTGAGAAACTACACAGTCAAAAACACTCAATTTAAATAGACGTACGTGTTTTTGCTTAAATATTTCAATTGTGCTTTGACAAGAGTGGGAACCCTGATTTCACAGTGAGCTAAAGCTTTTCCCCTCTTAACTGGTTCATTTACTCTCTTTACATTCCAACTTAAAGGGATAGTTCACTCAAAAATGAAAAATCACAGACAGTAAGCATAAATGTCACCCATACGACTCCAGCTGTTAAATTAATGTCTTCTAAAGCGACACGATCAGTATATTTACTGTAGATATCGCATGAGTCATGTCTCACTCACAACTGCTGGGTTTAGGCAAAAAGCCAAAATACACATTGTAACACTGTTCAGTGGAAAGGAGAACAGGGAAGCGAGATTTCCAGATCCAGGTAAGCATTTAATTTGGCCACCTTGATGCTTACAACTTCACAACCTCATTAGCTTCATATGCACATAGTAACTTAAACACTTTAACTTCACAAAACACAACAGCTTCTGTAGCAGCGTGGCCTTCCTTGTGCCAGTCTCTCTCTCTGTTGCTGGTGGCGTGGCTGTTTATATGCTGCTCTCCCCCTGCTCACTGGAATTAGAGACAGGTGTTAAACATAATTTAGCTCAGGAGCAAGTGCTCTTACCGCTTTCTCTCTCTCCGGACGGATGCTTGAACACGCCCCCGCTGCCACATATCCCCACCGCCCGACTCAGGCCGGGGAGGCATCCGGCCTGCCTACCACTCCCCCCCATTTCTGGAAAGGAAGTCGGCGACAGCCATCTGCGCTCCCGGTCTGTGGACCACCTTGAACTGAAACGGCCGAAGAGCCAGATACCAACGGGTGATCCGCACGTTGGTGTCTTTCAGGCAGTGGAGCCATTGGAGTGGGGCGTGATCCGAACAGAGGGTGAAGGCCCGCCCCAACAGGTAGTATCGGAGAGTGAGTACCGGCCACTTGATGGCGAGACACTCCTTTTCCACGGTGCTGTACTTAGTCTCTCTCAACGAGAGCTTACGGCTAATGTACAGCACCAGGCCCTCCCCCCCCCCCCCCCCCCCACACCACCTGCAAGAGTACGGCCCCCTGTCTGAAGCGTCAGTCTGTAAGACAAAAGGGAGAGAGAAATCAGGTGAATGTAAAAGTGGCCCCCCCGCAAAGTGCGGCTTTAACTTGCGTGAACGCCTGCTGACACTGCTTGGTCCACTGGACCGGGTCTGGAGCTCCCTTTTTAGTGAGATCAGTCAGCGGGCTGGTGACGTCCGAATAGTTAGGTACGGATCTTCTATAATAGCCAGCCAGCCCCAGGAAATCTCACCCCCTTTTTGGTCTTGGGCCTCGGGCAGGTCGCAATCGCCGCTGTCTTATCAATTTGGGGACACACCTGCCCATGGCCCAAGTGAAATCCCAGATACCGTACCTCCACCCACCCAATTGCGCACTTCTTTGGGTTTGCTGTGAGTCCCGCTTGGTGCAGCGATCTCAGAACCGCCCTCAGATGTTGCATGTGCCGCTGCCAATCGTTGCTGTAAATGATGATGTCATCTAAATAGGCAGCGGCGTAAGCCGAATGCGGTCTGAGGATTAGGTCCATGAGACGCTGAAACGTAGCCGGGGCCCCAAACAAACCAAATGGAAGTGTCACAAACTGGTGTAATCCAAACGGCGTGGAGAAGGCGGTTTTTTCACGGGAAATTGGTGTCAAGGGGATCTGCCAATAACCCTTCGTCAAATCCAATGTTGAATAAAATCGAGCAGTGCCCAACCGATCGAGCGACTCATCAACGCGAGGCATTGGAAGCATTGCATCCAATTCTTTCCGAACGATTTTCTTTTTGTGTTCGGGTAATCGGTAGGGGCGGCTACGTACCATGACCCCCAGCTCGGTCTCGATGTGGTGCTGAATGAGGTTTGTACGACCCGGTAGAGTGGAGAACACATCCGCAAACTCCTGTTGCAACCTGGCAACCTCGGCGAGTTGACTCGGTGAGAGGTGGTCTCCGCAAGTGACCGGGGTGAACTGTTTATGTTTTGGATTCACCTCAGGTCTGAGCTCTGCCCTCTCCGGAACTAGCATAGCCAACGTCAGAGGGACCTCCTCCCTCCACAATTTCAAGAGGTTGAGGTGGTATATTTGACATGTGCCCCCTCTATCGGTTCGTTTATCCTCATAATCGAGATCCCCCACTCGTTGTGTGACCTCAAAGGGCCCTTGCCACTTGGTGAGTAATTTAGAGCTCGATGTGGGAAGTAATACAAGGACTTTATCTCCCGGTGCAAATTCCCTTAGCTGAGTTCCCCTGTCATACAGTCGGCGCTGTCTGGCTGGAGTCATTGACCATCGATGACTCTCACTTGGTCGAAGGCGTGTTTGAGGGTTTCGTCTCGTGTCTGCTCCAAAGGGAAAGCTCCCTCAGGGAATTTCCTGAGAAGGGGAACTGGCTTCTGTGGCAGGACTCCTCGCCTCCGCGGGGCAGGAACGGGCTCTGGGGAAAGAGCAGAGTGAGAGAGAGAAGGGGAGGGGATAATTTGGCCACCTTGATGCTTACAACTTCACAAACTCATTAGCTTCACATGCACATAGTAACTTAAACACTTTAACTTCACAAAACACAACAGCTTCTGTAGCAGCGTGGCCTTTCTTGTGCCAGTCTCTCTCTCTGTTGCTGGTGGCATGGCTGTTTATATGCCGCTCTCCCCCTGCTCACTGGAATTAGAGACAGGTGTTAAACATAATCTAGCTCAGGTGCAAGCGCCCTTACCGCTTTCTCTCTCTCCGGACGGACGCTTGAACACGCCCCCGCTGCCACACACATATATTTTAATTTTGCCGGGAATAGCAAGAGTATCATCCAATTTAAATGTGGTGGTCTACTGCTCAGGTGATTGAAAGCCAGTTTGTGTGGTAGACGTTATAGGCTACACCCTAAAACTTTCAAAGTACTGCATAATATCGATATGCGCATCGGCATGGAGAACATGATGATGTATTGCCGTATCGATATTTTGAACACAGCCCAAGTAAATACACCTATATAAATGTGGTCATTTATTTATTTTTTATTTTTGTCAGATCTCATCCCATGCTGGAAATATTCCCATCACAATATACATCCCATCTACATAAAGGCTATCACATTTTTATAATTTCACATGTTCTTGTTCAGAAAAACAAGTGGTGAAAGTTGACTTTTTATAAAATGCGAGATTTAAAGCACATACATATTGGTCTGGTAAGCTTCAGAGTTTCTTGTACTTTTTCACACCACTTAACATTTTTTCCCACCAGAAAAGCAGATCCTCACCGGTTTGTTTGCATGACTCCAAGAAGAATCAACTACCAATAGAGTAGAATTCAATAAGAATCTAAATATTACAACTGTTGCAACTCTTGGCTTTGCTTGAAAGCACAGACTCCATCATTTCTTCTTCTCTCATTCAACATCTCGATGACATGCTTCTACAGCGCCCCCCAGTGGACTCAGTTGTAACTGCAAGATTTGGTGAAAGATTCAAAGGGAAAGAACAGTGTTATTCGCGTTGCTCATTTTTCAAACAAAGACTTCTATAGTATAAAGATCTAAATGCACTAAAACAGAAAGAATTCAAGTAACATTAGATGTTTCCTATAGTCTAAAGGCCAAAGTATTCTTCGGTTGTCCGCGTTGCTGACCGTTCCATGCACAGTATGCGTGATGCAAATTTCGTCATTAGTGCAGTTTGTAGATTGTCTGCGTGTGGCCCAGATTTACTCGACACATGGACAATCTTTGTCTGTGCACATTGTCGGTGCTTGCACCTGGTGTTGAATGTACAAGAAGAGAATCACAAAGCTGTTGTAGTGTGCATGCGTAAAACGCATTCATATTCGCTCCCAGTAAAAAGAGTGCGATTTGAAAGGCAACGCAGTCGACTGGGCGCGATCCAATCTTGAACGCAGAAAAACTCAGAAGGACAGAAGGATGTAGAACGCATCTATTTCGAGCTTTGAGATATGCTGCGATCTTCTCAATCACTATGCTATGATTAGTATAGCTAATTCTCAATGAGTAAAGCAATCTAGAATATTCTCGACATGTACCTGTCCTCAACCTAAGCTCAAGCTCCACCATTCACCGTATTCCAACAATTCCAACATAACAGAAACTCATTTTAATCTCAACACAACAAAACATTGAACGCTAACAAGTCTTCCCCCTTTACATTCATCTTGCACAAAGACACATTATAAAACACTTCATTTTGACATTAACTCTGTCGAGTGCCATGCAAAGTTTCAGTTTACCAAACAAAAAATATCCATGTTGTCCCAACCCAAACAGATTAAGTAAAGCTTGAAAGAGTTTGAGAAAACAGGGTCAGCAATATTTGTTCCACAACAGCAGGTAATTACTAGGAAAATGATCCTAATGATCCTAATGCTCCCCGGCAGCCTTGAATACAGTCTGGCCAATCTGACTGCAGACAAGACTTAATTTATAAAGGTATATAAATATTCCTTTCTCTGGATCCCCACCTTTCTCATCACATGTTAGAGGGAAAGGAATCAAGATACTAGACAAACATACAAAGAATTCACTGAAATTTAGCAATACAGAGCTCAATAAACAGTCATCAGTATCAGTAAAGCAGAAGCAAAGGTAATTATCAGAAAAACTGTAATTAAACACTGGCAGAACCTTTAGGATAAGGGGGCAAAGAGGAGGCACTTATACCAAATACAAAGAAATGTAAGCATCAAGGGAACAAAACTATGTTTAAAATACTTGACTCCAGTGGTTAAATCCATATCTTCTGAAGCGATATGATAGGTGTGGGTGAGATCAATATTTAAGTCATTTTTTACAATTAATTCTCCTCGTTGCCCAGTAGATGACGATGGATTGATAGTAAAAAAAAAAAAAAAGGACGTAAATATTTATCTGTTTCTCACCCATTATATTATATAGCTTCTGAAGATATAGATTAAACCACTGCAAATCTTATGGATTACTTTTATGCTGACTTTATGTGCTTTTGGTGCTTCAAAGTTCTGTCTACCATTCTGTTGCATTGTATGGACCTACAGAACTGAAAATTCTTCAAAAATCTTTGTGTTCAGCATAAGAAAGAAAGTCACACACATCTGGCATGGCATGAAGGTGAGTAAATGATGAGAGAATTTTCATTTTTGGGTGAACTATCCCTTTAAGTAAAATAAATAGCACCTTACTGGATTATGCATACATTGTGGGATGATGGAAACAGTGGAACTTGTCCTGTTTAATTGTAGGACTTATGACAGAGCAAGACAAGTATTGTAGACAAAACTACAAGAAAAGGGGATCCAGAATATATCTTTGTAAAATCTTTTGGATAAGAAACAAGGGGGACAAAGTATTAGAGAACTGTATTGTGCTTTCTGAAAGAATCAGAATCAGCTTTATTGCCAGGAATCTGTCTTGGTGACAGGAGCTTCCAGTGTACAACAATACAATACAGCAACAAGACAGAGATAATAATAAAAATAAATAAAATAAAAATAGAATAAAATAGAAAATAAAGTATATATAGAATATACAATAAGACAATAAATACATACATACACACACACACACACACACACACACACACACACACACACACACACATATATATATATATATATATATATATATATATATATATATATATATATATATATATATATATATATATATATATATACACACACACACACACATACACATACGTAGTGCAAATCTAAATACAAATCTGTTATATACAGTGCAAGGGAATGTAATGGCAGAAGAGGTTGGATGTGTTGGATAAATATAAAAAGACAACACTGTGAGTTGCACATAATTATTGCTCAATGGGGCGGTTTTAACTGTTTGTGAAGAAACATGAACATCAAGAATACAAACGGGTTAAGTTTATGTATGTTTTAATGTTTTCTTATTTTTAAAATTAAATAGTTTTTGTTTGTCCTGCATTGACGCTCCAGTCCAGTATGTGTCGGTAATGCAACATGAACTGGATTTCCGATCCGCCATTAAACATCACAAGAAGAAGAAGTTGTAGTTATTGTGACGTCATAAGGACTCTACCGTCTGTTGTGATTCAGTTGATTTAAGGTTTGTGTTTTTCAGTGCTTTAACTAAAATATATAAAGCAATACAACACTTTTACACATAAACAACATGGTAATATTACTTGAAATCATTTAGCGTTTGTGATATAAAACGAATATAATGTTGTTCAATCTCATTGTTTAGGTGAATTAATCATTAAAACAAGCTAAACTCATCATAACATGAATATGGAGGATTAAATTAAAAACATTTAGTCATTTATCAGAAGTTTTTATCCAAAAGGGCACATAACATGCTTAAAAAACAATTTGTCATACAGAAGTCATCAAAATGAAATAACACACTTTCAAGTTCCCAAAGTATCGGTATCAGTCCTGCAGGAGCTTCATTGTAAGAGAGAAAACTGATTTTTGAAGTGTTTAAAGTTCATTTAAAGTTCTGTGTTTGCTGGAAATGTCTGATGTGAAGTTGTAAATAACGCAACATTTGTGTTATTTTTCTGTGAGTAAAACACTTGCACATTAAAGAGGGAGATTTTATATCTAGTCCCAAAGCTTATTGCACACTATACGACTCATAGTGCTTAGTGCACACTACACGACTCCTAGTGCACACTACGTGACACCTAGTGCACTCTGCATGACTTCTAGTGCCGAGTGCACACTGCACGACTTCTAGTGCACACTACACGATTCCCAGTGCCTAGTGCACACTGCACGACTTCTAGTGCACAATACACGACTCCTAGTGCCTAGTGCACACTACATGACTCCTAATGCCTAGTGCACACTGCAGGTTGCCTTTGATGCTTTCGACGATTGGTCGTCTATGAGGACCTAACGGAAGTGATGGTTTATAGTTAAAAAGTACTTAAATATTGATCTTTTTTTCACACTGAAAGTGATAGTGTTGCTTTAGGAGACATTAATTTAACCGCTGGAGTCGTATGGATGAAGTTTATGCTGACTGTCTGTGATTTTTGGAGCTTCAAAAGCGAAATCTCCATTCACTTGCATTTTAAGGACCTACTGAGCTGAGATATTTTTTTTCAAACGTGTTCTGGTGAAGAGGGAAAGTCGTACACACCTGGGATATCACGAGGGTGAGTAATAATGAGAGAATTCTCATTTTTGGGTGAACTATCCTTTAAATGTGATCCCAACTAGTTTTAAATGATGCTGATGGAGGTTTTTATTTTCCGTCCTTTTTTTACTCTCCGGACAACAAACTTTTTTACTCAAAAAATGACAAGCGCACTTAATGTCGAACCCTGCAGAGGAATGTAGCGCTCGCAGGTGAAAAACTCTTTTTACCTAGATGTCATTTTCAGCAAGTGGTTTCTTCAATATACTCTGTTAAGAGTTCAATGTAAACACACTACAAACCCGTAATAGTTTTTGCTGGCACACACACACAGAGAAGAGCGGGACTCATTCCCGATGACAAGGTAGCAAGATGCTCAGCAAAGCGTTGGTTTAAGAGTTCCACCAGTTCACCAGTCATCACGCTAATCTTAGGTCAAGCATAAGCCACTCGTCTGCCTTTAACCCAACTTCTGCCTCTTAAGCATGTAGTCATCCAAAGCATTGCATGCAGGGTTGGGAGGGTTACTTTTGAAAAGTATTCCACTACCGATTACAGAATACATGCTGTAAAATTAAATTTGTAATGTATTGCGTTAGATTGCTCAAGGTCAGTAACATATTCTAAATACTTTGGATGAATGTAACACATCATAAGAAAGTGTTTCACCGCTGTTCAAATGCACTTTGGATCGCATCATTTATATGTATAAATGTTTTCCATCTGAAAGGACTAAATATTAAATGAAACAAATGACAATAAAATGCAAAGTAATCTCTTCAGTAATCAAAATACTTTTTGAATGTAACTGTATTCTAATTACCAATGATTTAATTTGTAACTGTAGTGGAATACAGTTACTTATATTTTGTATTTTAAATACGTAATCCCGTTACATGTATTCTGTTACTCCCCAACCCTGATTGCACGATACTATCCTTAAGCATACTGTCGCATCTGTGTTGCATTTTTTTTGTTGACAGGCCGCTAAGTTTACATTCTTAAGGTCATGGAGTCAAGTTTCCTTGTGTAATATGTAAACATTTCAGTCTACAACAATGTGTTATTGTACAAATTAAGGATTTTGGTCTCTTTATACCACACAGTGATCTCGATTCACCCCTGCAGTGGAAAAAAAGGTGGTATATAAAGAGGATCAACTCCAGTGTAACCACTGAAGTCTACTTGCATACTATTGCAAAAATGAAGTTTGTTAAAGAGGAGAGTGAAGACATCAGTATTACAGAACCATGCAGAATGAAACATGAAGATACTGAGGAACGAAGAGGTTGGTTTCCATTCTTGAACTGTTTTGAGGAACATTGAAATAATGAAGCTTCAGACAGTTCGCAAGATCTGGCAGCTGTAGTTAGAAAATGATAGAAGCAGTAAATTTATAGTTGAACAAACAAATAATACCAGAATCTACATGAGAATTACAGAACTAAACTTCAGCATATCAAAGATAACATAAAGCAGACACTTGGCCTTTGTTGCTTACTGGCATTAAATAGGGGTTCAATTGTATTTCTTTTAGGGATACACTGATCCGATACCTGTATTGGTATCGGCTCCGATACTGAAGTTTTTAGACAGATGGGGTATCCGTGCAGATATAGCACCTCTGACAAGCCCGATCTAAATCTGATACTGTGTGTTAGTCATGTTTGTTACTGTCAAGCTCTAAAAATGACATAAAAGCACCATTAAAGTAGTCCACATGACTCGTGCATTTTATTCAAAGTCTCTTGAAGACATGCAACAGCTTTGTGAATCGCAAAAGGCTGCGTTTAAAAACTAAATATACAGTATGCATTAGTGAATGCCGCTGCTCTGTTGACACACATACATGACACGTACAGGCTTTGTGTGGTGATTGCGGCTATTTTCATCCCTCAGATCTCGCGGCTATTTTCATGTGAGCGTTGCTCATGAACAGCATCTCAAATGTAGATGCTCAATAGCTTGGTTTACTTGGTTATAATATGCATATAGAATGGCACCGGAGGAGCATTTTACCAGATTTTGAATAAGAAGCAAATTAAATTACTGTGACGTAACCCACAAACAGACACTTACAGGACGTCCTGGAGTGTTAGGATCATCAAAATAAAAGCCTGAGAGTTTTAAAGCTAAAGGTGCATGACTGAAATATATTACTGTTGTATTTAAAAATTCTTAAAGTCAATAATAATAATAATAATACTCAAAGCTCAAGTAAATATACATAAGATGAAAGTCAATGTGCATGGCCATGAAATTTTGGTATTTGGTAAGTCTAGGCGCAAATGGGTTTGGCGAAACAATACACCCACAGTTTGTGCACATACTGTACACCCACAATAGCACAAACACTACCACACACTTGAATTTTGTACTGGCACGAAAATAGCAAATAAGAATTAGTGCTCTCACGAAAATTGGATAAGACGTTGCACACGGTCGTTGCAAATAGGGCTGCACTTTGTGCACTCACGAAAATAGAGCTCCAGAATCCTTTAAAGTCCAGATACAAGTTGAAAAAATTATGCAAAGAAAACTGGTTTCTTTTCTACTGAAGACTTCCACTGGAATTACTGTTAATTTTGCTGCTACATTATCCAGTAGACTAGTGAACAATACATTTTTTCTTAATAGGCTGTACATTTATATTGAATTAATGCATAGTTAGAGGTTTGTGTTTCTTTACACACACACAAAAAAAAAAGAGTACACCCAATTAGTTCCACACAATAATGTAAAGAATGTCTAAACTGATTATGAAAAAAAAACCAACAACACTGGTATCGGATCGGTATCGGCCGATACTGAGATTTCAGATATCAGAATCTGATCGGAAGACAAAACTGGGATCGGTGCATCCCTAATTTCATTTTTCAAATTTGTCTCAATTTACTTTGTTCATTTTAGACTTGATAGAAGTAAAAGAAGAAAGTCAAGAACTGAATGACATGGAGGAAAAACACCATCAGTATCAGACGTTTGATAATTTCATCACTGGTGAAGATTCTTTTAGTGTCTCAAAGACTGAAAAGAATTTCTCATGGAAAATAACTCAAAGAACAAAAGTCACCAATTCTTTCACCTGCTCTCACTGTGGACAGAGTTTCACACAAGCAGCCCATCTCACACTTCATCTGCAAAATCACACTGGAATATGGCCATTTAACTGTGATCAGTGTGGAAAGAAATTTAGTCGGAAATCAAGTTTGAAGTTACACATCACAACTCACACAAATGAGAAGCCTTACGTGTGTGCTTTTTGTGCAAAGAGTTTCGCTCACTCAGTACTCCTGAAAGCACACGAGAGAGTTCATACTGGAGAGAAGCCATACTACTGTACTTCATGTGGGAAAAGTTTCTCAAAGAGAGGATATCTAAATGTTCACATGAAAATTCACACTGGAGAAAAACCCTTCCCCTGCCTTCAGTGTGCCAAGAGTTTCAGAGCGAAAGGAGATCTTCAGCGTCACATGAGAATTCACACTGGAGAGAAGCCATACTACTGTACTTCATGTGGGAAAAGTTTCTCAACAAGAAGACATCTTGATGGTCACATGAAAATTCACACTGGAGAAAAACCCTTCCCCTGCCATCAGTGTGGCAAGAGTTTCAGAGTGAAAGGAGATCTTAAGCGTCACATGAGAATTCACACTGGAGAGAAGCCGTACTACTGTACTTCATGTGGGAAAAGTTTCTCAACAAGAGGTCATCTTGATGGTCACATGAAAATTCACACTGGAGAAAAACCCTTCCCCTGCCTTCTGTGTGGCAAGAGTTTCAGAGTGAAAGGAAATCTTCAGCGTCACATGAGAATTCACACTGGAGAGAAGCCTTTTACCTGCTCTCAGTGTGGAAAGAGTTTCACACAAGCAGGACATCTCAAAATTCATCTGCAATATCATTCTGGATTAAAACCATTTAACTGTGATCAGTGTGGCAAGACATTTATGTGGGCATCACATCTAAATACGCACATGACAACTCATACTAATGAGAAGCCTTATGTGTGTTCTTTTTGTGGAAAAAGTTTCATTACATCAGGACACCTGAAATCACATGAGAGAGTGCATACTGGAGAAAAGCCATTCAAATGCACTATATGTGAAAAGAATTTCACCCAATTAAGTAGTCTAAAGTCTCATTTAAAAAAGAGTTGCCCAAAATTATAATTGTGAGCATGGTTATTTCAGGGTCAACACTTAACTTCAATCAGTTTACTAGATCTGTTGTAGTTTGAAAGTCATAAAATCATTTCAAAAACATAAAAGAACCATAAAGGTTAGGAGCAGAAAAATGCATGCAAAAATGCATTCTATGCAAAAATCATTTTGATCATTGGTATTTTTGTCTTGTTTCCCAGTAAAAATATCTAAACATCCTTAAAACAAGATATTCAAAATGTCAACATATTAAGTCTTCTTTTGAGAGAAATACTTTTCTCTAACTTAATTCAGTGAAGTTTAGGTTTAAAACAAGAAAAAAATATTTACCAATGGGTTAAGAAAAATAAACAAGCATAAAGTTTACTAAATTTGGTCAGATTTCACTGAAAACAAGACAGTTTCTTTTTCAATTTCATTAATATCAGAATGACAACATTAACCTTTAGTATATTATGTAAACGGAGTCAAATTAAATTGGGGTTCAATTAATGTATTATTCCTTTGTCACAGTTGAAATGATTTTGATTGACATGATATAGTAAACCTTCTGATAACATGACATGAAGGCCCTGTTTATACCTGTTATTATTACACAGCGCTCTGGAATATTCAAATTGCTCTATGCTGCCATCAATCGGAGTAACTACCGCACATCCAGGGATGAAGACGTATCAGACCAGTCATCCAGGTATTGCAAGTCATCTTTCCTGGTTCTCGGATCACTGTGCGATCTCTACAATCAAGCTAATAAAATAATTTAAACTCAAATCAATGTTTCATGTCCATTTATTTATTTGGCAAGTAGTCTTGTAATAAAGCCTGTGGCGGGGTGAGCAAGAGACAGACACAATGGGTGTGGCGTCAAGCCTCGGAGAGGCATTTGTTAGAAATAATAAAAAACATAAAACGTCCATAAAAGAAGAAAAAAAAGTGTCCAGGGGGAATGGTGTGAAGGGGTGGGAAGTGTCTGTGGAATGGCCCAGGCATGAGCCGGGTCCGATGACTGCACGCACTCCCCTCCTGGATCTGTGGCGCGGTGGCATCGTTAGCGGTCTGTCTTCCCAGGCCCGCAGCAAGTGTGAGGGGAAGGCGGCCCTGCTTCTAGCCCGTCGGCCGCTAGGCATGGTGTTCTCCCCTGCGACATCTAACTCATGCCGGGGGTCCGAAGAGCGGGTCCGGCAACGCATCTATCTTGCGCGAACCCTCCCCGCTCTGCTCCTGGGCCTGCGTGGATGCCAGTGTGTGCACACATAGAGAGAAGAGGCACGCTCTACGTTTTATTGGCAGCAGTGATGAGGCTAAACACACAATCAGGTGTGCCTCATTTCCCTGCTGCCCAAACGAGGCTTATTAATTATGTGCCTCTTCTCTCTCCTTCCCACTCCCGTCGTGAGCCTGGCTGAAGGATGGCCCTCAGAGACATGGTGATGATGATGAGAGGGAGGGGGGGTCGTTCCGCCACAAGCCTCACAGATAAAATTCTGGACTTTTACCCAGAATTCTTGAATCTTAGCTCAGAACCACAGAGCATGGGCTATGTCTCCATCCTCCAGCTGACATCGACAGCAGATAGGTGTGTCTTTTAAAACAGGCATAAACAAAGTAGAGTAAGTCCAGTAGAAACAATGTAAAATCTTCAGCTGAATAAGGCGTACCCTGGCATCCCTAGACATAGTTTTAATTTTTTTTTTTAATTCTTTCCCGCTCCCCATCCTCCAATACCAAGTTCAAATCTCTTTCCCATAAGGGTATAATACACTGACGCTTCATGACCCTTTCCAAAGGCTGTAAGCACCATACAGATGGCCTTAGGGGGCTGTGTACTACCTCCAAAAATAGGACAAAGTAAATAGCACAGCTGTAAATATTTAAAATCCCAAATTGCTGTTAAATTTTCAAATAATCTCAAAGCTCCATTTTCATAAAGGTCACCAAGTGTAGCAACACCCCTCTTCATCCATTCTTTCCAGCAAAAGGGGGACTTGTTAATGAATAATTTGGGATTCAGCCATATTCTTGAGGAAACATTTAGGTAAATATCAAAATTGAACATACGGGAAACCTTTTTCCATACTGAATGTAAGTGAAATAATAGGATGCGTTTTTACTTCTCTAGGTAATTTAATAGAAAGACTTTGCAATGGTGATATTGGGGCAAGGACCGCTTGTTCAGTGGAAGAGACCAATGGGCCAGGTGTCTAAGATTAAAAGCATAGTAAGAAAACAAAATTTTGAGGAGGCCTAAACCTCCTTTGTCAATTGGTCTATGTAACTTAATGAAATGCAACTTTTGGAAGTCGTTTACCATTCCAAAATAAAAGACTTAGATATTCTACCAAATTGTTTAAAATAAGAAAGAGGAACTTCTAGAGAGAGACTGCAGTAGATAATTTAATCTGGGGATACAATTAATTTTTTATAACATTGACCTTCCCAGCCATAGACAAATGTAGTGAAGCCCATCTATCAACATCACACAAGAACCTTTTTATTAATGGGTCAAAATTAACTAACTAAATCTTTCAAATTTGCTGGAAATAATACCTAAATTCCTAATGCCTTGCTTGAGCCATTGAAAGGTGCCAGGTTGGAAAGCTGTGGTAGGGCAATATGCTGTCAGAGCAAGTGCTTCTGATTTAGACCAATTCACCCTGTATCCTGAAAATTTGGAGAGTGAATGAATAATTCTATGGAGGGTAGGCATAGATCTTCTAGGGTTGGAGATTAATAAGAATATGTCATCTGCGTAGAGTAGAAGTTTAAGCACAACACCTCCTCCTACAATACCAGGAAAATCATCTTTTATTATTGCATCTGCTAATGGTTGTTTATAATGTAAATTAATTCACCCAATAAAAGTGTTCCCAAACCCATAAATTTCCAAAATCTTAAAAAGATAGTCCCATTCCACCATATCAAAGTCTTCTCGGCGTCAAGTGAGATGGCAGCGATTGTGGTCTGATCATTCGCTACTGACCATATAATATTTATAAAACATGTAATATTATCAGAAGAACTACGACCACGAATAAACTCCACTTAAATCTATATGTATAAGAGATGTAATTACTTTGCTTAATATTTTAGACAATATTTTTACATCTAACTGGATCAGCGAAATTGGACGATAACTTTTACATTCATTTGGGTCTTTATCTTTTTTTTAAATGAGACTGATCAGGGCTTGCATCCTTGTTGTCAGTTGTTCACCTTTCTTTAATGACTCCGTGCAAACTTCTAACATAAGTGGAGCCAGTTCTATGACATAAGATCTAAAAAATTCTGCAGCAAAACCATCTGGCCCCGGTGCCTAACAGGTTGGTAAGGCTTTAATTACCTCAACGAGCTCCTCCAAAGTAATATCTGAGTCAAGAAAGTGTTTTTGATCATTCGTCAGTTTAGGAAGTTCTGATGGCTCTAAGAAATTGCTAAAAATCCTTATAGGATAGAACTATGAAGATTGAAAGAGAATTCTTTAAAGGCCTTATAAATATCTGTGGCAAAAGTAAATATATTGCCTCCAGAAGACTTCACTGAAGGAATGGTGTTAGAAAAATCTCTGTTTTATGTATCTGGCATGAAGTTTCCCTGCATTGTCCCTCGACTCAAAATATGTCTTGCCTTGAATAACCAAAACTCTACCTTCTGTCAAAATGGTATTGTACCTATATTTTAGCTGAGTCAACTCTCTAAGACCATTGGATGACATTCGGTTTCAGCACTTTTAATCAGTGTTGGGGGTAACGTGATAAAAGTAACACATGTTTCGTAATCAGATTACTTTTTCGAGTAACGAGTAAAGTAATGCAATATTTTCTTATTTTAGACCATAATATCGGAGTTACTTTTTAAATAAAGTAACGCATTGCTTTTGTACACATCTACTGTCTCTGTATTGCGAGAATTCAGGAGTAAAAGTGTGCAAACTTCGGGGAGGAGACGTAGAGCATGATGGGCATTATAGAGTGTGAGGCCAGAGACTATTTAGCAGAAGAGATGTGTCACTTCTATTTAAATGAATGGGAGAAATTGGAACACTCAACCAAGGAGCTCTACCACCCAGTGGTCAACGGATATAGAAAGGAAGTCCTGCCTTGCAGGTAAAAGAGCCAATCACCTTGTAGATACAGATATCACCAATCAACTCGCTAACGCACGTGTGCATTTCATGTTTTAGCATAATACAGGTGCATCTCAATAAATTAGAATGTCGTGGAAAAGTTCATTTATTTCAGTAATTCAGCTCAAATTGTGAAACTCGTGTATTAAATAAATTAAATGCACACAGACTGAAGTAGTTTAAGTCTTTGGTTCTTTTAATTGTGACGATTTTGGCTCACATTTAACAAAAACCACCAATTCACTATCTCAAAAAATTAGAATACATCATAAGACCAATAAAAAAAAAAACATTTTTAGTGAATTGTTGGCCTTCTGGAAAGTATGTTCATTTACTGTATATGTACTCAGTACTTGGTAGGGGCTCCTTTTGCTTTAATTACTGCCTCAATTTGGCGTGGCAAGGAGGTGATCAGTTTGTGGCACTGCTGAGGTGGTATGGAAGCCCAGGTTTCTTTGACAGTGGCCTTCAGCTCATCTGCATTTTTTGGTCTCTTGTTTCTCATTTTCCTCTTGACAATACCCCATAGATTCTCTATGGGGTTCAGGTCTGGTGAGTTTGCTGGCCAGTCAAGCACACCAACACCATGGTCATTTAACCAACTTTTGGTGCTTTTGGCAGTGTGGGCAGGTGCCAAATCCTGCTGGAAAATGAAATCAGCATCTTTAAAAAGCTGGTCAGCAGAAGGAAGCATGAAGTGCTCCAAAATGTCTTGGTAAACGGGTGCAGTGACTTTGCTTTTCAAAAAACACAATGGACCAACACCAGCAGATGACATTGCACCCCAAATCATCACAGACTGTGGAAACTTAACACTGGACTTCAAGCAACTTGGGCTATGAGCTTCTCCACCCTTCCTCCAGACCCTAGGACCTTGGTTTCCAAATGAAATACAAAACTTGCTCTCATCTGAAAAGAGGACGTTGGAACACTGGGCAACAGTCCAGTTCTTCTTCTCCTTAGCCCAGGTAAGACGCCTCTGACGTTGTCTGTGGTTCAGGAGTGGCTTAACAAGAGGAATACGACAACTGTAGCCAAATTCCTTGACATGTCTGTGTGTGGTGGCTCTTGATGCCTTGACCCCAGCCTCAGTCCATTCCTTGTGAAGTTCACCCAAATTCTTGAATTGATTTTGCTTGACAATCATAAGGCTGCGGTTCTCTTGGTTGGTTGTGCATCTTTTTCTTCCACACTTTTTCCTTCCACTCAACTTTCTGTTAACATGCTTGGATACAGCACTCTGTGAACAGCCAGCTTCTTTGGCAATGAATGTTTGTGGCTTACCCTCCTTGTGAAGGGTGTCAATGATTGTCTTCTGGACAACTGTCAGATCAGCAGTCTTCCCCATGATTGTGTAACCTAGTGAACCAAACTGAGAGACATTTTGAAGGCTCAGGAAACCTTTGCAGGTGTTTTGAGTTGATTAGCTGATTGGCATGTCACCATATTCTAATTTTTTGAGATAGTGAATTGGTGGGTTTTTGTTAAATGTGAGCCAAAATCATCACAATTAAAAGAACCAAAGACTTAAACTACTTCAGTCTGTGTGCATTGAATTTATTTAATACACGAGTTTCACAATTTGAGTTGAATTACTGAAATAAATGAAATTTTCCACGACATTCTAATTTATTGTGATGCACCTGTATGAGGTCAACATTCGGTTGAGTGAAACACGATTTGATTCATGTGTTAATACACACTGCATTAAAAAAATCAGTAAACGCATTTAGGCAGAGGCATTATAAGACTAGTTTTCCACTAGCCATGACATTATACACAGGGTGAAATACTCGCTCAATTCACTGACTTATGCAGCCGAAATGCTCCGTGTTACAGCTCCCTGTAACTGGGAGAATGGGGTGAGAAAATACTCTAGATCAGTGACTCTGAGTAACGTTCTACATCAGTTGTGTATGCAGAGACAATGTCTTGGTTTATAAAAATATTTTATATTTTTGTTTTATAATAAACAAGTAGTTTGATTCATGAAACAAACTGTTTTTATGAAATTTTGGTAGCATTAAAAACTATTCCATTCAAGTTGTACCAACATGCGCCTTTGAAGTTGTGGCATCTGTACTCACTGTGGATCAACTCAAAACAAGCGTGCACTGAGATGACTCAAGTGAAAAATATTAATTTATTCATCATACCTATTCCTTGAACCAGAACCATAGCAGGAAATTTTGGGCCCCCTGACTTTATATTGCTCTGGGCCCCTTTCCTATTAAAATAATACAGTATTGAAATTGTTGTGGTGCCCCTGTATCTTTGGGCCCCTAGAATCATTATCATCTTTCACCCCACTAACTATGGCCCTGCCTTGAACATGTTAGGTTGCATTCCCAATTGAATTTTATCCTGACTTTTGAAAAACATCTTAAGTTGACTCTGGTATTGTCGATGGGCACAGTACATGGTGACATACTATATGATGCAGGTTCAAGTGTTGGACTTTGCTGCTTTTGGTAAGACAGTGGTTATTCTTCATTATTCATTTTATAAAATGTTCTGATCATCAGCATTGGGTGCATAAATATTAGCCAATATAAGATTTTGCCCCTGTATTTCAGCAAAACTATAATGACTCTTCCTAAATTATCTTTAATCTTTTTGAGACATTTAAATTGTAAATGCTTACTTATCAATGTAATGGCATCCCTGCTCTTACTTGAACCAGCACTGCAAAACACATACCCATCCCATGCACTGTAAAGTTTTTCAGCTTCCTGTGAAGAAAAGTGCATTTCTTGAAGGGACACTATATCATATTTTTTACACTTAAGAATATACAACCTTCATTCTATTTATAGGGTGACCCAGCCCATTAACATTCAACATGGAGCCACTCATATGCACAAAACACCGCATTTTATGAGAAATTGCAAAATATAAAACAATGTGTTGTAAGTGCAGTGTCGTTTTACATTACAGTAACCCAAAGAAATGCAACTTACTACAATGAAAAGTAAATATACACATAAAGCAAAAAGACAAAAACAAAACAGGGAATGTAAATAAAATGCCTGTGAATATTACTAAACATTACCCCCACCCATAACCCTCCCAAACCCACATAAAGAGTGTGATCTAGTCAGATAGATTGAAGCGTATATAAAGTTAGCTACTACGTTTATCAAGATACCCATTCTCTTCAAATACCGAGAGCTTGTCCTTCAGGTCAGTTCAGTGAGCTATAATTTTACTGATGGCACTTCTGCCTTCTTCTAAAACATAATTAGTTTTTTAGCTGTAATTATTCCATAGGAGACAAATTGTTGTTGTGCCAAATTGAAGAATAAGATCCGGTTCAAGATGTTTGTCAAGGGTGTACGGCAAAACGTGAAATATTTTTGTCCACAACCCTTGAAATTTGGGGCACAGTGCGTAACCATGTGACAAACTTGAGAATGACACTTATCACATTGAGGTGACACTTCTGGGAATCATTTATGCAGTTTCAGCTTTTAATAATGTAGTCTATGAAGCACTTTGAACTGTATTAAACAATGCTATATAGCATTAATAGATCAGTCATGAACAGCTTCAAGAATGTGATCCCATACCTCCATGGGTAATTGCATCCACGGCCATGACCACAGAGGTCGTTCTCGAGTCACTGTCTACGCTCACGACCACAGAGGTCGTTCCCGAGTCTCAGTCCATGCCCACGACCACAGAGGTCGTTCCCGAGTCTCTGTCCGTGTCCACGACCCCAGAGGTTGCTCCCGAGACTCTGCTCATGTTCACGACTACTGAGGTAATTTCCCAGTCATCCTGGACTCTTGGCCTCGAGCCTGCCAGGGCTCTGCCTTCTATGGCTTCGCCCCTCGAGCCTGCCATGGCTCCGCCTTCCACGGCTTCGCCCCTCGAGCCTCCCATGGCTCCGCCTTCCACGGCTCCACCTTCAGAGTCTTCTACGGCACCAGTCTCTAGTCTGTGGCCGCCTCTCAGACCTCCTGACCCTATCTCAACCCTGTGTTCACCACCAAGGCTTCCTGATCCTGTTTCAGCTCTGTGGTCGCCAACCAGGCCTCCTGATCCAGTTCCTACCCTGAGGTGGTCTCCTGGCCGTCCTCCTGATATACTCTGGTCTCCTGGATTTTCTGGCCATCCGCCTGATCCGCTCTGGTCCTCTGGGTTTCTGGTCGTCAACCTGATCTGCTCTGGTCTTCTGGGTCTCCTGACTGTCTGCTTGATCTGCTCCGGTCTCCTGGGACTCCTGGCCGTCCGCCTCACCTGCTCCAGTATCCCTGGTCTCATGGCCATCAGCCTGGTCTGCTCTGGCTCCCTTGGTCTCCTGGCCGTCCCCCTGACCTGCTCTGGTATCCCTGGTCTCATGGCCGTCCGCCTGGTCTGCTCTGGCTCCCTTGGTCTCCTGGCCGTCCACCTGACCTGCTCTGGTATCCCTGCTCTCATGGCCGTCCGCCTGGTCTGCTCTGGTTCCCTTGGTCTCCTGGCCGTCCACCTGACCTGCTCTGGTATCCCTGGTCTCCTGGCCATCCGCCTGGTCTGCTCTGGCTCCCTTGGTTTCCTGGCAGTCTGCCTGATCTGCTCTGGTTTCCTTGGTTCCCTGGTCGTCTACCTGATCTTCCCTGGTTTCTTTGGACCCCGGCGTTGCCTGCCTCCTCGCTTCAGGAGCCGCTCGCGTGGTGGGGGGGGGTGCTTTGTCATGAATCCCGCCTTTGTTGTTCCTCCCACTCACCACCAGAGGGCTCCATCACCTGGGGATTGACTTTAACTCTCTGGACTCCATTTCCCATAATCCCCGTACCTGTCACTGATTACCTGCTCAGCTGTTTCTCATCTACTCAGCTATTTAAGTCTCACTCTCACTCTCTATCATTGTGAAGTCTTGTTTTTCCCTGGCTGACATTTCTGAGGGTTCAATAGCATGACATGACAATTGCATGATATTTAGCTGCACAAATATATGGCATAAGTTTACCATCTACTACAAAATTGTCAATGTTTGTGTAAACAAATATAGATTTGAGAATAAAAGTGGTACTCACTGCCAGCCGGATTAAGAAGTCTCCTTGCATCAACCATATTTGTATTATTAGTATATGTATTCAAAAAGTTGCTGGAGTTGAGGTGACCTATCTTGTTGTTGAAGACCTACCTAATATGGATCTAAAACGCAATTAAAGTCACCGCCAATTATTAGATTTGTATCTGAAATATCAGATTTTAAATCAAACACTCTTCTGAAAAAGTCAGGGCTGTCATTGTTTGGCCTGTAAACTTTAACTAATGTCAGAGGCACAGAGTGAAGTTCCCCACTAACTATTATATATCTCCCCTCCTTGTCTAAAATGGTGGTTTTATGTTTAAATGGGACCCCTTTAAAAATAAAGACTGCTGTTCCTCTAGCTGTCGCAGAACATTTTGAATGATATACTTGTCCAATCCATTTACACCATAACCTATTATGGGTATCTTTTTTTCAAATGAGTCTCCTGTAGAAACATTATATCAGATGATAAAGATTTCAAATGAGCTAAAACTTTTCACCTCTTAACTGGTTTATTTACTCCCTTTACATTCCAACTTATGAAGGTTAGGCACATAACCCCAGTATTAGTAATCTTCTTGTCACTGTACATAAAAACTCTCAATCAAAAGTAATCTTGCTCCATCCATGCAATTAAAAAGCAGTAGTATTGACCACAGGCAGATATAGCACTCGCCCACCCTCCTCTGGAAGAACCCCTTTAATAACAGAACATGTCTAGCTTTTACAAAAACAATGGTACAGCATGACTCACCACAAAGCAGTTGGTAAAGAAAACATTTAAGGAAAAACAAAAAGAAACCATCCTCTGTATGTTCCACCTCAGAGACCTCGTAGTAGTCCAACATAAGCTCAGCAGCCAGAATGGGACCTAACAAACAAGACAAAAGCATCTCTTCACTGCTCCAAGTGACCCCTGGTGCTGAACCCCTTTATCTTTCCAAATCAAATAAAATCAAATCAAATCACTTTATTGTCACACAGCCATATACACAAGTGCAATGGTGTGTGAAATTCTTGGGTGCAGTTCCGATCAACATAGCAGTCGTGACAGTGATGAGACATATACCAATTTACAATAACATCAAATTAACACAGCACAATTTAAACATCTGATATACACATAATTACACTCAACAATATACAAATAATAACATACACTGTACAGTATACAATACGCACTATATAGATACACATTATTCAATAAAAAAAAAATATATATATAGAAAAAGTATATATATATAGAATGTACAGTATTGCACTGTATGGACATTCAGGCTGTCGGTTGATAGTCAGTTGTTAAGAGAGAATATAATATAATAATAATATAATTTATGACAGTCCGGTGTGAGATATAAGAGTAAGAGTAATAAAGTGCAGTGCTGATGTATTTTGATCGTGGGAGATCAAGAGTTCAAAAGTCTGATTGCTTGGGGGAAGAAGCTATCATGAAGTCGGCTGGTGCGGGTCCTGATGCTGCGATACCACCTGCCTGATGGTAGCAGTGAGAACAGCCCATGGCTCGGGTGGCTGGAGTCTCTGATGATCCTCCGAGCTTTTTTCACACACCGCCTGGTATATATGTCCTGGAGGGAGGGAAGCTCACCTCTGATGATGTGTCTGGCAGTTCGCACCACCCTTTGCAGGGCTTTGCGGTTGTGGGCGGTGCTATTGCCGTACCAGGCGGAGATGCAGCCAGTCAGGATGCTCTCTACAGTGCAGGTGTAGAACCATGTGAGGATGTGGCGGTTCATTCCAAACTTCCTCAGCCGTCTCTGGAAGAAGAGGCGCTGATGAGCCTTCTTCACAACGGCTTCAGTGTGGATGGACCATGTGAGTTCCTCAGTGATGTGGACACCCAGGAACTTGAAGCTGCTGACTCTCTCCACTGGTGCTCCATTGATGGTGATTGGACTGTGTTCTCTGTCTTTTCTTCTGAAGTCCACCACAAGCTCCTTTGTCTTACTGACGTTGAGGGAGAGGTTGTGCTCCTGACACCAGTGTGTCAGAGTGTGCACCTCCTCTCTGTAGGCTGTTTCATCATTGTCAGTGATCAGACCTACCACCGTCGTGTCATCAGCAAACTTAATAATGGTATTGGAGCTATGTGTTGCCCAAACTGCAATGGGTCTAGAGAGAGAGGCAGCACAGACCAGATGTAATCTCTGATTAGTCTCTCAAAGCATTTGCTGATGATGGGGGTCAGAGCAACAGGACACCAGTCATTTAAGCAAGTGATTTTTGATTGCTTTGGAACAGGCACAATGGTCTATGTTTTAAAGCATGTGGGGATTACAGACAAAGAGAGGAAAAGGTTGAAAATGTCCATAAAAACACCAGCCAGCTGGTTCGCACACGCTCTGATGACATGGCCCGGAATGCCGTCTGGGCCCGCGGCTTTGCGGATATTCACCCATCGGAAGGATCGGGTTACATCCACTACAGAGACGGAGAGTGAACTAACCTCCGTAGCTACGGCCGTGAGAGCTCTCTCCACGAGGGTGGTGTTATTTCCCTCAAAACGAGCATAAAAAGTATTTAGCTCATCCGGGAGAGAGGCAGCGGTGTTCATGGTGGAGTTTTTATTCCCTTTAAAGTCCGTGATGATGTTAATTCCCTGCCACATGCTTCTAGAGTTGGTGGTGTTAAACTGTCCTTCAATCTTGTTCCTGTACTGGCATTTTGCTGTTCTTTTGCTGTTCTGTTTTTCAGAGGGCATAACTGGCTTGTTTATGCTCCTCCGCGTTCCCGGAATTAAAAGCGGAGGTCCGCACATTAAGTGCCGCGCGAACATCGCTATTTATCCATGGCTTCTGGTTCGGATAGATCCGTGTTGTTCTGCTCGGAACGACGTCCTCTACACACTTTCTGATGAAACACATTACGCTATCAGCGTAAAGCTCGATGTCATCATCAGAGGCGGACCAGAACATCTCCCAGTCCGTGTGATCAACACAGTCTTGTAGCGTAGAGTCTGATTGGTCCAACCAGCACTGGATCGTTCTGAGGGTGGGTACTTCCTGTTTCAATTTCTGCCTGTAAGCGGGCAGAAGCAGAATGGAAGAGTGGTCCGATTTGCAAAATGGTGGGCGGGGGAGGGATTTGTAGCAATCCTGGAAGGGAGAGTAGCAATGGTCCAAAACCCGGTCCCCTTGTGTGTTGAAACTAATGTGCTGATGGTATTTTGGTGCGACTGATTTGAAACTGGCTTTATTAAAGTCCCCGGTCACAATGAACGCGGCCTCAGGGTGCGCGGTTTCCTGCTCACTTATACTCCCATACAGTTCCTTGAGTGCCCAGTCTGTGTCGGCTTGTGGCGGGATGTACACAGCAGTGATAATGACCGCTGTGAATTCCCTCGGTAGCCAGAATGGTCGACACAGAAGCATGAGAAATTCCAGATCAGGAGAGCAGAAAGACTTGATAGAATGTTCGTTCCTCTGATCACACCAGGATTTGTTGATCATAAAACATACACCACCACCTCTGCTTTTACCTGAGAGGTCTTTCGCTCTGTCCGCTCGGTGCACGGAGAACCCCGCGGGTTCAATTGCTGAGTCTGGAATCTCCGCAGACATCCAAGTTTCTGCAAGGCAGATAATGCAGCAGTCCCTTGTCTCTCCTTGGAAAGAGATCTGCGCTTTCAGCTCGCAGAGCTTGTTGTCCAGAGACTGAACATTTGCCAGTAGAATACTGGGTAGCGGGGGTCGATTTGCGTGGCGTCTTACTCTGATGAGAACGCCGGCTCTGTTTCCCCTTTTCCTCCTGCGTTTCCACGTCTGGGCTGCCCAGACATAGGGCTCCGCTTGCGTGTTTGTAAACAGCGGGTCGGCATTGAGGAATTTGAAGTCTGGTTTACGGTGTGAAATTGCTGAACCAATGTCCAAAAGTGTTTGTCTGCGAGACAATAAGGCAGACAACATCCAAGACAAAAAACATAAGAATTGTAAACAAAACAAACAAAACACTACCATGTTGAGTCGGAGCTGTGGAGTGCCCTATCAATAGTAAGGGGCCAGTAAGGACATGACGATGGACCCAGAGATCCTAAGTCCCTCGTAGTGGTGGATCCAGTGTAACCAGTGAGTATATCACACAAAACTACAATATAAGCTCAATTACATTTTCTCAATCTTATTTACATTAGTCAGAACCCACTTTGCCTGCTTCCCTTTCACTCCAGGTGGTGTTTTCTCCAGCTGTTCTGCAGTGTAGCGGTTTGTTTCCTGATCTCCTCAACATTAGACCTCTGTGGGAGATGCAGGTGGGGTCTGACTTTGAGGGTTCCAAAAAAAAAAAATGATGTCCAGTAGGGGTAAGATTTCTGGTAGCCCTCCAGGTGGAGCTTACCTCCTCCACCTCCTTTGGTGTAGTGTGTGCAGGCAATGAAGCAGTGCCTGAGACATCTTCAGAATTAAAAAAAATATATTTCTCTGATCTTATCTGTTAATTGTTTTCTTTTAAAAGCAGACATCTTTTTCTGTGGCAATTGTGTAAATAAAACTGTAAATGCAATTAGCGAAAGGATTTGTGTGTAAAATCATTGACGAGCACCAATGTGAATCTGAGGTAAACTGTGACACTTGTCACCTGGGGAAAGGAAAGACTACGAAGCATTAAAAAAAACTATGAAGCGTATGGAGAATCATGGGCACTGTGCTGGAGCATTAGGAGAAACACGGGCACTGTGTTGGAGCATTAGGAGAAACATGGGCACTGTGCTGGAGAAACACGAGCACTGCTGTAGAAACACGGGCACTGTGCTGGAGTATTAGGAGAAACACGGGCAGTGTGCTTGAGAAACACGGGCAGTGTGCTGGAGAAACACGGGCACTGTGCTGGAGAAACACGGGCAGTGTGCTGGAGAAACACAGGCACTGTGCTGGAGCATTAAGAGAAGCACAGGCACTGTTCTGGAGACACACGGGCCCTGTGCTGCAGAATTAGGAGAAACATGGGCACTGTGCTAGAGCATTAGAAGAAACACGGGCACTGTGCTGGAGCATTAGCAGAAATACGGGCACTGTGCTGGAGCATTAGCAGAAACACGGGCACTGTGTTGGAGCATTGGGAGAAACACGGGCACTGTGCTGGAGCATTAGGAGAAACACAGGCACTGAGCTGGAGAAACGTGGGGACTGTGCTGGAGCATTAGGAGAAACACGTGCAGTGTGTTGGAATATTTAGGAGAAAAACAGTATTCACAGAATATGCAAAAAGATTCACATAATGTGTCAGTATTATTAACACATATTGAATATTTGTAACACATTGGTTTTAAGAGTGTAGGCTATTATTTAAGCATTTGAGCACGAAGGAGCGGGCTTTACTGTGTGGCTGTCTGCCCGCCTCGTGCAGTTATGGGGTCGAGGGCTCAATGGTATTAGAATATGGAACCGGTAAAGAAAAAAACATTTAAATAAATTATATATATATATATATATATATATATATATATATATATATATATATATATATTTCCTTTAGTTTTTATCCTGATTTTATGAAGAACTGGTTTTTGTTGCTAAACATTTACTTCAGTGTTCCATGAGTAAGGCAATTTTCTCAGAAACCACTGTATTTAATATACAATGGCTAGTACACGGTTCCCCAATTGCGGTCTTGGAGGGCCGAGATGCTTCTGGTTTTCATTCCAATCTTAATTACCTAATTGGCTTTATTGAACCAATTTAACCATTTGTACAGGTCCTGAATGAAGGTTAAATGGTTCCAGTCAAGCCAATTATGTAATTAAGAGCTGAGTTGGAATGAAACCCAGAAGCCTCTTGGCCCTCCAGGACTGCAAGTGAAGAACCCTGCTCTAGAGTGTTACCATCTTATGTTCAAAACACTTGAGTGTTTTATATGATGGAGTGTTCTGTGCGTCCTAAACCTGCACCGTGTTGAATTCAAATATTCTACTTACATGCAGCTGTTCGTACCCTGTTTTGTGAAGGGTTTGTTATTGAATGCCTGTATTTATGTAAAAAAAACAGTAGGCTATTTACTGTTAGGATAATATTGGTAATTGTGCTGTTTGTTGTGTTCATAAAGTTTATTTAAAGTGCTGCCAGAGGAGTGGTTTAAGAAGTGTTACAAATCATAAACACGTCCAAGAGTTTATATTCCTTAACACATTTAGAATCATAAATGCAGTGTCGTGTTGGAAAAGTGTGTCAAATAAGTGTTTAAAAGTTAAACATGCGGTCTTACAGTATACAGTTCACTGTAAACTATAGCAAAAATTGCACAGATTAAACACATTTAATGTTATTTAGATGTTTAACAATTATTTAGAGTTCCAAATGACTAAACAGCAGTGTTCTACCTGATTACATAAAAACACTGCTGTTTAGGAATAGAACTGTAGTCTACACATACACGCTATTTAGATATTAACTTGTTGATTTACTGTTGAGCTCAAAAAGAGAAAAACTGCTATCTTAAATTTAAATACAGTGAAGACAGCTAGGATGCAGACAGACAGCGTTCAGAGTGTGTGCAGCCTACAATAAGAATGGAGATTTTCTTCCATCAAGCAGAAAAAGGTAAATAATATCAGAAGCGATATCGCTACTGTAGAGCCAGGGACCTCTGCAATGACTGCATACATGAACAAGAACCCGTATAACGAAGAATCTACTGTGGAAGGGAAACTCTGCACTTTAATTCTGCAAGCGGGCGATTCTGGATCCTACTTCTGTGCTTGTGTGTACAGGACACTTGCTTATTTTGGTAACGGATCCACACTGGTTGTTTTGGAATGCCCAATGCGCTTTTAAGTCCTCATGGTGGCGTAATGATTCGCCTCAATCCGGGTGGCGAAGGACGAATCCCAGCTGCCTCCGCATCTGAGACCGTCAATCTGCGCATCTTATCACGTGGCTTGTGGAGCACGTTGCCACGGAGACATAGCGCGTGTGGAGGCACCATGCGCCCCACCACGAACGAACTACATTATAGCGACCACGAGAAGGTTACTCCATGTGACTCTACCCTCCCTAGCAACCAGGCCAATTTGGTTGCTTAGGTGACCTTGCTGGAGTTACTCAGCACACCCTGGGATTCGAACTAGGGAACTCCAGGGGTGGTAGCCAGTGTCTTTTACCACTGAGCTATCCAGGCCCCCACATCGATTGCATTTCTAACTTTTTTTTAAAAGCATCAACGGGCATCCCTGATAAATTGAGGAAGGTCATTCCAAAGGTCCATGGAGCGAAACTCCAGCTTTGGGTATTGCCAATAAGCCAGAGGAGGCAGATTGTAAGTTATGTGCAGGTGTATGATGTGTAAGCAATTCAACAATGCAACAGGGAGACAGATTGTCCAAAGCCTTCAAAGTAAGCAGCAAGGTTTTAAAATCAATCCTGCTCTCAAACAGCAACCAGTGCAGGGAAGCAAGAACCAGTGAAATATGGGCACCCAGATTAGAACCAGTTAAAATGCGAGCAGTAGAGTTCTGGATATATTGTAGCCTGCTAATGGCAGCCTTGGAGATGCCCGCAAACAGCGCGTTGCAGCAATCAAGCCAGGAGGAAACAATGGCATAAACTATCCTCTATGCATCAGGCACAGACAGCATAGGGCGCAGACCATGCTGGTGCAGGTTTTCTGACCATGGTAAATTATCATAAGGGTAATCTTACATTAGGTGCATACTTATGATATGATACTCACCTGCGAAGACCCAACCTGTTCTGTCATTTTTCTAAAAAGGTAAAGCAGAAGGGAATATAATGAATAAATCATTTAATATGAGGGTATCATTTAATATGAGATGACTGAATGGCAAACTTAACAGTCTAGCATTAGCTTACCTTTCGTGAAACAAGAAAGGCTAACCTAACTAAGAAACACTGATTACCAACGTAGCTGACCAGTGCGCATATTTAAACTATAAACAAATGGATAAGGGTGTGATTTCAGAAAAAGAAAGAAAAAACATACCTTTAATGGTATTTGCCACTGCCAAACTAGTTCTTCTGATTGGCCAAAATTCTCTGATCTCTGTACAGTGCCACAGCTGCCTCTACAGATGCACAAATAAATTTTACTCATTTTACATAGATATGTGGTGCAAAAGGGAGAGAAAATATTCTACAAGTGTGCAACTCTCATTGGATGAATTCACATACTGATTTACGGATGAGCAAAATTTGTCCGTGTCTTCACATTTTTTGAATGTTTGTTTGCACCAGAATTGGTGTCTATACAAGACACAGTACTTACAAAAAACACTGTCGACGTTGACTCTGAAGCCCGCAGAGTGACAAATGCAGACTGCATATATATTTAACATGCAATTATTATCAAATAAGTAAAAAAGGTCATTTTATGTCATAAGTATAAATTCATATTTTATTTTATTTTTTTGTAAAAAAAGAAATAATAATAATAATCATGTAATAGCGTGTTTAAGATTGTATTATTCATCATTACATTGAAATCTACAGAGATTGATACATAGACAGATAGTCTATGTATGTCTATGTATGTCTATGCATGTCCAGTCATACAGAGCAATGTGTAGACAGATACATATGCATTTTATTACAAAATGTAAATGGAAGAAAACCCTTATGAAAAAATACTTCAGAGGCCAAATTTGTTACATTAAAATACATTTTTATTTTCCAACTGATCAGCAATCCATCAAAATAACAGTGTTTCCAAGCATTTTAATAAATTAACTAACAAGATTTCTTCATTTGGTTTATAAACAGCATATATATTGAGACATAATTGTCAGAGTTTTTTGCTTTTATGTTTTATTTTGGCCATTAGAGGCCCTCATTGTATTTCTTTTCAGTTTCCCGCCATTTTATCATGTGTTATTGTTTTCACCTGTGCCTCGTTCTGGACTGTGTATTTAAGTTGTTCACTTCCTTTGTTTCTTTGCTTGGTTATTGATGTTCCTAGCCAGTTACTGCTGTAAGTTTGCTCTAGTTCCAAGAACTAAACTTTGTAAGCCTTTTGGTTTGTTCTTTCCCCGTGTTTATTTTTTGCTGTTTTTTTATATCTTTTTCCTGAGTTCTTTGGAGATTATTTTTCCTTCTTTCAGATCCTTTTCTGGACTAAAGATTTTTCTGTTTTTTTTTTTGATTGTCAGTAAGAAATTGCTTTTTGTACTCTCTTGCTGTTTTTTTGTTGATTAACTCTTCTGAGTTCTTTTAAGAGCGCGTCTAACTGTTGGGTTCAACTCCCTTCTGTGGCTCAGTGGTAGAAATTAAGACTCTGACGCCAGAGACCCAAGTTCAGTTCCTGGCTCTGACAATAATTATTTCCAATGGCTGAGTATTCCTAAATGTTCAAGAATAGCTTCTAATTAATCACAGAAACTATTAATCATAGCAATCAATTACATTTTTAAATGAAAGTTCGTTATCAAGTACAAAAGTTAGTATTAAACTGTCTGAAGACATAGGCCTGGACCATATCAAAACATTGGCCCACCCACTAATCACAAATTACAAACCTACTACTGATGATGGCATAATTTTTGTTGTAAGAATGTTATTCCTTCTACTCCAGAAGGAACCCCCACTGCCATTAATCCTGGGTTTGTAATTTGCGATTAGCGGGTGGGTCAGAGTTTTGATTTGGTCCAGACCCTAGTCTTTGCTGAGATCACAACAAAATTTATCTCATAATAAATTAATATGCAAATCTATGTTTTACAAAAAAAAAACAACAACAACAAAAACATTCAAAGGTTTTCAAAGGAGACGCTGCTTTAACACTACTAGACTCTGGAACCATCTTTTATTAAGAGATTCACCCTTGGGGCTCCTGTGGGGCATCCAGTAAAGTTGCTCATCAGAGTGCAGGATGCGCCCTATAGCCTGAAGATTGCCGACTATGGTCAATCGCCACCCAGGGAAGCGGAGAGGGCTCAAGTCAGCTGGAGAATCCCTGTTTCCCCACGCACCAGTGATACCTGTGGATGGCTGGGCGCCTGCGGGCCAGCTGTGATGTGACTAGGTCTCCGTAGTCCTCCGAGGGTAAAATAATTGTTGATTCCAAAATAAAAAATAAAAAAAATAGCATGGACAGGACTCCAATTGTGAAGCAGCAGTTTTAAAGTTTCAGATCACAACGCTGTGGGTCTCATGTAGGAGTATCCAGGTCTGATGCTTTTATTACAAACAGCGATCTCTCCATCAATCTCCTTCAGATCAGACTGGAATTTTGAAATCAGCTGTTCGGGGATCTCATTTGTGAATCGCTCCTCTGGGTAACCCTCCAGTTTAACCTGGGAGAGAGGGCATTAGGAGTTATATCAAGGATGGGCAATACTGGTCCTGGAGGGCAGGTGTCCCTCTTGACTTTTGTTCCATTTGTGCCCTAACTTATTTGATTAGACCAAATAAGTAATTTAGGACACAGTTGGAACAAACACCAGGAGGGACCACCCCTGAGTTGCATCACTTTCATAGATATTCAACTTCCCTTAAAAAACTACAGTTCCCATGAACCTCTGCCGCCCATCCCAATGGAGGCATGCTGGGAAATGCAGTTAAAAAAAAAATCTGTTCTCTCTATGTCAGGGATCTCCAATCCTTGTCCTAGAGGGCAGTGTCCCTCCTGTACCCTAAATTATTTAAGTGGACCAAGGTTAAATAAAGTAATTTAGGGCACAGTTGGAACAAAAACCAGGAGGGACACCGGCCCTCCAGCCCAGGATTGGGCACCACAGCTCTATATACTCTTTAATCAGTGTTTCCCAAATCCAGTCCTGGGGACCCCTTGCATTTGCTGGTTTTTGTCTTATCCGAGCTTTTTAATTATTTTAAACAGTTGGAGATTTCAAGTTATAAAATTATATAAGTTAATTAAAAAAGTCAAATTAAGCAAATTATTAGTTCAGTTAAGTCATTAAGAGCTCAGTCAGAACAGAAACCAGCAGGACTGGAGTTGGAAACCACTTCTTAAATCAATGCTGTTTTTTACAGCAATGCTTTCATTTAAACATGTTGTTTTATCTGGGAAGTCTTCATAAGTGTGGGATGGGGTGTGCTCAGTGAGCATAGAGCAGGACACAAGCAGGGCTTGTCCTCTAGAGGCTGGCAGCCCCGCTCACATCCACTCCAGTTTCTGGGTGGAAAAGAGAAAGCTGGCAGTCTGTGGGGATCGGAGGAGGAGGAGGACTAAACCTGTGGCTCTACTGAGCTGCATGTATAGGCGAGATAAAAATGAACTTGTTTCAGACTACATTAAAAAGAGTAGCACTCACAAAGTCTTGAGAGGGGTGACTGCGCAACCAAATAGCAGCGATGCAGTAGATGGTGCTTCTGACATCAGCAGGGCTGTCCAGGATGTCTTTACTTTAAGAGGCTGGTGCAGGGTGGGAGAGGCATTGGGCATCCAGACAGCAAAGTCAAACTGATGAATACAAGGAGTGATGGGGTTAGTTTAATATTACTATTCTGAGGGGTACAGTGCGTGGTAGTTGCCCTGCGATGGACTGGCATCCCGTCCAGAGTGCAGTCCCGCCTTGCACCCCGTGTCTGCCTGGTTAGGCTCTGGCTCATCGCGGCCAATGATAAAGCAGCTATGGATAATGTATGTGTGTTCAATGTGTGGTAGGGTTAGATCACCATTACTATACTGAGGGAAACAGTGTCTGGAGATAAATCACTTTCCCTCATTTCTTCCCACTTTTCTGATTAATAATCAACACAAACTCTTGCAACTGTTTTTCAATTACAAGTGTCAGTCACTATAGTCAGTGTGGTTCTGTACTTCTCCCAGAAACACCAGCCCAATACTCAACTGATCATGTGGCACAGCTCCAAATGTGTGCCAGTGGAAATAAGGCATTACTTATGCCTATTGTCCTAAGAGGAGCAGAGGTAATTGACAAATGTTTTCCAGCTGACCTGACTTTGGGCTATCTTTTCTCTTTCCTTCTTTCCCGTCTTTTTCAGTTCTGCCTCAGTGTCTCCAGGTGTTTTTGGGTCGCCCCCTTTCCCTTGTTCCCTGGGGGTTCCAGGTTAGGGAGTATTCTCAGATGATGTTATTTGAAGGCGTTCGCAGTGTTTGACCATCCACTCCCATTTTCATGCAGAGAATCTCTTGTCCGATGGGTTGTTGATTTCTTGAATTTCCTGAAACAGACGAGCAAGAAGAGAAAAGAATTTCCTGTGCTTGTCCGTGTAAACCCCGCAAATGATTGTCTTTACAGGAAAAGACCATTCCAGATGGTTGATTAGATAAGTGAAGTAAAGTCATGAAACCATGTGTAGCGTGACTGAGAAAGGATGGGAGTAGGTGATAGTAAAAACAGCTGAGTTCCGTTGATTGTTGGGCAACTTGTTTTTTTATAACAAATATTGATATTTAAAAACCTCGCTTCAGAGTACAATAACACGCATCTACCTCCTGAACACCGCATGCACAGCAGGTGTCCGAGGCAAGGATGAGGAGCAGATTTGAGGAGAGAAAGCATGATCAGTGACATACAAGTGCATGGTGAAGTGCCAATTGGACACAGGATGGGACACAGGATGCGACTCTGAACTATATATATACTGTGATATTTCTCTTCTGTCAATTCTTGCCTGTGTCTGGGAACAAGAGCTGCTGGTTTTAAAGAAATAAAAACTTGCACTGTTTTGACTTAGTCCAGAGTTTTGCTCATCTTATTACTTTACTTACAATTGTACACTGAACTTCTGATAAAGAAAAGTGACTCTACAGATCAACCATCACTAGAAGTGACAAGGACATTAGGTTCAATTTAAACTGTACCAAAAGTAGAAATATTTCAGGAATCGGAATAGGTCAGGAAATCTTGAGTATAAAAACAGTGTTTCTCCAGAGTAACTTCACAGTGCTACAAACCTACGATAGCAAGAGGCTTGGAGAATGCTGCTCCCAAATGCAATGATAAGTCTGTTACTCATACTGTGCTGTACTTCATACTACAATGCTGAAAAAACCTGCCCTGGTAAGTACTGTTACTTCATTTAAAATGTCACTTCAAGTATGCATTTCACTGCAATATCATTTAAATGTGGTGATTATAAAAAAGAGAAGTTATACATGTATTTGAACCAGATCTGGGGAAATTCATTATTTCAATTAACTAAAATATTTTTCACAAAGTAAATATTATTTGAAAATATTTCAATATCTTTTACAGAATGTAAATGTTATTTAAGGAAATTATAAATGTGTAGAATAATTTATACATATATATATATATATATATATATATATATATATATATATATATATATATATATACAGTTGTGCTCAAAAGTTTGCATACCCTGGCAGAAAGTTCGAAATTTTGCCATTGATTTTGAAAATAATTTAAGGATAGTGATCATATGAAGCCATTTATTATCACATAGTTGTTTGGCTCCTTTTTAAATCATAATGATAACAGAAATCATCCAAATAGTCCTGATCAAAAGTTTACATACCCTTGAATGTTTGGCCTTGTTACAGACACACAAGGTGACACACACAGGTTTAAATGGCAATTAAAGTTTAATTTCACACACCTGTGGCTTTTTAAATTGCAGTTAGTGTCTGTGTATAAATAGTCAATGAGTTTGTTAGCTCTCACATGGATGCACTGAGTAGGCTAGATACTGAGCCATGGGGAGCAGAAAAGAACTGTCAAAAGACCTGTGTAACAAGGTAATGGAACTTTATAAAGGTGGAAAAGGATATAAAAAGATATCCAAAGCCTTGAAAATGCCAGTCAGTACGGTTCAATCACATATTAAAAAGTGGAAAATTCGGGGATCTCTTGATACCAAGCCAAGGTCAGGTAGACCAAGAAAGATTTCAGCTACAACTGCCAGAAGAATTGTTCGGGATACAAAGAAAAACCCACAGGTAACCTCAGGAGAAATACAGGCTGCTCTGGAAAAAGACGGTGTGGTTGTTTCAAGGAGCACAATACGATGATACTTGAACAAAAATGAGCTGCATGGTCGAGTTGCCAGAAAGAAGCCTTTACTGCACCAATGCCACAAAAAAGCCCTGTTACAATATGCCCGACAACACCTTGACACGCCTCACAGCTTCTGGCACACTGTAATTTGGAGTGATGAGATCAAAATAGAGCTTTATGGTCACAACCATAAGTGCTATGTTTGCAGAGGGGTCAACAAGGCCTATAGTGAAAAGAATACCATCCCCACTGTGAAGCATAGTGGTGGCTCACTGATGTTTTGGGGGAGTGTGAGCTCTAAAGGCATGGGGAATCTTGTGAAAATTGATGGCAAGATGAATGTAGCATGTTATCAGAAAATACTGGCAGACAATTTGCATTCTTCTGCACAAAAGCTGCACTTTTACTTTCCAGCACGACAATGACCCTAAGCACAAGGCCAAGTTGACCCTCCAGTGATTCCAGCAGAAAAAGGTGAAGGTTCTGGAGAGGCCATCACAGTCTCCTGACCTTAATATCATCGAGCCACTCTGGGGAGATCTCAAACGTGCGGTTCATGCAAGATGACCAAAGACTTTGCATGACCTGGAGGCATTTTGCCAAGATGAATGGGCAGCTATACCACCTGCAAGAATTTGGGGCCTCATAGACAACTATAACAAAAGACTGCAAGCTGTCATTGATGCTAAAGGGGGCAATACACAGTATTAAGACCTAAGGGTATGCAGACTTTTGAACAGGGGTCATTTAATTTTTTTCTTTGTTGCCATGTTTTGTTTTATGATTGTGCCATTCTTTTATAACCTACAGTTGAATATGAATCCCATAAGAAATAAGAGAAATGTGTTTTGCCTGCTCACTCATGTTTTCTTTAAAAATGGTACATATATTACCAGTTCTCCAAGGGTATGCAAACTTTTGAGCACAACTGTATATATATATATATATATATATATATATATATATATATATATATATATATATATATATATATATATTAACATTTTCAAATATGGCACCAACAGTTGCTTGTTTTTAAAACCTGATTGAAGACTTATGCTTTTATCATTTATAATCGTTCACATGTTAAGACTAATTAATGTTACTATTATGATTATTATGAATTTATTAGCAGATGCTCCCCTTTCACCCAGGGAAATTTACAGTTATTACAAAAAATACACATCTCAAGAATCACAGTACAAGTCTTGTATATATTAGAAGCATAATTATATCCTGAATGGCTCCTCCTGCTCTCCTCTCTGAATCTGCACTCCTCTCCTGTGTTCCAGAGGTGAAGCTGGTGGGTTTGAATGACAATGAGAGGCTGACTTTCCTGCAAGGGTGTCCAGGACTTCCTGGGATGCCAGGAACCAATGGCATTCCTGGAACCCCAGGCAGTAAAGGGGATCAGGGTCTTGCAGGGGGTAAAGGTACAGTAACACTGTTTCATCTAGTATTCTTGTAATTTAATTCTATTTTGATTCTATTCCTGATTAATATTGTGTACCTGAGGAGTGTAGCATCTGTACTTCTAAAATGCCTTGTATCAAAATGCATGTGACTGAGAAGCAGTCAGAAATCTGTTCTATACTACCACCCCTGGAGTTCGCTAGTTCGAATCCCAGGATGTGCTGAGTGACTCCAGCCAGGTCTCCTAAGCAACCAAATTGGCCCGGTTGCTAGGGAGGGTAGAGTCACATGGGGTAACCTCCTCGTGATCGCTATAATGTGGTTTGTTCTCGGTGGGGTGCATGGTGAGTTGAGCGCAGATGCCGCGGTGGATGGCGTGAAGCCTCCACATGCGCTATGTCTCCGTGGCAATGCGCTCAACAAGCCACGTGATAAGATGCGTGGGTTGATGGTCTCAGACGTGGAGGCAACTGGGATTCGTCCTCCGCCACCCGGATTGAGGCGAATCACTACGCGACGACGAGGACTTAAAAGCGCACTGGGAATTGGGCATTCCAAATTGGGTGAAAAAGGGGAAAAATCCCAAAAAAACAAAAAAAAACACAATCTGTTCTATAGGCAGTAGCTTGAGTAATCCCAGTATACAGTAAAAAGTGCAGCGGCTTTACTTTTAAATGTCTTGTATCCTTTTATAGGTGTGAAAGGAGACCCTGGAGTACCTGGGAAGATGGGTCCAGTTGGTGACAAAGGTGAACAGAATCATTGAATTGTATAAAATTGCACGTCGTCACATTTCAATTTCTCCAGAAGAGGTGCCAGTTGTGCTGTTCAAATCCTCTCAGGCCTCCCTTCATGTCAGCATTTCTTCTGTTTCATTATCGCCCTGAACCGAGGCATGTTTGGCAGTCCAGAGAGAGCATCAGGTCTGTCTGTCTGCTGAACTCTTTTATTCTGTGTGTTTTTAGGAGTGAAAGGCGACTCTGGACCCATTGGAAATCCAGGCCCGGCTGGAGCCAAAGGTAGAGCTATTCTATAGGAATATTGAAATGGCTAATGCCTTTATCCGTGTATCATTCAAAATGTGATCTATTAATTCAATACCAATCAAATATAACTGTACTAAAAGGATACTGTAAATAATATTAACATTTCATCAAACTGTCAGTGACTTGATTCATGTTTTCCGCAGGAGAAAAGGGAGATTGTCTAACCTCAATTCAAACAGGTGAGTGGAGATTAAAAACACAATGGAACTCATTTACTAAACACTTTCACCAGTGTATTCTTTTAACTAATGCACCAGGACTGTTGTAACAACAACCAAGAGATATGAACAAATCCTCCCTGTATTGGCAGACGTGCACTGACTTCCTGATTTTAAGATGCTGCTCCTGACATATAAAGCTCTCAATGACTGTGGTCCTCTGTACCTAAAGCCCACAGCACACAGTCTGACTGAAGCTGTCCTTAACAGCACTGCTGACAGTGTGTGTCCTATTGAGTCGGGCCACAGGATGCAGCCTTGCTCAACAATCCAAGAGTACTGTATATACAGGGTGCTTAGAAAGTCCTTGTGCAGCTCTAAAGTTTAATAACTTTGGATGTACATGAAAGACGCACACTGTGAACAACATATGAAAGCACAATTCATAAAATTTTAACACAATACAACAGATTTCTAGGTTCCAACATAACCACCATCTCACACCACCTTTCGTGATGATACATCGTTCAACAACCCAATGATTTTCCTACTCAATGTTGAAGACATCCTCCAGTTGCTGTGAGTGATTTCATGAATTGCTCTTGTGTTCCTGGCCCTACATTAACAATAACAAGACGTTATGAATTCTGCTTGCAAATACCCTTCACAGTTTGCTTCCATCATGTGTACATCCAGTTATTAAACTTAAAGATGCACAAGGACTTTATAAACGGCTTGTTTATTTTTGACAGACTGTTTGCTATCAATGCAGGTGCTGTGAGCTGTAAGGAGCTGTTGGAGAAAGGAAACACACTGAGTGACTGGTACACGGTGTACACAGCCAGCAAGAAACCCATCAGTGTGTTCTGTGACATGCACACAGATGGAGGAGGCTGGCTTGTAAGTGATCTCACAAACCCCTCCCTCTTTCCTTAGCTCAGAGGGTCCCAATCTGTGGTCTGGGGTCCAGTTTAAAACAATCCCCTATTTTATTGAGTGTGTCCATTTCAATATGTTCAGAAACCACTGGCTGATGAGTGACTTTTATTCATTTAAAATATTGAATCAATTTGTATTAATTTACTCATTCATGTATTTCACTTGTAGGTATTTCAGAGACGTATGGATGGATCAGTGGATTTCTTTCAGGACTGGAATTCATACAAGAGAGGGTTTGGCAACAAGCAGACAGAGTTTTGGCTGGGAAATGAGAACATTCATTTATTAACAGCAACAGGTAAATTCACTGCACTCGCTGTGTGTCTTTTCATTTTGACTATGTGCAACTAATCTGAACTCCATACAGCTGTTCTCTGTCAAAATGTACATTTTGTAAAGAAACCGGGAGTAGACTGTGGGAAAGAAGTTCAGTAAAGGGAAAGTTTGTAAGCTTTTGCAGGTTCAGAAATCCAGTCTTGTTAGAAGCATCCCTGTGGCAAAAACTGTATTAAACAGAACTTGTATAATATCAAACTAATCTCTGTTTCGGTGATCCTATTTCCAGAACCCATCAATAAAGCTTCTTTGTTAAGTGCAGCTGGGTGCACATTGCTCCTAACATTGAGTATTGTTATTCTTAAAGGTTCTCATGAATTACGCATCGATTTTGAAGACTTTGACCGTGTAAAAACCTTTGCAAAATACAAGTCGTTTCAAATCTTGGGGGAATCTGAGAACTATAAACTCCTCCTGGGGGAATTTACAAGTGGTACTGCTGGTAAGTTTTGTTTTTATTTCCTGTTTATGCATGATACTCCTTGACAATACATATTTACTTCCTATGAAGATCATTTAATCAAAATGCAGCGCTCTAGATGCATAATAATACTTGTATATAGCATTGTGACGTCTGTACATAGTGTTGGATTGTTCCCTGATAAATGATCTCTTTTAATGGATAAAACACTTTTACTTTGGTAAACACTACATATGTATTTTAGATTCATTGATAGATCATGTTCTAAGTGAAAACTTAAATCTTTATTCCTATTACTGTACACAATGACATATCGGACACACAAAAACAGTATGAGTGGCATGCTGGAATAAATGATTTGCTTCAGTTAAAGGGCCATTGATATTGTACCTGATTCACAAAGCCTTGCTGAATTAATGTGTTTTTAAGGTGCTGAATTTCACTGGAACACATCTTTAATTTTGTCCCCAGGTGACTCTCTAACATATCACAACAACAGCTCCTTCTCTACTAAGGATCACGACCTAACTGCAAATCGGTGTCCTGATAATTATAAAGGAGCCTGGTGGTATGATGACTGCCATAAATCCAATCTGAACGGTCCTTATAAAAATGGACCCCATGAATCATTTGCAGATGGAATCAACTGGTTGTCAGGGAAAGGATACAATTATTCCTACAAGTACACTGAAATGAAAATCAGACTGAAATAAAAATAAAGAACATAAGAATATAAGATAAGACATTTCACAACAAGGAAAGTCCTTTCTCTGCTTGTTCACTATCTTGCTACCAGTGTGATCCAGTGTCATCACTCAGGACAGGATTATCTACCCTCCCCAACAGATTATTGTTAGTGAAAAAATACATGTTTATCTTAATGCTACAATGATTAATAGATAACTATAGGAAGTTATATTTGTGCAGAGTCCCGCACTAACAGACTAACAAAAGAGAAGTTTTGTTTCTTTAATTCTTTACGTTTAGTCCTTTAATGCACCGCTGCTACAGCCATCAAAATGCTGTATGTTCACTGTCGGACATCAAAAATCCTCTGCTGTGATTAATGTTCCTGTTATTATGCATAATTCAAAAGTTTATTTGAGAGGTGTTATGGAGAGTATTTGTCAGAAATCATTCTGCAGATTCTGTCTGACACTGCTTTAATAAGTAATTTAGCTGTAAGAAGACTGTTCAAACTGTTGGATGCCGTAAACTACATGTCGCGCCCACACAATATTTATATATTCATGCACATTGGCGGGTAATTTTGCACATTTACCCAGCACTGTCAACAAGAAATGCCGCTAGACACAAAGACGCGTGCTTGAGGAAACACAACTGTTTATATTTTGAAGAATGGATGAAATGTCGGAGATGCACGTGTCTGATTTGATTTTTTGTTCAGAAGTTCATTTGCGCTTTGGTGCCCATGCGTACTGTGCTACCGTGTCTCGCGTAACGTGCAAACGGAGAGTTCTCACTTTTTTTTCTCTCTGTCAGTCATCTGGGAGAAGGTTGTAAGAATAGAGTTGTCTATGAGAATGCTGCATATGCTCTCAGACTATCTCAGGATGCATAAGCAAATAACATGCAATGACATTGGGACTACAGGTGAATTGTGATGTGTGTGTGTGTGTGTGTGTGTGTGTGTGTGTGTGTGTGTGTGTGTGTGTGTGTGTGTGTGTGTGTGTGTGTGTGTGTGTGTGTGTGTGTGTGTGTGTGTGTGTGTGTGTGTGTGTGTGTGTGTGTGTGTGTGTGTGTGTGTGTGTGTGTGTGTGTGTGTGTGTGTGTGTGTGTGTGTGTGTGTGTGTGTGTGTGTGTGTGTGTGTGTGTGTGTGTGTGTGTGTGTGTGTGTGTGTGTGTGTGTAAGTAATCCAGTCCAGCCCCAGAAATGGTTCTTGAACAAGTTTACTCTTTAGCCTCCATTTGTATGTTGCAAAATGATCAATATGATAATAGTAATAGCCTATGGTAATATGTTATATTTTACTGTATATTCAAAAATAACAAAATTAGTTAAAATGAAATATTGTATATATTTATTTGATGAATACAAATGGACATAATGCAGCCTTACACATGAGTTCCTTTGCACTACTAGTCACCTAGCTCAGACAATGCACTGACTGGTCAATTGATAGTTTTAAATTGATAGTTTTGCACATTCCTACCTTTTACCTGTAAATTATAAATTACATAGTGAAACTATTGTCATTTTAGACACAGCTGTTCTTCAATAGACATTTCTTTCTGAGAAAAAGGAGTTAGATTTTTTTAAATATTTTTAAGAAGTTTTTATATCAAAACATAAAATCGCAATATCACAATACATATTGAATCGGCAAGGAAATATCATTGTAATATCGAATGGGCAACAATCATCCATGCGATAATCTAATAAGCCAATCGTGTGGAAGCAGTGCAGTGCATAAAGTCATGCAGATATGGGTCAGAAACTTATATTCACATTAACCATCAGAATGGGGGAAAAAATTTGGGCTGGTTTGAGTATTTCTGTAACTGCTGATCTCCTGGGATTTTCGCACACAACAGTCTCTAGAATTTACTCCGAATGCTGCCAAAAACAAAAAACATCCAGTGAGTGGCAGTTCTGTTGACGGAAATGCCTTGTTGATGAGAGAGGTCAACAGAGAATGGCCAGACTGGTTTGAACTGACAAAGTCTACGGTAACTCAGATAACCACTCTGTACAATTGTGGTGAGAAGTATAGCATCTCAGAATGCTATTCTAAGTAAATAAACATATCAACAATAATTACTTTAAACAGAGAATAAAGACACTCAGACCAAAAAAAAAACAAAAAACATTCCAATATCTTCGTACATAAATGTATAAATGAAAAACATCCAAGAAAAGTAAAAAAAAAATAATAACAAATAAAAATAATAATTAGTGTTTTCCTTATTATTCTAACTGCAGCTCATGATTATTTATAAATTCCAAAAATAAACCCGTTTAAGGTATAAGATATTTTTTCAATTGATAAGCAGGCTGATAATTCTCTTAGCCATTGGCTAATTGAAGGGTGGCAGATATTTTTCCAGTACATGGAAATTAATCAGTAAGCATGTAGCAAACATAAACCTAACAACTTAGCTTCATGTTTCTTCAATTTCAGATTTATGGGAAATATACCTAAAATGCAAAGTTTGGGACGCAGGAGACCTTTTTTATTATTATTATTATTATTATTATTTTAGAAATTATATCAATTACTTCTTTCCAGAACTGTTGTATTACTGTACAATTGCAGACACAGTAAATTAAGTTACCTTTAGATACATTGCATTTGATACAAATATCAGATATATTAGAGTTAAACTTGTTTAATTTTTCTGGGGTAATGAATGTTCTCATTATCCAGTTGTATTGTGTTAATTTATGTCTGGTGTTGATTGACAATTTTTGTGCTTTTAAGCAGACAAATCTCCATTCTTCATCTGTGATTTCTATATTAAAGTCCTCACACCATGCACTTCTCTTAGATTCTGTAGATATCTTTGCTTTTCCCAGAAGTTTACCATAAATAACAGATAGCAGTGCCTTATAAGTGTTTCATGTTGCTAATTGTTCTAATATTGTTAATTGTGGATATTTTAAAGCAGATTTTTTCATAGCAGAGGTAATAAAACTAAGTAGTTGGATGAGATTGGGGAATGTCATAATTTTTTTTCAGGTAATCAAAAGAAATAAGATCTCCAATCTTACTTACACCCTTGTAGTACCAAAGTTTGAAGCCCATATCCTGTTTGCCTAGAATGAAGTTCCCACTTCGCCATATAGGTGAGAAGAATTATATTGTAAATTGTTCACCCAATGCCTTATGTGCTTCATACCCAACCTCTACAGTATTCCTAACAAATGGGTTTTTAGTATCTTTCAAGAGTGTTTTGAGGGAATCCGAATAGATATATATCAAGACTATTGGTATTTTGGGTTTCCAACTCTATCTGTACCCAAGTTATATCTGAGTTTCGGAACCAGAAAAAGGCACCCCTTAACTGAGCTGCCCAAATTACAACAGCAAATTGGGCAATTTTAACCCCCCTCTGTCATATGCAAATATAACAGTGATAAATGTAATCTTGGGCATCTATTGCTCCAAATAAAATTAGCCAAGGGTTTCCTCATATTTATAAAGAAGGAACTAGGAGGAGCGAAAGGAATTGATTGAAAAAGATATCAAAACTTTGGCAATATATTAATTTTAATTATGTTTATTCATACAATTAAAGAAATAGGGAGAGTTCTCCATCTGTTAATGTCTTCTTTCACTTTATTTATTGTAGGATCATAATTCACTGAGACTAGTTTGGCTAATTGAGGAGTAATAATGATACCAAGATATCTAAATCCATCCACAGAATTAATGAGTGACTTATTTTCTGATATAACCTTCCTTCATTATATAGAAAAAGTATGGATGATTTTGCCTCATTTATTTTAATATTTAATATTATTTATCTTAAAAATTTGCTCAAGGTATTAATCAGTTCAATGAGCACTGGAATAGAGTTTTTGAAATCTGTTAGAAACAAAATTGTATCATCTGCAATACGGTGTTCCACGTTCACTATCTTGATTCCTTTAATTTGGGGGTAACTTCTGATCGAAATTGCAAAAGGTTCTAAAGCTAGAACAAATAATAATGGGGACAGAGGACAACCCTGGCGAGTTCCGTGAAATGATTGAAATGGTTTTGAAATTATGGTTCTGCATATAACACTTTAATCCAATTACAAAAGGATCTCCCAAACCGAATCTATAAAGTACTTGGAAAAAGATATGGCCACTCGACCCTATCAAAGGCCTTTTCAGCATCTAGGGACAACATACATGTGTCCCTAGATCCTTCTCTTAAATATAGTAAATTTAATACACACCTAATATTGTGGAAAGCCTGATGATTTTTAACAAACCCGCATTGGTTCACTTCTATTAAAGATGGAAGATACTTCTCCAATCTTAATTGATTCTCGTACATAATTTCACCCATTTCTGTCGCTGCATTCATCACCATTTGCCTGTCGCAGAAATTCAGAAACTTCATGATGAGCACTCTTAGATGAGCCTTCTCTTGGTATAATGGTTTGAAAGACCTGGTCCGAACTCCAGGCATGAGCTGTCAGTCGACAGCACCTGTATGTCACCTACCTGTCTAAATGAGGCTAGAGTCAACAGGAGTGTGGTCTTTCACTAAAGCAGGCATATCAGTACAAGGCCCTCCCCTTCGGTCTGTCCCTGTCACCACACGTCTTTACGTAAGTTGCAGAGGCAGCCCTTGCCCCACTAAGGGAAGTGGTCATCCGCATCCTCAATTATGTCTGACTGGCTGATTCTAGCTCACTCTCGAGATTTATTGTGTGCACACAGGGACCTGGTGCTCAGACACCTCAGCCGATTGGGACTTCAGGTCAACTGGGAAAAGAGCAAGCTCTCCCCAGTGCAGAGCATCTCTTTTGTCGGGATGGAGTTGGACTCAGTCACTATGACAGCACGCCTCACGAGCAAGTGCACTCAGTTGGTGCTGAATTGCCTGAAGTCATTCAGGGCAAGATCAGTGGTCCCACTGAAACAATTTCAGAGGCTCCTGAGGCATATGGCATCCTCAGCAGTGGTTACGCCGCTCGGGTTGATGCATATGAGACCGCTTCAGCACTGGCTTCAGACTCCAATCCCGAGATGAGCATGGCGCCGTGGTACGCATCGTGTGGCTATCATGCTGATCTGTCGCCATATGTTCAGCCCTTGGACGGACCTTGCATTTCTACGGGCAGGGGTTCCCCATAGAAATGCCGTGTCATTGTCACAACAGTGCGGGTTTGTGTCCAAGTTGTCTGCAATGGGCACGCAGCCTCGGACTCCTGGACAGGACCTCGACTGCATTGGCATATCAACTGCCTTGAGTTACTGGCAGTATTGCTGGCTCTGCGGAGGTTTTGACCATTGATCCAGGGCAAGCACGTGTTAGTCCAGACAGACAACATGGCGACGGTAGCATATATAAATTGCCAAGGCGGTTTACACTCATGTTGCAACTCGGCCACTTCTCCTCCTTTGGAGTCAGCAGTGACTGAAGTCGTTGTGGGCCACTTACATCCCAGGGGAACTCAGTAGCGGACACGCTGTCACAAAAAGTGATGCTCAGGGGAGAGTGGAGACTCCACCCCCAGGTGGTTCAGCTGATTTGGAGTTGATTCGGCAAAGCGCAGGTAGACCTGTTTGCTTCCCAGGAATCCTCCCACTGACCACTATGGTACTCCCTGGCCGAGGCCTCGCTCGGCACAGACACACTGGCACACAGCTGGCCCCGGGGCCTGTGCAAGTATGCGTTTCCCCCAGTGAGCCTGCTTGCACAGACTTTGTGCAAAGTCAGTGAGGACGAAGAACAAGTCGGTGCTTTCCTTCCTGCAGGAGGGGTTAGAGGGGCGGCTGTCCCCCTCCACCTTAAAAGTGTATGTGGCCGCCATAGCAGCACACCACGATGCAGTAGACGGTAAATCCTTGGGGAAGCACAACCTGATCATCAGTTTCCTTAGAGGCGCCAGGAGGTTGAATCATCCTAGGCCATGCCTCATTCCCTCCTGGGACCTCTCTGTAGTTTTGCTGGCCTACAGAGAGCCCCGTTTGAGCCCCTAGAGTCAGTTGAGCTAAAAGCCCTCTCATTGACTGCACTCACTTCCATCAAGAAGGTTGTGGACCTGCAGGCATTCTCTGTCAGCGATACTTGCTTAGAGTTTGGTCCAGCATACTCTCACGTGATCCTGAGACCCCGGCCGGGCTATGTGCCCAAGGTTCCCACTACCCCTTTTAGGGATCAATTGGTGAACTTGCAAGCGCTGCCCCGGGAGGAGGCAGACTCAGCCTTGTCATTGCTGTGTCTGGTATGCACTTTGCGTGTTTACTTAGACTGCACAGAGAGCTTTAGTTGCTCTGAGCAGCTCTTTGTCTGTTTTGGGGGACAGCAGAGGGGGAAGGCAGTCTCCAAACAGAGGATTGCCCACTGGATTTTGGAAGCCATCACTTTGGCATACCAGGCCCAGGGCACGCCGTGCCCCCTGGGAGTACGAGCACACTCTACTAGGAGTGTGGCATCCTCCTGGGCCCTGGCGAACGGTGCCTCTCTAACAGACATCTGTAGAGCAGCAGGCTGGGCGACCCATGTGCTTGCAGGTACGAACAGGTAAATATGCGGGCAGCTGGCTGGGTGTACCACTTGCACTTAGTGCCTTTCCCCTCCCTGAGGGGATAATGTGTGCTTTTTTCATCCACGTGAGTTCCCGGAACCGGTGAACCCTGGATGTCTTTCCTCCCCCAGCACTTTGCAGCAGGCGAAATCGGCAGAGGAATTCGATACCAGGCCCAGTACTCATGAAGTATGCCCTGTCAGGTCAAGCCCTGTTCTTGGGATAGGTGCTCCATATGTGGTGGTTCCCTGTCGGTAATCCCATATGAGGTATTTTCCACGTTATGGTTTCCCTGACAGTAAACCCGTGTCTTCCCTTGGGCATAGTTCTGCTCTGCCACCAGTCGCTGTGCTTGTGGAGCTCCTCCCCTCCAAGTAGGACCTACCGCAGGGACTCCTTTCCATATGTGGTACTTCCCAGCGGGTAAGTCCATGTGATGTGCTCTCCACATGTTAACCTTCCTTCGGGCAGGATGTGGTCTCTGCGGTGTCCTTTCTCCATGGGGAAAGGAACAACTTCCCCGGCGCGAATACATCTTGGTCCCAGCTAAGTGAATTTATTTTTTTATTTTTTTAAAGAGAAAAGGTCAAAATAGCTGGTGCGGCCTATTCCCACTGTAAGCACGTCTTGTCGCCCCAACCCATTGGGGTACGAGGGACTATGCGACTTATGTGGTGCGTTGGGAAGGTTACAATGGGGCTGTGTGCACATGTTACTAGGCACACGGTAGGCTGCCTGCACCTGCACTGCCGATCCACGTAACAAAGTTCAGCTGGTTGTGACATTTTGTTGTGTCTACATCGATACAACATTGAGTGAGTGACAGATAGAGAACATCTTGGTTACTATTTTAACCTCCGTTCCCTGATGGAGGGAACAAGATGTTGTGTCCCTCCTGCCACATCACTGAACTACCCACTGAAATGGCTGGGACTCTGTCTCGGCTCCTCAACACAAACCTGAATGAGTAGATGCAAGCCGTCTCCTTTTATACCCATATGTCCGGGGGAGTGGCATGCAAATTCCACTCGCCAATTCTCATTGGCCTTTTCTCAAATATCAGAGGTGTTTGGGGCTCCCAAGTTCAACCCCTAGTGTCACTACATCGACACAACTTTTCGTTCCCTCCATCAGGGAACAGAGATTACAGTAGTAACCAAGACGTTGTTTTAGTTGTTAATTATCATAATAATAACAATAAATCAGTATCAAAATTTATAATTCTATTAATAATAACTACTGAAGTGAATATTAATCATGTATTTCACTGAATTCATCCATCTGTGAATCACAGTAATGTCATTCTAATCTGAGGTAAACCGTTGGTTCTCCCTTTGACTAAAAGCCATTGCGAGCAAACTGACAGTTCATCACGACCACAACTAGGGGTGAAAATACGACAGTCGGACATGAATGAATCCCTTAAGGGATGTTGTAAAGCGGCTCGAGTGTTTTAATCATACACTGAAATCCAAATTGTTCATCAATGGATTAGGGCAACATAACTTTGGCATTGAGCACCCCAAGCGCTTTAGTTATTGTTCTAGGTCTGTCCGAATTAGCACTTAGTGCCTGCTTAAAAACGGTAGGGAGTGTGTGCAGTTTTGGCTCACCTTTGACCCATCTTCCCTGGGTGATGTCAGTGTAAATTATTAATCACATATCACTGACAAGCGATGTCTGCAAACAGTGAATGTTTTGTAAATGGTTTTTGACCATCGATGTAATTGACTGCAAAAAGAAAACGTTTCCAGAAAGGAGACTTGAATGACACAGTAGGCTTCTCTATCAGCTACTTCTTTTCTCTGCCTGCCATTTTCTTTTTTTTCTTTTTCTATCCTTTTCTCCCCAATTTGGAATGCCCAATTCCCAATGCGCTCTAAGTCCTCGTGGTGGTATAGTGACTCACCTCAATCCAGGTGCCGGAGGACGGATCTCAGTTGCCTTTGCGTCTGAGACCTCAATCCATGCATTTTATCATGTGGCTTGTTGAGCGCGTTACCGTGGAGACATAGCACATGTGTAGGCTTCACGCCATCCACCACAGCATCCATGCTCAACTCACCACATGCACCACCTAAAACGAACCACATTATAGTGACCACGAGGAGGTTACCCCATGTGACTCTACACTCCCTAGCAACTGGGCCAATATGGTTGCTTAGGAGACCTGGCTGGAGTCACTCAGCATGCCCTGGGATTCGAATTTGCGAACTAGTGAACTCCAGGGGTGGTAGCCAGCGTCTTTACCACTGAGCTACCCAGGCTCCTTAATCAGGCTTTTTAACAAGTATCTTCATCGGCCTTGAGAAGTGTCCATCAAAACCGCGTGTCCCACCCTTATGTTTTGAAGAGCTTTGACTAATTTACCTCAGCTGTCCGGCTGTTGCTTGAAGCTGGATTAGGTCTGCTGATCTATATCACCACCACCAAGGTAAAGTATCTCCTCTTGTTCTTGAAAACAGTGTTAAAATATGTACAAGTTAACTTAACATTCTAATGACAAAAAAGCTAATTCTGACAGGCAATTTAATGCACTGGACCCAGATAATGCGCCTCGAAACCAACCACTCAACAAACAGACTAGAAACCCTAGTCATAAAATTGATTTCGATCTAAAATAGTAAGTGAAAGTTCAGATTATATCCAAAAATAAATTTTATAGCAATCGATAACCTACAAACTGAGTTCTGGGAACACGAACAGTTAGACTGGAGCCTGTAACTGAACATGCACCATTGGAACCCATGATAAGAAAAACTGTGTATGTCTGCGTTCACTAACAAAAATCCAAGTTCAATTAAAATATCGAACAGGTCATTAACAGATGTGTAATGATAGAATTCTGTTTATGGGACTAATGGTGATTAATTGTTATTTTGACTCATTTCGTTTATGAGAGTTTTTCCATGCTCTTGAAAAATTAATTTTTTTGGAGATACTGTCAGGGCTTTTCATTAGAATGTGACGATATATTAAGGAATCTGGTCCTTTTTCTTTGGCAGATCTTCTCCTCCATACTACACAGTGATCGTAATTCACCCCTGCAGTGAAAAAAGGTGGAATATAAAGAGGAACAACACCAAGTGTAACCACTGAAATCTACTGACATACTATTACAAAAATGAAGTGTGTTAAAGAGGAGCATGAAGACATCAGTATTACAGAATCATGCAGAATGAAACATGAAGATACTGAAGAACAAAGAGGTTGGTGTTAATTCTTCGATTATCAATCTTCATAATGACAAACAGTTAACAAATCTTCATACAGTTCACCAGATCTGGCTCAACATGAGTAATAAAAACATTAAAGCAGTAAAATTACAGTTAAACAAACAAATGATACCAGAATTTACATAAGAAAGAAAGAACTAAACTTCCGCCTACCAAAGATCACAGATAGTAGATACTTGGCTTTTACTGCTTACTGGCATTAAATTGGGGTTCAATTGTATTTATTTATTTATTCTTTTCACATCTTTTAATTTACTGTTCATTTTAGACTCAATAGAAGTGAAAGAAGAAAGTCAAGAACTGAATGACGTGGAGGAGAAACATCATGATCCTAATTGTGATCATTTCATCACTGGTGAAGAACCTTTTAGTGGCTCAAAGACTGAAATGAATTTCTCACAGAAAAGAATTCGAAGAGCAAGAGCCAAAAAGAGTTACACCTGCTCTCAGTGTGGAAAGAGTTTTGCACTAAAAGGAGATCTTAAGCGTCACATGAGAATTCACACCGGAGAGAAGCCTTTCACATGCCTTCAATGTGGAAAGACTTTTGCAGTAAAAGGAAATCTTCAGCGTCACATGACAATCCACACTGGAGAAAAGCCTTTCTCCTGCTCTCAGTGTGGAAAGAGTTTTGCTCAAGTAGGCCATCTCAAAATTCATCTGCGCAATCACTCTGGATTAAGGCCATTTAACTGTGATCAGTGCAGCAAGAAATTTATGCTGGCATCACATCTGAAGGCACATCTGATAACTCATGCAAATGAGAAGCCTCATGTTTGTTCTTTTTGTGGAAAGAGTTTTGTTACATCAGGAAACCTGAAAGCACACGAGAGAGTGCATACTGGAGAGAAGCCATACCACTGTACTTCATGTGGGATGAGTTTCACCCAATTAAGCAATTTATGGACTCATTTAAAAAAGTATTGTCCAAAACTGTCTTAGTGAGCATTGTTAATTTCAGGGTCAAATGTGTTAAATGTAATACAATGTCAGTCAGTTCACTAGATCTGGTGGCTGTTGTCTGAAAGTAATGAAATCATTGGATAAGAGAAACAGATGTAGCTCACTGAACAATAGGACAGAAGTGTGAAAGTTCCACGCAGATATTTTGAAACATTTTGTTTTAATTGGCAATGAGCTCTTATGTTACCTGAGAGGAACTCTCATCAACAGCCAGCAAGAACAGCTTTTCTTCAGCATAATTTCTGTTATGGACTCTCTGCTATGTCCATGACCTGACAGACAGATCTAACTTGATGGCAACGTTTTCCAGTGAAGTGCTGAATGCATGTATGTGATCTGCATGTGTCTTGAGGACATAAATAAAGCAGATAGCTGTTTAATTTATTATCACAATTTTCCAGTGATAAGAAGGGAAATAAAAAGGACTGGAAACACTAAGCAGAATTAACAGGACACTGTGCTTAATCTCATGTCATTTAAGCAATGAAATATGAAGATATGCAGATCACATCCAGCAGCATTAAAGAATGTGAGAGAAGAAAGCACGATGAGTAATTTTTGAGAATTGATCTCATGTTATTTTATATACATGGAGAAGCAAACACACTGACTAAAATATAATGTGCAAAAGAGACGTTCTTTTCATGTTCAACAGAAGAAAAAAATATTGATGTAAAATTACAAGATTTGTGGGATTGCAGATTTAAAGGGGTTGTGACATGAAGTCTAAATTTTTCTTGATCTTTTGACATATAAGAGGTCATTGTACTATAAAAACTTACTGTAAGTTTCAGAACTCAAAATTTCCTCCTCACTGCATAAAGAGCATTTGTTGAATGGGGGCCTGGGTAGCTCAGTGGTAAAAGATGCTGGCTACCACCCATGGAGTTCGCTAGTTCGAATCCCAGGGCGTGCTGAGTGACTCCAGCCAGGTCTCCTAAGCAATCAAATTGGCCCGGTTGCTAGGGAGGGTAGAGTCACATGGGGTAACCTCTACGTGATCGCTATAATGTGGTTCATTCTCGGTGGGGCGCATGGTGAGTTGAGCATGGATGCCACAATGGATGGCGTGAAGCCTCCTCATGCACTATGCCTCTGTGGCAACGCACTCAACAAGCTACGTGATAAGATGCGCAGGTTGACGATCTCAGACGCAGAGGCAGCTGGGATTTGTCCTCCACCACCCGGACTGAGGCAAACCACTACCCGACCACAAGGACTTAAAAAGCACATTGGGAATTGGGCATTCCAAATTGGAACAAAAGGAGCATTTGTTGAAACCAAGCTGCCAAAACAACTCATTGGGATAAATTTTTGTAAGTGTGCAAAGCGCTACGTGCTACGACCTTGCGCAAGGTCTTATCCAATTTCCGTGCCTGCGCAAAGCGCAAGTGGTTGTGGGTGGAAGTGTTTGCACTGCTGTGGGTGTGTGTGCACAAACTATGGGTGTATTGAATGTAAATTAAGTGGTGCAAAGCGCAGTTTGCTCAATAGGTCATTGCGCTAAGATGTTTCAATACCACGTCTTAACTCAGTCCAAAGTTTAAACTCACTTCCTGCAGATTCCACCAGCAGGTTGTAATAAAGTTAATGTCCAAACTCTGAAAATATAGTGGAACATGCAATTATGTCCATGATGATCAGAGTTGTAGCCGTCTTATATGAAACAAAGATTTATGAGATTTGTGTTAAACTATCTGTATAGCTCACGGTTTATTTTTCATTTATTATGTTTAAATTTACAATTGTATTTTTGACCTAATTTGTAAGTCTAAAGGTATTTTTCCACCTGTTGTTGTAGAGTGATTTTTAAGTCACTGTAAAATGGGCTGGTGGAAGAAGTTGGAGAGAGTAAAATGTCAGGAATTGGTATGATTATTTGACCACTTTGTTATTTTGATTATATTTTTGTTTAGTTTGAAGTGTAATTTCAATTTAGAAATATTTTTGATTTAATTTTGTCATTTTTCAATGAATGAATTACATTTTTCAAAACTGACCGTTAGAATTGAAGTGCGTGCCGATATAATCACTGTTAATACTAGCCATGATTTGTGTGTCAGTAGATGAAAATTGATTAATAATACTTACATTACTTTTTTCTATGCATATAAAAGGAGCGTGTCGCTGTCAATTAAATATGCCTGACATTCATCAAGGATGCGGTTAATGCACAAAGAACGTAATTTTCAGTGCATCTTATTCATTGCATACAGTCCATTCATACTACCAACTTTTCATGAATGTGCTGTCTTTGTTTATATAGCTGGTGCTTGTGGGAATGGACTATATAATAGGACGTAGAAGGTGAAATAACCGGAGAAGAACCTCAGAATTAAATTGCACTTGTTCCAGCACATTTGTGCGTTGTATGTACGATTTTGCCAAACCCACTTGCGCCTAGACTTAGAGCGTGCTTGCACGAAAATACCAAAACTTCATGGCCATGCCTATTGGCTTTGCGCTTATGACTTGTGGCATAACACTGTGCTTAACACTAGCACTCTTAAAATAGGGTGGCCGCCTCCTGGCCGCCTCCTGGCCCTGTGGCTGCCTCCCAGGCCTCCTGACCCTGTCTCTGCCCTGTGGCCACCTACCAGGACTCCTGACCCAGTCACTACCCTGAGGTGGTCTCCTTGGTCTCCTGGCCGTCCGCCTGATCTGCTCCAGTGTCCTTGGTCTCCTGGCCGTCCGCCTGATCTGCTCCAGTCTCCTTGGTCTCCTGGCCATCCGCCTGATCTGCTCCGGTCTCCTTGGTCTCCTGGCCGTCCACCTGATCTGCTCCGGTCTCCTTGGTCTCCTGGCCATCCGCCTGATCTGCTCCGGTCTCCTTGGTGTCCTGGCCGTCCGCCTGATCTGCTCCGGTCTCCTTGGTGTCCTGGCCGTCCGCCTGATCTGCTCCAGTCTCCTTGGTCCCCTGGCCATCTGCCTGATCTGTTCCAGTCTCCTTGGTCTCCTGGCCGTCCACATGATCTGCTCCGGTCTCCTGGCCATCCGCACGATCTGCTCCGGTCTCCGTGGTCTCCTGGCCATCCGCCTGATCTGTTCCGCTCTCCCTGGTCTCCTGGCCGTCCGCCTGATCTGCTCCGGTCTCCTTGGTCTCCTGGCCATCCGCCTGATCTGCTCTGGTCTCCTTTGTCTCCGGCTCCACCTTGGTCCTCAATTCCATCGGCTCTGCCTCGGTCTTCCATGGCCCCAGCTCCACCTCAGCCCTCTGAACCTCTGGCTCCAGCTTGGTCCTCTGAGCCTGCAGCATCACCCTGGCTCTCCATCCCTCCAGCTCCACCTTGGTCTCAAGCCTCCCTGACTTTGCCTTGTTCCTCTGCTCCCCTTGCCCCTTGTGCCCCCTTGAACTACCTGTTTCACCCCTTCCCCCCACACCCTATGGACAATTTTTTTTTTTTTTTGAGCGTCTGGACTCCACTCCTTAAAGTGGGACTCTGTCACGTATTCCCTGTTTTTGTGCTTAGACTTTTATTTTGAAATCCTTGTTTAGTTCCCACGTTCCTGTTTCCTGTTAGTTTTGTAGTCCTTTTGTAGTTTCCTTTTATGATTGCTTTTCCCCTGATTGTTTTCCCCAGGTGTTCCTCATTCCCTTGTTTGCCCTTGTATTTAAGCCCTTGTTTCCCCTGGTTTCTTTGTCAGTCTTCACATGTGTTGTCATGTTCTGTACCTGGTTCCTTGTGTTTTGTTTCCTTTTATTCTGAGTTACCTTGTTTCATTAAAAGCTGTGTTTAGATCCTCATTCCTCATCTGCCTCATCACAGTAAGCAAACCGTACTCTGAGCACTTTGTTACTCTAAGCATGTGATAGAGTTGTTGAGCACAGAACCACTCTGGATACACTTTAATAATGCTCTAACTTAATATAGACTGGACAGAGCAGTGTAAATAAACTTAGACTATTTATTTAATTAAATCGCAGCCCATTGTGATTTAATAATTGCATGAGGTCATATTGCAGTATCGATTTTATTTCGATTAATTGTGCAGCCCTACTCCTTTATTGGTATTAAAATAATATAGGCTTTTATGGACATAGGTGCCTCGATGGGACAAATATACAATCATGCACTTTCAAAAGGTCTTCACGATCTTGTCTCTCTTTTGGATAGCAGCAGAACAGGCACAGGTAGGACGGCTTCAGCAACTTTTTGCCAGATAAAAACAAGGTTTCACTCTTTCTGTGTGTGTGCAAGTGTGCAGAGCGAGAGCTCTGTGACCGTAAGTACAGGTACTTTTCAATGCAGAAATTATGCAAAAGCAACTAATGACAGATAAACATAACCAGACGTTTTACAGTTTTGGTGCTTTTTTAAAATATAACCTTGTGAAAGCCAACCGAACCATGAAGAAAATGCAGAATTATAACTATTTTAGCCCCTGTTTCTTAACAAATCAAGAATGCTACAGGTTTGAAAACGTCCTAAATCACTCTATTGAAATTGCAGTTTTACTCCTGTTGTTATTTCGGCGAGCTCCACATGACAGGAATCAGAGAGAGTTAGTTGCAGTGAATCGTTATGTGTGTCACCCCTCCACAATTTAGTGTCAGGAAGTGTGTCACACCTCTGACTGACAAGTGCGAAATCTTTGTAAAAAGGTCAGCAAGTGTGACACCTTGGCCAAAACAGAGTTGTTTGGAGTCTGCAAGTGTGACACTGGCTTAATTTCAAGACACTTCAGAGCTGCACAATTAATCAAAATATCATCAAAATCCTGCAATTTTATCCCAGAGTGAACAGTTGATACATTCTGTTTTCACGCATGGGTCCCATGATAAATTTTCAGCAGTCTCAGAGTGGTTCATGTAGGCATGTGATGGTATTCGGTAATACGGTATATCACGTGCACAATATTGTCATCGTGGGCACATCAAAATACAGTAAATAAATCTAGATAACCTTTTAGCCAAATTGTTTAGATTTTTCGATCACACAGTATTTTTTTTCATCAACGAATCAAGATTCACAATTCTGTGTGTATGGGGCATAAATGACTTGTGCACTCTTATGTAAACAAACCAGCTGTCACAGTCTGTCTCCATCATCTTCTTCAAGGACTCTTATTTTGAAGTTTTTCACTGGACTTCATTTCCCACAGTGCACTGCCCTCATCACTCCGTCTGTTTCTTATTATCCTCACCTGTATTCCATTCCCTCATTAGTTCCTTTTGTATAAATATCCTCTAGTTTTACCCACTCCTTTGTCAGTCCCTGAAGTATTATGTTGAGTTAGTGAAGTGTTAAGATTTATTGTTAGCTCCAATCCAGCGTTTGTTCCACTCCAGCGATTACTAGTGTTAAAATGTATTGTGTGTTCTACTCCAGCGTTTGTTCCACACCAGCGACTGTAAATAAAGGATTTAAAGACTCTACTCCTGCGTGTCCTCTCTTCCTCTTCCTCTCCTAGACACCCAACGTTACACCAGTGTGAATTAGAAGCATGGCTAAAGGAGGAACACAGCCAAAAGTATGGAAGTATTTTGGTTTCCATGAAAGTACAGATGGATTGTTGGTCGAAGATGGTTTCCCTTTGTGAAAAGACGTGTGGCAGAAAAGTGGCAGCGAAACACAGGAACACCTCCAACATGTGAGATTTCTCCTGTTTGTACACATCTTTGAAATTCTTGACCCAAGAGAACTCGGCTGGTCGAAGAGCACTGATGATTGGTTAAACTATTTGTGGGTGTGGTTTGGACATGACGGTTTTTATTTACAATCGCGCATGCCAGCTGAGGAGTTGTTACCCAAGATACTGTCGTTAAAATGTATAACTTTGAAGCCTGTCTCTCAGAGATTGTGTGGAAGTATACTTTTTTACATGATTTGCAACACAAACTCTACAAAGACAGCACGGCCACGACAAATGAGTGGAGAGAGATTGGAGTTTTCAAAAGTGAAAGGGGCTGTGACAAGTTTAACTAAGCAAAGAAAGCACTAAAAGCGGTGGTCCATGGAGAGAAAACCCTGCGTTATTGGCTTTACTTGTGGCTGGAACAGTACGTTAAACATCGTAACATCACCCTAAATGAACACATTTTTAAATGTCGTCACACATAATATAAACAGTGGCTTTGTTCACCTGGGGTGCTTTAGTTTGTCCAGGAGAAAAAAGTTCAGCTTCTTCCAAAGTATAAACCAGGCTTAAGAGACAACCAGCTGAGTGACATCCAAGACGATAAAGAAAGTGAACTGTTGTTGTCATTACAGGTAATGTCTAGCTTGCTTTCAAGTGGCCGAAGAGTAGTTTGCTAAAACTCTGCTAGCTGCACAGTAATGTTTGCATCTGGTAATAAAAACTAAAATACAGTTGTAATCAACTAATACTAAAAGTCCTGTAATTATTAATAGCAATGTGGCACAATGATATTTCAATATTAAGTTCCAGTTGGAATGCATGCAATCGTACGTTGCCATACAGTGTTAGTGAACTTGCGGTTATTAAATTTGGCCTAGCTATATATATATATATATATATAACTCAGCATAAAAAGAAATGTCCCTTTTTCAGGAAACTGTATTTTAAAGATAATTTTGTAAAAATCCAAATAACACTACAGGTCTTTATTGTAAAGGGTTTAAACAATGTTTCCCATGCTTGTTCAACGAACCATAAACAATGAATGAACATGCATCTGTGGAATGGTCGTTAAGAAACTAACAGCTTACAGACGGTAGGCAATTAAGGTCACAGTTATAAAAATTTAGGACACTAAAGAGACCTTTCTACTGACTCTGAAAATCACCAACTGCCTGAACGTGCCTTAGGCATGCTGCATGGAGGCATGAGGACTGCAGATGTGGCCAGGGCAATAAATTGCAATGTCCATACTGTGAGATGCCTAAGACAGCGCTACAGGGAGACAGGAAGGACAGCTGATCATCCTCGCCGTGGCAGACCACGTGTAACAACACCTACACAGGATCGATACATCCGAATATCACACCTGCAGGACAGGTACAGGATGGCAACCACAACTGCCTGAGTTACACCAGGAACACACAATCCCTCCATCAGTGCTCAGACTGTCTGCAATAGGCTGAGAGAGGCTGGACTGAGGGCTTGTAGGCCTGTTGTAAGGCAGGTCCTTACCAGACATCACTGGCAACAATGTCGCCTATGGGCACAAATCCACCTTCGCTGGACCAAACAGGACTTGCAAGAAGTGCTCTTCACTGACGAGTCATGGTTTTGTCTCACCAGGGGTGACGGTTGGACTCGCGTTTATCATCGAAAGAATGAGCGTTACACCAAGGCCTGTACTCTGGAGCGGGATCGATTTGGAGGTGGAGGGTCCATCATGGTCTGGGGCGGTGTGTCACAGCATGATCGGACTGAGCTTGTTGTCATTGCAGGAAATCTCAACGTTGTGTGTTACAGGGATAGACATCCTCCTCCCTCATGTGGTACCCTTCCTGCAGGCTCATCCTGACATGACCCTCCAGCATGACAATGCCACCAGCCATACTGCTCGTTCTGTGCGTGATTTCCTGCATGACAGGAATGTCAGTGTTCTGCCATGGCCAGTGAAGAGCCCGGATCTCGATCCCATTGAGCACGTCTGGGACCTGTTGGATCGGAGGGTGAGGGCTAGGGCCATTCCCCCCAGAAATGTCAGTGAACTTGCAAGTACCTTGATGGAAGAGTAGATTAACATCTCATGAGGAGGAGATGCACTACAGTACTTAATGCAGCTGGTGGCCATACCAGATACTGACTGTTAATTTTGACCCCCCCCCCCCTTTGTTCAGGGACACATTATTCCATTTCTGTTAGTAACATGTCTGTGAAACTTGTTAAGTTTATGTCTTAATTGTTGAATCTTTTTATGTTCATACAAATATTTACACATGTTAAATTTGCTGAAAATAAAAGCAGTTGAAAGTGAGAGGATGTTTCTCTCTCTCTCTCTATATATATATATTAGCAACTGGCTTGCTATCCAGGGAAAAAAAAATATATGAATTATTATTTTTTTTTAATAATCAGGGTTATTTATATCCTTTTATTAACAGATAATAAAGTCCTTTGTTATCTGTTAATTTAAAAGGCCAGTTTGTTTTTGCGAACATTTTAAACTGATATCAACAAATAAGGTATATTATATTATTATCTAAACAATATGTAAATGTTTGGTTTGTTATTTCATTATTATTAAATCAATTATATGATTATCATTAATTTTATAATTATGTATTATGATGCATCATTGTTTTATTGATGAATAGCCATTGTTTTACAATTATAATATTTTTATTACTATACCATTATAAAAATACTAATTAGTATTGAATTATTACTTTTTTTAAATATTATTTGCTATTTGCAATGTGTCTATAAGACGTACAGGTGCATCTCAATAAATTAGAATGTCGTGGAAAAGTTCATTTATTTCAGTAATTCAACTCAAATTGTGAAACTCGTGTATTAAATAAATTCAGTGCACACAGACTGAAGTAGTTTAAGTCTTTGGTTCTTTTAATTGTGACGATTTTGGCTCACATTTAACAAAAACCCACCAATTCACTCTCTCAAAAAATTAGAATATGGTGACATGCCAATCAGCTAATCAACTCAAAACACCTGCAAAGTTTTCCTGAGCCTTCAAAATGGTCTCTTAGTTTGGTTCACTAGGCTACACAATCATGTTGTCCAGAAGACAATCATTGACACCCTTCACAAGGAGGGTAAGCCACAAACATTCATTGCCAAAGAAGCTGGCTGTTCACAGAGTGCTGTATCCAAGCATGTTAACAGAAAGTTGAGTGGAAGGAAAAAGTGTGGAAGAAAAAGATGCACAACCAACCGAGAGAACCGCAGCCTTATGATTGTCAAGCAAAATCGATTCAAGAATTTGGGTGAACTTCACAAGGAATGGACTGAGGCTGGGGTCAAGGCATCAAGAGCCACCACACACAGACGTGTCAAGGAATTTGGCTACAGTTGTCGTATTCCTCTTGTTAAGCCACTCCTGAACCACAGACAACGTCAGAGGCGTCTTACCTGGGCTAAGGAGAAGAAGAACTGGACTGTTGCCCAGTGGTCCAAAGTCCTCTTTTCAGATGAGAGCAAGTTTTGTATTTCATTTGGAAACCAAGGTCCTAGAGTCTGGAGGAAGGGTGGAGAAGCTCATAGCCCAAGTTGCTTGAAGTCCAGTGTTAAGTTTCCACAGTCTGTGATGATTTGGGGTGCAATGTCATCTGCTGGTGTTGGTCCATTGTGTTTTTTGAAAACCAAAGTCACTGCACCTGTTTACCAAGAAATTTTGGAGCACTTCATGCTTCCTTCTGCTGACCAGCTTTTTAAAGATGCTGATTTCATTTTCCAGCAGGATTTGGCACCTGCCCACACTGCCAAAAGCACCAAAAGTTGGTTAAATGACCATGGTGTTGGTGTGCTTGACTGGCCAGCAAACTCACCAGACCTGAACCCCATAGAGAATCTATGGGGTATTGTCAAGAGGAAAATGAGAAACAAGAGACCAAAAAATGCAGATGAGCTGAAGGCCACTGTCAAAGAAACCTGGGCTTCCATACCACCTCAGCAGTGCCACAAACTGATCACCTCCATGCCAAGCCGAATTGAGGCAGTAATTAAAGCAAAAGGAGCCCCTACCAAGTATTGAGTACATATACAGTAAATGAACATACTTTCCAGAAGGCCAACAATTCACTAAAAATGTTTTTTTTATTGGTCTTATGATGTATTCTAATTTTTTGAGATAGTGAATTGGTGGGTTTTTGTTAAATGTGAGCCAAAATCGTCACAATTAAAAGAACCAAAGACTTAAACTACTTCAGTCTGTGTGCATTGAATTTATTTAATACACGAGTTTCACAATTTGAGTTGAATTTCTGAAATAAATGAACTTTTCCACGACATTCTAATTTATTGAGATGCACCTGTATGTCTCGGATGTCAATAAGACATCTGGACTCAAGATGGCGCAGAGTATGGCTGCTGCGTTGCGAGCTCCAACACAACATAGTAATGTTTTGTTTGTTTTGTTCACAATTCTTATGTTTTTTGTCTCGGATGTTGTCTGCCTTATTGTCTACGACAGACAAACACTTTTGGACATTGGTTCAGCAATTTCACACCGTAAACCGGACTTCAAATTCCTCAATGCCGACCCGCTGTTTACAAACACGCAAGCGGAGCCCTTTGTCTGGGCAGCACGGCCGCGGAAACGCAGGAAGAAACGAGTAAACAGAGCCGACGTTCTCATCAGAGTAAGACGCCGCGCAAATCGACCCCCGCTACCCACTATTCTACTGGCAAATGTTCAGTCTCTGGATAACAAGCTCTGCGAGCTGAAAGCGCGGATCTCTTTCCAATGAGATACAAGGGAACAGAAACTTGGATGTCTGCGGAGATTCCAGACTAAGCCATTGAACCCGCGGGGTTCTCCGTGCACCGAGCGGACAGAGCGAAAGACCTCTCAGGTAAAAGCAGAGGTGGTGGTGTTTTATGATCAACAAATCCTGGTGTGATCAGAGGAACGTACATTCTATCAAGTCTTTCTGCTCTCCTGATCTGGAATTTCTTATGCTTCTGTGTCAACCATTCTGGCTACCGAGGGAATTCACAGCGGTCATTATCACAGCTGTGTACATTCCCCCACAAGCCGACACAGACCGGGCACTCAAGGAACTATATGGGAGTATAAGTGAGCAGGAAACCGCGCACCCTGAGGCCGCGTTCATTGTGACCGGGGACTTTAATAAAGCCAGTTTAAAATCAGTCGCACCAAAATATCACCAGCACATAAGTTTCAACACACGAGGGGACCAGGTTTTGGACCATTGCTACTCTCCCTTCTGGGATGGCTACAAATCCCTCCCCCACCCACCATTTGGCAAATCGGACCACTTTTCTATTCTGCTTCTGCCCGCTTACAGGCAGAAACTGAAACAGGAAGCACCCGCCCTCAGAACGATCCAGCGCTGGTCGGACCAATCAGATTCTACGCTACAAGACTGTTTTGATCACACAGACTGGGAGATGTTCCGGTCCGCCTCTGATGACGACATCGAGCTTTACGCTGATAGCGTAATGTGTTTCATCAGAACGTGCATAAAGGATGTCGTTCCGACCAGAACTGTACGAATCTATCTGAATCAGAAGCCATGGATAAATAGCGATGTTCGCTGGCACTTAATGTGCAGACCTCCGCTTTTAATTCCGGGAACGTGGAGGAGCATAAACAAGCCAGTTATGCCCTCCGAAAAACTATCAGAACCGCAAAACGCCAGTACAGGAGTAAGATTGAAGGACAGTTTAACACCACCAACTCTAGAAGCATGTGGCAGGGAATTAACATCATCACGGACTTTAAAGGGAATAAAAACTCCGCCATGAACACCGCTGCCTCGCTACCGGATGAGCTAAATAATTTTTATGCTCGTTTCGAGGGAAATAACACCGCCCTCGTGGAGATTGCTCTCGTGGCTGAAGCTACAGAGGTTAGTTCACTCTCCGTCTCTGTAGCGGATGTAACCTGATCCTTCAGATGGGTGAATATCCGTAAAGCCGCTGGCCCATACGGCATTCCGGGCCGCGTCATCAGAGCGTGCGTGAACCAGCTGGCTGGTGTTTTTACGGACATTTTCAACCTTTCCCTCTCTTTGTCTGTAGTGCCAACATGCTTTAAAACATCCACCATTGTGCCTGTTCTAAAACAATCAAAAATAACTTGTTTAAATGACTGGCATCCTGTTGCTCTGACCCCCATCATCAGCAAATGTTTTGAGAGACTAATCAGAGATTACATCTGCTCTGTATTGCCACTCTCCCTTGACCCGCTGAAGTTTGCTTACCGCAACAACCACTCCACTGATGATGCCATTGCATCTACACTACACACTGCTCTCTCCCACCTGGAAAAAAGGAACACTTATGTGAGAATGCTGTTTGTAGACTACAGCTCAGCATTCAACACCATAGTGCCCTCCAAGCTAGATGAGAAACTCTGGGCTCTGGGCTTAAACAGCTCGCTGTGCAGCTGGATCCTGGACTTCCTGTCAAGTAGACGCCAGGTGGTTAGAATAGGCAGCAACATCTCCTCATCACTGACCCTCAACACTGGAGCCCCGCAGGGCTGTGTTCTCAGCCCACTACTGTATTCCTTGTACACACATGACTGTGTGGCAACACATAGCTCCAATGCCATCATTAAGTTTGCTGATGACACGACGGTGGTAGGTCTGATCACTGACAATGATGAAACAGCCTACAGAGAGGAGGTACACACTCTGACACACTGGTGTCAGGAGCACAACCTCTCCCTCAACATCAGTAAGACAAAGGAGCTTGTGGTGGACTTCAGAAGAAAAGACAGAGAACACAGTCCCATCACCATCAATGGAGCACCAGTGGAGAGAGTCAGCAGCTTCAAGTTCCTGGGTGTCCACATCACTGAGGAACTCACATGGTCCATCCACACTGAAGTCGTTGTGAAGAAGGCTCATCAGCGCTTCTTCTTCCTGAGATGGCTGAGGACGTTTGGAATGAACCGCCACATCCTCACACGGTTCTACACCTGCACTGTGGAGAGCATCCTGACTGGCTGTATCTCCGCCTGGTACGGCAATAGCACAGCCCACAACTGCAAAGCACTGCAAAGGGTGGTGCGAACTGCCAGACACATCATCGGAGGTGAGCTTCCCTCTCTCCAGGAAATATATACAAGGCGGTGTGTGAAAAAAGCTCGGAGGATCATCAGAGACTCCAGCCACCCGAGCCATGGGCTGTTCTCACTGCTACCATCAGGTAGGCGGTATCGCAGCATCAGGACCCGCACCAGCCGACTCCATGATAGCTTCTTCCCACAAGCAATCAGACTTTTGAACTCTTGATCTCCCACGATCAAAATACATCAGCACTGCACTTTATTACCCTTACTCTTATATCTCACACCGGACTGTCATAAATTATATTATTATTATATTATGTTCTCTCTTAACAACTGACTATCAACCGACAGCCTGAATGTCAATACAGTACAATACTGTACATTCTATATATATATACTTTTTTATATATTTTTATTTTTTATTTTTATTGAATAATGTGTATCTATATAGTGCGTATTGTATACTGTACAGTGTATGTTATTATTTGTATACTGTTGAGTGTAATTATGTGTATAACAGATGTTTAAATTGTGTTGTGTTAATTTGATGTTATTGTAAACTGGTATGTCTCATCACTGTCACGACTACTATGTTGATCGGAACTGCACCCAAGAATTTCACACACCATTGCACTTGTGTATATGGTTGTGTGACAATAAAGTGATTTGATTTGATTTGAGACGTTTATGATTTAGAATGTTTGTAAATCTGATGTTTTTAAGATATTTAGCAGATATTATTTAGATTGTTATGCTTTTCAGATGAAAAAAATCTAAAACACACATCTTGGAGATGTACGTGTGCTATCTGGGACCTTACACCGATAAAGAAAAGCCGCTTAATGCGTTTACATGGCCACACACATTGTCGATAAGCATAATTAGTGTAAGAGCGTGCATGTATACATGCTCAGTCATGTGAACTTTGAGTAATGAACCCAATTTCAATACTTTTTTATTTAAAGTCCACATCTTAATACATAAACTGTAAGTTTCAAAGTCTTGTAACAGTCTCCAGCCCTTTTTTCTTTTTTTCTTTTTTTTTTCTCATGGGTGCAATAATCATCCCTGCCTCCAGAGGGTGATAAACAGTGGGTATTTCACACTGTTGTGTACAAATGTGAGATAGAAGAAGATGCACAAGCAAGTATTGTTGTATGTTCATGTTGATTTTGTCAATTCATCTAAAGTCTTGATTGAGGAAAGTTTTTTTGTTCAACACTTATGTAAGTTGATAGTTAAAAATGTTAAAACTTGTATGAATAATTTTTTTTCTTTTTTCTTTTTCCAATCTCTGTTTATCCAGATCTTGTGAGTAACTGTGCTGTATAATGGAAATGTTTGTTTGATGCAGGATTGTTTGAAACAGCTTTTGATGTCTGTTAAATTGACTTGTATAGTTTGTATTGGGACTGTTTTTGTGTATGACTGGCCTGTTGGAGACTTTTATTCTTGATGTTAAATTGGATTATAAAGGACCTGTTATTTATACTCATCATCATTTCATCTCCTTCAACTCATTTAAAGCCTGCCTGCATTCATGTATCCACTTTAAATGAGACATTTGAGACTGAACTATTTTAATGCCAAATTCTGTTACTTGATTGTTTTGTAATCTTCAATATGTCAGTTTTGTGTTGTGTTTGTTTAAAGTCTGGATTCAAGTTTTTGTTGCAAATTATTATCACTAAATATCTAAAGATCTACATTTGCTCATTTTTTAATTATATTTTTAATGAATGTTGGATAATTCTGCTTTTACTTCCATTTATTTGTTGTTCTAGATGTCATAAAGGCGGTTAAAACCTAGCTATGTGTATACATGGTAAACCGAGTGATTGCATTTGATACAACTATGAAATATTGTAAAAAAATTTATGAATTTGGCTCCTTTTTTGGCAGTGCTACAAGCGAAGGAAAAAAAAAGTATACAAAGAGAAACAACTCCAAGTGTAACCACTGAAGTCTACTGACATACTTCTGGAAAAAATCTGTTTAAGAGGAGAGTGAAGACATGAGTGATCCAGAGCCATGCAGAATAAAAAATGAAGATACGGAGGAACAAAGAGGTTGGTTTTCATGATCATGATTGAGGAACATTAAGGGTGTTTTCACATCTGGCTTGTTTGGAACGTTTGTTTCGGAACCTGGTGCGTTTTCTCCCTTAGTTTGGTTCATTTAGACACGTGAACGCTGCAGTCGCACTCGGATCCGCACCGAAACTTTTAGTCCAACCAATTGCAAATGAACTCTGGAGCGGTTTGCTTTTGGTGAAAATGTAATTGACTAGGAAGGCAAATTTTGGCAAATTCTTTTAACTGATTCACTGCCAGCTTTAACCTGTTATTAACTGGTTAACCAATAAGCCATTAATCAAACAAGTGACCAAACAAGTATTACAATATTGGCTGAATTAAAACGAGCTTATATGACAGACGTGCATATTTAGCAATAGTTATTACATCAACATTTGTATGAAAGACTGTATATTTCCTTGTTAGTTTATGAAATATAATTTGAATGGATTGCTTGCACACCAAATAAACCTACGATGTGATAACTTTTGGCAGGTTAACAATGGAAGAATAAAAACAGCCAATTTACCCACAAATTGTGCTGCTGGCAATCCTAATTATTTTTGTTGAGAAAATTCATGCATTCGACTCGTACAGCTTTAAAGTCCTCTTTTACAATTTTCATCTAAACATGTCGTCTTCATGGATGAAATGGTCCTACAGCACACGCTTCATATTTCCTTGTCTTTCAGACGAGAGGAAGACGTATTTTTGAAGTGTTTTACGTGTTAACAGCACTCTCATATGTACATAACATGCCCCACGTGATATACCCAACAAGTTACCTCTCAGCTAATTTTTAACCGATAGTATTAGTTGAACAAGTTGTTAAAGCCGGTCATAAATCCGACCCAACGAACCATACAATTTCCCTATAAAAACCATGAACATACCTGATGGATCTTTGCAGTAGACATCTGTAGGTCAGCACGTCACTGTAATTCATCATATATTAAATATAATTGCAAGTTTAAATTAGGAGTTGTTTAATAATTCCTGAGGTCATTTTAGTATGATCGCTTCTCACTTTTGGATAGCGGCAGAACACAGGTAGGACTTAAAAAACATTTTTACATGGCTTCTCCACTGATCTCTATCAGAGGGCTTCACTCTTTCTGCTGTGTGTGTGTGCGATAGAGTGAGGGAGAGAGAGCAGAACAGGCTCTGTTTAATGCTGAAATACTGCTGAAGCAACTAGGCAGTGCTTTGCATAACTGAGACATAAACAATACTCTAAAATTTGTAAAGGTTGACAATTTTTTACAGATACATAATTTTAATCAGTATATTGATGAATGAGCTAAATCCTGGAACAGCGCACAAATATTGTGACCAATAAGGGGACTGTTTGCACACATATTTTATTAAAGGAATATTCTGGGTTCAGTTCGAGTTAAGCTCAATCGACAGTATTTGTGGCATAAAGCTGATTACCACAAAAATGAATTTCAACTCGAGGTTCCAGTGAAGCATGTACAGTGGAAGTGAATATGGCAATTTTTTTGGAGAGTTTAAAAGTAGAAATGTGAAGCTTATAATTTTATAAAAGCACTTACATTAATTCTTCTGTTTAAACTTGTGTATCATTTGAGCAGTGAAGTTGTTTAAATTGTCGTTTTAGAGTTTGATGACTACATCGTCATGGCAATGAAGTTGTAAAATTGGCTATAACTTTAAACAGAAAAGGTTAGTGTTTTTATCACACTAATATCATGTTAACATGCATATTGTTTATGTATTGTGGCTACACTTTTAAAACAGTGAGTATTTAAAAAAAAAAAACATTCATTTCCATTGTAAGTGCCTCACTGTAATCCAGCTTTTTTCTTTTAAGAAAAGGAGGGGCAAGTCAAAAAATTTTTTTGTGGTACTCAACATTATGCTACAAATGCTGTCTGATTGAGCTTAACTTGCATTGAACCCGGAATATTCCTTTAACACAGTTTAGGTTCGTTTTGAAATGAGCCGAACCAAGTGAACTGTATTTCTTTTTTCACATGTCTCAATTTACTCATTCATTTTAGACTTGATACGAGTGAAAGAAGAAAGTCAAGAACTGAATGACGTGGAGGAGAAACAGCTGTATCATAAATTTGATACTATCAAGACTGGTGAAGAATATTTTAATGGTTTAAAGACCGAAAATAATTTATCACAGAAAAGAACTCGAAGAACAACAGCCAAAAAATCTTTCACCTGCTCTCACTGTGGAAAGAGTTTCACACAACCAGGAAACCTTAAAACTCACTTAGGAATACACACTGGAGAGAAGCCTTTTAAATGCTGTCAATGTGGAAAAAAATTCACACAAAAAGGAAGCCTTAAAACTCACTTAAGATTTCACATGGGAGAGAAGCCTTTCACATGCCATCAGTGTGGAAAGAGTCTCTTATGTCAAAGAAACCTTAAGATTCACATGAGAATTCACACTGGAGAGAAGCCTCACACCTGCCATCAGTGTGGAAAGAGTTTCTCTGTGATAGCAAACCTTAAGAGTCATCTTCGACTTCACTCTGGAGAGAAGCCTTTCACATGCCATCAGTGTGGAAAGAATTTTACACAGAGAGGACATCTTGATGTTCACATGAAAATTCACACTGGAGACAAGCCCTTCAAGTGCCATCAGTGTGGAAAGAGTTTTACAATTAATGGAAATCTTCAGCGTCACATGAGAATTCATACTGGAGAGAGTCCTTTCACCTGCGCTCAGTGTGGAAAGAGTTTCAAACAAGCAGGCAATCTCACAGTTCATCTGCGCTATCATGCTGGATTAAAGCCATTTAACTGTGATCAGTGTGGCAAGAAATTTCCGCTGGGATCACAGCTAAAGGTACACATGAGAACTCATACAAATGAGAAGCCTCATGTGTGTTCTTTTTGTGGAAAGAATTTCAAAACATCAGGAAACCTGAAATCACATGAGAGGGTGCATACTGGAGAGAAGCCATACCACTGTACTTCGTGTGAGAAGAGTTTCAGCCACTCAAATAATCTACAGACTCATTTAAAAAATCATTGTCCAAAACGGTCATATGAGCAAATTTAATTTTAGGGCCAATTATTATTACAGTTATTATTTAATTAAGCACTTCAGTCTTCACTAGTCAGTTCAACTTCAGTCAGTCCACTAGATCTAGTGGCTGTAATTTGAAAATCATAAAAAATAAATAAAAAAAAAAGAACCACAAAAAAGTTATGCACAGCCAAATTAGCATATTTATGCAGTTAAATGATCATAACCTTGTATAAACAGTATCTACTAGATTTAATGTTGTTAACATTAGAATGACAGAATTACCCTTTAACATATCACACAAAAAATAGTACAATTAAATTGTGATTTACTTTATATTTCTTTGATATGAATTGATGGAAATCAATTCATTGATTGACTTTCTTTTTTTACAACTATTGTGGTTGGCAGAGGTCTACTATAAATGTTGAATTAGGCTTCTACAAGTACTGTACTGTAAATCTTTATAGTTTTATGAACTTAAAACTCACATTGATTTAAGGATGCTTTTTGTCAAGGACACTCCTAAACCGATGCAGCCTTATTTGCTATTGTGGGTGAAGACTGCTTTAAAATCCTCGTTCAAAATTATTACAACTTTTAAGTGCTCTTTTTGATTCATGTCTTTTTCCATGGTGACTCTTTGATTTGGTGCTGTGCTGAGATTGCCTTTCTGAGTTTACCGTCAACACGTGTAAATATTTCAAACTCGGCATTGAGTGAACCACGAGTAAGCAATGGGTTGTTTAATCAACTTAAAAACTAATTGCGTGGCGGGTACACTTTCTTTTGAAGAGTTTGTTAATGGATGGGAGAGAAACTCCAATTATCTGCTCGGCTGTCTTCACTAGCCTCTCCAAGGACAGAGACAGTACAGCAGGGCTGGGACGATTCATCGACGTAATCGACGTCATCGATTACAGAAATACGTCGATTTGCATAACATGCGTCGCAATGGAGTAATTAAAATGGCAGCGCCCGGTTTAAGTATGGTTTCCCCGAAGAACAAGCTGCAGCTAAAAAAAACTCGCCTACAGTCATCTAAAGCGTGGGAGTATTTTAGCCAGAGACCCAACAATGTGATGCTGTGTAAGCTATGCAGATTGGAAATGGCTTATCACAGCAGTACAACCGCCATGAACACTTGAAGCGAAAGCATCCCAGAGCGTTTTGTCAAGACGGCAGCAAGGCAGCACCGTAAGTCCTGTTTACTTTTTGTCCCCACCCACCCAAGCATGACATATTAGTATTACAACATGTGTTTCTGTTAGTAGTAGTCACTTTAAATTGATTTTCTAAATGTTTCCTCATCGCCCCCATGTTAAAAGTAATTTCTGCACCACTGCTAACGTAGGGTGACCATACCCTCTTTTTCGGACCTTAAAAAAGTGTCCGGCCGGGATTTCTAAATTTGTGAAAATGTCCGGTATTTGGCTTTAGTTGCATTATGATGTGCATCTGGTCTAATACTTCATTGTGTGTGCGCGCATATTTGCATTGCTTTAACCCCTCTTTGTATGTCCCGCCTTCTCGCACACCAATTGGTCAATTATAAGAGGCTTGCAGCAACTATTGGCCAAATTCCTGCCTGTCAATCTCTCCGTGAACACGCAAAGCGCTGTTGTGTTCGGCATCAAACAGTTGCTTGACAGCAGCAGCAAATGACAGCTGAGTAGAAACAATGCCCAAACGAATGTGCAAATTTACATAAGATTTGCACAAAAAATTCCCATGCTTTCGTCCAGGTCGAGATCCGTGGGAAGAAGAATGTATGACATGTAAAGCTGGCACTTATGTGTCAGTTTCTAATAAAGGTGCAAGTGATTTAGAATCACACATTAGCTCTACGAAGCATAAAGGTTCAGCAAAAGGTGAAAGTTCATCAGGTAAATTAACGGACTACTTTCATCAGGTGAAATTATCACATTGCTTCCTTTTCCATGGCCATTCAAAATAACAGTAATAGTAAATGAAGGAACACTCATGGCATCAAATATTTTAGTTTAGTACATTTAAATGTTTTATTTATATATATTTATGTTATGCTAATAGTGTATTTTTCACTGTATTAAAGTTTGCATTCATAGTAACACTGTTTTTGTTGCAGAATAATGCCCTGCAGTGCACACTTTGTTTCTTGTACATTTGTTTGTGTTTAAGAGAAGATGATTTAATAAAATATTGAAATATTAATGAGACAAGTTTTGCATATTTTTTTGGGTTAATTATATTAATCAAGTAAAAATGATAAAAAAAAATCTTTATAATAATCAGCAAATTAGTCGTTAGATTAATCGACTAATCGGAAGAAGAATCGTTAGATTAATCAATAAAAAAAGAAACATTAGGTGCAGCCCTACAGTACAGTTTCCAAATCAAATGGTGATGCAGCTGCAGAGAAATCTCATTATAGTCGCAGTGGAAGGTGGTGGGAATGGGAGAAGAGAGGTTGGCTTTTCTCATCCTGTGCAAGAAATGAAGTAGTTGTTTGGCTTTTTTTGGTTATGGTGGTGGTGGTGTCGATTGTCCTGGTGAAATCCTCTGTAATGTGCACCCCCAAGAGCTTAACACTGTGGACCTTCTCAACAGCAGAGTAGTTGATGTTTAGAGTATAGACAGCAGAGCTCTTTCTTAAGTCAACAAACATTTAAAAACAGGTTGTCTTTTTCAGATTAATTTTTTTTTTAATTGATTCTAAGCATTATACAAATCAAAACACAATACATAAACACAGAATCAAACATTATCTCCCTTCAACCCCCATTAACTCCCGATCCCCCTCCCAGTCACCAACCCCCAACATACATCACAGTGGTCAAGGCCTGAGCCACAAGCGTACAAAAAAATACACAAATCATCAAATAAAGAAAGAAAAGGAGAAGAGTTCAACAAAGGATACAATTCACAATTTCAACTACAATCATGTTTCTCTCTACACCAAGTGCCCTTTAGAAAGGCCAAGTAATTGTACCATTTCTTACCATATGCGACCAATCTGCCAAGCTATTTATTTGACATCTTTTCAAATGCCACCACCCTGCCCAATTCGGTGAACCATTATTGAAATGAGGGAGCACCTTTTGACTTCCATTCTCTAAGATTATCTGTCTGCCAATCATTACACTCGTTTGGACCCAGCTTTTTGTATATTTGTCCTCTAATAATCGCTCCATCCCCCCAATATACATAGTCTAGGGCAGAATGAAATTTGAGTATCTGGAGCCTCAGATATATTCTGGACTCTTACCCAGAATTCTCTAATCTTAGCTCAGAACCATAGAGCATGGACTATGTCTCCATCCTCCAACTGACATTGCCAGCAGGTAGGTGTGTCTTTTAAACCAAGCCTAAACTATCAGAGGGAGTCCAGTAGAAACTATGCAAAATCTTAAACTGAATAAGGCATACCCTTGCATCCCTAGACTTGGTTTTAACATTTTTAAAATTCTTTCCCACTCCCCATCCTCCAATACCAAGTTCAAATATCTTTCCCATAACCTCTTAAGAGCCTTTAAGACTCCATCACCAAGACTCTGAATCAACTAGGAATAATACACTTGACACTTCATGCACCACACAGAGTGTGTCTGCAGCTTTAGGGGGCTGTGTACTACCACCAAAATTAGTACCAAGTAAATGGCACAACTGTAAATACCTGAACAATTGAGACTCAGAAATCCCAAACTGCTGTTATATTTTCATGAAGGTCACCAAGTGTAGCAACATCCCTCTCAATCCATTTTTTCCAGCAAAAGGTGGACTTGTTAATATATAATTTGGGGTTCAGCCATATATGTATCAAAATTGAACATACAGGAAACCTTTGTTATTTGGTTTCATTCATTCTGAATGTGTGAAATAATGGGATGCATTTTTGCTTCTCCAGGCAATCCAGTAGAAAGACTTTGCAATTGTGAGATTGGGGCAAGGACCGCTTGTTCAGTGTTGTATCAGGGAGGGGCACTCTCAGGTGGAAGAGTCCAATGGGCCAAGTGTCTAAGATTAAAAGCATAGTAATAAAACAAAATTTTGGGGAGGCCTAAACCTCCTTTGTCAATTGGTCTATGTAACTTACTGAAAAGTAACCAAGGTCGTTTACCATTCCAAATAAAATACTTACATATTCTATCAGATTGTTTAAAATAAGAAAGGAACTTCTAAAAGGAGAGACTGTTGTAGATAAATGAATTTGGGGATACAATTCATTGTTAAAACATTGACCTTCCCTTCCATAGACAAATGTAGTGAAGCCCATCTATCCACATCACACAAGAACCTTTTCATGAATGGGTCCAAATTAACTACAGTTCTCAGATTTGCTGGAAATTAAATGCCTAAATACCTAATGCCTTGCTTGAGCCATTGAAAGGCGCCAGGTTGGAAAGCCGTGGTAAGGCAATATGCTGTCAGATCAAGAGCTTCAGATTTAGACCAATTCACCCTATATCCTGAAAATCTGGAAAAAGAATGAATCATTCTATGGAGGCTAGGCATAGATCTTCTAAGGTCGGAGACAAATAATAATATATCATCTATATTGTTGATTCAGTGCGGGCAGAGTTACCCACTCCATTGATTTAATGAAGGTCATAGCTTGTCGTGTGCATGTGAAAGTCTTACGTCAATCCTTGGCATCAATTCTCAGCTTAGCCATGTAAAGCAATGAAAAGCTCACATCCTGTGCATGAAGTAACTTCTTACACTCTTTGAATCTCTCCCGTTTCGCTTGTGTAGCACTGGCAAAGTCTGGAAAAACCATAATGTAATCCTCCCAGCACAATTTGCCTTTATTCCTTGCTGTACGTAAAATAAAGTGTCTGTCTACCGATCGCAAGAATCTTGCCAGAATGGATCGGGGTCTGCCACCCGCCCCGGGAAGCCGACCGAGAGCTCTGTGCGCATGCTCTATTTCCAGATGCTGTGTCTACCAAATTAAGAATAAGCCTGTCCAGTTACTTGACCTTCCTTTTTCCTTGGGATTCCAATGTAACCAACATTATTACATCTGCTACGATTTTCCAAATCTTCTGATTTTTCAGTCACAAACAGAAGTATTCATACCCAGCTAAATTAACTTCTCCACCAGCCTCAGTGGAATTATTGTAAATGCCGAGCTATGAACAGTCTATGAACAGCAGTCTGGTGTAATTGTTCTTCCTGTCCAGGTGAGTGAGTGTGAGGTGGAGTACGGTAGAGATGGCATCACTTTTGAGTCTCTCAAAGCACTTTGTGATTATGGGCATGAGCGCTATGGGCTGGTAATCATTTAAACAGGAAACAGTTGAGTTTTTTTGCACTAGGATGATCCTGACTTTTAAGTACTGTTGCTGAGTGCAGTGAGATGTCTAAAGATGTCAATGAGAGTGCCTGCCAGCAGATCAGCTCATCCCCTGAGCACCTGACCGGGTATAGCCTGTTATCTGCTCTAGCAGATTTACGTGGGTTAACTCTTCGGGGTGTGTTGTTTACGTCAGTTGTGGATGGACAGAGGACCAGGTCGTTGGAGAGACGGTTGGTCTTCCTTGCAGGTTCCTTGTTTTGTGCCTCAAAAAAACAGGCTAAGAAGTCAAAACCTGGCAAAAGTGCCAGGGGAAGCCCAGTCCGTGGCTGGGCAGATGTCCTCTAAAAACCTGTGGCAAGATGGCACCAGTGTGTGGCTGGCCGTTTGTTACCTGGTCTGTTTATGTCTCTTTTTTTCCAATATATCTCTGCTCTGTTGGTTTACAATCACCCGACACTCATTAACATCATTAATACTGTTGATAAGCTGTTTAAACAAGAACTAAGAGCATCGTGCACCTACCTTCATCCCGTTCTGTTGACTATACCATCATGTTTACACCTGCTTGTGCTCTTCACTGGAGAAAACGTCAGAGAAGACATGGAACGCAAGGCAGTAAATCTGTTAAATCTTTCTCTGACTGATCCTGTGTTGTGCGTGGTGTTTCACCACCCACTTAAATTCAGTAATGATTTTATTTAAGAGTTTTCTGACTTTTTGTGGGCAATCTTGCCAAAAATATGACAGACTTCTAATTCTGGGAGATTTGAATATTCATGTTTGTTGTCCATTAAATCTTCTGGCCAAATACTTTTTTAATATTTTTGACTCTTTTAATCTTGTTCAACTGTGAGTGGTCCTACACATGAACATACATTAGACTTTGTTTTATCTTATGGTTTTTCTGTCAGTTATACTGAATTATGTCTTCTCTGATCATAAGCCTGTTATTTTTGCTGCTTCCTTCCTTAATAAAAAATATTTTAAACCTCACCCTCCTGCTCGCTAGTCATAACTTCTACTATTGACTAGCAGTCAACCAATATGAGTTTTTAATGACTGATGTGGATATCCAGAAATCAGGGTGGCCGATAATCTGTTTCAATGCCGATATATCACAAATTAACATATTAAATAAAGTAAATATAAAATTGCTAAAACATTAATAAACTCTCAGCACTAAGTGGTGATGTGGGTGTGGCCGGGTGACGTCTGTGGAAAGTGAGGCCGGGACAGGAAGAACGGTAAGGATTGACACCTGTGGGAAATCACCTCTAACAGCTGTTGTGTTACAGTGAGAGCTGGAGGGGATAAAAGGGCAGTCCAAATCACCGGAGGGAGAGAGAGAGAGAGAGAGACAGACAGACAGACGGACAGACAGACACTGACTGACTGACTGACTCTGACTGACTCATGCAGCCGTTTTGATGTGTACATTCAGTTGAGTTATGCTGAAAAGCAAACAGTGTGTGAGGATACTGAAAAGTATTAAAAATAAAGATTTACCTTGGATTGTTTGCCCAGCTCCCGCTTCCTCCTCCACAACAGTGCAAGAGACTTGTCACACACTATATTTACTCAATTTCACACAAAACTTTAACTTTGTAAAAAATTATCTTTAAAAAATAAGATAGCATTTTTTTCTGATTTCTGTTTAGTCATACTTTTTAGTCATTTATTTCTCCATGAAGAAATTTTTAATATATTAGGAAGAAGGAAATAACAGTTCACAAAGTAGTCCAGCAGCCATGGATGGCATAAAATGGTCTTATGATTAATTTTCACAAAATTAAAACATGTCATCGTCTCTGCCATGGATGACAGTGAAAGACAATTAAAATTACTAGTTGGTAACCTCATCTTTCTCACTTTAATGGAAATATAAAAATGATCCTTTCAGACTTTTACGTTTTCTACATTTTCTCACAGCAGATACCCCTGAAACCCCGAACAGTATCATCCCACAGTCACAAGGGCTTCTATTCCCCAATACTTGGGTATCTGAATATAAAGAAATATAAAAATATATCATTTGAGTGTAAAAATATTCAAACAAAAACTGGACTGCTGTCATTATGCTTCAAAACGAACAGATGATCTTTAACATTCATATCCAACTCCACTTGATTGATATACTCTATAAAATATTTTAATATTTTGGTAGAAGATCCCTCAGACACCACTTTAACTGTCTCTTTATTTAATACATGCACTGCACATTTGTTTATATAAATCGATCAAACACATCTTTTTAAACATTAAGCTTACATTTCTTCATACAGATTTAAATAATTTATTTTCAGTTTGCTAAAAGCATTTAGTGAGGCAAAATCATGTGTAAATATTTCTGATTATGTGCAGGTGATGGTCATTAGCGTCAGACTTTGTGTGAGGGCAGCGTCTCCTTCGGTTTGGATAGAAGACGCTGATGTGCGTTCCGAATGACTGATATTTTTGAGCCCTACACCCTTCAAAGCTCTCCCTCTGAAGGGATTAGGGCACAGGGATGAGCCTTTCGGAACAGAAAGCACCCAGGGTCAGTCTCGTGTCCATGCAAACAGAAGGTGGCGGAAAATATCGTTATTATTTTGCGAACCGCCATTAAGAAGAAGAAGAAGAAGAAGAAGAAGAAGTAGAAGAAGAAGAAGAAGAAGAAGAAGAAGTTGTTGTTGTTATTGTGGCGTCATAAGGACTCCACCGTCTGTTGTGATTCAGTTGATTTAAGGTTTGTGTTTTTCAGTGCTTTAACTAAAATATATGAAACAATACAACACTTGTACACATAAACAACATGGTAATATTACTTGAAATCATTTAGATTGTTTATGTGAATCATTAAAACAAGCTAAACTCAACATAACACGAACATGGAAGATTAAATTAATATTTAAGATTGAACTGTTTCAAAAATATGTCAGATTTGTGGAGCATGCAATTTTTTGTTTTTGCAGCCCAATACTGAAAACTGAGTTCACGAGTCTCGTATGTTTTTCACACAAAGCTTAACAGGGGATTAATGTTTTCGCTTGTTCATAGATAATACTTATTTTACATTCAGGCATTTAGCAGAAGTTTTTATCCAAAAGGGTACATAACATGCTTTAAAAGTATTTTGTCATACAAAAGTCATCAATATGCAATAACAATAACAGTCCTGCAGGAGCTGAAGCAGAAAGAGAAAATGAATTTTTAATGTGTTCAAATCACTGATCTGCACTTCTACATTTAATTAAGTACTGTATAAGTGTCACTGTTGTCTGTTAAAAATCTCTATTTATATGTTCATGAAAAATGTGAGTGAAAATAAAACCTGTGCTTAATTTTTAATATTTGACCAAATCATGTTTAGACAAAAAAATATCAGGTTAAGTTTTATTTGGATTCTAGTCAAGGAAAACTGATATCAATACAATACACTGATTCCGCATTAAGGGCCCGTTATGGATGAATAAACATTGAACCTAATGTATCACTTTCTGTATATGTGAGAAGATGCCTTCAATTCTGAAATAATTATACATGGATAAGCCAAAACATTATGACCACTCACAGGTGAAGCGAGTAATGTTGATCATCTGAACACATTTTGAATGCAGGAGAAATAGGCAGAGTAAAGACCTGAGCGACTTTGACAAAAGCCAAATGGTTATGGCCAGACAACTGGATTAGAGCATGTCTGAAACAGCTAGGCTTTTGGCGTGCTCCCGGTCAGCAGTGGTGAGTGCCTACCGACAATGGTCTGATCAGGGACAAATTAAAAACCGGCGACAGGGTGTTGTGCACCTAAGGCTCATCGATGCACAAGGGCAACGAAGGCTATCCTGTCTGGTCCGAACCAACAGAAGGTCTACTGTGGCACAAGTCACATAAAAGTTTAATGATGGTTACGGGAGGAATGTGTCAGCACACAGTGCATTGCACCTTGTTGTGTATGGGGCTGTGTAGCCACAGACCAGTCAGAGTACCCATGATTACCCCTGTCCAGCGTTGAAAGCACCTACAATGGGCATGCGAGCATTGGAACTGGACCTTGGAGCAGTGAAAGAAGGTCGCCTGGTCCAATGAGTCCCATTTTCTTTTACATCACTTGGACGGCCATGCACGTGTCCACCATTTACCTGGGGAAGTGATGACACCAGGATACACTGTAGGAAGACCACAAGCCAGTGGATGGAGTGAGATGCTCTGGGCAATGTTCTGCTGGGAAACCCTGGGTCCGGCTATTCTTGTGGACATCAATGTTGGGCCTCATGTATTCAGATAGAAGACAAAGGCAGGCCTAACACAGTCATAAAAACCTAACTCAAACCCCCACATTCCAAGTCGTAAATTATACTGATAAAAATCGCGCCAAAATCAAACAAAGGGAGTCCAAAACAGACTACAAATCCCATGAAGCCTTGCTCACTAAAGGATCGAACTCTCAATTCCTAGTGGATGAGGCACACAACAGAACGTCCCTCAAACATGACATCATCAGGAGTTGAAATACCTCTGAAATGCTTCCGGGATTTGCTTCCAGCAACTTTGTTTGCAGTGTGTAGACGCAGCTCATTGCTGCTCTCAGGTGCAACCTCGTGCAACCACATCTTCATCCGTATGCCTGCAGAAGTGAAAAGATTAAAGGTTTCTCTTCCATCATCAATCAAGTCGACATTTCTGAGTTCTCCGCCAGCCCGCCGAGAATCAACAGCCGTGCCCGCCAACAGAGCGAGGAAACGGCCTCCCGTCATCACCCGAGCCTCAAGGAACCGGGTCGGAATTAAAGGACGGAGGAAAACACATTCTACCTGTGTCCTCATGTGATTCAAGTAAGAGGTTTACGTCTGGGCAGAGATAGAATATTATAGTGTGTTATTCTTGTGTTTCAAGGTTTTTTGCTTGTACAGTTTACAGACCGCCATGTCCGCTCATTATTAATACTCAGGGTATTAATTATCACAAATTTGTTTTGCTGTATTGTGGTCCAACCAAATTGGACTGTTGTGCAGTTTCGCCATCGCGGGTGAGACAGATAAACTGAGTTCATCCATTAAAGAGTCAAAGAACACGGGACTGTTTACGAGTCGTCCACCGCGTCTCTGAACGATAAACTAACAGCTACTTTCTCTCCCACGATCGCGAAATCGGCTTTAGGGCCGTCACTTCTCTCTCTCTCATACTAACCACACACACACACATATACATACATACATACATACACGCACGCACGCGACCCCTCACAAACATTCTGGCACACATTTTCGGCTCCTAGATAGCTTAATGCTAAAGCCCAGCTTTGTCCCTAAGCTATCGTACAAACGAATACATGCGGTAACTGGTAGACGCCATTGACTGGTTTCTCTCCGCCCCCATTCGCGGTCATATTCCCTGGCCGGAAGTCTCGCGTGACGTACTCTCCACGAGAGTCACGTCCGCCATTTTGTGTGCGTCCCTCCTTACACACACACACACACACACACACACACTGTCACACACACACCTTATGTGTTATAGGATTATTTTAGTTTCCATATCTAATCATATAACTGTTTATTTTGTAGTTGTAAGTCGGAAGTTTATTGACTGCATTGTATTAATTATTAATTGATATTACTGCATAAATAAACTTTGTTTATATTTCAAAGAGAAGTGTTTTGGTTTGTTTTGCATACACCTGTGTCATGCTGACGGGATGTCAGTGCTCGGATTCAAACCTTCATTCATTGTTTTTTTTCCCCGAAAATCGATATTCTTCGGATGTCGATTTTCCTAAGAAAACAATCTAATATTGATACTGTTTTACTATTTGGTTATTAGTCCCTGATTTCAGGGTGGTGCCCCGTCAATGTTAATCCTTATTAATATTCTGTTGATTTTTGATAATTGATAATTATTTTTGATGATTGTTGAATTTGAAAGATCAATAAGCTAGTGTTAATTTTAATTGTTTCATCGATGTTAACAATTAGCGATTATCTTTTGATAATTGTTGATTTAAAGGATTAAAAAAAGCTAACATTGATTCTCATCAATGTTCTGTTGATTTTAATAATTATCTTTTGATAATTATTAATTATTGCTAATAACCAAACCCGCTCCTAAATGTAGCACACTACATTTACTGGAGTCCCATATGAGGTTTTAATGAGTTAGATTCAATTAATTAATTTAAATATTAATTCATAACTAAAGAAATAATTATTAATTATTTCTGATAGTGACACTGATCTAAACAACCAGTAAAGCCCTACATCAATTTGATATGTGCCACCTACCTAAACATGGTTGCAGACCAGGTACACCCCTTCATGGCAGTGGTATTCACTGATGGCAGTGGCCTCTTTCAGCAGGATAATGCGCCCTGCCAGACTGCTTATATTGTTCGGGAATGGTTTGAGGAACACGATGAAGAGTTCAAGGTGTTGACTTGGCCTTTTGAATTCCCCAGATCTCAATCCGATTGAGCATCTATGGGATGGGCTCGACCAACAAGTCCAAAACCCGGCAGCTCCACCTCACCAATTACAGGACTTGAAAGATCTGCTGCTAATGTCTTGGTGCCAGATACCACAGGTAGAGTTCATGCCTCGGTGGATCAATGCTGTTTTGGTGGCACATGGAGGACCAACAACATATTATGCAGGTGGTCATAATGTTTTGGTTCATCAGTGTACATTTCATCAACAATAGTAATGTTATTTGTGGATTCAAATATTTCTAGTTTGGCAATGTTTATGCATGTGTGTGTGTGTGTGTGTGTGTGTGTGTGTGTGTGTGTAAATGATATCAGTTTTTGGTATCATGAGCACAGTATTGCATCCCTGAATCCTACTTAAAATAAATGTAAGACTTAATACTGAAATGTATGGAGAGATGTAGGAATAAAATACATTTGTACAAAAAGGAAAAAAAAAATTCTTAAAGGGATCATTTATTTATTTTAATTTGGCAGATCTCGTTCCATGCTGGAAATATTCCCATCGTCCTTGAAGTGACATTTGCCTTCAGTCAAGCAGGAATATCTCTGTGACAGCACATTCTACATGAGGGAAAGACGGAGTTTATTAAAGAGGAGAAAGGAAGACATCAGTATCCCAGATCTATGTGCAATATAAAAGGAAGATACTGAGGAATAAAGAGGTTGGTGTCCATGAGTGCTGAATCAGCATTTATGTCATTTACCTCAGTTTTTCTTAGTGCTGTCAGTCCATTTAAAATATTTCATCACAATTAATCAAATTAATGATTTTTCATAGTTAATCACATATTTTGAAAGTGCTGAAAATGAACTCATATATATTTATATATAATACTTTCCTGTCAAAATGCATTTATTGCATTCTAAGGACAGTAAACAAAACAATATGTAACAAGAATGTTTAATAATAAAAAATTTTTTCAAACAGACTTTTATAAACTCAGCAAAAAAAGAAACGTCCTCATTTTCAACTGCTTTTATTTTTCAGCAAACTTAACATGTACATTTTTTATGAACATAAAAAGATTCAACAACCAAGACATAAACTGAACAAGTTTCACAGACATGTGAATAACAGAAATGGAATAATGTGTTCCTGAACAAAGGGTTAGCATCCACAAAAAAGTAACAGTCAGTATCTGGTGTGGCCACCAGCTGCATTAAGTACTGTAGTGCATCTCCTCCTCATGGACTGCACCAGATTTGCCAGTTCTTGCTGTGAGATGCTACCCCACTCTTCCACCAAGGCACTTGCAAGTTTCCAGACATTTCTGGGGGGGAATGGCCCTCGCCCTCACCCTCCGATCCAACAAGTCCTAGACATGCTCAATGGGATTGAGATCCGGGCTCTTCGCTGGCCATGGCAGAGTGCTGACACACCTGTCTTGCAGGAAATCACGCACAGAACGAGCAGTATGGCTGGTGGCACTGTCATGCTGGAAGGTCATGTCAGGATGAGCCTGCAGGAAGGGTACCACATGAGGGAGGAGGATGTCTTCCCTGTAATGCACAGCATTGAGATTGCCTGCAATGACAATAAGCTCAGTCTGATGATGCTGTGACACACCGCCCAAGACCATGACGCACCCTCCACCTCCAAATTGATCCCACTCCAGAGTACAGGCCTCGGTGTAACGCTCATTCCTTCAACGATAAATGTGAGTCCGACCATCACCCCTGGTGAGACAAAACCGCGACTCGTCAGTGAAGAGCACTTTTTGCCAGTCCTGTCTGGTCCAGCGAAGGTGCGTTTGTGCCTATAGGCGATGTTGTTGCCGGTGATGTCTGGTAAGGACCTGCCTTACAACAGGCCTACAAGCCCTCAGTCCAGCCTCTCTCAGCATATTGTGGACATTCTGAGCACTGATGGAGGGATTGTGCATTCCTGGTGTAACTCGGGCAGTTGTTGTTGCCATCCTGTACCTGTCCCGCAGGTGTGATATTCGGATGTACCAATCCTGTGCAGGTGTGCGAGGATGATCAACTGTCCTTCCTGTCTCCCTGTAGTGCTGTCTTAGGCATCTCACAGTATGTACATTGCAATTTATTGCCCTGGCCAACTCATGCCTCCATGCAGCATGCCTAAGGCACGTTCACGCAGATGAGCAGGGACCCTGGGCATCTTTCTTTTGGTGTTTTTCAGAGTCAGTAGAAAGGTCTCTTTAGTGTCTGAAGTTTTTATAACTGTGACCTTAATTGCCTACCGTCTGTAAGCTGTTAGTGTCTTAACGATCGTTCCACTGGTACATGTTCATTCATTGTTTATGGTTCATTGAACAAGCATGGAAAACATTGTTTAAACCCTTTACAATAAAGATCTGTAAAGTTATTTGGATTTTTACAAAATTGAAAAAGAAAGAAAAAGAGACGTTTCTGAATTTTCTGAAGAAGTTTCTTTTTTTGCTGAGTTTAGTATAAAGATATAAATGCACTAAAATAGATAGAATTCAAGTAACATTAGATGTTTCCTTTTGTCTGAAGGCCAAAGTATACTTCAGTTGTCTGCGTTGCTGACCGCTCTGCGCACAGTACTGTAACCGTGATGCTAATTTTGTGCACATTGTGCAGATGTCTCTTCATCTGTGTGCATCGTCAGTGCTTGCACCTGCGGTTGACTACTAAAAGAGAATTACAAAACAGTTGTAGTGAGCATGTGTCATTGTCAAATGCGTTCGTATTCACTCACGGCCAAAAGAGTATACTTTGAAAGGCAACGCGGTCGACCTGGAACGCAGGAAAACTAAGTATGCCAGGTAATTTCTTTGACCACTTCTCAACTTGCTTTGGTGCAATTGCCTAGTATGGTCTTCGTGGGACATATTTCTTGCCCACTTTTGTCACAATGTGAATTTGTCTCTCGCCATTCTCATACTCCCATAATTCCTTGTCAACCACAGTCCTTCTTTTTTGTCAATGACAGGAGCGAGTCACTATTTGTGATTTCAACATAGTATTCACAGATAGTAGGCCTGTCACGATAACCACTTTTGTTGGATGATATATTGTCCCAGAAATAGTTGTGATAAACGATATTATTGTCATTTTAAGACCATTTTATGCCACTGATATAATGATAATATAAGAGCATAATAATGCAAGTACACCCTTTCAAAGAGCAATGGACTTTTAATTCTAAAGAATATTCAGACATTGGAATCGGAACGTCAAAAACAAAGTCGGGAAGGCCCCTCTCCATCTCCAACTGCGGTTTTTGTTCCCAGCTCGGAAAACAGTGCAGAACACAGTGCAGAAAGATGGTAAATCATTACTCACCCTCAAGCCTGTATGAATTTCTCTCTTATGAGGAGCGCAAAATTAGATTTTTGGCAGAATGTTAGTCACAGTCACTATTCACTCCTTTTTTTTTTTTTTTATAAAATAAAAGTGAATTGAGATTGAAACTAACATTCTCCCTAACATCTCCTTTTGAGTTCCACGGAAGATAGAAAGTCAGACGGGTTTGGAGCACATGAAGGCGAGTAACTGTGGCAGTATTTTTGGTAACACTTTACAGTAATGTTCATTAACATTAGATAATGCATTAGCTATCATGAACTAACAATGAACAATATTTTACAGCATTTATCTTAGTTGATGTTAGTTACTAAAAAAAATACAATTGTTCATTGTTAGTTCATAGTGCATAAACTAATGTTAACATGTACAACTTTTTATTTTAATGTATGAAAATGTATTAATATATTGAATGTTGGAATTAAAATTAACCAAGATTAATAAATTATATAAAAGTGGTGTTTATTGTTAGTTCATGTTAACTAACGTTAACAAATGGAACCTTTTTGTAAAGTGTTACCAAATTTTCATTTTTGGGTAAATCATCTCTTTGAGAGTAGTCGATTCTCACCAGTTGCATTAAAAACGGCTGTTTAATATTGACAAAATACATTGAAAATATTAACAGAGAAAATCCTGAGGGAATCTTGCTGCTAAATCAGTTATGTTTTATATTCAAAACAGATATGCATTTTAAAGATAGATATGTTTTCATTGTGTGTAATTTATTAATGTTATAGTGTTAATATAATTATAATGTATATTGTTATATACTTATTAAAATTGACTGATTCACATGGCAGAGAAAATGCCTCGGATACATTAGATGGAGCTTTAAAAAGATGAGAGATGTACGGGTGCATAAGTCTGTTTCTCTTCAATCTAAAGATGTTTTTATTACACAAAGCGTTTTTGCAATTTCTGCCTTTCTGCATTATGAGGGAGCGGCATGATGTGAGGAGACAAAATTAGATTTCTCCAACATTGTGCGCTTGCGATTGAAGACATCTTTGTTGATTATAAACAGGAGCAATAGTTTTATCGCAATGCTCGCTTATAGAGATGCAGTTCAACAGCATTCGCATGTCCAATTAACAGGTTTATACCCGTTAATATATGTAAAATCATCTAGTTCAGTAGATACGTGCACTGCTCGCACTCACAAGCTGCTGAACGCTGCACGAGTGAAGGCGAGAGCGAGAGATGCCATAGAGGGAATTCCCCGCATTTTGACAGTTAAACGTGGGAATGATTAAAATTGTGCTCAATCCCCCCAATCCCGCACTATTGAGCTAACATTCGTTATTGAGATTTTAATCAGGCTAAATCTAATCGCTAAAATGTTGGTGACATTCATTCTTATGTAAACAAACCTGCATGTAAACACAATGGACAATATCGAGGTCAGCAAAAATTATCGAGGTCATGTCCATATATTGTACGATAAGTCAATAACGTAATTATCGTGACAAGCCTAGTGCCACTGTTCTGTTGTAACTATCACTACATTGGTATTTGGACATTTCAGCAAAAGGTGTTCAAAATCAACTATAGATAAATGCAGAAAAAAATAAACTAGCATATGCTACTTGGAGGCAAAAACAAACTGGATTAAATTAGATACTTAAGTTATGATGTCATGTTTTTATATCAGTTAGAAGACAGATGTGAAGTGTGAGTTAGATTCAAAAACATGTATACTAGGCTAGTTTTCACCTAAGGAAGCATTAAGCTATGACATTTAGTGATTCCATGACTCCAACCATTTGATAAGTTCCCTCAAGTGTAGGCCTATTATACTGAGAGCCATACGGCAGTGCTTGAGAACAGAAAACCCCTTTGACGAGTTCCCACAATAGCCCATGTCATATTAAGCGAATACAGAGCTGGGGAACGTTTTTCAGATTCCCATTATATGCTATATTATGCTGGAGAACATAGGACCCTTTGTCATGTGTTCATTATGTGCCATATAAATCTGGAGAACATGGGACCCTGGGAACATTGGAATAACTCCGGTTAAACTATATTTTATTCTGTGTGCACTAGAGATGGGCTCAAGTACTCAGGTACTCACATGTTATTAGGGGAACATTGACTGTCAGAGACGTCTCATAGCAACCAAACTGATATACGATGCTGCAATGCTATCATTTCGATAATCAAAAGAGAGTGTATTTAACAATGTTTTGAACACCTGTCTCTGCAAATGTTTGCTAAACACGTTTTATTATCATTTAATGTAAGAACTTTGACTCGTTAATGGATATTATAAAAAAAAAAAGAATGTTTGTCACTGACTGTAAACCTCCCTGTTCTGGGTGACGTAACACACACCTGCATCTTGACTAAATGGGAGTTTAAGATTTCCAAGTTAGAAGTCCGACATAAAGTGTCATTCCATTGCACTTTCTTTAGTTGAAAGGTGGAAATTAAGACTCTCCGAGTTTAATGGAACGCTTCATGTATCATCACAGCAACAACAATATGGAGCATCGAGGCTTTCCCCACGGGAACAAACACTTGGACACACACACACTATACAGCTGGTGAGTGTTTCAAACATCTAGGCAGAGCGCAGCTAAATGGAACTGAATGCAGCGACTGAACTTCAACTTACACGCATTAAAACGCAATGGTTATGGCATCTCCTGTTATTTGAAAATAGACGGTTCAGACAGTCACTAAAAAAATCTGGTGCGTGCTTACTAAGATTACTATGGTAATCTGAAGGAAGAACAGACAAATTCTTTCATTGAGTTGGGCAGCGAATCTTCACATAATGACAAAATATGATGCATTATACTTTGATTATGCAATATTTTGTACATTTTGTAACAGATTATTTTATAACAGCTATAAAAAGTAATAGACGATACACTGGAATAACAAGACGCAATGCAGCAGCCAAAGACGTTTGTCAGCCGTATTATTAAATATACAATTATGTACATGTCATTGCCCCTTGAGTACTCAACGAGTAATTAGAGTACTCGAGTAGACAAAATGACATCAATGCCCATTCCTAGTGTGCACATCATGTTTAGAATACATTAGGTTTATTGTACATTTCTCAGAGGCCTATTTTCTATTCTATAGCTATTCTTTTGTACACCGCACAGTAACTGTTAATACTTTTTAACATTATCCTGACTGTTTAAAACAGTCTATTATGGTCTCTATTGGTCCTGCACTTTTAAGATTTTTTTTTTCAATAAATATACCCGTATTGGCAAATGATTCATTAAATGCATGTCATGTTCTATATTTAAAGTAGCCTACAATGATGATAATGCAAGGTGAGCACGTTGGAGATAAATGCCCCTTTTTCAGCAGAATTTAGCATCGGATTTGGCTGTTGGAAGTATGAATCGATCGAATGGATCGAATAAACACAATGTTTTTGACTGTTTCCTGAGGCTTTCTTTTGTTTTAGACTAGTCAACAATGAAATTAGTCATTCCGCACATATACTTATTTTTATAATGAATGTTAAATAACCCCCTTTAATCCATATAAATGTTGAGAGTATTTTAGATGCCATAAAGATGGTTTTAGCCAAGCTATGGTTATACATGGTTTACAGGGTGGTGGCATTTCCTGCAACAATGGGATATTGTATATTGTCGCTGTCCGATGGAAAATGCGCATCTCCACTTTTGGCAATTTTGTCTTTCCATAGACTGAATGCGCTGAGTGACCGCTGCCTACTCTTTGAATTGTGTATCGAAATGATCAATAAAAAGATGTTTAATCAGGCTTTTTAACAAGTATCTTCATCTGCCTTGAGAAGTGTCCATCAAAACTGCATGTCCCACCCTTATGTTTTGAAGAGCTATCGACTAATTTACCTCAGCTGTCCGGCTGTTGCTTGAAGCTGGATTTGGTGTGCTGATCTATATCACCGCCACCAAGGTAAAGTATCTCCTCTTGTTCTTTGAAAACAGTGTTAAAATATGTACAAGTTAACTTAACATTCTAATGACAAAAAAGCGAATTCTGACAGGCAGTTTAATGCATTGGACCCGGAAAACGCACCTTGAAACCGACCACTCAACGACCAGACAAGAAACCCTAGTCATAAAACTGATTTCGATCTAAAATAGAAAGTGAAAGCTCAGATTATATCCGAAAATACATTTTCTAGCAATCGATAACCTACAAACTGAGTTCTGGGAACACTGGAGCCTGTAACTGAACATGCACCATTGGAACCCATGATAAGAAAAACTGTGTATGTCTGCGTTCACTAACAAAAATCCAAGTTCAATTAAAATATCGAACAGGTCATTAACAGATGTGTAGTGATGGAATTCTATTTATGGGACTAATGGTGACTTATGTAATTTTTGATTCATTTCATTTGAGAGTTTTTCCATGCTCTTGAAAAATAAATTTTTTGGAGATACTGTCAGTGCTTTTCATCAGACAGCGACGATATATAAATGAATCTGGTCCCTTTTATTTGGCAGATCTGCTCCTCCAAACTACACAGTGATTATAATTCACTCCTGCAGTGAAAAAAGGTGGAATATAAAGAGGAACAACACCAAGTGTAACCACTGAAATCTACTGACATACTATTACAAAAATGAAGTGTGTTAAAGAGGAGCATGAAGACATCAGTATTACAGAATCATGCAGAATGAAACATGAAGATACTGAAGAACAAAGAGGTTGGTGTTAATTCTTCGATTATCAATCTTCATAATGACAAACAGTTAACAAATCTTCATACAGTTCACCAGATCTGGCAGCTGTAGTAATAAAAACATTAAAGCAGTAAAATTACAGTTAAACAAACAAATGATACCAGAATTTACATAAGAAAGAAAGAACTAAACTTCCGCCTACCAAAGATCACAGAAAGTAGATACTTGGCTTTTACTGCTTACTGGCATTAAATTGGGGTTCAATTGTATTTATTTATTTATTCTTTTCACATCTTTTAATTTACTGTTCATTTTAGACTCAATAGAAGTGAAAGAAGAAAGTCAAGAACTGAATGACGTGGAGGAGAAACATCATGATCCTAATTGTGATCATTTCATCACTGGTGAACAACCTTTTAGTGGCTCAAAGACTGAAATGAATTTCTCACAGAAAAGAATTCGAAGAGCAAGAGCCAAAAAGAGTTACACCTGCTCTCAGTGTGGAAAGAGTTTTGCACTAAAAGGAGATCTTAAGCGTCACATGAGAATTCACACCGGAGAGAAGCCTTTCACATGCCTTCAATGTGGAAAGACTTTTGCAGTAAAAGGAAATCTTCAGCGTCACATGACAATCCACACTGGAGAAAAGCCTTTCTCCTGCTCTCAGTGTGGAAAGAGTTTTGCTCAAGTAGGCCATCTCAAAATTCATCTGCGCAATCACTCTGGATTAAGGCCATTTAACTGTGATCAGTGCAGCAAGAAATTTACACTGGCATCACATCTGAAGGCACATCTGATAACTCATGCAAATGAGAAGCCTCATGTTTGTTCTTTTTGTGGAAAGAGTTTTGTTACATCAGGAAACCTGAAAGCACACGAGAGAGTGCATACTGGAGAGAAGCCATACCACTGTACTTCATGTGGGATGAGTTTCACCCAATTAAGCAATCTAAGGACTCATTTAAAAAAGTATTGTCCAAAACTGTCTTAGTGAGCATTGTTAATTTCAGGGTCAAATGTGTTAAATGTAATACAATGTCAGTCAGTTCACTAGATCTGGTGGCTGTTGTCTGAAAGTAATGAAATCATTGGATAAGAGAAACAGATGTAGCTCACTGAACAATAGGACAGAAGTGTGAAAGTTCCACGCAGATATTTTGAAACATTTTGTTTTAATTGGCAATGAGCTCTTATGTTACCTGAGAGGAACTCTCATCAACAGCCGGCAAGAACAGCTTTTCTTCAGCATAATTTCTGTTATGGACTCTCTGCTATGTCCATGACCTGACAGACAGATCTAACTTGATGGCAACGTTTTCCAGTGAAGTGCTGAATGCATGTATGTGATCTGCATGTGTCTTTGAGGACATAAATAAAGCAGATAGCAGTTTAGTTTGATATCACAATATTCCAATGATAAAATGGGAAATCAAAAGGACTGGAAACACTAAGCAGAATTAATAGGACACTGTGCTTAATCTTACGTCATTTAACCAGTTTATTCGCGAAGGATGCGGGTGGCCTTTGTTTTCAATTGTTTATTTTCAGCACTTGTTTAGTATTGCTTTATTAAGTAATCTGTTCAACCAATACACCATTTAAAAGATCTAAGGCTGTAGATTCCTTCCAATGAAAGCATTGATCAATCTAAATGACTTTCAGCCAATGATTTCTTATTTTGTGTAAAGAGTGCACAATAGACAACACAGCAACAAACAAAGTCCGTACCTTTTTTTTTGTTATAGCAGTATAGGTTTTGATCCAGCAATGATGACATCTCTCTGTTTTGACTGCAATAGCCCATTACACGACATTCATAGTAAATCTTTGCCCAAAAACACACAAACTTGTATAAAAATCCATAGAACTTCCATTATTTACATCATGAAATCAGTAAACATGATGACGTCATCCTTTTTATTCGACAAACTATGTGCGTTTAACGTGCCCTTTGATAAAACAAGCCATATAAATGCATTTAGTAGAGTGTCTGGAACAGAAGTAGCGCACCCCTGATGTTTTCTGAATAAAACTGGCTTCATAGTTTTACAAAATAGGGCATGAGAACAGCCATTTCTGATGACGTCTGTTCATGCATAGGCAAATTTGTTTGGTTAAAATCTACCAATAGCACTCCAGAGCACTTATGAGGACATGTAACCAATGAAATTACGAATACAGCAATATGTGGGTGGTAATAGTTTGCATAAATTATCACATCATTTAATAAGTGAGAACACTTCTCATTGGAAGATTCAAAGGTCCGCGTTCGGTCTCCTTTACAACGCTGTCCTTTCCGAAAGGCACCCAGACGAGCACTTGGATAAAGGCTTACAGAAAGCTAATTTTTGCTAGTATCACTTTCAAATTTGAAACATAACAGGCTAAAGCCCTAAGTCTTATCAAGCTGTGTTTTTAGGTGTCTATCCCACAGGATTGTGTATTTATTTCATAATAAGTGTGAAATATGATTTTTAGCTTTCTGAAGATACTTGATTATGTGTGTAGTCAGAGGGACTTTTGAGCAGTAAACCTTTTATTTTGGGTATGTCATTTACCCTGTTCCTCACCAAAGTGAGGGCGCAATGTAACAGGTTTTAAGCAGATCACATCCAGCAGCATTAAAGAATGTGAGAGAAGAGAGCACGATGAGTAATTTCTGAGGATTGAGCTCATGTTATTTTATATACACGGGGAAGCAAACACACTGACTAAAATATAATGTGCAAAAGAGACGTTCTTTTCATGTTCAACAGAAGACAAAAATATTGATGTAAAATTACAAGATTTGTGGGATTGCAGATTTAAAGGGGTTGTGACATGAAGTCTAAATTTTTCTTGATCTTTTGACATATAAGAGGTCATTGTACTATAAAAACATACTGTAAGTTTCAGAATTCAACATTTCCTCCTCACTGCATAAAGAGCATTTGTTGAAACCAAGCTGCCAAAACAACTGATTGCATTTTATTTTTGTAAGAGTGCAAAGTGAAGTGCTATGTGCTATGACCGAGGTCTCACCCAATTTGCGTATCTGCGCAAAGCGCAAGTGGTTGTGGGTGGAAGTGTTTGTGAAGCCTCCTCATGCACTATGTCTCCGTGGCAACGCACTCAACAAGCCACGTGATAAGATGCGCAGGTTGACGATCTCAGACGCAGAGGCAGCTGGGATTTGTCCTCCACCACCCGGACTGAGGCAAACCACTATGCGACCACGAGGACTTAAAAAGCACATTTGGAATTGGGCATTCCAAATTGGAACAAAAGGAGCATTTGTTGAAACCAAGCTGCCAAAACAACTCATTGGGTTCAATTTTTGTAAGTGTGCAAAGCACTACGTGCTACGACCTTGCGCAAGGTCTTATCCAATTTCTGTGCCTGCGCAAAGCGCAAGTGGTTGAGGGTGGAAGTGTTTGCACTGCTGTGGGTGTGTGTGCACAAACTGTGGGTGTATTGAATGTAAATTAAGTGGTGCAAAGCGCAGTTTGCTCAATAGATCATTGCGCTAAGATGTTTCAATACTACGTCTTAACTTGGTCCAAAGTTTAAACTCACTTCCTGCAGATTCCACCAGCAGGTTGTAATAAAGTTAATGTCCAAACTCTGAAAATATAGTGGAACATGCAATTATGTCCATGATGATCAGAGTTGTAGCCGTCTTATATGAAACAAAGATTTATGAGATTTGTGTTAAACTATCTGTATAGCTCACGGTTTATTTTTCATTTATTATGTTTAAAATTACAATTGTATTTTTGACCTAATTTGTAAGTCTAAAGGTATTTTTCCACCTGTTGTTGTAGAGTGATTTTTAAGTCACTGTAAAATGGGCTGGTGGAAGAAGTTGGAGAGAGTAAAATGTCAGGAATTGGTATGATTATTTGACCACTTTGTTATTTTGATTATATTTTTGTTTAGTTTGAAGTGTAATTTCAATTTAGAAATACTTTTGATTTAATTTTGTCATTTTTCAATGAATGAATTTCATTTTTCAAAATTGACCGTTAGAATTGAAGTACGTGCCGATATAATCACTGTTAATACTAGCCATGATTTGTGTGTCAGTAGATGAAAATTGATTAATAATACTTACATTACTTTTTTCTATGCATATAAAAGGAGCGTGTCGCTGTCAATTAAATATGCCTGACATTCATCAAGGATGCGGTTAATGCACAAAGAACGTAATTTTCAGTGCATCTTATTCATTGCATACAGTCCATTCATACTACCAACTTTTTATGAATGTGCTGTCTTTGTTTGTATAGCTGGTGCTTGTGGGAATGGACTATATAATAGGACGTAGAAGGTGAAATAACCGGAGAAGAACCTCAGAATTAAATTGCACTTGTTCCAGCACATTTGTGCGTTGTATGTACGATTTTGCCAAACCCACTTGTGCCTAGACTTAGAGCGTGCTTGCACGAAAATACCAAAACTTTGCGCTTATGACTTGTGGCATAACACTGTGCTTAACACTAGCGCTCTTAAAATAGGGTACATTAGGTGTGTTCGACTTCATGCAGTGCTGTGTAGACCGATTGGCAACTTGAAGCAGTGCATGTTGGTTAGAAATTTTGCCAGACTCACAACGTGACAATGGTGACGTGTTTTTCATGGTCTGCTTTTGCAATTGCATACTTCACATACTACTCTTACTACTGCTGTGTCAGCCTATGGCAGAAATAAGAGTAGTATGGTAGTATGCCATTACCATGGTGTTTATTCTGACACCTCCAGTTTGGCAGAAACTCTCAACAAAAAACCTGTGTTTTTTTAATAATAGTGCATCATGTTTATATCACGTTATATTATGTTTGTCATAGTAATATCATGTTTATTCATAATAATAAAAAATAAAAAAAAGACTCCTTTATAGGGCTGCACGATTTAGACAAAATCTCATATTGCGATTGTTTAAAAAAAATATTGAGATTGCGATTTGAACTGTGATAACGATTGACAAAAAAAAGGAAAAAATTTTCGTTTTTCACGTTCAACTGCCAAAAGGCTACTGGGGTTTTCACACTTGAGTCCTCATAAAATAACCAAACTGAGACCTTTTTTTTTTTTTTTCAAGTCATCCACAAATAAATATATTTTATATAAACAGTGAAACAAAGAAAAACACTGTCTTCTTCATATTAAAATTGTATCCATCAACGGTGTACCTGTTTTTGTCCATTTTATGATTGGGTTTCAAAAACCAGTGATGATGATTAGTCTGCTGAGCCCCTGTCAACTTGAATAATAGAGATGCTCCAATCAGGATGTTAACATCCAACACCGATCTCTAATTTTCTTTTCATCTAATCGTCCGATGCTGATCATTTAACTTTTTATCCGCAGCTCTGTCAAAACTGGTTATATGTAAGCTTTCTGCTCAGTCTGCTAATGCCATAGTTGTTGCCTGGTTTTTGATTGAAAAAATGCTGTTGGTTAGTTGAACAATTAAAAAAACACAAAATATTCCATTTTACTTATCTCTAGGCTTTAAAAACAAGTAGGCTTATACAAACTATTCTCTACTGTATATAAGACGGTCCTAAAGAACGAGGCTATTAATGTCAAAATTAAGTTGAACTGATAACCCATTGGTGTAATTAAATTTAAAGTGAAAGTTTTGGTTAGTTTGTCACCATTTCATGTAATTATTTTAATCCATTATTATATTTAGTTTAACAATGCATTATATTATAGTTTCTAAATATTTATAAAGATTTATATGTACGTTCCTTCCTTTTTATTTTGTTGGATGTTGGTAATATAAGTTCCGCTTTCACTTGTTGCCGCTGGGAGTGTAATAAGGGTTACACACTCTCTCGTGAGATTAACAAATGACAGGAGAATGGAGGAAGAGCGCATGTTTCTGGACTCTACAGGTGCTACTGTTTATGCTGTTTGCTCAGTAATCATTTAATAAAGCAGTTTGAATTATTCCCCATCTTTTTTCCGCGTTATTATTGATACCTGTGCCAGCAGAGACTGGCAAGTTATATATATATATATTTATGGAAATTTATATACATTTATGTTATGCTAATAGAGTGTCTTTTTCACTGTATTAAAGTTTGCATTCGTAGTAACACTGTTTTGAACCCTATTATTCCACCCCAATCCCGCCCCCTGGTGGGGGAAAAAAAAAAGTGTCCTCTTTTTGGAAAACCAGAATATGGTCACCCTAGAATATCACACCTGCGGGACAGGTACAGGATGGCAACAACAACTGCCCGAGTTACACCAGGAACGCACAATCCCTCCATCAGTGTTCAGACTGTCTGCAATAGGCTGAGAGAGGCTGGACTGAGGGCTTGTAGGCCTGTTATAAGGCAGATCCTTTCCAGACATCACCGGCAACAACATCGCCTATAGGCACAAACGCACCTTCATTGGACCAGACAGGACTGGCAAAAAGTGCTCTTCACTGACGAGTCGCGGTTTTGTATCACCAGGGGTGACAGTCGGACTCGTGTTTATCGTCAAAAGAATGAGCGTTACACCGAGGCCTGTACTCTGGAGTGGGATCAATTTGGAGGTGGAGGGTCTGTCATGGTCTGGGGCGGTGTGTCACAGCATTATCGGACTGAGCTTGTTGTCATTGCAGGCAATCTCAATGCTGTGCATTACAGGGAAGACATCCACCTCCCTCATGTGGTACCCTTCCTGCAGGCTCATCCTGACATGACCCTCCAGCATGACAATGACACCAGCCATACTGCTCGTTCTGTGTGTGATTTTCTGCAAGACAGGAATGTCAGTGTTCTGCCATGGCCAGCGAAGAGCCCGGATCTCAAACCCATTGAGCACGTCTGGGACCTGTTGGATCGGAGGGTGAGGGCTAGGGCCATTCCCCCCAAAATGTCCGGGAACTTGCAAGTACCTTGATGGAAGAGAGGGGTAACATCTCACAGCAAGAACTGGCAAATCTGGTGCAGTCCATGAGGAGGAGATGCACTGAAGTACTTAATGCAGCTGGTGGCCACACCAGATACTGACTGTTACTTTTGATTTTGACCCCCTCTTTGTTCAGGGACACATTATTCAATTTCTGTTAGTCACATGTCTGTGAAACTTGTTCAGTTTATGTCTTAATTGTTGAATCTTTATGTTCATACAAATATTTACACATGTAAAGCAGTTGAAAGTGAGAGGACGTTTCTTTTTTTGCTGAGAAATATATCATATATATTTCTATCCAGAAAAAAAAAAAAAATAGTTTTTTTTTTTTATTTTATTTTTTTTATATATAATCAGGGTTATTTATATCCTTTTATTAACAGATAATAAAGTCCTTTGTTATCTGTTAATTTAAAAGGCCAGTTTGGTTTTGGGAACATTTTAAACTGATATCAACAAATAAGGTATATTATATTATTATCTAAACAATATGTAAATGTTTGGTTTGTTATTTCATTATTATTAAATCAATTATATGATTATCATTAATTTTATAATTATGTATTATGATGCATCATTGTTTTATTGATGAATAGCCATTGTTTTACAATTATAATATTTTTATTACTATACCATTATAAAAATACTAATTAGTACTGAATTACCCTCTCATAGGTCCAGTGCTTGGGTTATACAATAAGAACACCTCATCAATGCTGAAACATTTTCATGCAAAGCATGGAAGTTCTACTTCAGAAAATCAACCAAGCAGACGAAGTTAAGGCACACCCTTATTCATGCAAAATTCCTATATATTTTTTTAAATAAATAATTTAAAACATAAAATCAGTGTCTTGATGTGTTATTACTATTCTTTATGCGTAACCTTTTTATATAAAGTCTGCATTTCAGGGGTGCAATATTCATCCCTTCCTCCAGAGGGCGATAAGAAGTGAGTATTTCACAGAGTTGTGTAGAAATGTGAGATAGAAGAAGATGCAAGTATCGTTGTAAATATATTTAAACAGCTTTAATAAGGTCAAGATTAGACTATGGATGTATTGCTTATTGCTCAGCGTCGAAGTCTGCACTAGCAGACCTAGATACTGTGCAGGCCCAAGCTTTAAGCGTTTGTTTAGGAGCAGTAAAAACTACCCCAGTGTGTGCAATACAAGTGGAAGCTGGAGAAATGCCATTGGGGCTGCGCCGAATTCATTTAGTACTGGATTAATCTGAGGGGGCATACCGCCCAACAAAAAAGGTGTTGCAAACATGTTGGGAGAAGGAGAGAATTCATAGGGAAAGCTTTGGGTGGACAGGCAATTAAGTAGCAAAAGGTGTAGGTGTATTTGATATAGAGTTTGGAGAAACTGTTATATGGCCTAATAAACCAGTATGGGTGCTGGAGTATCCATACGTAGATATGGAACTTAAGAAGATTAGATGAAATAGCAAGATGTCTGATATTATAGATAAGTATTATAGGGATTGTAAATACAAGGACAATATTCAGGTATTCACAGATGGATCAAATTAGAATCAAATGCAACAGGATCAGGTGTTAATATGTCTAGTTTCCATGTGGAGCTTAATAAAAGAGCGTCTGACCATCCAAGTGTCTATGCAGTTGAATTATTTGCTATATTGATGGCAGTAGAGTGGACTTCAAATAAATGGACTCTAGGTTAGAGAACAGAAGGTGGCAGTAATGCAACAATCCGGATGCCAACTGCCATAAAACCCCAAAGAAGAAGTAGTAGTGTTGTTGTATGTGCTTGGTGATTTTGTCAATTCATCTGAAGTCCTCGTTCAGGAAAGTTATTTTGTTCAACACTTATGTAAGTTGATAGTTAAAACTCGTATGAATAATTTTTTATTTATTATTTTTTTTTTTTTTTTCCCAATCTCTGTTTCTCCAGATCTTGTGAGTAACTGTGCTGTATAATGGAAATGTTTGTTTGATGCAGGATTGTTTGAAACAGCTTTTGATGTTTGTTAAATTGACTTGTATAGTTTGTATTGGGACTTTTTTTGTGTATGACTGGCCTGTTGGAGACTTTTATTCTTGAGGTTAAATTGGATTATAAAGAACATGTTATTTATACTCATCATCATTTCATCTCCTTCAACTCATTTAAAGCCTGCCTGCATTCATGTATCCACTTTAAATGAGACATTTGAGACTGAACTATTTTAATGCCAAATTCTGTTACTTTATTGTTTTGTAATCTTCAATATGTCAAGTTTTGTGTTGTGTTTGTTTGAAGTCTGGATCCATGTTTTTGTTGCTAATTATTATCACTAAATGTCTAAAGATCAACATTTGCTCATTTGTTAATTATATTTTTAATGAATATTAGATAATCCTGTTTTTATTTCCATTTATTTGTTGTTCTAGATGTCATAAAGGCACTTAAAACCTAGCTATGTGTATACATGGTAAACCGAGTGATTGCATTTGATACAACTATGGAATATTGTAAAAAATTTATGAATTTGGTTCTTTTTTTGGCAGTGCTACAAGCGAAGGAAAAAAAAAGTATACAAAGAGAAACAACTCCAAGTGTAACCACTGAAGTCTACTGACATACTTTTGGAAAAAATCTGTTTAAGAGGAGAGTGAAGACATGAGTGATCCAGAGCCATGCAGAATAAAAAATGAAGATACGGAGGAACAAAGAGGTTGGTTTTCATGATCATGATTGAGGAACATTAAGGGTGTTTTCACATCTGGCTTGTTTGGAACGTTTGTTTCGGAACCTGGTGCGTTTTCTCCCTTAGTTTGGTTAATTTAGACACGTGAACGCTGCAGTCGCACTCGGATCCGCACTGAAACTTTTAGTCCAACCAATTGCAAATGAACTCTGGAGTGGTTTGCTTTTGGTGAAAATGTAATTGACTAGGAAGGCAAATTTTGGCAAATTCTTTTAACTGATTCACTGCCAGCTTTAACCTGTTATTAACTGGTTAACCAATAAGCCATTAATCAAACAAGTGACCAAACAAGTATTACAATATTTGCTGAATTAAAACGAGCTTATATGACAGACGTGCATATTTAGCAATAGTTATTACATCAACATTTGTATGAAAGACTGTATATTTCCTTGTTAGTTTATGAAATATAATTTGAATGGATTGCTTGCACACCAAATAAACCTACGATGTGATAACTTTTGGCAGGTTAACAATGGAAGAATAAAAACAGCCAATTTACCCACAAATTGTGCTGCTGGCAATCCTAATCATTTTTGTTGAGAAAATTCATGCATTCGACTCGTACAGCTTTAAAGTCCTCTTTTACAATTTTCATCTAAACATGTCGTCTTCATGGATGAAATGGTCCTACAGCACACGCTTCATATTTCCTTGTCTTTCAGACGAGAGGAAGACGTATTTTCGAAGTGTTTTACGTGTTAACAGCACTCTCATGTGTACATAACATGCCCGACGTGATATACCCATCAAGTTACCTCTCAGCTAATTTTTGACCGATAGTATTAGTTGAACAAGTTGTTGAAGCCGGTCAGTCGGTTAACCGTCCCTAAATCCGACCCAACGAACCATACAATTTCCCTATAAAAACCATGAACATACCTGATGGATCTTTGCAGTAGACATCTGTAGGTCAGCACGTCACTGTAATTCATCATATATTAAATATAATTGCAAGTTTAAATTAGGAGTTGTTTAATAATTCCTGAGGTCATTTTAGTATGATCGCTTCTCACTTTTGAATAGCGGCAGAACACAGGTAGGACTTTTTGACAGATAAAAAACATTTTTACATGGCTTCTCCACTGATCTATATCAGAGGGCTTCACTCTTTCTGCTGTGTGTGTGTGCGATAGAGTGAGGGAGAGAGAGCAGAACAGGCTCTGTTTAATGCTGAAATACTGCTGAAGCAACTAGGCAGTGCTTTGCATAACCGAGACATAAACAATACTCTAAAATTTGTAAAGGTTTTACAGATACATAATTTTAATCAGTATATTGATGAATGAGCTAAATCCTGGAACAGCGCACAAATATTGTGACCAATAAGGGGACTGTTTGCACACATTTTATTAAAGGAATATTCTGGGTTCAGTTCAAGTTAAGCTCAATCGACAGTATTTGTGGCATAAAGTTGATTAATTTCAAATCGTCCCTCCTTTTCTTTAAAAAAAAAAAAAAAAAAAAAAAAAGCTAAAAACGAGGTTCAAGTGAAGCATGTACAGTGGAAGTGAATATGGCAATTTTTTTTGGAGAGTTTAAAAGTAGAAATGTGAAGCTTATAATTTTATAAAAGCACTTACATTAATTCTTCTGTTTAAACTTGTGTATCATTTGAGCAGTGAAGTTGTTTAAATTGTCATTTTAGAGTTTGATGACTACATCGTCATGGCATCGAAGTTGTAAAATTGGCTATAACTTTAAACAGAAAAGGTTAGTGTTTTTATCACACTAATATCATGTTAACATGCATATTGTTTATGTATTGTGGCTATACTTTTAAAAAAAAAAACATTAATTTCCATTGTAAGTGCCTCACTGTAATCCAGCTTTTTTCTTTTAAGAAAAGGAGGGGCAAGTCAAAAAAATTTTTTGTGGTAATCAGCATTATGCTACAAATGCTGTCTATTGAGCTTAACTTGCATTGAACCCGGAATATTCCTTTAACACAGTTTAGGTTCGTTTTGAAATGTGCCGAACCAAGTGAACTGAATCCAAGATGAAAACACAAAATTGTAGCAATATTTGGCCCGGTTTTGAAACAAATCAAACGAGCTACAGGTCTAAAAACACCCTAATGCTTCCTACACACTACACGACTTTCAGATACGTCAGATTGTGGTACCGTTCACATTACACAACTGTCTGTCTTGTCATGGAAGTCGTAAGGTTTTCAAATTACACGAGTAATCGGTGACAGGGGTGAACACATTACAAAACATTTCACTATTGACGAATCCCTGATCTCAGGGATAAAGCCCTGGTCTTAAACTCCTCAACTGAAAGAAATATATAAAACAAGAAAGAAAACAAATGCATGATCACATGTTATGCATTTCAGAAGATGATGTGTATGTTTTTAATCGCCTAAAGGCATATATTTTATTGGTTACAATATGAAAAAGTACCTCGTACTGAAAAATCTACCTATTTTCTTATCTGACTGTCCAAGAGAATTGGCAATTTCTCTCCAACTCTTCTCTTTCTCCACCCGGTTGTGGTACAGTTCAGAGGAAACATCAAATAGTCACTGGTGCTCCTGCCAATGTTCCACTAATTTTTCCTCCATTTCTTTGGTCCAATGAGACTTTCTTGATACCACAGCCATGTTAGTTGATGTTCTGTTGCAGGTACATCAGGACTCCTCCCACTGAAAGATCCCGTGCACCGTTTCTTGCTCCCTCATTGGCTGTAGGTCAACGCTGCAGTTGTATTCAGTCAAAACACATTTCACATTGCGCGATTTGGAATCGCAGACAGGTCCAGATATTTAACATGCTAGATATCTCGCTGACATCGGCGACGCGTCGGCGCTTCTCTCAGATCACGTCTTTGATAATTCATACATTGCGTTCGTCGCTCACGGGACGAGCTCTGATTTGCCTATGATTTCGGCTTTTGTTGGCGATCTCCACAAAACTGTCGGCGAGTGAAAACCGGGCCTAAAATCGTGTAGTGTAAACTCGGCATAATGTATCAAAGCTTCATACAGTTCACTAGATCTGGCACCTGTAGTTAGAAAATAATAGAATCTGTAAAATTACAAAAATAATACCAGAATCTATATGATATTCAGCATATAAAAGGTCACAAAGTGATACTTGGCATTTGCTACTTACTGCCATTAAATAGTGGCTCAGTTGTATTTCCTTTTTCACATGTCTCAATTTACTTTGTTCATTTTAGACTTGATACGAGTGAAAGAAGAAAGTCAAGAACTGAGTGATGTGGAGGAGAAACAGCTGTATCATAAATTTGATACTATCAAGACTGGTGAAGAATATTTTAATGGTTTAAAGACCGAAAATAATTTATCACAAAAAAGAACTCGAAGAACAAAAGCGAAAAAATCTTTCACCTGCTCTCACTGTGGAAAGAGTTTCACACAACCAGGAAACCTTAAAACTCACTTAGGAATACACACTGGAGAGAAGCCTTTTAAATGCTGTCAATGTGGAAAAAAATTCACACAAAAAGGAAGCCTTAAAACTCACTTAAGACTTCACATGGGAGAGAAGCCTTTCACATGCCATCAGTGTGGAAAGAATTTTACACAGAGAGGACATCTTTATGTTCACATGAAAATTCACACTGGAGACAAGCCCTTCAAGTGCCATCAGTGTGGAAAGAGTTTTACACTTAATGGAAATCTTCAGCGTCACATGAGAATTCACACTGGAGAGAGTCCTTTCACCTGCGCTCAGTGTGGAAAGAGTTTCAAACAAGCAGGCAATCTCACAGTTCATCTGCGCTATCATACTGGATTAAGACCATTTAATTGTGATCAGTGCTGCAAGAAATTTCCGCTGGGATCACAGCTAAAGTTACACATGAGAACTCATACTAATGAGAAGCCTCATGTGTGTTCTTTTTGTGGAAAGAATTTCATAACATCTGGAAACCTGAAATCACATGAGAGGGTGCATACTGGAGAGAAGCCATACCACTGTACTTCATGTGAGAAGAGTTTCAGCCACTCAAATAGTCTACAGACTCATTTAAAAAATAATTGTCCAAAACGGTCATATGAGCAAATTTAATTTTAGGGCCAATTATTATTACAGTTATTATTTAATTAAGCACTTCAGTCTTCACTAGTCAGTTCAATTTCAGTCAGTCTACTAGATCTAGTGGCTGTAATTTATGCAGATAAATGTGTCATAACTTTGTATAAACAGTATCTACTAGATTTAATATTGTTAACATTTGACAGAATTACCCTTTAACATATCACACAAAAAAATAGTACAATTAAATTGTGGTTTACTTTATATTTCTTTGATATGAATTGATGGAATTCAATTCATTGATTGACTTTCTTTTTTTACAACTATTTTGGTTGGCAGAGGTCTACTATAAATGTTGAATTAGGCTTCTACAAGTACTGTACTGTAAATCTTTATAGTTTTATGAACTTAAAACTCACATTGATTTAAGGATGCTTTTTGTCAAGGACACTCCTAAACTGATGCAGCCTTATTTGCTATTGTGGGTGAAGACTGCTTTAAAATCCTCGTTCAAAGTTAATCAAACTTGTAAGTGTGACCGGTGTAGTCTGTGTTGTTATTTTTTTTTTTGTAGAAATAATCAGACACCAGGCAGCAATGGGAGAATCAGCTCAACATTTACTTTTGGATGAAAGAAAGAAATACAAAACAGTCTGTATTGTACTGTGTGCTCACCCTCTACAATCTCTCCCTTACAGGCACATGCCAAAAGGGCAGAGAAAAGAAAGTACAAGACACAGTAGTAATAATAATAATAATAAAACAAACAAACAACATACCTGATGAAAGAAAGAAATACACAACTGTCTGTAACTGTGTACTCACCCTCTACAATCTGTAAAATAAATTTGCAATGCAGTCACCATGTGCTCAGCCCCAATGGCAAACAGAAAAACCCAAAATAACCCCAATATTAAAAACATAAAAATAATCAACCATATTAGTAAAATAGATTTAGAGGAGCTCAAAATACACCTACTTCTCCCATGCAGGCACATGCCAAAAGGGAAGTGGAGGAGCCAAAAACAGGAAATTAAAATGACTGGTACATTGCAGACAAAATTAAAGGGGAAGACGCACACATATACACCTTGAATACTTTGACCAGATACACAAATAAAAGTTTCAATAACTTTAGGTATTCCCATACAACCCAAAAATTCAGACATGAATCTGAACTTAACAAAGATTCAAGTTGAACCATAGATTCGTTGAAACATAGAGGTTACACACAGGTTTAATTACCCTTCCAAACCTGATGGTGTAACGATCACTAGCAGCAGAATCAGCTACTGGGTCCCGTCTAACAGGCATACTGTTGGAATCAGGAATTTGAGGTAAGTGACTTGCAGTAGCACTAGCCACCGCATCATCATCAGCCATTGAAACAGCTGTCTGAGCACTAGGGAATTCACCCATGAAGCAGTGTGGTCATCACCACATGCAGCTACAATAGAGATGTCAGACACAGAGTCTGCATGTGAGAATTCTTCAGGCTCTGTCTGCTTACCATCTAACAGCTCTATAGACTCATTCACCTCGGCAATGGATGAAGAACCGTCAATCTGCGTTCGCTCAGTTAGTGCTCCATCAGATGTCATCTCTGAAGGTACAGTGCAAACACAAGTCTCATTGTTCTCCTGATAAGAACTAACGACGTCTGTTTCCGGCAAAGGAAGAAAGTTTACCTGCAGAAGATGATTCCGATAGACTACTTGCTTATTACCATCTCTTTCACGTATCTTATAGATGTGCAGCGAAGGCTTTGAGGCAACAGAGTACATTACCAGTTCCCATCTATCAGCAAGTTTCCATTTCCCTCTACAACCCTTGTTGGACTCGTTAATTGTACTGACTGGACTGGTGTTGTTCTTAGAATTATTTTGGGCTAATGCCACGGCTGACTGAAGGTCACTGACCAGTGATTCAACGTAATCATCATAGTCACACACTGACTTCTCGTAAAACACTCTGGAACCTTAGGTCAACTGGTAACCTGGGCAACCTACCAAACATCAAATAGAAAGGGGCAAAACCTGTTGTTTCGTGCGCAGTACAGTTGTACACAAGTCATAGTCTGTACCAACTGTGGCCACTTTTGCTTGGGTCCAGGTGGAAGCGACCTCAACATGTTACCTTGTGTTCTATTGAACCATTCAGTATCACCATTCCCCATCAGGTGATATGGTGAGGTATGAGACTTGTCAATGCCAGCCAAGTCAAGAAGTTCGGCAATTAGCACACTCTCAAAGGACGCACCTTGGTCAATGGATATGCTGGGGAAATCCATAAACACAGAAAAAGCCGTCCCACAGTTTCTTAGCAACTCTTTTTGCCATCTGGTCTTGACACAGGAATGCATGTGCCAGCTTTGTGAAGTGATCACTAAAACATCTACTGATCTGTTATTTCGGTCTTCAGTGGACCAAAAATCAATGAAAACAAGCTCAAGTGGGGCTGTTATTTTAATACTCTCCAAGGCTCTGAAGTCTTGCTTAAAACACACCTGTTACATTTCCTCACATAATCACGCACATCACGCTCCATATCTAGCCAGAAAAACCTCTGAGGAAATAATGACAAAGTGCGTGGCTGCCCTTGATGACCAGCCAGGTCATGAACACCAAAAAGTGCCTGTTCCTTCAAGGAGTTGGGTAAAGCAAACTGAAACCTCTTCTGCTTAGTAAGCGGATATTTGATTGTTCTGTACAAAATTCCATTAAGCACTGAAAGTTTGTCCCACTGCTTTAGAATCCGCAACACACTTTAGTTTTCATTTGCACGTTCACGTCTGGACGGTCTACGCTCCCTGCCTACGTAATAAAATACTCTGGCGATGACAGCATCACTGTGCTGACTCTATTCCAGGTCTGGTCGTGAAAGCGAATGAAACAACTTAGTGTCACCACTAACCAATGAGCTCAGATGCTCGGCACATGATATTGCCCTAAATTCAGTTCCTGGATCCCACTCATCACATGAAGACAGAAAGGAAGACACGTCTTCAGCAGACATTGAAGCATTCAACCCAGTGTGTAGGGCTGGATGTGAACTTAATGCCTTTGGATGGCATGTCAGGCGAAACGTCTCTTGCACACATCCATCGTCCACACTGTGTACTTGCCTCAACAGTTCAGAATAAGACTCACTGGCTCCATAGAAAGCTTACTGGCTTCACGAATGGATCCCTACTGAGTGCATCTGCAACTACATTGAGTTTTCCAGGAATGTACTTGATCTTAAAAGTATAAGGTGCAAGCTTCGAAACTCAGCGTTGCTCACATGCATCTAACTTGGGTTTTGTCATAATGTATGTAAGCGGATTATTATCCGTCCACATGGTAAACTCATGACCTTTAAGCCAATAACTGAACTTGTCGCATACTGACCATTTCAGAGCCAAAACTTCCAGTCTGTGTGCAGGATATTTGGTCTGACTATGGTTCAAAGTTTTGCTTGCGAATGCTATCAGTTATGCCTTGTCCTCACTGGCAGGTACCTGCGAAAGCATTGCACCTAAACCGTATAAACGGATGCTCAAAATCTGGATGAGCTAACACCACTTTCAATGAGTGCTTTTTTCAATCTGTCAAAGGCCAAATCACATTCTGGGGTCTAGTCTTTGGGTGTCAACTATTGAAAAGTACCTGCTTTCTTACGACCACTAGCACCCTTCACTTCATGTTTCTGGCCAGCTGTCAACTTGAATAAGGGTCTAGCAGCACTAGAGCAGTTAAGATTGAAGGATTGGTAGTACAGCACCATACCGAGAAACGATCTAATCTTTTTCTGTGAAGGTGTGATTCTGTCTTCCTTCATTAGGTCCTCTTTTTGAAAAGCAGCAATGACTTTTACTTTGTCCTCATCAGCTGAAACACCAGCACCATCTAATACATGGCCTAGAAATTTCACAGATTTTTTCAGAAAGTGACACTTTTTAGGAGCTAACTTCAGATTGCTTTATCTCAGCTGGGAAAACACTATCTCTAAGCATTCCAAAGCCTCTCAAATGGAGCAAAAACCAACAAGTCATCAAGATAGCAGAGAAGACTTAAAGTTAAGATCACCGAAAATGCTGAGCATCATACGCATGATGACGCATTATTTTTTTTTGTAGAAATAATCGGACACCAGGCAGGAATGGGAGAATCAGCTCAACATTTACTTTTGGATGAAAGAAAGAAATACAAAACTGTCTGTATCTGTGTGCTCACCCTCTACAATCTGTAAAATAAATACGTGCAATGCTTGTCACTATGTGCTCACCTCAACAGAAAAACCCAAAATAACCCCACAGTACAAGTAAAAACATATTGGTAAAATAATATTAGACACATAAAATAAAAACATATGTATAAAAATTTATTTTTAAAACAAAGATGAAATTAGATTTAGGCACATGCCAAAAGGGAAGAGGAGCCAAAAACAAGAAATTAAAATGACTGGTACATTGCAAAAAAAAAAAAAATATATATATATATATATATATATATATATATATATATATATATACAGGTGCATCTCAATAAATTAGAATGTCATGGAAAAGTTCATTTATTTCAGTAATTCAACTCAAATTGTGAAACTCGTGTATTAAATAAATTCAGTGCACACAGACTGAAGTAGTTTAAGTCTTTGGTTCTTATAATTGTGATGATTTTGTCTCACATTTAACAAAAACCCACCAATTCACTATCTCAAAAAATTAGAATACATCAGAAGACCAATTAAAAAAAACATTTTTAGTGAATTGTTGGCCTTCTGGAAAGTATGTTCATTTACTGTATATGTACTCAATACTTGGTAGGGGCTCCTTTTGCTTTAATTACTGCCTCAATTCGGCGTGGCATGGAGGTGATCAGTTTGTGGCACTGCTGAGGTGGTATGGAAGCCCAGGTTTCTTTGACAGTGGCCTTCAGCTCATCTGCATTTTTTGGTCTCTTGTTTCTCATTTTCCTCTTGACAATACCCCATAGATTCTCTATGGGGTTCAGGTCTGGTGAGTTTGCTGGCCAGTCAAGCACACCAACACCATGGTCATTTAACCAACTTTTGGTGCTTTCGGCAGTGTGGGCAGGTGCCAAATCCTGCTGGAAAATGAAATCAGCATCTTTAAAAAGCTGGTCAGCAGAAGGAAGCATGAAGTGCTCCAAAATTTCTTGGTAAACAGGTGCAGTGACTTTGGTTTTCAAAAAACACAATGGACCAACACCAGCAGATGACATTGCACCCCAAATCATCACAGACTGTGGAAGCTTAACACTGGACTTCAAGCAACTTGGGCTATGAGCTTCTCCACCCTTCCTCTAGACTCTAGGACCTTGGTTTCCAAATGAAATGCAAAACTTGCTCTCATCTGAAAAGAGGACTTTGGACCACTGGGCAACAGTCCAGTTCTTCTTCTCCTTAGCCCAGGTAAGACGCCTCTGACGTTGTCTGTGGTTCAGAAGTGGCTTAACAAGAGGAATACGACAACTGTAGCCAAATTCCTTGACACGTCTGTGTGTGGTGGCTCTTGATGCCTTGACCCCAGCCTCAGTCCATTCCTTGTGAAGTTCACCCAAATTCTTGAATCGATTTTGCTTGACAATCATAAGGCTGCGGTTCTCTTGGTTGGTTGTGCATCTTTTTCTTCCACACTTTTTCCTTCCACTCAACTTTCTGTTAACATGCTTGGATACAGCACTCTGTGAACAGCCAGCTTCTTTGGCAATGAATGTTTGTGGCTTACCCTCCTTGTGAAGAGTGTCAATGATTGTCTTCTGGACAACTGTCAGATCAGCAGTCTTCCCCATGATTGTGTAGCCTAGTGAACCAAACTGAGAGACCATTTTGAAGGCTCAGGAAACCTTTGCAGGTGTTTTGAGTTGATTAGCTGATTGGCATGTCACCATATTCTAATTTTTTGAGACAGTGAATTGGTGGGTTTTTGTTAAATGTGAGCCAAAATCATCACAATTAAAAGAACCAAAGACTTAAACTACTTCAGTCTGTGTGCATTGAATTTATTTAATACATGAGTTTCACAATTTGAGTTGAATTACTGAAATAAATGAACTTTTCCACGACATTCTAATTTATTGAGATGCACCTGTATATATATATATATATAAAACACAGAATCAAACATGATCTCCCTTCAACCCCCATTAACTCCCCATTCCCCTCCCAGTCACCAACCCCAACATACATCACAGTGGTCAAGGCCTGAGCCAAAAAAACACAACACAAATCATCAAATAAAGAGAGAAAAGAAAAAATTCAACAAAAAGAATACAATTCACAATTTCAACCACAATCATGTTTCTCTCTACACCAAGAGCCCTTCAGAAAGGCCAAGTAATTGTACCATTTTTTACCATATGCAACCAATCTACCAAGCTATTTATTTGACAGCTTTTCAAATGCCGCCACCCTGCCCAATTCGGTGAACCACTATTGAAATGAGGGAGCGCGTTTGACTTCCATCCTCTAAGAATTATCTGTCTGCCAAACATTACACTCGTTTGGACCCAGCTTTTTGTATATTTGTCCTCTAATAATCGCTCCATCCCCCAATATACATAGTCTGGGGCAGAATGAAATTTGAGTATCTGGAGCCTCAGATAAAATTCTGGACTCTTACCCAGAATTCATAAATCTTAGCACAGAACCACAGAGCATGGACTATGTCTCCATCCTCCAACTGACATCGCCAGCAGGTAGATGTGTCTTTTAAACCAAGCCTAAACTATCTAGAGGGAGTCCAGTAGAAACAATGCAAAATCTTAAACTGAATAAGGCGTACCCTTGCATCCCTAGACTTGGTTTTAACATTTTTAAAATTCTTTCCCACTCCCCACCCTCCAATACCAAGTTCAAATCTCTTTCCCATAACCTCTTAAGAGCTTTTAAGGCTCCATCACCAAGACTCTGAATCAACTAGGAATAATACACTGATGCTTTATGCACCACACAGAGAGTGTCTGCAGCTTTAGAGGGCTGAGTACTACCACCAAAAATAGTACCAAGTAAATGGCACAACTGTAAATATCTGAAAAATTGATACTTAGAAATCCGAAACTGCTGTTATATTTTCAAAAGATCTGAAAGCTCCATTTTCATAAAGGTCACCAAGTGTAGCAACATCCCTCTCAATCCATTTTTTCCAGCAAAAGGGGGACTTGTTAATATATTATTTGGGGTTCAGCCATATACTTGATGAAACATTTATGTAAGTATAAAAATTTAACATACAGGGAACCTTTGTTAGAAGGTTTAGTTCATTCTGAATGTAAGTGTGAATTAATGGGATGCATTTTTACTTCTCCAGGCAATCCAATAGAAAGACTTTGCAACTGTGAGATTGGGGCAAGGACCACTTGTTCAGTGTTGTACCAGGGAGGGGCACTCTCAGGTGGAAGAGACCAATGTGCCAAGTGTCTAAGATTAAAACCATAGTAATAAAACAAGATTGTCAATTGGTCTATGTAACTTACTGAAAAGTAACAAAGGTCCTTTACCATTCCAAATAAAATACTTAGAAATTCTATCAGATTGTTCAAAATAAGAAAGAGGAACTTCTAAAATGAGAGACTGTAGTAGATAAATGAATTTGGGGATACAATTAATTTAAAACATTGACCTTTCCTGCCATAGACAAATGTAGTGAAGCCCACCTTTCCACATCACACAAGAACCTTTTCATTAATGGGTCCAAATTAAATACAGCTCTCAAATTTGCTGGAAATTAAATGCCTAAATACCTAATGCCTTGCTTGGGCCATTGAAAGGTGCCAGGTTGGAAAGCTGTGGTAGGGCAATATGCTGTCAGAGCAAGAACTTCAGATTTAGACCAATTCGCCCTGTATCCTGAAAATCTGGAAAAAGAATGAATCATTCTATGGAAGCTAGGCATAGATCTTCTAGGGTTGGAGACAAATAATAATATATCATCTATATTGTTGATTCAGTGCAGGCAGAGTTACCCACTCACTCCATTGATTTAATGAAGGCCATAGATTGTCGTGGGCATGTGAATGTCTTACGTCCATCCTTGGCATCAATTCTCAGCTTAGCCGAGTAAGCAATGAGAAGCTCACATCCTGTGCATGAAGTAACTTCTTACATTCTTTGAATCTCTCCCGTTTAGCACTGGAAAAGTCTGGAAAAACCATAATGTTGTAATCCTCCCAGCACAATTTGCCTTTATTCCATGATGTACGTAAAACAAAGTATCTGTCTGCCGATCGCAAGAATCTTGCCAGAATGGATCGGGGTCTGCCACCCGCCCCGGGAAGCCGACCGAGAGCTCTGTGTGCGCATGCTCTATTTCCAGATGCTGTGTCTAACAAATTAAGAATAAGCCTGTCCAGAAACTTGACCTTCCTTTTTCCTCGGGATTCCAATGTAACCAACATTATTACATCTGCTACGATTTTCCAAATCTTCTGATTTTTCAGTCACAAAGAGAAGTATTCATGCCCAGCTAAATTAACTTCTCCACCAGCCTCAGTGGAATTATTGTAAATGCCGAGCTATGAACAGTCTATGAACAGCAGTCTGGTGTAATTGTTCATCCTGTCCAGGTGAGTGCATGTGAGGTGGTGTACGGTAGAGATGGCATCACTTTTGAGTCTCTCAAAGCACTTTGTGATTATGGGCATGAGCGCTATGGGCCGGTAATCATTTAAACAGGAAACAGTTGAGTTTTTTTGCACTAGGATGATCCTGACTTTTGGTACTGTTACTGAGTGCAGTGAGATGTCTAAAGATGTCAATGAGAGTGCCTGCCAGCAGATCAGCACATCCCCTGAGCACCTGACCGGGTATAGCCTATTATCTGCTCTAGCAGATTTAAGTAGGTTAACTCTATGGGGTGTGTTGTTTACGTCAGTTGTGGATGGACAGAGGACCTGGTCGTCGGAAGGAGGATTGGTCTTCCTTGCAGGTTCCTTTTTTTGTGCCTCAAAACATGCTAAGAAGTCAAAACCTGCCAAAAGTGCAAGGGGAAGCCTAGTCTGTGGCTGGGCAGATGTCCTCTAGAAAACCTGTGGCAAGATGGCACCAGTGTGTGGCTGGCCGTTTGTTACCTGGTCTGTTTATGTCTCTTTTTTTCCCCAAGATATCTCTGCTCTGTTGGTTTACAATCACCCGACACTCATTAACATCATTAATACTGTTGATAAGCTGTTTAAACAAGAACTAAGAGGATCGTGCACCTACCTTCATCCCGTTCTGTTGACTATACCATCATGTTTACACCTGCTTGTGCTCTTCACTGGAGAAAACGTCAGAGAAGACATGGAACGCAAGGCAGTAAATCTGTTAAATCTTTCTCTGACTGATCCTGTGTTGTGCGTGGTGTTTCACCACCCACTTAAATTCAATAATGATTTTATTTAAGAGTTTTCTGACTTTTTGTGGGCAATCTTGCCAAAATATGACAGACTTCTAATTCTGGGAGATTTTAATATTTATGTTTGTTGTCCGTTAAATCTTCTGGCCAAAGAATTGATATTTTTGACTCTTTTAATCTTGTTCAACTGTGAGTGAACATACATTAGACTTTGTTTTATCTTATGGTTTTTCTGTCAGTTATACTGAATTATGTCTTCTCTGATCATAAACCTGTTATTTTTGCTGCTTCCTTAAAAAAAAAAAAAAAAAAAGTTAAACCTCACCCTCCTGCTCGCTAGTCTCGCATAACTTCTATTATTGACTAGCAGTCGACCGTAATGGGTTTTTAATGACCGATGTGGATATCCAGAAAGCAGGGTGGCCGATAGTCCGATACAAATCACACAATTTATTGTATTAAATAAAATAAATATAAAATTGCTAAAACATTAATAAACTCTTAGCACTGTGGTGATGTGGGCATGGCTGGGCGACGTCTGTGGAAAGCGAGGCCGGGTCAGGAAGAACGGTAAGGATTGACACCTGTGGGAAATCACCTCTAACAGCTGTTGTGTTACAGTGAGAGCTGGAGGGGATAAAAGGGCAGTCCAAACCACCGGAGGGGAGAGAGAGAGAGAGGGACTCACACAGCAGCTTTGATGTGTGCATGCAGTTGCGGTATGCTGAAGAGCAAACAGTGTGTGAGGATACTGAAAAGTATTAAAAATAAATGTTACAGGACCCTGTCATTAAATAAACCCCCACAAACAACTCGGGTTCGTTATAAAAAGAAATAGCCAAGGTTTATTGATGGCTTCACACAAAAGTACATCACACACAAGGTTTACGTTAAAACATCAATAAATATTAAAACATTTAACATTTTTTGTCAAATTCATACCTGTCTTAAATCCAGAAAGAATCTAAATGCAAGCCCCTCGCATACAATGTGTGTCTATCTCTTTCCGCCAGCCAGAAACAAACCCACTCTCCCTATCATTCCTACCCACAGTCTTTATAGTCACATTCAACCACACCCCTTAATTCACCACTTTATTTCCTCAATGTCACCTGCTACATAAAGATTGACTTTGGATTGTTTGCCCAGCTCCCGCTTCCTCCTCCACAACAGCGCAAGAGACTTGTCACACACTATATTTACTCAATTTCACACAAAACTTTAACTTTGTAAAAAAATACGATTTTCTGATTTCTATTTAGTCATTTATTTTTAGTCATTTATTTTTCGATGAAGAAATTGTTAATATATTAGGAAGAAGGAAATAACAGTTCACACAGTAGTCCAGCAGCCATGGATGGCATAAAATGGTCTTGTTTTAATTTTGTGAAGATTAATCATATGTCATCATCTCTGGCATGGATGACAGAGAAAGACTAGTTGGTTACTAGTTGGTAACCTAGTCTTTCTCACTTTAATGAAAATATAAAAATGATCCTTTCAGACTTTTACATTTTCTACATTTTCTCACAGCAGATATCCCTGAAACCCTGAACAGTATCATCCCACAGTCACAAGGGCTTCTATTCCCCAATACTTGGGTATCTGAATATAAAGAAATATAAAAATATATAATTTGAGTGTAAAAATATTCAAACAAAAACTGGACTGCTGTCATTATGCTTCAAAACGAACAGATGATCTTTAACATTCATATCCAACTCCACTTGATTGATATACTCTATAAAATATTTTAATATTTTGGTAGAAGATCCCTCAGACACCACTTTGACTGTCTCTTTATTTAATACATGCACTGCACATTTGTTTATATAAATCGATCAAACACATCTTTTTAAACATTAAGCTTACATTTCTTCATACAGATTTAAATAATTTATTTTCAGTTTGCTAAAAGCATTTAGTGAGGCAAAATCATGTGTAAATATTTCTGATTAGGTGCAGGTGATGGTCATTAGCGTCAGACTTTGTGTGAGGGCAGCGTCTCCTTCGGTTTGGATAGAAGACGCTGATGTGCGTTCCGAATGACTGATATTTTTGAGCCCTACACCCTTCAAAGCTCTCCCTCTGAAGGGATTAGGGCACAGGGATGAGCCTTTCGGAACAGAAAGCACCCAGGGTCAGTCTCGTGTCCATGCAAACAGAAGGTGGCGGAAAATATCGTTATTATTTTGCGAACCGCCGTTAAGACGAAGAAGAAGAAGAAGTTGTTGTTGTTGTTGTGGCGTCATAAGGACTCCACCGTCTGTTGTGATTCAGTTGATTTAAGGTTTGTGTTTTTCAGTGCTTTAACTGAAATATATAAAGCAATACAACACTTGTACACAAAAAAAAACATGGTAATATTACTTGAAATCATTTAGATTGTTTATGTGAATCATTAAAACAAGCTAAACTCATCATAACACGAACATGAAGATTAAATTAATATTTAAGATTGAACTGTTTCAAAAATATGTAAGATTTGTGGAGCATGCAATTTTTTGTTTTTGCAGCCCAATACTGAAAACTGAGTTCACGAGTCTCGTATGTTTTTCACACAAAGCTTAACAGGGGATTAATGTTTTCGCTTGTGCAAAGATCATACTTATTTTACATTTAGGCATTTAGCAGAAGTTTTTATCCAAAAGGGTACATAACATGCTTTAAAAATATTTTGTCATACAAAAGTCATCAATATGCAATAACAATAACAGTCCTGCAGGAGCTGAAGCAGAAAGAGAAAATGAATTTTTAATGTGTTCAAATCACTGATCTGCACTTCTACATTTAATTAAGTACTGTATTAATGTCACTGTTGTCTGTTAAAAACCTCTATTTATATGTTCATGAAAAATGTGAGCAAAAATAAAACGTGTGCTTAATTTTTAATATTTGATCAAATCATTTTTAGACAAAAAAATATCAGGATCATTTTTATTTGGATTCTAGTCAAGGAAAACAGATATCAATACAATACACTGATTCCGCATTAAGGGCCCGTTATGGATGAATAAACATTGAACCTAATGTATCACTTTCTGTATATGTGAGAAGATGCCTTCAATTCTGAAATAATTATACACGGATAAGCGAAAACATTATGACCACTCACAGGTGAAGCAAGTAATGTTGATCATCTGAACACATTTTGAATGCAGGAGAAATAGGCAGAGTAAAGACCTGAGCGACTTTGACAAAAGCCAAATGGTTATGGCCAGACAACTGGATTAGAGCATGTCTGAAACAGCTAGGCTTTTGGCGTGCTCCCGGTCAGCAGTGGTGAGTGCCTACCGACAATGGTCTGATCAGGGACAAATTAAAAACCGGCGACAGGGTGTTGTGCACCTAAGGCTCATCGATGCACAAGGGCAACGAAGGCTATCCTGTCTGGTCCGAACCAACAGAAGGTCTACTGTGGCACAAGTCACATAAAAGTTTAATGATGGTTACGGTAGGAATGTGTCAACACACAGTGCATTGCACCTTGTTGCGTATGGGGCTGTGTAGCCGCAGACCAATCAGAGTACTCATGATTACCCCTGTACACCGTCGAAAGCACCTACAATGGGCATGCAAGCATTGGAACTGGACCTTGGAGCAGTGGAAGAAGGTCGCCTGGTCCGATGAGTCCCATTTTCTTTTACATCTCGTGGACGGCCATGCACGTGTCCACCGTTTACCTGGGGAAGTGATGACACCAGGATGCACTGTAGGAAGATGACAAGCCACTGGATGGAGTGGGATGCTCTGGGCAATGTTCTGCTGGGAAACCCTGGGTCCGGCCATTCTTGTGGATGTCAATTTGATATGTGCCACCTACCTAAACATGGTTGCAGATCAGGTACACCCCTTCATGGCAATGGTATTCACTGATGGCAGTGGCCTCTTTCAGCAGGATAATGCACCCTGCCAGACTGCACACATTGTTCAGGAATGGTTTGAGGAACATAATGAAGAGTTCCCCAGATCTCAATCCAATTGAGCATCTTTGGGATGGGCTGGACCAAAAAGTCCAAAACCCGGCAGCTCCACCTCGCAATTTACAGGACTTGAAAGATCTGCTGCTAATGTCTTGGTGCCAGATACCACAGGTAGAGTTCACGCCTCGGTGGATCAACACTATTTTGGCGGCACACGGAGGACCAACAGCATATTATGCAGGTGGTCATAATGTTTTGGTTCATCAGTGTACATTTCATCAACAATAGTAATGTTATTTGTGGATTCAAATATTTATAGCTTTAAAAACAAGTTCATATTAAGGTCGTCTTATACTTGTGGACCTCTGACGTAGCCTCTGTGTGGTGGTATTTATTTAGTTCTGCATTAGTGTATCTACATCATTCTGCGAGTACACCTTCAAAATGCTTGTGTATTGAGAGAGAATTTGTTTTCCACATTTCAAACATCTGGACAAAGCAAATAAAAATTCCCAGTGTACTTGTGATGGAGGGATTTCCAGGAAAGTGGCTGGTTAAATTCACACGTCTGCTCGTTCTATCATCAACAACTCTTGTCAGAGTAATATATTCATATTATAATATATTAAATATGCTAGTGTGTGTGTGTGTTTGGCAATGTTTATGCATGTTGTGTGTGTGTGTGTGTGTGTGTGTGTGTAAATGATATCAGTTTTTGGTATCATGAGCACAGTATTGCATCCCTGAATCCTACTTAAAATAAATGTAAGACTTAATACTGAAATGTATGGAGAGATGTAGGAATAAAATACATTTGTACAAAAAGGAAAAAAAAACAAATTCTTAAAGGGATCATTTATTTATTTTTTATTTTGGCAGATCTCGTTCCATGCTGGAAATATTCCCATCGTCCTTGAAGTGACATTTGCCTTCAGTCAAGCAGGAATATCTCTGTGACAGCACATTCTACATGAGGGAAAGACGGAGTTTATTAAAGAGGAGAAAGGAAGACATCAGTATTCCAGATCTATGTACAATATAAAAGGAAGATACTGAGGAATAAAGAGGTTGGTGTCCATGAGTGCTGAATCAGCTTTTATGTCATTTACCTCAGTATTTCTTAGTGCTGTCAGTCCATTTAAAATATTTCATCACAATTAATCAAATTAATGATTTTTCATAGTTAATCACAGATTTTGAAAGTGCTGAAAATGAACTCAAGGCTTTTATAGTATAAAGATATAAATGCACGAAAATAGAATGAAAATCAAGTAACATTAGATGTTTCCTTTTGTCTGAAGGCCAAAGTATACTTCAGTTGTCTGTGTTGCTGACCGCTCTGCGTACAGTACTGTAACCGTGATGCTAATTTTGTGCACAGATTTTTGCAACAATTAAACAATTGTCAAAAACAATTGAAGTCGGGAAGGCCCCTCTCCATCTCCAACTGCGGTTTTTGTTCCCAGCTCGGAAAACAGTGCAGAACACAGTGCAGAAAGACGGTAAATCATTGCTCGCCCTCAAACCTGTATGAATTTCTCTCTTATGAGGAGTGCAAAATTAGATTTTTGGCAGAATGTTAGTCACAGGATCACTTTCCTGTCAATCATCACACTGATAAGGACCCAGTTTTTAATGTGTATTCCCTAAGTTAACCCCCGCCCCATCACCCAAAATACAAAGTCTGGGGCAGATGAAATCTGAGTGCCCAGGATCTCACAGACATAACTCTGAACCCTCGACCAAAACTCTTGAATCTTAGTACAATACTAAAAAACGTGGGCTATGTCCCCATCCTCTGATTGGCATCTCCAACAGGTGGGTGCATCTTTAAGACCAAGCCTCGTGACCCTTTCCAAAAGCCGCTAGTACCATCTCAAGAGTGTCTGCAGCTTTAGGGGGCTGCATACTACATCCAAAGATGGTACAAAGTAGATGGCGCAGCTGTGAGTACCTGAAGAATTGAGATCTGGGAATCCCAAACTGCTGTGTAATATTTTCAATGGATCTCAATGCTCCATTTTCATACAGGTCATTCAGTGTAGCAACTCACTTTTCAATCCATTCTGTCCAGCAAAAAGGGGACTTGTTAATACACAATTTAGGGTTTAACCAAATACTTGCGTCAACGTTCAGGTAAATATCCAAATTGAGCACATGGGAAACTCTTGTCCACACTAACTGCATGTGCAAGATAACGGGATGTGTCTCCACCTCTCCGGGCAGCTTGGTAGAAAGACATTGCAATGGCAAGATAAGGGCAAGGGCATCCTGTTCAATAAAGAGCCAGGGAGGAGCTCTTTCAGGGGGAAGCGACCAATGCGCCAAATGTCTGAGACCAAAAGCATAAGAGTAAAACAATATTTTTGGGAAACCTAACCCACCTTTGTCAACTGGCCTGTGTAACTTGTTAGAATGCATTCAAGGGCGCTTACCATTCCAGATAAAAGATTTGGCAATACTATCGAATTGTTTAAAATGAAAGAGGGGAACCTCAATGCGGAGAGACTGTAATAGGTAGTTCGATTTTGGAATACAATTCATTTTTATAACATTAACCTTCCCAATCATCGATAAATGTAATTAAGCCAACCTTTCCACATCACTCAAACTTTTTTATTAAAGGGTCAACATTAACACTAACTAAATCACATAAATTTGCTGGGAATAAAATACCCAAATACTTAATGCCCTGTTTGGGCCACTGAAAGGCGTCTTGCTGAAAAGCCGTTACCGGGCAGAACGCTGTCAGAGCCAGTGCTTCGGATTTAGACCAATTACTCTGTATCCCAAAACTTTAGAGAAGGAATTGATCATTCTGTGGAGGCAAGGCATAGATCTAGTGGGATTGGAGACAAATAATAAAATCTGTGTAAAGCAAAAGTTTATGCGCCACACCTCCCGCCATCACCCCTGGAAAATCATCCTCTTTTCTTATCGCGGCTGCTAATGGTTCCAGAGCAAGACAGAACAATAATGGGGAAAGAGGGCAGCCCTGCCGGGTGCCCCTATTCAGAGTAAAATAATCTGAAATGTATCCATTCGTTTGTACCGCCGTTACAGGGTGTCTATAAAGTAACTTAATCCAACCAATAAATGTACTCCCGAATCCATAAATTTCCTAAATCTTAAAAAGATAATCCCATTCTACCATATCAAATGCCTTTTTGGCGTCAAGTGAGATGGCAGCGACTGGAGTCTGATCATTCGCTACTGACCACATGATATTGATGAAACGCCTAATGTTGTCAGAAGAGCAACGGCCCCGAATAAACCTCACTTGATCTATAACAGATGTCATAACTTTATCGGTTAGCCACAATTTTTGTCAACATTTTTACATCTAGCTGGATCAGAGAAATTGGATGGTAAATTGTACACTCACTTGGATCTTTGTCCTTTTTAAGAATCAGACTGATCCGGGCTTGTGTCATGGTTGGCGGGAGCTTTCCATTCTTTAATGATTCCGTATAAACTTCTAGTAAAAGTGGAGCCAATTCTGTAGCATAAGATCTAAAAATTCAGTGGCAAAACCATCTGGCCTCAGAGCCTTGCCTGTAGGTAAGGTCTTAATTACCTCATCAAGCTCCTCCAAGGTTATCTCAGAATCAAGATAATTTTTTCATCATTTCGTCAATTTAGGGAGTTCTAATGGTTCCACAATTTCAAACATCAGTAGACGAAGACGTGGAACTATAGAGAGCAAGATAGAACTCTTAAAAAGCATTATTAATATCAATGGCCGAGGTAAAAATTTCACCACCAGCAGGTTTCACTGAGGGAATGGTAGAAAAAGACGGATCAGCTCTGCCTCAGCACTTTTAATATTCCCTTCCAACTCCACAAGTTCACTTGCTTTGGATTTTTTGATGAATGAGGCATACTGTATGATCCGGCCCCTAAGAACAGCCTTAAGTTCCTCCCAAGCCACACCCATAGAGAATACTGAGGACCAGGTGGTCTCCATATAAACATTGATTTCAGTCTTTAACATTTGTTGGAAATCAGGATTTTGCAAAAGGGATACATTAAAGTGGCAACTATATGATCTCTTTTTCTCCGTATGTGGCAACACCTCTAAACTCACCAGGGCATGATCTGAGACTAAGTTGTTTCCAATTGAGCAATCAACAACAGATGAAATGAGGGACTTGGATATAATTAAAAAAAAAAAAAAATCTATTCTAGAATAAATCTTATGGACTGATGAAAAAAATATAGTCTCTACCAGATGGGTTCAAAAGTTGCCAAATATCTGCAAGACCAAGATTTTTACACATCCTGTGAAGCGTCAATGTTGCTCTAGGGGGTTTGCACACTTTTGCTTCACTATGATCAAGGACTGAGTCCATCAAAAGATTAAAGTCTCCTCTCAATATTATATCATGAGGGGTGCCAGTGGCTTGCAACATCCCTTCAATATCTATAAAAAAGCCCTGATCGTCAGCGTTGGGTGCATAAATATTAGCCAAAATAAGACTTTGCCCCTGAATTTCTGCTAAAGCAATAATGACTCTTCCTAATTTATCTTTACTCTGCTTGAGACATTTGAATTGTAGATGCTTACTTATCAATGTAATGACCCTCCTGCTCTTACTTGAGCCAGCACTAAAGAAAACATGTCCACCCCATATCTTCCCACATTTTTCAGCTTCCTACTGGGAAAGATGCATTTCTTGAAGAAACACTGTCATATTTCTTACGCTTAAGAAAAGAAATAACTCTCCTTTTTATGGGGTGCCCCAACCCATTCACATTCCACGTGGAGAGAGACAGTCCGCTAATTAACATTTTACATATTGGTATAATAGAACAAATTAATCGTGTGTCAAAAACAAGATTATGCAGACCACATTCCCCATTAATGCAACAATCAAACGCCGAACTTCCCCCTGAACCAAACAAACAGAGAAAAGATAAGTGTGCAAATTAACCCTGCGCACGACAGCGCCAACTGGCGTCAATCTCTCTACACTCAAAAGGTTCATGTATGCTTATGAGAACCCCCGCGACAACTTTGCCATCGGATTATTCAAGTCCGGTGCCTCTGCACAAATTTTGTAAGGCAAAATTACATGACAGAAAATACTTTGTAAAACAGACCTCAGCCAATAGGCAGAATAAACACAAAGAACATGTAGATTCATTCACAGAACTGTCTTGAAGGTATGTTCCTCCACAAAACAAATTCCAGCTGATATATAGCTGTTCAGTTTCCTCGATCAAATGTTCCTTAAAAATATTCCACAAAAACAAACTCCAGCCAACAGGAGGCATAAGCATGAAGAACGAACAGATTCATCCATAACTGTCCCAAAGCAGTGTTATTCCACAAAACAAGCTCCAGCCGCTAGGGGGAACCAACACAAAAAGAAACAAAACAGGCATCCCGGTTTCTCGAATGGTCAAGTGTGTATTGAGCGAGTCAAATTCACTCGGAGGCTGCATAAAAAAAAAATACACCATGACTTACTCAGTCCGTCAACTTTATAAAAGACATCCTTTGTGTAGGTATGAAGATATTTTGCAGTCATTCTTAGTATCCATTCTCAATCTGGCTGGGATCTTCAGTGTAAAAGCGATCATCTGTCCATGCAAAAGTTTCTTGAAGGAAGTGTCATTCCACAAAACAAACTCCAGCAGCTAGGCGGAGCCAACGCAAAAAGAAACAAAAATGGCGCCCAGCTTCCTCAGACAGCTAGAGTAAGTACAGCGAGTTAATCCACTCTGGAGCTACATGGAAAAACCCCAAATGGCTTACTAATCCATTATTTTTATAAAAGAGAGTGCTTGCTTGGGACACGTAAATGCCCTACGACCATGCTTTGTTTCTATTCTCAGTCTGGCCGAAACATCAGTGCAAAAGCGATCTTCCGTTGATGCAAGAGTTTCTTACATTCCTTGAACCAATCGCGTTTCTCTCTTGTCAAATTCGCAAAGTCCGGGAGCAAGAAAATATTTTGATTCTTCCAAGAAAGCTTTCCTGTGCTCCTTGCCTGGCGCAACACAAGATGTTTATCGGATGATCTCATAAATTTGGCGAGAATTGATCGGGGCCTGTCTCTCTCAGCAGATCTGCGAGCCGGGACTCTGTGAGCTCGCTCGATTTCCAGTTTATGGCCTGTTATGTCGAGCAGACTCGGGAAGAGCTCGTCCAGGAATTTCACCATATCTCTGCCCTCTTCATGCTCAGGAATTCCAACAATCTGTATGTTGTTCCTTCGGCTCATTTTCGAGATTCCAGTTTTTCCTAAATATATTCCAAGTCTGTTTTGGATGCGGGCGGATTAGCGGATAATTCCCTTTCCAATGACTCCAAATAATCGATCCATCTCAACTTCTGCTACTCTTGTGACCAACTCGGAGAATTTTGTTTCCATTGCCGTAATCGATCGATTGTATTACAGCGAGATCCTCCAAGTCAGCAACGACCTTCATCAGCATCATAGAGATGTTGGACAGTTGACGCTGAATTTCTTCTCCCGACATGCTTTCCAAATCGAGTCCCCGGCTCGCAGTCCCGTCAGAGGCCTCAGCTTGAGCACGTAAGTGTCTTTTAATGTCTCCAGAGTCTGAGGATATTTACTTCTTTGCCATGTTTACCTCAAAGAGCAAATATGTAACTGGGTGTATCGAATCTCACCGGATTAAACGTGAAAATAATTAAAAACTAGCAAAGTGCGCAGAGCCAGTCGCTCATGTCTGCTTCTTGCATGACGTCATGTGACCCCTCTCCAATGATAGCTTCTGTAACATCTGGGCAATGAGTGATGACAACAGATTAGGTACCACCCCCTCCCGTCTCAGCGGGAAATCGATAAAAGGGCAATGTACAATAGAAATAGCAATAGGCAAATTAAAAATAAAATGATCAATCACTGCATTATCACATTAATAAAAAAAAAAATGGTTTCATCACAAATTCTTTATTATAAATTTACAGTTTAAAATTCCTTTTTTTGTGTTTGCGTTATAATATTGTATATATCTATTATATCCACATGTATATAATTGATTGCTCAATTGATTTATTGATTTCTCAATTGATATATTGATTTATCAAATTATTTTTATAATTGATTGCTCAATTGGTTTATCGATTTTTCAGTGGATTTATTTATCAATTTATTATTGCATGTCACACATGGGCCCTCATAAAATTCTGTGACATTATGGATTTTATAGTTAATTCCGTTTTTATAACCTCGTTTTCCACATCGCAAAAATCATATGGCCCTAGTAATGGTGTTTTCTCCAACAAGGTGTTATTGTAAAAATAAAAAACAATTGTCCCTTTTGTTTGACAGATCTGCTCCTCCATACCACACAGTGATCATGATTCACCCCTACAGTGAAGACACTCCCACACAATTCACCAGTAAATGCTGAGATTATTTCCATCATCCGACAATTGAAGAGAAAAAAGGTGGTTTATAAAGAGGAACAACTCCAAGTGTAACCACTGAAGTCTACTGGCGTACTATTGCAAAAAATGAAGTTTGTTAAAGAGGAGTTTAATGAGGAGAGTGAAGGCATTAGTGATCCAGAGCCATGTAGAATGAAACATGAAGATACTGAAGAACAAAGAGGTTGGTGACCATTCTTGATTCTTCATGGTGACTGTTTTAAGGAACATTGAGGTAACAAAGCTTCAGACTGTTCACTAGATTTAGCAGCTGTTGTTAGAAAATCATAGTAGTAGCTAGTGTTGTCAATAGTACCGGTACTTCGGTACCAAGTCGGTACTAAAAGATGTAACAATATTAGTGTATTTACAGTACCGGTAGTACCAAGAACCGACTTAATTCGATACCCGCACACTGTCTGATTGACACATGACTGCTTTCAAATACTCACACGCTTATTTGAGCGTGTGCTCTGTTACTCCTTTTACACTGAAACTGACAATTAAATTAAAATAGTTATATATCCTAATGTGTTTATTAAACTAAAAAAGGCTGCAATCTTAGTCTGCATTCGAGCTGTGTGCTTTAAATATATGAAGCATACCGCTCATACAGTAGAAACTCAACAAACATTGAGAATCATTTGCGTTGTATAAGATGACAGAGAAGAGCACTAAACCACTGTGAAGTGCTTATTACATGTAGATTATATAATACACCGATCAGCCACAGCAATAAAACCACCTGCCTAATATTGTGTAGGTCCCCCTCTTGCCATAAAAACAGCGCCAACCTGCATCTTGGAATAGCATTTTGAGATTCTATTTTTCTTGCCACAATTGTACAGAGCGGTTATCTGAGTTACTGTAGACTTTGTCAGTTCGAAACAGTCTGGCCATTCTCTGTTGACCTCTCTCATCAACAAGGCATTTCCATCCACAGAACTGCCACTCACTGGATGTTTTTTATTTTTGGCACCATTCTGAGTAAATTCTAGAGACTGTTGTGTGTGAAAATCCCAGGAGATCAGCAGTTACAGAAATACTCAAACCAGCCCGTCTGGCACCAACAATCATCCATGCGATTATCTAATCAGCCAATCGTGTGGCTGCAGTGCATAAAATCATGCAGATACAGGTCAGGAGCTTCAGTTAATGTTCACATTCAACCATCAGAATGGGGAAAAAAATAATCTCAGTGATTTGGGCCATGGCATGATTGTTGGTGCCAGATGGGCTGGAGTATTTCTGTAACTGCTGATCTCCTGGAATTTTCATGCACAACAGTCTCTAAAATTTATTCCGAATGGGGCCAAAAACAAAAAACATCCAGTGAGTGGCAGTTCTGTGGATGGAAATGCCTTGTTGATGAGAGAGGTCAACAGAGAATGGACAGACTGGTTCGAACTGACAAAGTCTACGGTAACTCAGATAACCGCTCTGTACAATTGTGGTGAGAAGAATAGAATCTCAGAATGCTATTGTGAGATCTTTGGCAGCACGAGTGGGACCTACACAATATTAGGCAGGTGGTTTTAATGTTGTGGCTGATCGGTGTATTTGTGTAATTAAATCGCAGCATTTGCATTTTAACGATCACACTGGGCCATGTAGCAAACTGTTTATCCATCAGAAGAAGTGAAGCTTCTGTCAAAACCACACCTCAAAATAAAAGCACGATTCAGAATAAAAGCTAGGCACCTGAAATAGAAGAAATTGCAACAGAAATATATAACAACTGTGTAATAAAATGTAATATTCACTGTAGTAATGTTAATAATAATGATTAATGCATAATGAAGATATAATAATAGTAATAACAATAATAATAATATTAATATAATTAAGCAATACAGTATATCACAAGCAAGAGTGCATTTGTACTGAATAAAAAAATATTAAAGCAAGGGTATGTTAAAATAATTGTTCTATTTTTTACTTTTTTTCTCCCCAATTTGGAATGCCCAATTCCCAATGTGCTTTAAGTCCTCGAGGTCGCGTAGTGATTCGCCTCAATCCGGGTGGCAGAGGATGAATCCCAGTTGCCTCTGCGTCTGAGACGTCAGCCCGCGCATCTTATCACGTGGCTTGTTGAGCACGTTGCCACGGAGACATAGCGCGTGTGGAGGCTTCACGCCATCCACCGCGGCAACCACGCGCGTGGCGAGTTGAGCCACACCGAGAACGAACCACATTATAGCGAACCACTACGCTCCCTAGCAACCGGGCCAATTTGGTTGCTTAGGAGACCTGGCTTGAGTCACTCAGCATGCCCTGGGATTTGGACTAGCGAACTCCAGGGGTGGTAGCCAGCGTATTTTACAACTGAGCTACCCAGGCCCCCTTTTTACTTGTTTTTAAAGTAAAGTTTAAAGTTTTTAAGTGTTTTAAGAATCAATTTGATTATTAGTTCATTTTGATGATTAAATTAAACTTTATAAAATTTAATTCTGGAAAAATTCTTTTAAAAAAGCAAAAAAGAATTTGAGAAAAAATAAAACATTTCAGTAGAGCCCTGCATAAAAATAATTAAGATATACATAACTGAGAAACACTTTCATATCTTTTAATTTATTATTTACATTGAAATGTAACTTTAAATAGGCTAAAGGAGTGTGTTCAATAACTAATAACCATATTAGCAAATATTTGCTGCAATATCGAATTTGGTATCAAAAACCATTAAATGTATCTGGTTTCAATATCGACTGCTGAAATTTTGGTATTGTGACAACACTAGAAGCAGCTACATTATTGTTAAACAAGCAAATAATACCAAAATCTACATGACAGTTACAGAACTTACCTTCATCAATTCAAAGATAACTTCAAGTAGATACTTGGCCTTTGTTGCTTTCTGGCTATAAATAGGGTTTTCTTTTATTTGTCTCAATTTACTTTGTTCGTTTTAGACTTGATGGAAGTAAAAGAAGAAAGTCAAGAACTGAATGACACGGAGGAGAAACACCATCAGTATCATACATTTGATAATTTCATCACTGGTGAAGAATCTTCTAGTGGCTCAAAGACTGAAAATAATTTCTCACAGAAAATAACTCTAAAAACAAAATCCAAAAATTATTTCTCCTGCTCTCACTGTGGAAAAATGTTTGCACAAAAAAGAAACCTTAACGCTCACTTAAAGCTTCACACTGGTGAGATGCCCTTCACATGCCATCAGTGTGGAAAGAGTTTCCTACTAAAAGGAAACCTTGGCAATCACTTAAAAATTCACACTGGAGAGAAGCCTTTCTCATGCTTTCAATGTGGAAAAGGTTTTGCAGTTAAAAGAGACCTTAAGTGTCACATGAGAATTCACACAGGAGAGAAGCCTTTTACATGCCCTCAATGTGGCAAGAGTTTCACGAAGAAAGGACAGCTTGATGTTCACAAGAAAATCCATTCTGGAGAAAAGCCCTTCTCCTGCCATCAGTGTGGAAAGAATTTCAGAGAGAAAGGAGATCTTAAGCGTCACATGAGAATTCACACTGGAGAGAAGCCTTTCACCTGCTCTCAATGTGGAAAGAGTTTCACACAAGCAGCCCATCTCACAGTTCATCTGCACTATCACTCTGGATTTAAGCCATTTAACTGTGATCAGTGTGGAAAGAAATTTACAGTGGCATCACAGCTAAAGGTACACATGACAACTCACACAAATAAGAAGCCTCACGTGTGTTCTTTTTGTGGAAAGAGTTTTGCTAACTCGGGACACCTGAAAGCACACGAGAGAGTGCACAGTGGAGAAAAGCCATTCACATGCATTTCATGTGGGAAGAGTTTCACCCAATTAAGTAGTCTAAAGACTCATTTAAAAAAGCGTTGCCCAAAATTGTCATTGTGAACAAAGTTCATTTCAGGGTCAACACTTATTTAATGTAACAACTTCAGTCAGTTCACTAGATCTGTTTGAAAGTAATAAAATCATTTATTAGAACAAAAAATAATAAAATGCATAAATGAGAGGTATCTACCATATTTGATGTCATTAGATTGACAGGACTAACCTTTAGCAGATCGCATATAAAGTGAAATTATATATGACATAAGACCTTATCTTTCATTTCCATTTAGTAATTTAGCAGACACTTATCCAAAGCGACTTACAAATTAGGAACATAGCAAGCAATTTGTCATTCAACAGTCTGCCGTGTTGCACTGTCAGGTTCTTAAAGTTGCTGGAGTAGTATAGAAGCTAGTGTAGAAGGAATAGACATACAAGATTTTTTATATTGTTAAATATTAAGAGTTCATTTAGTGTGGATGGTTAAGTGCTCTCGGAATAGATGTGTTTTCAGCTGGTTCTTGAATGTTGTGATGGTTTCAGCAGATCATGTGGAGATTGGAAGCTCATTCCACCACAGAGGAAGAGAAAGTGAATGATCGTGAGTCCTGAGTGCCTTGGACTACTAGAGCATCTGAACAGAATACCCATAATCCAAAGAGCACCATTGGGAATTGTTATACACCCAAGTAGCAATTCTTGCATGCTGTGTTTGACTGTAATCATGAAATAGACTTTGTGCCTCTGTGACGGGACCATCGGGTGCTGCTCGTTCATTGATCACAGAGAGTGAGTTGGGACATAGACCTGGAGGAGTGAATTGAAGTAAGAGGGTGCTGTTCCAAAGGCTGTCCTGAAGGTCAGAGTCAAAGCCTCAAATTTGATGCGGGCAGCTACAGGTAGCCAGTGCAGTGACATCAAGAGTGGGGTGACGTGAGCTGTCTTTGGTTGATTTGTCTTTGGCTGACGCACTGCTGCATTGTGGAACATCTGCAGTGGCTTAATCGAGTTAGCTGGGAGGCCGGCTAGAAGAGCACTGCAGTAGTCCAGTCTTGAAATGACCAGAGCTTGGACCAGGAGCTGTGCAGCATATTTAGACAGGAAAGGTCTGATTTTCCAAATGTTGCACTTTCATGGTGCAAATGACAAAACTGCTTTAACAACACCTTGTTTTACTTCGAGAAATAGCCTTTATTTCTTCTATGTGTTTTGAACTGCCTCTTTCCTCTCACTTCATCACAGTCTGTTGATGCATTCGGCCTCTGTCACCAGCAGCTCATGGATCTCTTCGAGGCTATCACTCACTGCCACATCCCTGATAATCCATTCTGTTTAAATGCTTTGATCTAATACAGCCGGCAACTGATTGAGATTTTCAGTATAGAAACGCATACATATTCATGTGGAAGCACAAGAAATGTAACGCATTCTGGGAGGAGCGGAAAATGAGTGCCTGGACTGTGGCCGAAGCGGGGCTGAGTGCCATCTTGTGAAATGCACTACTCCCTCCAGTGAAATTCTGATCGCTACGCTCAGCTCGCATACTTTGACAGCCGCAAGACTACGCAGAATGCTGTGGGTGCACGTTATATGTCAGGATTGTTGGGAAAACGTGCTTGGTAAATTAACTAATGACCTGTGGCTTGCACATTTTCATGTGTAACGTCGCACATTTGATGTTTATGCAAGAAACTGCGACTGCTATTTTACCGACAATAGCACAACCATGCAGTTATAGATTAGAGACATTCAGATCAGCTTGATTTCTGGTCAGTTCGTCTGTTAAAAATAAAAAAAGAAGCTTATTGGTCACTTGAAGAGAACACAAGAGCCCGCTCCAACAATAGAACGATTTTTTTTTCTGTCATGCTTGATGTCCTTTTCCAGGTGCTGGAACCATTAACTCACCAGGGAGTCCTGACGGTCAAGTGATTAACGACCTCCCGCTGGCAGATGCTAATGCATGATCCATCTCTCACCTACTGGCCGTTGATTATGTTGATGAAGCTAGCACCTGAAAATCACTGGAAAAAAATCAGCTACTGTGATGCTGTCTGAAGGGACAACCGCAGGCGATCTTGGATGGCTTTTAGGAGAGATGGGGACTCCCTCAATGTGCCAGAGCTATTAATGGTTCCCATATCCCGGTCACTTCCTGTGATGATGCAAAGGACTATTTTAATTGTAAAGAAAGTTACTCTATCATATTATAGCGGATGTAAATAAGCACTACTGGTGAGTAAAGTTACACCATAACACATATACATAAATATGAACGAACAGCTAGGCTATTTGTATATCCCAGTAAGGTAGCAAGTCCGTTTGTTGACTTGTTTGTCATCGATAGGTTTACCAATTACCAATCACTTTTACTTGAGCTAAAGTTGCCGAGGGTTGTGGTTCAATACCTCATTTGTGTCTTTCTGTTTCTCTGTGTAGGTCACCTGGTAAATTTAAGGTGTACAGGTCCCTATTTTGCTTCTAGGCGACCATGCATACCCTCTCTTGAGTTGGCAGATGAAGGGATTTCCAGACAATTGACATCTAACCAGAGAAGAGAGGCTCTTCAACTACCGACTGAGTCATGCACACATTACTGTTGAATGTGCTTATGAAGGGCTAAAGGGGAGATGGAGGTGTCTGCTGAAGACGGTGAAAGTGAGCAAAGTGACAAAAATGCCCCCTAAATTCAAAATGTAGGAGCAAAAAATGCCCCCACAATGAATTCCTCAATTTAGGCCTAATTGTACATATTATTACATAAAGTATAAGCTGATATCGATTGAATTTCATGGGTAAGAGGTAATCAATTCTCAATCTAGTTATTTATATTGAGAATTTATGTTAATCACGGGCATGACCCCTCACTTTCAATAAAACCAAAGTCCATCCCCCACACTTTTTCACAGGGCAAATGTGTTTAAGCTGTGTCTTTCATACAGCAAATGTCTAAATGTGTAAAGCAAAAGTTAAAATTCACTGGTCAATCATGTAATTAATTAAATAAAAAAAAAAAGATCAATTGAGAGCCTTAAAAATATACCTTATATATTTGTTTGTCTTGCGCTAATCTTTCTGTCCTCCTCACTTTTGAAATGATTGCTACGCCCCTGATGTTAATTGTTTGATTAAATGTAATTATTTGACATAAAATGCCACCTTATGTTTTTTTCTTTGATTAGAAAAAAATTCCCCCTGAAAATCAAGGGGGCAAGGATCGCCCCTTAATGGAAAAGTTAATTTCTGACCCTGATGAGAGTGTATATTTTATTTAATATTTTGCTTTAATCATTTTAATCACATTTTAGCTTTTTAAAATGTACAAATTTTACATTCTATAAATGCATATGATGTCAGTAATTTTTTTTTTTTTACGATAATGATACAAGCTGTTGTCACTATTTTAAATTTCATGCACGTTTAATACAACATGTTCACAAGGTTGTACAGGTGCTGGTCATATAATTAGAATATCATCAAAAAGTTGATTTATTTCACTAATTCCATTCAAAAAGTGAAACTTGTATATTATATTCATTCATTACACACAGACTGATATATTTCAAATGTTTATTTCTTTTAATTTTGATGATTATAACTGACAACTAAGGAAAATCCCAAATTCAGTATCTCAGAAAATTAGAATATTGTGAAAAGGTTCAATATTGAAGACACCTGGTGCCACACTCTAATCAGCTAATTAACTCAAAACACCTGCAAAGGCCTTTAAATGGTCTCTCAGTCTAGTTCTGTACGCTACACAATCATGGGGAAGACTGCTGACTTGACAGTTGTCCAAAAGACGACCATTGACACGTTGCACAAGGAGGGCAAGACACAAAATGTCATTGCAAAAGAGGCTGGCTGTTCACAGAGCTCTGTGTCCAAGCACATTAATAGAGAGGCGAAGGGAAGGAAAAGATGTGGTAGAAAAAAGTGTACAAGCAATAGGGATAACCGCACACTGGAGAGGATTGTGAAACAAAACACATTCAAAAATGTGGGGGAGAACCACTACGCACAGACGTATGCAAGACATGGGTTTCAGCTGTCGCATTCCTTGTGTCAAGCCACTCTTGAACAACAGACAGCGTCTGAAGCGTCTCGCCTGGGCTAAAGACAAAAAGGACTGGACTGCTGCTGAGTGGTCCAAAGTTATGTTCTCTGATGAAAGTAAATTTTGCATTTCCTTTGGAAATCAGGGTCCCAGAGTCTGGAGGAAGAGAGGAGAGGCACACAATCCACGTTGCTTGAGGTCCAGTGTAAAGTTTCCACAGTCAGTGATGGTTTGGGGTGCCATGTCATCTGCTGGTGTTGGTCCACTGTGTTTTCTGAGGTCCAAGGTCAACGCAGCTGTATACCAGGAAGTTTTAGAGCACTTCATGCTTCCTGCTGCTGACCAACTTTATGGAGATGAAGATTTCATTTTCTAACAGGACTTGGCACCTGCACACAGTGCCAAAGCAACCAGTATCTGGTTTAAGGACCATGGTATCCCTGTTCTTAATTGGCCAGCAAACTCGCCTGACCTTCACCCCATAGAAAATCTATGGGGTATTGTGAAGAGGAAGATGCGATATGCCAGACCCAACAATGCAGAAGAGCTGAAGGCCACTATCAGAGCAACCTGGGCTCTCATAACACCTGAGCAGTGCCACAGACTGATCGACTCCATGCCACGCCGCATTGCTGCAGTAACTCAGGCAAAAGGAGCCCCAACTAAGTATTGAGTGCTGTACATGCTCATACATTTCAGTTGGCCAAGATTTCTAAAAATCCTTTCTTTGTATTGGTCTTAAGTAATATTCTAATTTTCTGAGATACTGAATTTGGGATTTTCCTTAGTTGTCAGTTATAATCATCAAAATTAAAAGAAATAAACATTGAAATATATCAGTCTGTGTGTAATGAATTAATATAATATACAGGTTTCACTTTTTGAATGGAATTAGTGAAATAAATCAACTTTTTGATGATATTCTAATTATATGACCAGCACCTGTATATGAAGGTAAATCTGTAGCAAAACTGGACAGCTTATAGATTTGAATTTTAGAACTTGTACAAAAAATATTTGTAAGTTTAAATTTACACTCGCAGCCCTGATTTGAAAGCTTGTAAATTACAAATGAGACTTGAAGTTGCATGGTTATTTACTTCATCGCATTTAAGTATTAGGACGCTCAAGTATTCATGTAAAACATGAACTAATATGACATTAAAATGTGTTGTCAATGACTTTATGCCTCATTCTATGAGTACAATGGAACGTTATGTAGAACGGGCCACAAAATGGAACCACGATATGCAGAAAAGGACTTTTTTTTTCTTTTTTTTTTTTAAATCATCTTGAATACAGCCCGGTTACAATACGAGTCCACAAGTTTCCTTTGGAATGAGTCTTCATCCCAAAGTAAGGCACCTAGTTTTGCTGCTGTCCAACCACAGAGATCCATTGTTTTTCTGTTTCATCATATTGGGATTCCAGTGGGCAAAGTTTAAATCCTGTGCTTTGGCACACTGTCCTACAATGATTACCTGTTAGGTGAGTAGGGGTTCCTTTGCCACATTTCAAATGCATTCAGCCACATGAGCATTTACAATTCAAATGCAATGTGGTCACATGCGTTTTCGAAGTAGGGCTGCAGAATTGATCACAATCAAAATGAAATCGCAATATGAGCATGTGCAATTTATCATGCGCATAATATCTATTCAAAATCGCAATATGATGCGCAGGTGATAAGCGGTGCCTGGTTTCCTCCAGGCATGACGCTTGTAATTGAGGCCAATCTCAATTCCAAATTCAGTCTTCGTTTCATCAGACCAGAGAATCTTGTTTCTCACAGTCTGAGGGTGCTTTTTTTTTTTTTTTTCGCTAATTCCAAGAAGGCTTTCATGTGTCTTGCACTGAGGAGAGGCTTCCATCTGGCCACTCTGCCATGACACCCAGATCGGTGGAGTGTTGCAGTGATGGTTGTTCTTCTGCAAGTTTCTCCCATCTCCACACATGATCTTTGGAGCTCAACCAGAGTGACCATCGGGTTCTGGGTCACCTCACTTACAAAGGCCCTTCTCCCCCAATGGGGGTTATGCGCAACAAACTTCTGTATTCCATAAAACAGGTCACATCGCTTCCAGTTCCGTACGTTCTACGCTGACATGGCACTGTTTTACTCAAGATGCCTTCAGGAACTACCAAAGATGAGCATAACCGATGTCCATCGCATATGCAGGTTGACATCAAAAACTCCTGCCACCAAAGTGGATAAGGGATTTAAGCTATATGCTTCCTCATACATATGCAACTACGAGGATATGTAGTAGCCCCTAACGGAAATGCTGTACAATATGTCACAAGCTAGCTAATGCTAACATAAACTTCCTAGTCTTATCTATGGATCTACATAATCACATTAACACATTGTTAATTTTTTCACCAGTATCAAATAAAGACAGACTAACTGGTGCTGTTAGCATCAGAGCAGCCTGTCACAGGTCTATGAGGAAAAGCGAGAAGCCACACAGCCTGAGAGTAATGTTAGGGTTGGTTTGGGTGTTCTGTTTGAGTTCTCAGTCTGTTTCAGTTCAGGGACAGTTTTTACCAAGCATTTCAGAGTTGGAATAAGAATAGACGAATCCGTGATCATGACCAAGTCCCTTTGTTATCCTGAGATGCTTGGTAAATGCATGCACAGTTGTTCCAAGTTCGTTGTTGTTGTTTGTCTACTTGTTAAAAGATGAGGATAGTGAGGTCACTGGGGTATAGTTGAATGACTGTAAATCCTTAATTCTTGAGTGCCACCTTTTATTCCATGTTATTCATAATCAGGCCTCCCAAAATAAAATTCCCTCTATTACACACAGTATTAACAAATTCTGTTATTGTATTTATTGTATTAATGGCATTGCCAAACTTGCCCCAGCAACCTAACTAGACTGATACTCAAAATCAATGTCAGTGTTTGTAAAAATTTCCCTCCATATACTTTTGTACAGATTGTTCTTCGGGATTCGGACCCTGTCATCCTCGTATCAAATCGGTGCTCGTGTGTAGCTGGTACTGCAGTGTGCAACCACATTGTTGCTTTGCTGTTTCAAACAGCAAATTATTCATTATTCTTGATGTGCAGGTTGTGCCCCCTGTCCACTCCAGCACTGAGACAGAGCAGCAATGGCACAAGCCCAGAATAGCTGTGTTGAGACATGACTCCTGGTATTAGTGATATTAAAATATAAACAGTAAGACAACTGTATTGGAAGCATGTTTTGTCAATGCCACAGTCCAACTTGTAATGATCCGGATCCTTAGAAGGACAGCGATGAATTATTAAATGCAATTTGTTTGCTCTCATTGTTTTGACCTAGGCAGTCATAGGTAATATGTCACATACTTTGCCTGACTATTTAGTATTTTGTGTTTTTTTTTTTTTCTTTTAATTGTCTTGTCTCATAATGTTGATAAAAATAATTGTTGTTGTTTTTGTCAGGGAGTGAAAACCTGGGCCAATAAACAAAATGGTCATCACAAGACCAAGACCCACCTGGCTCATGGAAGGAGGAATCAGGTGAGTTAGTTAGCTCCTATTACTGCATCATGCAAGGTTTTACAATCCACAGGGTCATAGGCAGTATGGTAAATGTTATTACTATATCACATGCTGTACTCAGTGGTATTGTTGAATACCCCTGTTGTACACTTATCGCAAAAACTGTTCCTCCAACATATTTACTTGTCAGTGCAATTGCTGTCTTTCACATTTTCACTATTACTGTCTTTTACAGAAGTACACTCTACAAGGGCTTGGTTGGGAACTTGACATCGCTTTGCTACAGATTGGAGACACATACAAAGACTTTGACATTACAGAGAAACCTTTAGTAGCATCTAAGGGCATATGTGATCAGAAGACTCTTGTTGAGACAGCTTTTGGCTTAGCACAAATGGGGAGTGTGCTCTCTTACCAGCAGCCTATATTGCCCACAAAGTCGATCAACATGCACCAAGATCCTCCACCTTACCCACCGCTGCCTCTTGGGGAGTACAGGGTTCACCCAACAGAATGTGTGCATGTGTGCACTGAAGAGGAGCACTTACACCTTAAAAGCTTGATAGTCACACTGGACATGGCCTGTAAGATTGAGGCTGCCACAAGAGAGCAGGCAGCGGAACAGGAGTGGCATCAGCTCCATAGGCCTAGGATCACCTCACGTTTTAGAGAGGTGTGTTTTGTCAGGGGAGTGAGTTCTACAGAGTCTCTTGCAGAAATAATCCTCAAAGGAACAAGGCAGACAGCAGAAATGAGAAGAGGTGCAGACATGGAGTTTGAGGCAGCAGTGGAGTACCGCAGGATGAAAAATGTCAACTACACGCCCTGTGGCCTCGTCATCCACCCTGATGCCCCTTGGCTTGGTGCCTCACCAGATGGCTTGATTTATGATCCATTCACACAGCCACCATTGGGACTGGTTGAGATAAAGTGCCCTGATGTGAAGAACTATGTGGACTGTAAATACCTTCGAATGCAGCATGGCACTTTAGCACTCTGTGAAAGCCACTTGTATTACTGGCAGGTGCAGGGTCAACTGTTGATCAATGGCCTGCAATGGTGCGATTTTTGTGATCTGTGCCCAGGGTGACATGCTGGTGCAGCGTATATATGTTGACCCGAAGATAACAGCAGCCATCAGAGAGAGGGTGGACCAGTTTTATTTTAATGTGTATATGCAAAAGTATTTCTCCAAAAGGTTGTTATGATTGATGCAGGATAATGTGAGTTGTAAAGTTGGTTGCTTAACCATTTTTATTTTTCCTATTTTTTATAGACTTTTTTTTTTGGAGAGCTCTGATGGGCAATTTTAATGTTTCATTGAATAATTTAGATTATTAAAAAGTATGTTCGTCAAAAGTTTACACAGTAATTGTACTGTATATATTGCAATGAACAAAGAGAAAAAAAAAAATTCCCCACACAGACTTATTTTTCAGTGACAAAAATAATAAGCATTTCAAATAAAAAAATAACATTTTAAATACAATTTATATCTCATTGTGACTGTATAAAATAAGTTTTCTATGACGGGATGTCAGTGCTCGGATTCAAACCTTCATTCATTGTTTTTTTCCCAAAAATCGATATTCTTCGGATGTTGATTTTCCTAAGAAAACAATCTAATATTGAGACTGTTTTACTATTTGGTTATTAGTCCCTGATTTCAGGGTGGTGCCCCGTCAATGTTAATCCTTATTAATATTCTGTTGATTTTTGATAATTGATAATTATCTTTGATGATTGAATTTGAATGATCAATAAGCTAGTGTTAATTTTAATTAATGTTTCATCAATGTTAACAATTAACAATTATCTTTGATAATTGTTGATTTAAAGGATTTAAAAAAGCTGACATTGATTCTCATCAATGTTCTATTGATTTTAATAATTAATAATTATCTTTGATAATTATTAATTATTGCTAATAACCAAACTTGCTCCTAAACGTAGCACACTACATTTACTGGAGTCCCATATGAGGTTTTAATGAGTTAGATTCAATTGATTAATTTAAATATTAATTAATAACTACAGAAATGATTATTAATTATTACTGATAGTAACACTGATCTAAACAACCAGTAAAGCCCTACATAATAATTGGTGCCCCGTGTGAGGCATCCTACGTGCCAGTTCTGTCACAGTGTGTATGCATAAGAATCCAAAGTAATAACTTGAATCCTTACTTCAAAGTTTGGTTCTGTTTGACAATTTACTTCTCAAAACTTGCCAAACATAAGCCAGTGTGGTGTGAAAGTGCTCTTAAGAGTGAATTAGGGGTAAATTTACTATAGTCTGCTTAAAACCTGCTGTTGTTGTTATTGAACTCCTAACACTTTCATCTAAATGTTACAGAGAGGTGCCAAGTCACTTCATTGACGTCCATCAAAGAGAGAACACAGTGAAATTTGCACATTACATAACAGTAGACCGTAAGCCACAGGTCGAAGCCTCTCAACTGTGCTTTCGTGTTAGCATTATATCAACTGTAAAACAACAAGCTGTCAGAGCCACTATCACAAGAATTTTTACGGCCCCAGTAAAATGAGTCACCAATCGCCCTGCGTGACTGGAGCTGAAGCTCCACAGAGGTTAGTCAACCCAGCACTGCAATATGTAGTTGCTGCTGTCCTCCGTCTCTCCATAGAGGAGAGAGATACCTTAACGGCTACAATATTAGTCGTTGTGATGACGCATTGCAGGAACTAGTTGATTATGTCAGCAACCCGGTCGGAAAGCCAATGCGCACAATCCTGGACCTTGTGGGCCAAATGTTCCTTCTTCATCACCGGAAAACCCAACTGCAAACCGCCGAGCACCAGGCCCAGCTCGCACAGCTGCAGGGCAGCTACCAAGCGGTGCAGAGGGAAAATCTCAGCCTGCACCAAGAAATTAGGTGCACTCAAGCTGAGAAAGTCCAGGCACAGGAAGATAATGCCTGGATGCAGGAGGAAAACGAAACCCTGCGCAGGCAGCTTCAAGCTGCCCAGCTAAAAGTAGAGTCAGATCAGGTAAGTGCAGCTGAAACGCACCGCACGACATCTGACATAGAAGAGGGCTCCCTTTTTAGCGATACATGTAGAAATGTGCCCCTGAGAAACCCAGAAACACACGCTAGGAGCAGAGCTGCCCCTAGTGGTACAGTCTCTGACTTCGTCCTCCAAGACACCTTTGAAAATCCTCCAGCGGCCCGCTGGTTGGATGCAGGTGCCCCTCCTTACAGTTGCCCTCCTCAGTCAGTTTTAAGTCACACCACCGTGCGTTTCAAACCGACTGATTCCACACCACGAAGGGGGGACGATTATTTTCAAGCCCAGAGTGGTGTAAGCAGCTCAAAGATCCCATTAGCCAGGCAGCTGTACGCAACCCGGGGTCCACCCCCACGTGTCGATTGGACTCCTTCCCCACCACAAAGGGGAGGAAGTCGTCCTCATCGCTATAGTGATCCGAGTGACTATGATGTTTCGGACGACCTGTGGTCATACCGACACCAACGCTAGCGCATCCGACAACTCGAGTCCCTCGTAGGGGACATAGAATGTTTTAACCCAAGTAATCGAGATTCAAACATCGACAATTATCTTAGGGAAATTGATCGCGTGAAAAACTCAAGCTTATATGGAAGACCACGGAAATGAGTGTCCATGCGTTCATGGAAACGCTACTGACTGGTACACGAAACCGCTACTCAGCTCCGTGTAAAGCCCTACGCGAGGAGTATTCGCTGTATATCGATGAAGCCTCCGCTACCATAGCTGCTTTTGCCATCACCCAGAAAAGGCATTAGTATTATAGACACCTGAGAACCACGTACTTCCAAGGAAGTAACGAACCAGGTCTGGAGGAGGAACGAGCTTTCAAGTCTCTTTTCCTTCACAACCTCCATGAGTGCGTGCGATATGACGTCACGATGCACTGCAGAATGGGCAACCCCACCATGCAGGAAATCAGAAAGTATGCGCAACTGGCATGGGAGACACGCGTGCGCCCTGCCCAAGGGCACGAAGGCGACGCCAGAGCCCTGGGGATCCAAGCCTCAGAATATGCAGACCTAGCGCTTGAAGGCAACAAAATGCCTCACGTTAAGGTGAATGCTAGAACAGGACCACAAAGGCACCGATCACCCCGCCAGCAGGGTAAGCAACAGAACCAGGGGGATGGTAACCAGACACACCCCCAGGGTCACGGCAGGCCTAAACGACAAAACGTTCGCCGGCCGAAAGGAAATGCGCATTTCGAACGAAAACCCAAACAAGAAGGTGAGTGGGTAGAAAAGGTTTCAAATCCCCTCAGAGAACAAGATTTGAGAGAGGAAATGGAGGATATAAGGAGACGCTTGACTGAGTTAGTAACTAAGCTTGACGTGCTCCGTTGTTCACCAGGTTCGTCGACTTCAAAGGAACACGGCACTGAAACCCCGTCAGTATGGCTAGACGATGTACCCCCTCCCGTTAACGCCAAAGTTTACTTTTTAGGTCGGGAAAAGGGGAACAGGGTCCAAGTTGCTCCCCAAAACAGTCACTCCTAACATGCCACACCCTCCTTTTATGACCTTCTTGGGTGATCTGTACCGTAAGGGCAACGCCTGACACATGGGTCATTCAACTCCCACGCACTACTCGACACCAGTTCCGAAATAGTCTAATGGGTTCCAACACCTTCGCAGAGGTGGCTAGAGCAAAGCTCTCCCTTGGCAAACCGTTATAGACAGAGAGCTGCAACGTAAGCATCACAAGCTACACGCAAGATAGGTCGTCTATCACAAAACGGGCCTGGATTGACACCTTTCAAGGGATGATAATAATAGACCCTGTTTACATATGTCCCATTAATACGGAACCACTGTTAGTTGGCCATGACCTACTGAACCGATTGGCTCCGCTCATTGACTGCCGTCGTGGACACGTGGGCTCAGGTTGACATACCGAGACCACTTGGTCCAGAAAACAGTTCACCAGCTTCAGATGCACACGTCGCCATCGTCCAAAAATCCAGCAGAGACGACGACTCCAATAAGAACAATTACAGGGCCTGGGTAAAACCCTTCAGGGTACTATAGTCACTGTAAATTTGCAATCCGTTCTTATCAATAACACTTTGCACGCTTTAGGGACTTTGTCAGAGAAAACAACTTATGTGTGTATCGTTAGAGATCTAATGCAGGATCTTAGGGAAATTGGCTCCTCAGTCAACAGTCTGAGTGGTGGAAGTATTCCAGCTTACCTGGTCTCCCTAGACCTTGTCGAACAAATCCTTAGATCTGCTACTATCTCCGTTGTGCAACCTTCACAGATAAACATGGCATATAGTTTTGGCATTGAAATTCCAATCCATGTAAATCCTCAGAACCTCAAAATAGGATTTATCCTCAATCTACCATCATAGGCAGAATATATATAGACTAAAATCTGTATTTAATGTTGGTTTTCAGAGAGGTAATGCACACATTCTCCTCAAAACACCACCAACACTCGCCTACCATGATGAGGACCCCTCGCTCTACCTTATCCCTAACCTAAACAGGTGTACCAAGACAAAGTGCATTCACTGGGTTTGTCAAAACGCAACCCCTTTGTTAGAGAGGTGACTAACTTCCTCCCTGAACAAGTGTCATGGTAGCATGTCCATCAAAGATGAAGGAACAGAGACAAAGGTAGAACGAGCAGGCAGTCGCTGGCTTGTTAACACACCAGCCACCGAAGTCATACGACTGCCATGATACAGCCACTATGCTAAGGCCACTAAACTAAGGCTACCAAACCAAACGGTGTTCTTAATGGTTCCCCAAGGAGCCACCATGCACATTGAAGATATTGTCCTCCATCATCTCAAAGTCGACAAACATGACGCAGAAATTGAGATCATGGACGCATTTAGAGGTCACAGCCTCACCGTTTATGACACCCTTCAACAGCAGCTTCAGGCTGAAGGGATTGGAATTAGTGAAGTTGAGTCTCAAACCGACTGGCTTGACCACTATATTTCATAGTCACATAAGCAGATCATCATCTTACCGAGAACACCCTATCAGTTTGGTTGCCCTCTGGCTCCTCCTTAGTGGTTGGATCATCATCGCAATTATTGCACACGCCATGTACAGGTACATTCAACACCTACAGGCCAGACTGGACTCACTTCTCATACAGCCGCGTTTTACACACCAGTCTGAGCCCATCCCACAGGTTAACCCCAATCATTTCCAAGGATAAGCCTTTTAACCTTTAACCCTCCTTTCCTCTAACATTTTGTTCCTAGTAACCAATGTCAGGTTCTACTTTGATTTTGTGTTATGACCAAAGAACAACAAAGGATTGTGTTATGGTTAATGCTGTGCCTTCCAATAACTTGAAATGTTTATGTGTGATGAATGTAGTTTTAGATTTAGCTAGAAGTTCTATGCCCAGATGTGCCTCAATCTCTGTCCAGACAATAAAGCCTCTGTGAACTCTAATGAACTGTATGGACTGTGCAACCATTTCTCTTTCCTATCAGGAATACATGGATGGCATAACCCACAGGTTACTGTGAACCGACAAGAACTGTTTGGCCCTTCAGTTGCTCTAAAGATGCTGGACAACAACCAACTCTTCAGAACAAAGGGGGGAATGTTGGGTCTCATGTATTCAGATAGAAGACAAAGGCAGGCCTAACACAGTCGTAAAAACATAACTCAAGCCCCCACCTTCTAAGTCGTAAATCTTACTGATAAAAATCGCACCAAAATCAAACAAAGGGAGTCCAATACAGACTACAAATCCATGAAGCCTTGCTCACTAAAGGATCGAACTCTCAACTCCTATTGGATGAGGCACACAACAGAATGTCCCTCAAACATGACATCATCAGGAGTTGAAATACCTCTGAAATGTTTCGTGAATTTACTTCCAGCGACTTTGTTCACCGAATATAGACGTAGCTTTTTTTTTGCTGCTCTCCGGTGCAACCTCTTGGCACAAGGAAGTAATGTCCGACTTGAAACTGTAGCCATACAATCTCCATCTCGCTGGACGAGTTGAGATTACTCTGTGTTCAACCAAACACTCTAACTGATCCGAAGGAGACCGCCGAGCAATTCGCATCTTCATCCATTTGTCTACAGAAGTGAAGAGATTAAAGATTTCTCTTCCATCTTCAATCAAGTCGACATTTCTGAGTTCTCCGCCAGCCTGCCGAGAATCAACAGCCGTACCGCCCACCGAGAATCAACAGCCGTACCGCCCACCGACAGAGCAAGGAAACGGCCTCCCGTCATCACCCGAGCCTCAAGGAACCGGGTCAGAGTTAAAAGACGGAGGAAAACACATTCTACCTGTGTCCTCATGCGATTCAAGTAAGAGGTTTACGTCTGGGCAGAGACAGAATATTATAGTGTGTTATTCTTGTGTTTCAAGGTTTTTGCTTGTACAGTTTACGGACCGCCATGTCCGCTCATTATTAATACTCAGGGTATTATCACGAATTTGTTTTGCTGTATTGTGGTCCAACCAAATTGGACTGTTGTGCAATTTCGCCATCACGGGTGAGACAGCAACTGAGTTCATCCATTAAAGAGTCAAATAATGTGGGACTTTTACGAGCCGTCCACCGCGTCTCTGAGTGATGAACACAGCTGCTTTCTTTCCAACGATCGCGAAATCGGCTTTAGGGCTGTCACTTAATCATCTCTCTCTCTCTCTCTCTTACTAATCACACACACACACACACACACACACACACACACACACACACACACACCTTATGTGTTATAAGATTATTTTGATTTCCATATCTAATCATATCACTGTTTAGTTTGTAGTTGTAAGTCGGAAGTTTATTGACTGCATTGTATTAATTATTAATTGATATTACTGCATAAATAAACTTTGTTTATATTACAAAGAGATTTTTTGCATACACCTGTGTCATGCTGATGGGATGTCAGTGCACGGATTCAAACCTTCATTCATTGTTTTTTTTCCCGAAAATCGATATTCTTCGGATGTCGATTTTCCTAAGAAAACAATCTAATATTGAGACTGTTTTACTATTTGGTTATTAGTCCCTGATTTCAGGATGGTGCCCCGTCAATGTTAATCCTTATTAATATTCTATTGATTTTTGATAATTGATAATTATCTTTGATGATTGAATTTGAATGATCAATAAGCTAGTGTTAATTTTAATTAATGTTTCATCGATGTTAACAATTAACGATTATCTTTGATAATTGTTGATTTAAAAGGATTTTAAAAAGCTAACATTGATTCTCATCAATGTTCTATTGATTTTAATAATTAATAATTATCTTTGATAATTATTAATTATTGCTAATAACCAAACTTGCTCCTAAACGTAGCACACTACATTTACTGGAGTCCCATATGAGGTTTTAATGAGTTAGATTCAATTTATTAATTTAAATATGAATTAATAACTACAGAAATAATTATTAATTATTACTGATAGTAACACTGATCTAAACAACCAGTAAAGCCCTACAAAAGAGTTGCTCTCATTGGTCACCCAGTATAAATAAAGGCTATTGAATGAATTAATGTGAACACAATCTAAGTCTGCAACAAAGTCATTACCACAGGGGTATGCAAGATGAATATCACACGACACAAAACGTATCTGGTATAGAATCTGATGTCATTGTCCGATGCTGAAAACCTCTCCAAGCCAAATGATTGCTTCAGTGTAACCTCTTCCAGCCTCTTTCGTAGTTCTTCTATCACCTGCTGTTGTGCTTCTATTTTCTCACATGCTATATCCAAAGCTGATGGTTCTGGTTTGGCATCATAATCGTGGCACTGAAGCAACACTTCAACATACATGTTTTCCTCTTCAGTTACTTTATCCTCTGGCCGTTGTGTTCTCTCCCAGATGCTTGGTCTGGCTGCCGGTAGAGAGAAGTTGTTCCAGGCAAACAACACAGGCACAGCCCCCTCTTTTAAGCGTCGTCGCCCACCGTGAATGACATCCGTGGAGACTAAATGTCTACTACAGACTGTCGTGGTCCTATTAATTACCAAATTTTCACGTCTCACATTACATATCCATATTTTTTTTAAAGTTTCATCCTTTGGGAAGTGGTGGAAACTTACAGTGGAATTGAACTTCCCTGACAACGCGCATTGAGGTACACAGCAGAAATCACTGTTAAGATTTTCCCGCTTCTGGTACTTTATCGGTTTTGACAAAGCCATTTTCTTCTCACTAACATTCAGATATTAAAAATAAAAATAAAATGCAAACAATAATCCGAATAAACTAGGTTAGCAGATTAATGTTACTTTTCCGGCAAGCGGATGTGGTGAGACCAGTTTTCCGGTTTGGTCATATGATGTTCGTCATATACCCTATTGCTCAGTTTGGCCGGGCGGCCAGCTCTAGGAAGACACCTGGTTGTTCCAAAAAACTATTTGTAGCCTTCCCCAGATCTGTGCCTCGACACAATCCTGTCTCTGAGCTCTGCACTCAGTTCCTTTGACCTCATGGCTTGATTTTTGCTCTGATTTGCATTTTCAGCTGTGAGACCTTATATAGTCAGGAGTGTGCCTTTCCAAATCATGTCCAATTAATGGAATTTGCCACAGGTGGACTCCTATTCCAAGTGTAGAAACAACTCAAATATGATCCAGAGAAATGGGACGCACCTGAGCTAAATTTCAAGTGTCACAGCAAAGGGTATTTCAGTTTTTTCTTTTTAATAAATTTGCAAAGTTATCAAAAATCAGTTTTTTTACTTTGTCATTATGGGGTATGGAATGTGGATTGATGTGAAAAATAAAAATAATTTAAAGCATTTTAGCATAAGTCTGCCACATAACAAATTGTGAAAAAAATGAAGGGGTCTGAATGCCCTGTGTGTGATCTGCATGTGTCTAAACAGTATATTGTGAATAAAAAGTTTGGAAAGACAAAGAAAAAATTCAGTGATTCTGTGCTTAATCTTTGTCATCTAAAGAAATGATGAATGAAATACAAAGATATGCTAAGCATATCCTGCATTATTTAAGTCAAGAAATTCAAGTGGTATGACAAAAAGAATGTGTGAGCAGAGAGCATGATGAGTACTTTTTGAGGAGGCACCTCGTGCTTTTTTTAAATACAGTATATACATAAGAAAACACTGATTAAGCTATAAAGTGCAAAAGAGATCTTCAGCAAAAAAAACAAAAAAAACAAAACAATTTTTACATTGTAAAATGAAAAAGGATGAGAAGCTTTGTTGCTTGAGGGATGTTTTATTGGAATCATAGTAAAATAAAAAGTGTAATAGAGTTAACTTTCAATAGAGCTGTTTTATAGGCTACCAAGATATTGGGCAGGGGCGATTCTAGGATTTAATTCTTAGGGGGCTCAGCCCCCAATGACATTATTAGATGTGCATATTTAATGTATTCCACTCTTTAGCATAGATAGTGTTTCGTTTGTTTTTTTGTTTTTTTTTTTACTGTGTTTACATCATTCAAGATAGCTAGCTAATATTCATTCAGAATACTGTCATTTTCTGTAATAAACAGACTTATAAAGTTACAAAAAAAAAAAAAAAACAATGCTGAAACTGTTTAAAGGACCATTTAAATGATATATATATATATATATATATATATATATATATATATATATATATATATATATATATATATATATATTACATGTATTAACAAATGATAAAAAAGTGTTTATTAAAGAAAATCAATAATTTCACATAAAGCACCGAGATGTTCACGACCAAACAATTTAATTTTACTTTATTCAAATCAGCGTGTCTACTTAGAGACTTTAGCAGTGTTTAAATATCATAAGCATTTTCCATGCAAATGACAACAAAGCATATAATTTTGTGAACTGCTGTCGCATGACCATCAAGGTATACAAAAATGACAACATAACCTAAAAGTAATTACACATCCTGATATCATTGTAATGTCATTGGTCACTTTTACTCTTAATTAATTCAGTCCCTTTCTCTCCTTGTTAAACGAGATTACCGAACTAAACGAGCAACATGCCTCCTCTCCTTCAATGCTGATCCTTGCTCGTTCATGAATCGAATGAGTACATAGTGTCACAGTTATTCACCGTTCTGTTCCTTGGACTCTTATTTTGATATGGTTTTTGTGTCATCCTTAGTTTCCCCTGGACTACACTTCCCATAATGCACTGCCCTCATCACTGCCATCTGTTCCCAAACTTCCTCACCTGTCCTCCATTTCCTCATCAGCACCTGTGTGTATAAATACCCTCCAGTTTTATTAATTCCTGGTCAGTTCTTGTATTGTTATGTTGTGTTGTTAAATTGTTGCTTAGTTGATTTATGAATTGTTTTGTTCCACTCGAGTGTCGATTTCCTGTTTGACTCCTCCTACGATATTCGTCTACTCCTGCATCTCCAATTTAAAGCTTGAAAGTTAATCTACTCCTGCGTCTCCTGTCTTCCTCTCCATGAACCCAACGTTACATAAGGTGTATTCATTCAGTGGGTTAAACCAATGATATTCTCCTTCACAGCCCACACAATGCTATTGGCTTGCGCTACAATCAGTCTTTACAGGTGGGAAAAGCAACCAATGCGCCTCATGATTCAAACATGCTTTGCAGTAGTTAAAAACATGAGTGCTGGTTACAAAATCACAGATTGTTAGGGGGGCTGAGAGGAATTTTAGGGGGTTTGAAGCCCTCCTTTATAAGGGTCTAGTAACGCCCATGATATTGGGTATTCAACATATTGTGTATTTCTAACAGAAAACACTTTTGTTGACTTAAAGGAATAGTTCACCCAAAAATGCAAATTTGCCATCCAAGATGTATCTGAGTTTCTTTCTTCATCAAAACAGAATTTAAGATTTTTAGGATTTCATTTCAGGCCTCCTCCTTTAAATAATGCGAATGTAATCCATTTTTTGACAGTCCAAAATGCATATTTAGGGTGCATCAAAATAATCCACAGGACTCCAGTTGACAAATAAATTTCTTCTGAACCCAAACGACTGAAACAAAACAATACTTTTTTAACATCTACTCATGAGAGGGATGACGTAAGCTCGTTGGTAAGGTCACGCGTCATGTGGAGGAGGCAGTAAGCCCGTCATTGTTTACAAGAGGAACTTGCACAGACCAAGTGCCATTCACAAACCAAAACAGTCCAAAACAATTTCAAAACAATATAAAATAAAAAATAATTTCCAAATAATAATAATGAAAAAACATTATTGCAGTAAATAACCATCATTTATTTTGGAGCAATGCTGTTGCGTTATCTACTTGTGCTTTTTCTGTAGCAGAAATATATAAGCTATATGACTGTCAGGAATTCAAGCCACACAAGTTGTAGTTAGTGAAACATGTGTGAGAGCATTTACTGAGATTCACAGGATTTACACAGTGAGATCAATGGTACAGGTGATATCACATAGAAGAGAAGCTTCACAAACTTATTTATGCAGGCGGTGATGAGCGAGTGAATTGAGTGCAGATGCGGTGAATTAGAAATCGGGTGATGAGGAGCGGAGTGCTGAGGGAGGTGTGACAATGACAGCAGTTTCACACATACCTGAGGTCGGTGTGACAATGACAGCGGTTTCACACATACCTGAGGTCGCTGGAAAAACAGCATGGGCACAACCGATGAATTCAGATATCAACCCTTTGTTTCTTTCGATGGTCTGAAATCCTCAGGGGTAAAATTTTCACTGCACACCCTCCAATATTTGAGAGAATGTAGGGGTGCACTGATATCCAGGTTCAGTGTGATAAGCCAGAGCTTCAATCACTCATGATCATGTATAGACAATCGATGAAAAGTTTATATTTTTCCCGGCGTGCATTTTCTTTGGGGTTTCTGAAGGTTGAAGCATCCAGGATACACATGCCAAAAGACCATTTTGAACAATACACTTATACAAATACAAATCTACAGCAAAGACAATTAAACTTTTGTACAGTGCTCCTTCTCTTGTAAACAATGACGCACTGAGTACATTCACTTGCATTGTTTAAAGGAGGAGGCCTGAAATGAAATCCTAAAAATCTTAAATTCTGTTTTGATGAAGAAAGAAACTCGGATACATCTTGGGATGGCAAATTTGTGATCCCCATACTGTATGTTAGTATTTTAATATGGGTGCAAATAGTTTCTGACACTTTACACCAGGGTGCAATTAGTATCTACCATTATTTGCACCAGGGTTGGGTGCAAATAATATCTGCCCCTATTTGCACTGGAGTGTAACTAGAACATACCATTATTTGCACCAGGGCGCACCATCTGCCAAAAATATCTCAGCTCTGTAGATGAAAGACAGATACATTTTTAAGTCCTTGGCTTTTACTATAAATCTCCACTCCACTCTATCTCAGATATGAAAGTGGAAATAAACAGGCACCACACATTAGCAGTTCTAGCGAAACCCGCTTCAACACCCCCAAAGTTGTTGACGGGGTGCCTCGTGCCGCCCATGCCTAAATCCGCCACTGGCACCACATGTGACTGTCAGATGTGAAAGTGGAGATTTATAGTAAAAAAAATGACTTAAATATTGATCTGTTTCTCACCAACACCTATCATATTGCTTTTGATTATATGGATTTAACAACTGGAGTCATATGGATTACTTTTATGCTGCCTTTATGTGATTTTTGGAGCTACAAATGTCTGATCACCATTCACTTGCATTGTATGGACCTACAGAGCTGAAATATTCTTCTAAAAATCTTCATTTGTGTTCTGCAGAAGAAAGAAAGTCATATACATCTGGGATAGCGTGAAGGCGAGGAAATGATTAGAGAATCAAATTTTTGGGTCAACTATCCCTTTAATAATTATTTTAAACATAAGGGGTATAATAGTTTGATTTTCTGATATCGATCAGTTCTCTTGTCACTGTGATTGTGAACTAACAAACACCATGAGTGTTCAACATCACGCACTCAGAGATGTTTTCAAAAACAAGAGCGATATATCCAATTTTAGCACCAAATGTCCTTCAATAACAAGTCATAAAGATTTGTTCACCCTCCTTAGTGTTTTGTGTCGAAGTAACGCAGATCACTAAAAACCATTTGCATGAAGGCGCCTCAGCGCCGTCACTGCAGGAAAAACTGTTATTTTTTCATGTTAATACTGTTGTCATGATGAGTACATATATCCGATTAGCAACTCGACAGATTCGCACCTTGCTGAGTAACTCTCAAGTGAGATGGCTATGGAAAGCCAAGAGGGTCAGAATTCACGTGTTTTGTATCGCCGTATTAAGCTTTGAAACGCCGTTTTCTAAACGCCGTAAGGTTTTAAGTAAACGGATTTAGGCATTACATAAACGCCGTACGCCGTCACGCGTTATGTCAACGCGTGTTATTTATTTTTTTGTAATTAACATTTTTATTGATTCATGAGCATATGACAGTAAAAAAAACTCAACAAATATATAATGAATCAACATTTTACATTTAAACCCTACTAATACAATCCCACCCTGACCCCTAACGAACACCCCTGTGGTCCCACATAACACACACACAATCCAAAAAAATAAAATATATATATATATATATATATATATATATATATATATATATATATATATATATATATACATACACATACACATATACACAAATATACACACACACATACATATACATACATACAGATACACATACATACACTTACATAAAATAATATATATATATATATATATATATATATATATATATATATATATATATATATATATATACACATACACAAATAAATAAAATAATAAACATACATGATTAAACTACACTCTCCACATCCCCTCCCCGAGATTCCCCCAAAAAAACTAAATATTTGCCCCATTTTTTTAGCAAATAAGTCCCTCAACCCCAGCCTTCTACTTACCACCTCTTCAAATGCAGCTACCCTCCCCATTTCCACACACCACTCCGAAAAAGAGGGTGCTCCATTTGACTTCCAACCCCTTAAAATTACTTGCCTGCCGATCATGAGACTGGTCATAACCCAGTTTTTTATATGATTGTCCCCTAAATGCATGACCACTCCATCACCCAAAATACAGAGTCTGGGACAAAGCAAAACCTGAGTGTTCAAAACGTCGCACAAATACCTCTGAACCCTCAACCAAAACTCCTGAATCTTAACACACCCCCAAAAGACATGGGCAGTGTCTCCAACTTCTGACTGGCATCGCCAGCAAGTGGGTGTGTCTTTAAGACCAAGCCTATATAATCTAGAGGGGGTCCAATAAAATCTATGTAAAATCTCAAATTGCATAAGGCGAACCCTTGCATCTCTAGATACAGACTTGACATTTTTAAGAATCTTAGTCCACACTCCATCCTCCAATACCAAATTCAAATCTTTTTCCCATACTCTCTTGAGAGAAGTCAAGGCTCCATCCCCCAGACTCTGAGTTAGTAGGGAGTAATACACTGATGCTTCATGGCCTTTTCCAAAAGCAGCAATCACCTCTCCCAAAGCACCTGCTGCTTTAGGGGGGTGCGTGCCACTCCCAAAAATAGTGCAAAGAAGGTGGCGAAGCTGTAAATACTTATAAAACTGAGATCTGGGAATGCCAAAATGTTGAACCAAATTTTCAAAAGATCTCAATAGTCCACCCTCATATAGGTCACCAAGTGCATTAACCCGCCTCACAATCCAATATGACCAACAAAAAGGGGACTTATTAATACATAGTTTAGGGTTCTGCCATATGCTCAAGGCAACATTTAAATAAATATCAGAATTAAACACTCTGGACACTTTTGTCCATATCGAGTGCAAATGCAAAATAACGGGATGCGACTTAACCTCTCCGGCTAGTTTAATCGAAAGGCTATGCAGTGGCGAGATAGGGGCAAGAACTTCCTTTTCAATACAAAACCAGGGAGGGGCCCTCTCAGGTGGAAGCGACCAATGAGCCAAATGTCTAAGACCGGACGTATAATAATAAAACAAAATCTTGGGTAGGCCTAGCCCTCCTCTGTCAATTGGCCTATGTAACTTATTGAAATTTAACCTGGGGTGCTTACCATTCCAAATAAAGGACTTCGCTATGCTATCAAATTGCTTGAAATAAGAGAGGGGGACATCTACAGGGAGAGACTGAAGCAGGTAGTTGAATTTTGGAATACAATTCATTTTTATAACATTAACCTTCCCAATCATCGATAAATGTAATAAAGCCAACCTGCTGACATCGCTCGAAAACCTTTTTATTAAAGGGTCAAAATTAACTCTAACTAAATCAGACAAATTTGCTGGGAATAAAATCCACAAATACTTAATGCTCTGTTTGGGCCACTGGAAGGCACCCGGCTGGAAAGCCGTTTCTGGGCAGTACGCTGTCAGTGCCAAAGCTTCAGATTTAGACCAATTGACTTTGTATCCTGAGAACTTGGAAAAGGAATTAATAATTCTGTGGAGGCAAGGCATAGATCTAGTAGGTTCAGAGACAAATAATAAAATATCATCTGCGTAAAGCAGAAGCTTATGCGCCGCACCTCCCGCTGTCACCCCTGGAAAATCATCCTCCTTTCTTATCGCAGCTGCTAATGGTTCCAGGGCAAGACAGAACAATAATGGGGAAAGAGGGCAACCCTGTCGAGTGCCCCTATCCAGAGTAAAATAATCTGAAATTAATCCATTTGTTTGTACCGCTGCTACAGGGTGTTTATAAAGTAACTTAATCCAATCAATAAATGTACTCCCGAACCCATACATTTCCAAAATCTTAAAAAGATAATACCATTCTACCATATCAAACGCCTTTTTGGCGTCAAGTGAGATGGCAGCAACCGGAGATTGTTCATTCGCCACTGACCACATGATATTGATGAGACGTCTGATGTTATCAGAAGAGCTATGGCCCCGAATAAATCCCACCTGATCTCTATGTATAAGAGATGTCATAACCTTAATTGGTTAGCCAAAATTTTTGACAATATTTTTACATCTAGTTGGATCAGGGAGATTGGACGGTAACTTTTACACTCGCTTGGATCTTTGTCCTTTTTAAGAATCAGACTGATCCGGGCTTGTGTCATGGTTGGAGGAAGTTTTCCCTTCTTTAATGATTCAGTATAAACTTCTAATAAAAGTGGGGCCAGTTTTGTAACTCTAACGTGATTCAGCAATATAGAGAACTAGCGTAAATCCTCATGAAAATGAACACCTCACAGTTCATACAGATTTGATAGGTTGCTGATAAATATATTTCTGATGATGATATCATAACGCGGGCCGCAAAAGATGCCGAGTAGTAATGAATTAGGGTGATATTAAATTAAAATTGAAGTTCAAATCAAGAAACTTCAAATGGCACAAGCTGATAGGTTCTCTGAAATGCAGTTGGTTAGCCAATCAACTTGATTTCTAATTCTTTGTGTATAGATAAATTGCTCAGTTTTGCAGATAAGCCGGTTTCACTGCAGCAAGAGATTTTTCCTGAAACCCTCCTCCTCTCAAGCTTCACATATCTAGATCTGCTATGTCATTGGGATTATATGTATGTAATTGTGTAGCAGCAGCATGTCTTGAGTATGTTCTAGCAGTAGGAAGTTTTCGTATTTGCTTTGCAGCAGCAGTGCAGCTGATCTGGTTCAAGACCAAATCCTCTCAATTTGTCTAAAAATGCTAAATTATTTAGTAAATTGTAATTACTGAATGTGTTAATTTATAAGCTCTATGTCTACTGCTTTGGTAGACGTACATTTAAAGATTAGAGCCCATCATTTTCTTTCTGCACTACCTCCTGTTGTGTGCCATGTGACATTTGTCCATGGACCAAAGATGCCAAGTCCAACATTGGAGAATGGTGGTTTGTGAGCAAGTCTATCTGCTGGTTAATCTACCATTTTTCTGACTCTAAGCATCCTCTGAGCTTACAACAAATACACATTTGTAAATTACTGCAGACACAAGTCATTTTTTTCCAACAATCCAGAACCCTGCAGCTTGAATGACTCCTTGTCAGGATCCTGCCTTCTCTATGAAGACTTGTTTTACTGTTGTGGCAGGATTCTGACAGTCTCATCTCTGTATTGTTTAGTTTTTGGTTGTTCCTTGTCTCCTTTGCCAGGAGCCGGCCGAGCCAGCTGTTGACTGCCTGGAGGTGGCCAAACCTACTGCCGGCCACCAGGAGGGGTACAAGTCCACAGCTGTTCTTCCCACTGCCTGTAAGAGTAGGAAGAGGAGGAGACAGTAATGTCCAAATACACTGCAGTTTGCCAGGAGGGGTCCAAACATGCTACAGTTTCCCTGGAGGCCGCCAACATCCCACATTCCTCATCAGCGGCCACCCCCCTGTCTGACCCCTCACCAGCAGCCACCGGCCAGTCTGTCCATTCCCCTGCGGTTGCCATTCAGACTGACCCTTGTCCAGCGATCACTGCCAAGACTGACCCCACGCCTGCGGCCACCACCCTGTCTGTCCAGTCCCTTATGGTCGCCACCCAGCCTGACCCCTGTCCAGGGGCCACCACTCAGACTGATCCCTGTCCAGCGTCCGCCACCCAGACTGACCCCTCGCCAGCAGCCGCTGCCATCCATGTTCTCATTCCTATCCTGCCTGACCTCATCCCCACTCCTAGGCAGCCTGACCACGTCCCTGTCCTGAGACTGTCTGACCTCATCCCTTCTCCGGACCCCACCTCCTTCCTGAAACCTCCCCTCTGGCCGTGGGACCCTGCCCTCTTCCTCAAGCCTCCTCCCTGGCCGCCGGACCTCGCCCCATACCTAGAGCCTTCTCCTTGGTTTCTCCCTCGCCCCAGTCTCATCTCTGTACTGTTTAATTTTCGGTTGTGCATTGTCTCTTGTGTGAGTGCACTTGGCTGTTTTGCTTTTCATGGCCATGTGCACTCATGTTTGTTTCTTTATTAGATTATCCTGGCCTCTCATTTGCCTGGTTATCTGTCTGATTATTAGTTGAATGCCCTCACCTGTTCTCCTAGTTACCCTCTTCATTTCCTTCCCCTTATACATGTGTTTTCTTGTCTGTGTCAGATTGTTTTCAGTGCTCCTGTTTCGTAGCCCTTGTCAGTTAGGTGAAGTGCTGTCCCCTTATGACTCAGTACACTTGACATTGTGTATATTAACGTATATGGGGAGTGCCTTCTTAGACGAACTAGTTGAAACCTCTCTACAATAATGCCAATATTCTAATATTGGCTATGGTGTTTGAGCCTCGCCTGTTTTGGCGCGAAGCTGTCAATTATATAAACAGGTGCACAAATACCATTTCCTCATAATTTCTTCCTTCATGACAGCGATCATCTCTTGTCTAGAAGCACTCTACCCTTCGCCGTCGATATACACAAGTCAGCAGGTGGAATCTTCATGGCAACGAGAAGACTCTCCGCTCCCCTGCAGTGCTCTGGCGAATATCACTCCATCTCGCTGCTTGATGCTTCGCTGGTGAACATGCCTCAGCATCCTGATTCCCCGCAGTGCTTCGGCAGGTGTTGTGTATCCTTACAAAGCAATTGTATATTGTGTGAAATATAAATATATATTTATTTATATATTTATCTATCTAAAATAGTCGCTTACGTGTTCACATCTTTTTAAAGGCATCGTTCCGTAAGTGTTTCTTGTGTGAGAGACACATCCTGCCATCAGATCAGCATTAGTGCTACATTTACTGTCTGGGCTGCGCCCATGCAGAGTCAGATCTCATGGAGACAGACTGTCCACAATGTGAGGGCATGAGTCTCAAGATGCTTCGCTCACAAATCACCCTTGTTCTGAGGGACGATTCAGCCTCATGCTCCCTCCCACCCACCTCTTCTGTGATACCCGAGGATTCACACGAGGAGGCACGGCGGGGCCGCGAGGTCAATCAGGATGAATTTGAGCTGGTCCTTGTGCCAACACGCCCCCTACGAGCCCCTCAATCTCCACGAAGCGCATTTTTTCCGATACGCTATGTGTGAAACGTGTTCTGGCCCTCTGAAAGAGCGCCTCTTCTCGTTTAGCGGTTCTGATGCTGGGGATGATAATGACGATGTCATGTCTATTGCCAGTGTTGGGGAGTAACGGAATACATGTAACGGGTTTACGTATTTAAAATACAAAATTTAACTGTATTCCACTACAGTTACAATTTAAATCATTGGTAATTAGAATAGTTACATTCAAAAAGTATTTTGATTACTGAAGAGATTACTTTGCATTTTATTGTCATTTGTTTAATTTAATATTTAGTCCTTTCAGATGGGAAAAATGTATATCCTGTTATCTGTTACAGACTGTTTATGCAATATAGACGCAAGACAAACCGCAACCCACACAACCTACGGCCACTTTGCACTTCATCACCTGCTACGCTCTCTTTCTCAGTGGGACTCTGGAACTGCCAGTCAGCTGTGAACAAAGCTGACTTCATACCAGCCTTTGCCACACAGTCCACCCTCAGCATCCTGGCACTGACAGAAACATGGATACATCCGGAGGATACAGCAACACCTGCTGCTCTCTCCAACAACTTCTCCTTCTCTCACACCCCTCGACACACCGGTAGGGGTGGGGTAACAGATTTGATCATTCATAACAACAGGACTTTTTCACCACACTTTTCTCTATGTAACAATACTACTTTTGAATTCCATGCTATTACTACAATGCAACCCACAAAAATACATGTTGTCATTTATCGCCCTCCAGGTCATCTGGCAAACTTTCTCGAGGAGTAGGATGTCCTGCTGTCCTCCTTCCTGGAGGATGGTAAGCCACTTACGGCTGGTAACATACACCAAGACAAGCTCCAGGCCACTGAACTGAATGCTCTTCTGGCCTCATTTGACTTGGAAAGACTAAGCACCACAGCAACTCACAGATCGGCAACCAGTTGGACCTCATTTTTACATGAAACTGTACCAACTCAAATATTCTTTTTATTCCTTTACATGTCTCTGATCACTACTTTTTTCAATTCAACATGACTCTCCCATCTACATTAAAACAGACTCCGCCTTTGGTTTCCTTTCGCCATAACCTCTGTTCCCTTTCAACCTCTCGCCTTTCCACTGCTGTCTCTACCTCTCTTCCTACACAAAATGTATTTTCCACCCTTGATGTAAACAATGCCACAGACACACTAAGCTCTACTTTAACAACCTATCTAGACAACATCTGTCCTCTCTCCTCAAGGCCAGCACGTACTACACCACCCAGCCCCTGGTTCTCTGACGTCCTTCGTGAACATCGGACTGACCTCAGGGCAGCTGAGAGGAGATGGCGTAAATCTAAAGATCCAGCAGATCTAGGTAAATATCACTCTCTGCTTGCAACTTTTTCAGATAACGTTAAATCTGCAAAAACTTCCTACTACCAGAGCAAGATCAACAGCACCACAGACACTCACAGCTTATTTAGAACTTTCAACACACTTCTCTGTCCTCCTCCTCCACCACCTGACACATCACTGACAGCGGATGTCTTCGCCACATTTTTTACTAATAAGGTTACAACCATCAGCAATACATTCTCAGCACCTCACCCTGTAACGCATTCATGGAAAGGAGGAGGCGAGAACCAGCTTGATAATATAAATAATAGTTTAATAATGGACTTAAACCAAAAGACACAAACACACATAGGTGTCGGACAGCTGTCCATAACTCTCTCTGTCGCACTGCCGTCTCCAGTCGGCCTTTATCCCTCTCGGGCTAATCAGCCTGATTAGGAGCTGGGTGTGTAGAATCACGACCCGGCCCCGCCCTCCACCCTGCCACACACCCGTCTCCTGTATGCAACCCCTCTGTCTCGATGTTCTCTCCTCTGACTGACACTGAGGTCTCTAAACTCCTCCTCTCCAACCACCCAACCACCTGTTCCCTTGACCCCATTCCTTCTCACCTCCTCCAGGCCATCTCTCTGTCATTCTTATCTGCACTCACTCACATAATTAACACATCTCTACTTACAGGCACTTTTCCCACTACATTTAAGCAGGCTCGAGTAACCCCGCTGCTGAAGAAACCCGCACTTAACCCCACACAAATAGAACACTACAGACCAGTCTCTCTCATCCCATTCATGGCAAAAAACACTTGAAAGGGCAGTTTCAAATCTCTGCCTATCTCTCACAGAACAAGCTGCTGGATGATAATCAGTCAGGCTTCAAAAGTGGACACTCCACCGAGACTGCCCTGCTGTCCGTCACTGAGTCGCTGAGATGGGTGAAAGCTGAATCCAGATCATCCGTCCTGATTCTACTGGACCTTTCTGAAGCCTTCGACACAGTCAACCATCAGATCTTACTCTCCACCCTCTCTTTGCTGGGCATCACAGGAACTGTGCTTGACTGGTTTAATTCCTATCTCTCAGGTAGGTCCTTCAAGGTAGCCTGGAGAGGTGAGGTGTCCAAGTCACATCAGCTACTTACTGGGGTACCTCAGGGCTCAGTGCTTGGGCCACTTCTCTTCTCTATATACACAACATCACTGGGACCCATCATTCATGCACATGGTTTCTCTTACCACTGCTACACTGATGATACGCAACTCTACTTGTCTTTCCAGCCCAACGACACCACAGTGACTGCTCGAATCTCTGCCTGCATGGCAGACATCTCGGCCTGGATGAAGGAACACCACCTGCAACTTAACCCAGCCAAGACCGAACTCCTTGACTTTCCAGCCAACCCTGCTGCTGAACACAACATAACCGTGCAGCTGGGTGCAACTACAGTAACGCCTTCCAAAATGGTCAGAAATCTAGTGGTAACCATCGATAACAAACTACATTTCAGAGACCACATATCAAAGACCGCAAGATCATGTAGATTTACACTCTACAATATCAGGAAGATAAGACCCTTCCTCTCTGAACATGCCACAAAACTTCTTGTCCAGTCACTTGTCATAATTAGACTGTACTCCCTGCATGTGCAATTAGACCCCTGCAAATGATCCAGAATTCAGCAGCACGTCTGGTCTTTAATCAACCAAAGAGAGTGCATGTTACACCACTCCTTGTCTCTCTTCACTGGCTGCCAGTTGATGCACATATCAAGTTCAAGGCTCTGATGCTGGCATACAAAACAGTCACTGGGTCTGCTCCAGCATACCTAAAATCATTTCTGCAGAGCTACGCGCCCACTAGAAGCCTGCTGTCAGCTAAGGAACATCGGCACTTTCCCGGACTTTCGGCCTCATCATACCACGTTGGTGGAATGATATTCCCAACTCCATCCGTGAAGCTGACTCACTTTCTGTAAAAAAAAAAAAAAAAAAAAAAGAAAGAAAATCTTGTTGCACTTTAATCTGTTTTGAATGCTATTCTGATGCTAGTGAAACTTTGTACTATGGCACTTTTTGTACCACTGTCTCCTTAAAATGATTCACTTATGTGTTTCCTCTTTTGTAAGTCGCTTTGGATAAAAGTGTCTGCCAAATGAATAAATGTAAATTTATACATATAAATGATGCAATCCAAAGTGCATTTGAACAGCGGTGAAAAACTTTCTTATGATGTGTACGTTTGAAGTAAGTTTGGAGCAGAAGAAATAGAAATAAACCTTGTGTAAATTGTCAGCTTTACGCTAAGCTAAAATGCTATTTCTAGCCATTTTACATGCACATGTTACCAGGCACGATCATATTTTTTTATCAAGAAAATTCACATTGGATCATAATTTCTTTTTTTCTAGTAAGACCTTTGATATTAGGGCAAAAATCATATTCTTGATAATAATTTTTGTATTGTTTTCCTGTAAAAATATCTAAAAATCCTTAAAACAAGCTCAATTTGATTGATCTTGTTTTAGAAACAACACTGCATAAGATATTTAGGTTTTTCAGAGAATGTATTTTTATAGTCAAAACAAGTGAAAAAATCTACCAGTGTTGAAGAAGTAAGCCAAAGTATTTAGAATACGTTACTGACCTTGAATAATCTAATGGAATACATTACAAATTACATTTTACAGCATGTGTTCTGTAATCTGTAGTGGAATACATTTCAAAAGTAACCCTCCCAACCCTGTCTATCGTTGCATCAGGCAAGTGGTCAGTGGATGACCCCCATCGAGGGTGAAAAGCGTGCATGCACCACTGACAGGGAGATGCTCCGCGTCCTTACATGGGCGGTCGAAGAGCTTAACTTTGAGTGGTCTCCCCCATAGGAACCTGAACAGTCTCACCTTGATGAATGGTTCCTGCAGTCCGGACGCCGTCAAGCGACCACGTTCTGCAAATCTTCCCCATTCTTCCCTGAAGTTTGTAATGAACTGTCTAAATCCTGGCGCGCACCCTTCTCAGCATGCTCGCACAGTGACACCATCCTCTCTAATGTGGATCATGGGGAAGTAAATGGTTATGACCAACTATCCCCTGTGGAGGAGGTGGTAGCGGCACACCTCTGCCCAGCTAGTAACAGGCGTGGAAATTACACCCCATACATCCTTTCAAGCTGTGTCGACAAACGTCCGCACTGGCTGGAAAAGCTTACTCAGCGGCAGGACAAGCTTGATCAGCACTCCACCCAGGTATTTCAAGCCAAGCTCCTCAAGCAAATGGATGAGGAAGGCTTCGATCCAGAGACATTCAAAGAGCTCTGCACCACTACAGACTTAGTGCTGCATGCCACAAAGTCACTGTGAAGGCCATCGTCAAGTCCATGGGCAACCTGGCAGTTCTGGATCGACATGTATGGCTGACCCTCACAGAAATAAGTCATAGGGAAAAAGCCACTCTGTTGGATGCTCCAGTTTCTCCAACCAGCCTCTTTGGTGGTTCTGTGAATGAGTTTACTGAGCGTTACGTCACGACTCAGCAGCAGTCACAGGCTATGAGGCACTTTATGCCCTAATGGAGTACATCACAGCCGGTTCACCCTCACTCTGTTTCGAGCCAGCGCCCGACTAAAAGCACCAAACCTGCTGCCTCTGCACCGGCACCTGCCACCGCCAAGCCACCGGTGAGGCCACGCAAGCCATGGCCCAAACGGAAGCAGCAGTATCAGCGCCCACCTTGTGCCCCCCAGCGCAGCAAAAGCGCTCCTGACAGGCACAGCCCTTTGAAGCATAAAGCAGAGCCCGTGGTTCCCTCCGGGTCTGCTCCAAAGAAGGCTTGACTGGAAACACAAAATACTGTTCCCCATCCCCCCACTGCTGTTTGTCGGGAAAGGAATATTGTTGTTCACGATATTGTTCAAAATGTTGTTTCTGTGTCTTGCACTCAAATAAATGCAATAAAACATTTAATTAATGCAAAAAAGAGTACAGCACTCATTGCAAATGCGTGAGATGCTCACACATTCTCAATAAAGAGCCCTTTTCCTCTTCAAAATACACACATTATGTATAACTGCTTCCCTATGGTAAGCGACGCATTATATCATACTGTGAGCAAACCAAATTGCCCTCTGTCCCGATACGTGGACGCGTGCCGAGCCCTAACGGGTATTTCGGAATGGGTGCAAAAAAATGATCGAACATGGTTATACGATCCAATTTATATGCCGCCCACACCGTTTCAACGGCGTACTGTCTTCCACGGTTTCGTCCAAAGACACGGCAATGTTACGAGCTGAAATACACAATCTCCTTGTGAAAAACGCGATAGAGGTTGTGCAAAATTGTCAAGCCCAAAAAGGGATTTACAGCCATTATTTTCTTGTCCAAAAGAAAGACGGCGGGCTTCGGCCGATCCTGGATTTGAGACATTTGAATCGCGCACTCGCAAAGCGCCCATTCAAAATTATTACTCAGAAACGATCTTATCGCATGTACGCCCACACGATTGGTTTGCATCGATAGATTTGAAGGATGCGTACTTTCATATCCAAATTGTAGGACATCACAGGATGTTTCTGAGATTCGCGTTTGAGGGAACAGCGTATCAAGTCAAAGTCCTGCCCTTCGGACTGTCTCTGGCTCCTCGCATGTTCACAAAGTGCATTGATACGGTTCTCGCCCCTCTGAAACTGGGTGGCGTGTGCATCTTGAACTACCTCAATGATTGGCTGTTACTGGCACAATCAGAGGCTCTGTTATCCCAGCACAGAGACTTACTGCTTCAACATCTAAACAGCTTGGGCCTCAATATGAACTGGGCAAAGAGCATGCTCTTCCCCAGCTAACAAATCTCCTTTTTGGGAGTCCACCTTGACTCCACAAGCAGGCGCACTCATCTCATGAGCAAGCGCGTTCAGGCCATTCTACAGTGTCTGTCTCAGTTCAAACTGGGGAGAACACTTCCCCTGAAGCTGTTTCAAAAAGCATTGGGATTTATGGCGGTGGCATTCCATTAGGTCTCTTACACATGAGACCTCATCAGTGCTGGCTCAAGCGCTGTGTGCCACAACATGCTTGGCGCCAAGGGTGCATGCGCATCACTATATCCCACTGCTGTATAGCTGCTTTAGCACCCTGGACGGCTCCTGTGTTTTACCAGTTGGTGTCACGCTGGGGAAGGTTGTCAGGCGGAAAGTGGTGACTACGGATGCTTCCAATACAGGTTGGGGACAGGTGCAAAAAAGCGTGGCACATCAAATGCCTAGAGCTATCGGCTGTATTCCTAGCCTTAAAGGCTTTTCAATCAGAAATAGCAAACTGTCATGTCCTGGTTCGTTCAGACAACATGACAGTTGTGGCATATATAAAACCCCAAGGCAGAATTAATTCGCCACTGTTGAGAATGACATGTCACCTCCTCCTATGGAGTGAGCATCATCTCCTCTCCCTGAGAGCAACATATGTCCCAGACCACCTGAATTACGGCATGGACCTATTGTCACGCCAAGGGGTGACACCGGGCAAATGGAGACTTTATCCTCAAACTATATTGAGGATTTGAGAAATATTAGGAAAAGCAAAAATTTGCCTCAGTGGGGAATACCAACTGTCCCCTCTGGTACTCGAAGTCCCAAGCCCCACTGGGAGCGGATGCAATGGCCCACAAATGGCTGGTGAAATGCAAATATGCATTTCACCCGGTGTGCCTGATTCACTCTGTCATATACAAAGTCCTAGAGGACAAGGAAACGATTCTATTTGTTGCGCCGAAATGGCCCAACCAGCCATGGTTTCCGGAAATGATAGAGATGCTGTACAGTTTGCCATGGGAAATACCGCTGAGGAGGGATCTCCTCTCTCAGGTGCAAGGCACAATCTGGCATCCCCAGCCCAAGCTGTGGAATCTACATGTGTGGCCCCTGAACGGAGTGCTACACATGCCAGAACTGACGCATTCAGTCATGAACACCATTTTACCGGCCACAGCACCGTCCACAAGACGCCTCTACGCGCTAAAATGGAATGTGTTCACTGATTGGTGTTTCTCACATGGCAAAGACCCAGTAAACTGCCCCATACATGAAATTCTCATATTTCTTCAAGAGCGATTAGACGCAGGACTCACTCCATCAATGCTCAAAGTATATGTGGCGACTATATCTGCATATCACGCACATGAAGCCGGCACCACTATAGGCGAGCATGATTTAACCATAAAGTTCCTTAAAGGAGCAAGACGATTAACCCCCACCCCGGCCGGCAACAGTCCAGACTTGGGACCTAACTTTAGTCCTAAAAGCACTCGCAGGGCCCCCCTTCGAGCCTTTGGACTCTGTTGATTTGCGCATGCTCTCCGTTAAGACCGCATTACTGCTGGCTCTGGCCTCAGTAAAATGGGTCGGTGACCTGCATGCACTCTCAATCGACAATTCATGTCTGGAGTTTGGCCTTGGTTTTTCAAAAGCCACTGTCAAACCCAGAAAAGGCTATGACCACACCCTTCAGAGGTCAGGGGGTCCACCTTTAGGCCTTCTTCCCTCCTCCATTTAATTAGGATGAGGAACAATCACTGCATTTGTTATGCCCTGTGCGGGCGCTAAATGCATACATTGAGCGTACACGCCAATTCAGACTGTCTGATCAGCTCTTTGTATGATATGGAGGATGCACAAAAGGAATGTCCATCTCCAAGCAAAGACTTTCTCACTGGATTGTCGATGCAGTTGCCCTGGCTTATGAGTCACAGGGTAAGACTTGCTCAATTGGTGTTAAAGCACACTCAACTAGAGGCATGGGCATGTCCTTACAAGACATATGTTTTGCAGCAGGATGGTCTTCTCAGAACACATTCGCAAGGTTTTACAAGCTAGACGTAACGTCTCTCTCTTCACAAGTCCTCTCTGTTTAGAGCGCTTTCTATTCATTGGCCAAATACATATATATGTATGCTCTACCCTTTAAGGACGAGCTCTCCATTTACATTTTGCATTCAGGCTGTAGTAATTTACCATAAGTCACAAGCACTTACATTATAAATAAATTCCCTTCCCGACTTGGTTCTTGAAGGAGTTAATTCATACTATGTGACTTTAGTTCATATATTCATATATGAGTGCTCCACACCTGGCCCAACACGAGGGTCACTCACTGTGGCATACTCATGTCGGTCACCATCCCATGAGATCGCAGCGTCATACTTCCTTTCTGGGAGGTTATGTTGTGTAGTGTGCCGTGATGGGATTCTGTTCCCCAAATGCATTAATAAACACAATGTCAAGTGTACTGAGTCGTAAGGGAACATCTCGGTTATGTACGTAACCTCGGTTCCCTGAGACAAGAGTTCTTGAGGCACAAGCGATGCGCTCATTGTCCTCACTCAGTAATTCTGAGGAAATGGTGTTTATGCACCTGGTTTTATAGTGGGCGGGGCTCAAACACCTTAGCCAATATTAGAATATTGCCATTATTGTTGAGAGGTTGCAACTAGGTCGTGTAAGAAGCCACTCCTCATATGCATTAATAAACGCAATGTCTCCTTCCCTACGTCTCAGGGAACCGAGGTTACGGACGTAACCAAGACATTTTTCTGGTCTTTAGCCAGATTCAGGCCAAGTGCTCTCTGTTCGGTTTTCTTTTCCTTTGATTGTTATTTGATCTAGTTTGGTTTTATTTGTTGTTTTGCCCTACCATGGGTTTTTTGTTTTCCCAGCCCTGTTGGCTGTAGTCTGGGTGTCTGTTTTATTTTGTGTGCCCAGTTTTTGTTTTTTTTTTAAAGTAATTTTTGTTTATCTCAGTCTGCGATTGGGTTTATCTATAGCAAAAACCTGACACTCACAAGAAGATTAGAAATGTGATTCTTTCATGGAAGAATAAGAGGGTGTTTATTTTTCCTCTGGATAATCAACAGACTCATGACTGTTGTTTATTGACTGTTGTTTATTGACCTTTGTGTCCTCGTCTTGATATTAAGGTAAGCAGTTTTGTACTTGAGACCTTATTTTTATGGTCTTAGTTGTGCAATGGACTCAACCCTCTCCGGGCTCTGTCTTGACTCGGACTCGAACAAGTGTGGAATCTGACTTTTTCCTGAGACCAGTCGAGTCCCTTAAAAATCCCTCTTATAATCATGGGCTGTCTGGTGGCTGCTTTACAGCATGTATGCAAGAAGAGCGCTCGCGACTCGCCATTGCGGCTGTGTGTGAGAACGGCCTGTCTCTGAGAGATATTGAAAACTGTGTTGACTATAATATACAGATGTGCCTGAGGAATTTACAAGCTTTAAGACACAAGGCAGGCCATTAGTGGATTTTGTAAAACTCTTTTATGAAGTCAAGATGTCATGAACCTCCCAAATTTGGGCATATTCAAAAATGATGTTTTTTCTCATAAGCTCCTTTTTTTTACAACAACCTGCTAATGTCTAAACTAACATAAAAATCACATGATGAAAAATTATATGATATTCTCAATTGTACACAATGAGGTTTAACTACAGAAAGCTGATACGGAGTAAAAGAGTGGTTTTTATCATGTTTTAAAGTGTACAATGTTAAAAGCACACATATTCTGCTCTCTGAGCGTATCTGAGTGGGCCCTTTTAGTTTTAGTTCCAGTAATACTTAAAGATTTACTTTATATCAATAGCACCTCATAGATGCAACATTTAAACTTTTATTATTATTATTTAGAAAAGACATGAAATGTAAAAAAGTGTAAAGTTGTTATAGATTATATAGGGTCTTATATTTTAATTGGAAAGGATTTAGGTATTTCATGCAAGCATTGGATTAATGAAATAACAGTTTATTTTAGATTATTATTATTATTATTTTCTGGTTCCTAACCTCTCCTCCTCCCGCATGCTTTCAGTGATCATCACTCCAGTCCAGTATGTGTCGGTAATGCAACATGAACTGCTTCTCCGATCCGCCATTAAACATCACAAGAAGAAGTTGTTGTTGTTATTGTGACGTCATAAGGACTCAGCCGCAATTCCGCCGTCTGTTGTGATTCAGTTGATTAAAGGTTTGTGTTTTTCAACGCTTTAACTAAAATATATAAAGCAATACAACACTTTTACACATAAACAACATGGTAATATTACTTGAAATCATTTAGCGTTTGTGATATAAAACGAATATAATGTTGTTCAATCTCATTGTTTATGTGAATTAATCATTAAAACAAGCTAAACTCATCATAACATGAATATGGAGGATTAAATTAAAAACAGTTAGTCATTTATCAGAAGTTAGAAGATAAGCAGTTTTTCATCCATCAATATGCAATAAAGTATCTGTAACAAGAGCTGAAGCAAAAATTAGAAATAGACAAAGAAAAAAATGCATTTTAGGAGTGTTTAAAGTTACTTTATAAAGTTATTTTCCTTATAATGTGTTCAAATCCCAAACATTTATCTTCATCTTTTTGTACATTTAGTTAAGTACTGTATTAATGTCATTGTTGTCTATTAATAACCTCATCATGAGAAATGTGAATACAAATCAAACCTGTGTTTATTGTGGAACATGTCATTTTTGTGTCTTTTTTAGACACAAAATCATCTCTTCATGATCAAATATTTATTTGAAAGTCTAAATATACATTTTTGGCTGATGGAGTCTTACATTTCATTTACCTTCTCTATCCATAAAATGAAAAATATAAAAATAAAAACAATATAATATTAAGCTATCTGTGATCAATTTGAAAATATTAAAAGCTTAATCAATCCACAAGATGGTGAAAGGGTTGAATGCCACCCAAACCTTTTCTTTCACGGGCTAGAGATGAAAATGAAGTATAGTTCAATATTAGTGCTACACAAAATACATCTTAAAAAAGAACAAATACGTCTAGTTATTGCATGCCAATGATTGAAACATGTCTAAGTTATTTCGAGGTTCAAACTAGTTTATTTTATGGCTGCTGCGTTGCGAGCTCCGACACAACATAGTAATGTTTCGTTTGTTTTGTTCACAATTCTTATGTTTTTTGTCTTGGATGTTGTCTGCCTTATTGTCTACGACAGACAAACACTTTTGGACATTGGTTCAGCAATTTCACACCGTAAACCGGACTTCACATTCCTCAATGCCGACCCGCTGTTTACAAACACGCAAGCGGAGCCCTTTGTCTGGGCAGCACGGCCGCGGAAAGGCAAAAGGAAAAGGGGAAACAGAGCCGGCGTTCTCATCAGAGTAAGACGCCGCGCAAATCGACCCCCGCTACCCAGTATTCTACTGGCAAATGTTCAGTCTCTGGATAACAAGCTCTGCGAGCTGAAAGCGCGGATCTCTTTCCAACGAGATACAAGGGACTGCTGCATTATCTGCCTTACGGAAACTTGGATGTCTGCGGAGATTCCAGACTCAGCCATTGAACCTGCGGGGTTCTCCGTGCACCGAGCGGACAGAGCGAAAGACCTCTCAGGTAAAAGCAGAGGAGGTGGTGTATGTTTTATGATCAACAAATCCTGGTGTGATCAGAGGAACGTACATTCTATCAAGTTTTTCTGCTCTCCTGATCTGGAATTTCTTATGCTGCTGTGTCGACCATTCTGGCTACCGAGGGAATTCACAGTGGTCATTATCACTGCTGTGTACATTCCCCCACAAGCCGACACAGACTGGGCACTCAAGGAACTGTATGGGAGTATAAGTGAGCAGGAAACCACGCACCCTGAGGCTGCGTTCATTGTGACCGGGGACTTTAATAAAGCCGGTTTCAAATCAGTCGCACCAAAATACCACCAGCACATTAGTTTCAACACACGAGGGGACTGGGTTTTGGACCATTGCTACTCTCCCTTCCGGGATGGCTACAAATCCCTCCCCCGCCCACCATTTGGCAAATCGGACCACTCTTCCATTCTGCTTCTGCCCGCTTACAGGCAGAAATTGAAACAGGAAGCACCCACCCTCAGAATGATCCAGTGCTGGTCGGACCAATCAGATTCTACGCTACAAGACTGTTTTGATCACACGGACTGGGAGATGTTCCGATCCGCCTCTGATGACGACATCGAGCTTTACGCTGATAGCATAATGTGTTTCATCAGAACGTGTGTAGAGGACGTGGTTCCGACCAGAACAATACGGATCTATCCGAATCAGAAACCTTGGATTAATAGCGATGTTCGCGCGGCACTTAATGTGTGGACCTCCGCTTTTAATTCCGGGAACGCGGAGGAGCATAAACAAGCCAGTTATCTGAAACGCAAAACGCCAGTATAGGAGTAAGATTGAAGGACAGTTTAGCACCACCAACACTAGAAGCATGTGGCAGGGAATTAACATCATCACGGACTTTAAAGGGAATAAAAACTCCGCCATGAACACCGCTGCCTCTCTCCCAGATGAGCTAAATACTTTTTATGCTCGTTTCGAGGGAAATAACACCACCCTCGCGGAGAGAGCTCTGGCGGCTGAAGCTACAGAGGTTAGTTCACTCTCCGTCTCTGTAGCGGATGTAACCCGATCCTTCCGACGGGTGAATATCCACAAAGCCGCGGGCCCAGACGGCATTCCGGGCCGCGTCATCAGAGCGTGCGTGAACCAGCTGGCTGGTGTTTTTACGGACATTTTCAACCTTTCCCTCTCTTTGTCTGTAGTCCCCACATGCTTTAAAACATCCACTATTGTGCCTGTTCCAAAACAATCAAAATTAATTTGCTTAAATGACTGGTGTCCTGTTGCTCTGACCCCCATCATCAGCAAATGCTTTGAGAGACTAATCAGAGATTACATCTGCTCTGTGCTGCCTCTCTCTCTTGACCCGCTGCAGTTTGCTTACCACAACAACCGCTCCACTGATGATGCCATTGCATCTACAATACACACTGCTCTCTCCCACCTGGAAAAAAAGAACACTTATGTGAGAATGCTGTTTGTAGACTACAGCTCAGCATTCAACACCATAGTGCCCTCCAAGCTAGATGAGAAACTCCGGGCTCTGGGCTTAAACAGCTCGCTGTGCAGCTGGATCCTGGACTTCCTGTCAAGCAGACGCCAGGTGGTTAGAATAGGCAGCAACATCTCCTCATCACTGACCCTCAACACTGGAGCCCCTGAGTGTTCTCAGCCCACTACTGTATTCCTTGTACACACATGACTGTGTGGCAACACATAGCTCCAATGCCATCATTAAGTTTGCTGATGACACGACGGTGGTAGGTCTGATCACTGACAATGATGAAACAGCCTACAGAGAGGAGGTGCACACTCTGACACACTGGTGTCAGGAGCACAACCTCTCCCTCTTGTGGTGGACTTCAGAAGAAAAGACAGAGAACACAGTCCCATCACCATCAATGGAGCACCAGTGGAGAGAGTCAGCAGCTTCAAGTTCCTGGGTGTCCACATCACTGAGGAACTCACATGGCCCATCCACTCTGAAGTCGTTGTGAAGAAGGCTCATCAGCGCCTCTTCTTCCTGAGACGGCTGAGGAAGTTTGGAATGAACCGCCACATCCTCACACGGTTCTATACCTGCACTGTAGAGAGCATCCTGACTGGCTGTATCTCCGCCTGGTAACGGCAATAGCACCTCCCACAACCGCAAAGCACTGCAAAGGGTGGTGCGAACTGCCAAACACATCATCGGAGGTGAGCTTCCCTCCCTCCAGGAAATATATACAAGGCGGTGTGTGAAAAAGCTCGGAGGATCATCAGAGACTCCAGCCACCCGAGCCATGTTCTGTTCTCACTGCTACCATCAGGCAGGCGGTATCGCAGCATCAGGACCCGCACCAGCCGACTCCATGATAGCTTCTTTCCCCAAGCAATCAGACTTCTGAACTCTTGATCTCCCACGATCAAAATACATCAGCACTGCACTTTATTACCCTTACTCTTATATCTCACACCGGACTGTCATAAATTATATTATTATTATATTATGTTCTCTCTTAATAACTGACTATCAACCGACAGCTGAATGTCAATACAGTACAATACTGTACATTCTATATTTACTACTATATATACTTTTTTATATATTTTTATTTTTTATTTTTATTGAATAATGTGTATCTATATAGTGCGTATTGTATACTGTACAGTGTATGTTATTATTTGTATATTGTTGAGTGTAATTATGTGTATATCAGATGTTTAAATTGTGTTGTGTTAATTTGATGTTATTGTAAATTGGTATATGTCTCATCACTGTCACGACTGCTATGTTGATCGGAACTGCACCCAAGAATTTCACACACCATTGCACTTGTGTATATGGCTGTGTGACAATAAAGTGATTTGATTTGATTGATTTGATATCTGCCTTTAGAAAATATGGAGAACATTGTCTTCATTAAATTCTCTCTTTCAAATTATTTAAACTCAACTTTGACTTCTCGTCTTCATTGTTCATACTGGTCTCTCTACAAAATTGCTTAATTTGAAAAATAATGATATTTCTTGATTAAAGACAAATGTCACTTCAAGGATTATGGAAATGTATCCAGCAGAGGATGAGATCTGCCAAATTAAAAAATAAAATACCAAGTTTATATAGGTATATTTACATTAATTAGCACCTTCAAAAAATAGTTCACCCAAAAATCAAAATTGTCATGTCTTACTAACCCTTATACTGTTACACACCTGTATGACTTTCTTCCTTCCACTAAACACAAAAGGAGACATTAGGCAGAATAACAGTCTCATTCACCATTCACATTCATTGCATCTTTTGAAAATTGAAGGGTTTGAAACAATATGAGGGTGAGTAAATGATAAGAGTTTTCATTTTTGAGTGAACTACATGTTATATATACAGTACTGTGCAAAAGTTTTAGGTACTTGTGAAAAATGTTGCATAGTGAGGATGTCTTCAAAAATAATGCCATAAATAGTTTTCATTTATCACTTAATGTCATAAAAAGTCCAGTAAACATAAAAAAACTAAATCAATATTTGGTGTGACCACCTTTGCCTTTAAAACAGCACCAATTCTCCTAGGTACACCTGGTCACAGTTTTTCTTGGCTGTTGGCAGATAGGATGTACCAAGCTTCTTGGAGAATTCACCACAGTTCTTCTATCTATTTAGGCTGTCTCAATTTCTTCTGTCTCTTTATGTAATCTCAGACTGACATGATGTTCAGTGGAGGGCTTTGTAGGGGCCATGACATCTGTTGCAGGGCTCCCTGTTCTTCTATTCTAAACTTTTCTATTTGCAAAAGTAATGTTTGGGAGTCTAACATTTATATTTCCTATTGACACACTGAAGCTGAAGATATAAATAACCATCTTAAGACAAATGCTTTTGTGAAACATCTTAAGTGCCAAAGACTTTTGCACAGTACTGTGTGTATGTGTGTATATATATATATATATATATATATATATACACACACACTGGCAGCCAAAAGTTTGGAATAATGTACAGATTTAGCTGTTTCGGAAGGAAATTGGTACTTTAATTCATCAAAGTGTCATTCAGCTGATTACAAAGTATAGTCAGGACATTACTGATGTAAAAAACAGCACCATCACTATTTGAAAAAAGTAATTTTTGATCAAATCTAGACAGGCCCCATTTCCAGCAGCCATCACTCCAACACCATATCCTTGAGTAATCATGCTAAATTGCTAATTTGGTACTAGAAAATCACTTGCCATTATATCAAAGACATTTGAAAGCTATTTGGTTCGTTAAATTGTCTTTGTGTTTGTTTTTGAGTTGCCACAGTATGCAATAGACTGGCATGTCTTAAGGTCAATATTAGGTCAAAAATGGCAACAACAAATAAAGAAACAGCTTTCTCTAGAAACTAGCCAGTCAATCATTGTTTTTTTTTTTTTTTTTTTTTTTTGGAAATGCCCAATTCCCAATGTGCTCTAAGTCCACGTGGTGACGTAGTGACTCGCCTCAATCTGGGTGGCAGAGAACGAATCTCAGTTGCCTCCGCATCTGAGATCGTCAATCCGCGCATTTTATTACGTGGCTTGTTGAGCGCGTTACTGCGGAGACATAGCACGTGTGGAGGCTTCACGCTATTCTCCACGACATCCACGCACAACTCACCACGTGCCCCACCGAGAGCAAACCACATAATGGCGACCACGAGGAGGTTACCCCATGTGAGTCTACCCTCCCTAGCAACTGGGCCAGTTTGTTTGCTTAGGAGACCTGGCTGGAGTCACTCAGCACGCCCTGGGATTCGAACTCCAGCTGAGCTACCCAGGCCCCCAGTCAATCATTGTTTTGAGGAATGAAGGCTATACAATGCTTTAAATTGCCTGAAAATGTCATACAAATGTATACACTACAGTTTTCAAAGACAAAGGACAACTGGCTCTAACAAGGACAGAAAGAGATGTGCAAGGCCAGATGTACAACTAAACAAGAGGATAAGTACATCAGAGTCTCTAGTTTGAGAAATAGACACCTCACATGTCCTCAGCTGACAGCTTCATTGAATTCTACCCGCTCAACACTAGTTTCATGTACAACAGTAAAGAGAAGACTCAGGGGAAGAATTGCAAAGAAAAAGCCACTTTTGAAACAGAAAAACAAAAAGAAAAGGTTAGAGTGGGCAAAGAAACACAGACATTGGACAACAGATAATTGGAAAAGAGTGTTATGGATCTTAACCCCATTGAGCTTTTGTGGGATCAGCTAGACTGTAAGGTGTGTGAAATGTGACCGACAAGACAGCCACATCTATGGCAAGTGCTACAGAAAGCGTTGAGTGAAATGTCACCTGAGTATCTGGACAAACTGACAGCTAGAATGCCAAGGATCTGCAAAGCTGTCATTGCTGCACATGGAGGATTTTTTGATGAGAACTCTTTGAAGTAGTTTAAGTTATGAATGTTTTTTTCAAATTGTAATAGTAATTTTTCACATTATTAATGTCCTGACTATACATTGTGATCAGTTGAATGCCACTTTGGTGAATAAAAGTAACAATTTCTTTCCATAAGAGCAAAATCTGTACATTATTCCAAACTTTTGGCCGCCAGTGTGTGTGTGTGTGTGTGTGTGTGTGTGTGTGTGTGTGTGTGTGTGTGTGTGTATATATATATATATATTAGTTGAAGTCAGAAGTTTACATACACCTTAGCCAAATATATTTAAACTCAGTTTTTCACAATTTCTGACATTTAATTATAGAAAACATTCCCTGTCTTAGGTCAGTTAGGATCACTACTTTATTTTGAGAATGTGAAATGTCAGAATAATAGTAGAGAATGATTTATTCCAGCTTTTATTTCATTCATCACATTCCCAGTGGGTCAGAAGTTTACATACACTTTGTTAGTATTTGGTAGCATTGCCTTTAAATTGTTTAACTTGGGTCAAATGTTTTGGGTAGCCTTCCACAAGCTTCTCACATTAAGTTGCTGGAATTTTGGCCCATTCCTCCAGACAGAACTGGTGTAACTGAGTCATGTTTGTAGGCCTTCTTGCTCGCCAGAGCATGTGAGCGAAGCAGAGCGGTGTGACACTCCACTCAATAACCCGCTCCATGCATGTGCGCTCCACTCAACCGCTCACAGCCCAAGCAGATGCTCTGCTCATGTACTGCTCACGCTCACCTGTAAAAAAGCTTTCGCTCAAATCCTGCTCCGACATTAAATTTCTCTGTAGTATACTTGGTTCCAAACACGTTCACAGGGGGTAGCTACAGTGCCCCGAGCAACTGCCCCTTTGCCCACATGGGCTGAGGTGCCCCTCTGGGTGAAATATAGACTATAGGCCGACATCTATTAAATTATCAAAAGATTAGTAACGTACACATATGAAATTATGTGATTGTATTGTTGTGTTTTAGTATATAAAGTTATATGCTAAGAATATGCGAAAAAAGAATTTCACTGTATATATGCAAAATGTATAATATGTGACAAATAAAGGCTTCTTCTATAAATTCTGGCTGTTTTTTGTTTATTTTGGACTGGTTTAAAACTGCTGTTAGATAATCGGGCCTACCAGACCTTCCTTTTCATTTGTAATCAGTCAAATATTTCTCTGTTAGCACATATGTCATTGAACATCTTCAAATAATGCCTTAACATTTTTTTTTCAGTTCTAAATTACCTTTATTTACTTTAAACAAGTCATCAAACATGCCTCTACAAGTGATAAAACATGTGCGCGTTGGCACGGAAACTCGCATATGCGCAAATTTGTGCTTTTCAGTTTAAACTGGACCCGAGTGATACAACCGACCCAGAAAACCACAATCCTTTCAACTTTAAAGTTTGTTTGAGTCGGTACCAGGAAAAATATTGCAGGTAAAAGTGAAATTCATAATTGTTTTTCGGTTGTCTCAATGGAATGATTGTACTGTAGATTTGATACATTAATATGTTTCTGATTTAATGCTATCAGACTGTTGTGTCTGTAAATTAAAATGAGCAATTTCTCATCCTAATTTTGTGTTCAGTTTTAAAGGGTTTATTAAGTTATCCAGAAAACAGCAGTGAATGTTTTTCTCTTTCTCAGTATTGTTGCTTTATTTATATTCCCTACAATTTTATATGTACGAATCACATGCAATCTAAAGGACTGTGGTTGTTTATATAATAATTATTATATTAGTAGATACCATGTGCCCCTTTGTTTTTCCTTGATATTTTTAAAGCAGCAGAATGTAATGTTTAATGTGTGTGTTCATGTATTTCATGTCTTTTATTTTGAAAAGTTTAGTTCCTGTTTCATGTCATGTGTTCCTGGTCATGTGATGTCCTGTTTTCCCTCCATGTTCATGTATCTTGTTTCCATTGGTTCGTTGTTTGATTATCTTGTTTAGAGTTCTTAGTGTTTAATGGTTATCTTTGTCATGTGTTCTCCCATGTCCAAGTATTTAAGCCCTCATGTTTTCCATTGTCGTTGGTCAGGTATTGTGTGTTTGGTAACCTTGTCAAGTTAGGTCAGTTCATTGTTTATAGTCAAGTCAAGTTCATGTTTATGTTTCACGTTTATAGTTAGTTTTTTTGGGGGGGATTTCACGTTTGTTAATAAAATTGCACTTGGGTTCTTCACTTCATCGTCATCGTCTTTGTCATTGCCAGCGCCAGCAGCATCATTACACAGAAAGTGAATCTGGACTTTATATGCGTCAAACGATCATGTCTTGTGCATGCGCTCTTTATACGTACAGCAAGGTTTAACCATGGATTTAACAAATAAAAAGCAATCGTCCCGCATAAAGTGAGATTTTGTCCAATATAAATACAGGTGCATCTCAATAAATTAGAATGTCGTGGAAAAGTTCATTTATTTCAGTAATTCAACTCAAATTGTGAAACTCGTGTATTAAATAAATTCAATGCACACAGACTGAAGTAGTTTAAGTCTTCGGTTCTTTTAATTGTGATGATTTTGGCTCACATTTAACAAAAACCCACCAATTCACTATCTCAACAAATTAGAATATGGTGACATGCCAATCAGCTAATCAACTCAAAACACCTGCAAAGGTTTCCTGAGCCTTCAAAATGGTCTCTCAGTTTGGTTCACTAGGCTACACAATCATGGGGAAGACTGCTGATCTGACAGTTGTCCAGAAGACAATCATTGACACCCTTCACAAGGAGGGTAAGCCACAAACATTCATTGCCAAAGAAGCTGGCTGTTTACAGAGTGCTGTATCCAAGCATGTTAACAGAAAGTTGAGTGGAAGGAAAAAGTGTGGAAGAAAAAGATGCACCACCAACCGAGAGAACCGCAGCCTTATGAGGATTGTCAAGCAAAATCGATTCAAGAATTTGGGTGAACTTCACAAGGAATGGACTGAGGCTGGGGTCAAGGCATCAAGAGCCACCACACACAGACGTGTCAAGGAATTTGGCTACAGTTGTCGTATTCCTCTTGTTAAGCCACTCCTGAACCACAGACAACGTCAGAGGCGTCTTACCTGGGCTAAGGAGAAGAAGAACTGGACTGTTGCCCAGTGGTCCAAAGTCCTCTTTTCAGATGAGAGCAAGTTTTGTATTTCATTTGGAAACCAAGGTCCTAGAGTCTAGAGGAAGGGTGGAGAAGCTCATAGCTTCAAGTTGCTTGAAGTCCAGTGTTAAGTTTCCACAGTCTGTGATGATTTGGGGTGCAATGTCATCTGCTGGTGTTGGTCCATTTTGTTTTTTTGAAAACCAAAGTCACTGCACCCGTTTACCAAGAAATTTTGGAGCACTTCATGCTTCCTTCTGCTGACCAGCTTTCTAAAGATGCTGATTTCATTTTCCAGCAGGATTTGGCACCTGCCCACACTGCCAAAAGCACCAAAAGTTGGTTAAATGACCATGGTGTTGGTGTGCTTGACTGGCCAGCAAACTCACCAGACCTGAACCCCATAGAGAATCTATGGGGTATTGTCAAGAGGAAAATGAGAAACAAGAGACCAAAAAATGCAGATGAGCTGAAGGCCACTGTCAAAGAAACCTGGGCTTCCATACCACCTCAGCAGTGCCACAAACTGATCACCTCCATGCCACGCCGAATTGAGGCAGTAATTAAAGCAAAAGGAGCCCCTACCAAGTACTGAGTACATATACAGTAAATGAACATACTTCCCAGAAGGCCAACAATTCACTAAAAAAAATTTTTTATTGGTCTTATGATGTATTCTAATTTGTTGAGATAGTGAATTGGTGGGTTTTTGTTAAATGTGAGCCAAAATCATCACAATTAAAAGAACCAAAGACTTAAACTACTTCAGTCTGTGTGCATTGAATTTATTTAATACACGAGTTTCACAATTTGAGTTGAATTACTGAAATAAATAAACTTTTCCATGACATTCCAATTTATTGAGATGCACCTGTATTAGATGATATCATGTTTAATGATCCCAAAACAAATAAAAATTATTTAATTCACACTGTCTTTAAGAAAAGTTTTTTTTTCCTAATGTAAAATCGTTTATAGCTTTTTTTTTTCTCTGCGCATGAATGCAGCAAGCGATGTTGAAGATGTTATGTGCAACCACTAATCTCAGTTTTTTTACGTTTCACTTATCATTAAGGTGTGGATTTGGCTTTGGGAGACTGACCAGCAGTTATGAGCACTTTATCCTGAAGCAGAAATCGAAAGCAACAGGCGGTCGATTAAGTGAGGTAATTCCACTATGAAATTTTCTATGCGAGAGCGGAAATCTTTACTAATCAAATGCTCAATTGTACAATGGAGGCATGAAAGCAGAATGCTCCACCTGCAAATTAGGACACACTGATCTGCAAGATCATACATGTTTATTGGTTTTGATACAGGGATTTTTTGTGTGTGTTCACCAGGATTCAAGGAAAAATGCTTTGCCAATATACAGTATTATTAAGCGTACATATTCAGTTGAGGGTGCTCTAACGTTCGCAACCCTGCAGAACCGGGCCTGCATCTAGCTGGCAGCTGCACTTACATGATGGCAAAACAACAAGATACCATACTTATCTATTAATTTATTATCGAACAGTAGTGTAGCCTACTAGCTCACCTTTTGCCGCACTACCATGTTCGCGTAGCACATCCTCATGCTCTCTGGCAATGTGACGCGTACAATTCCAATAGGAATATTTGCTAATTCTCACGGTCTCTCCACAGTCCACACTCCCTTTCGATTTCCTCATTCTTAACTTTGATTTATACTTTGCATTTATTTAGGCTATAAGGTTTGCAACTTCACTAAAACAATGTTAGACCTCCATAACCTCAGGCCTATTGCTTATTTCGCAGATTCCCAAACCAGCATATCACGAAGCGCATTCTGGGTTGAGCGAGCGGCACTGATCGGCCTGAGAGAGCGGATTGGAATCTTCAAAAAGGTGCTCTCCGCCCAGGTGGAATTATCACCACTCCACTCAATGCTCCACTCACATGCTCTGTTGCTCGTACATGCTTTTTCAGTTCTGCCCGCAAATTTTCTATCGGATTCAGGTCAGGGCTTTGTGATGGCCACTCCAATACCTTGACTTTGTTGTCCTTAGGCCATTTTGCCACAACTTTGGATGTATGTTTAGGTCAGTGTCTATATGGAAGACCCATTTGTGACCAAGCTTTAACTTCTTGGCTGATGTCTTGAGATGTTGCTTCAATATATCCAAATAATTTTCCTTCCTAATGATGCCATCTATTTTGTGAAGTGCACCAGTCCCTCCTGCAGCAAAGCACCCCCACAACATGATGCTGCCACCTCCATGCTTCAGGGTTGGGATGGTGTTCTTCGGCTTGCAAGCCTCACCCTTTTTCCTCCAAATATAATGATGGTCATTATGGCCAAACAGTTAAATTTTTGTTTCATTAGACCAGAGGACATTTCTCCAGAAAGTAAGTTCTTTGTCCCCATGTGCACTTGCAAACAGTAGTCTGGATTTTTTTATGGCGGTTTTGGAGCAGTGGCTTCTTCCTTGCTGAGCAGCCTTTCTGGTTATGTCGATATAGGACTCGTTTTACTGTGGATATAGATACTTGTCTACTTGTTTCCTCCAGCATCTTCACAAGGTCCTTTGCTGTTGTTCTGGGATTGATTTGCACTTTTTGCTCCAAACTACGTTCATCTCTAGGAGACAGAATGCATCTCCTTCCTGAGCGGTATGATGGCTGCGTGGTCCCATGGTGTTAATATTTGCGTACTATTGTTTGTACAGATGAACGTGGTACTTTCAGGCATTTGGAAATAGCTCCCAAGGATGAACCAGACTTGTTGAGGTCCACAATTTTATTCTGAGGTCACGAATGATTTCTTTTGATTTTCCCATGATGTCAAGCAAAGAGGCACTAAGTTTGAAGATAGGCCTTAAAATACATCCACAAGTACACCTCCAATTCAGTACACCTCCTATCAGAAGCTAATTGGCTAATTGTATAAAGGCTTGACATCATTTTCTGAAATTTTCCAAGCTGCTTAAAGGCACAGTTAACTTAGTGTATGTAAACTTCTGACCCACTGGAATTGTGATACGGTATATTCAATTAAAAGTGAGACGATCTGTCTGTAAACAATTGTTGGAAAGATGACTTGTGTCATGCACAAGTAGATGTCCTAAATGACTTGCCAAAAGTATAGTTTGCTAATATTAAATCTGTGGAGTGGTTAAAAAATTTGTTTTAATGACTTCAACCTAAGTGAATGTAAACTTCTAACTTGAACTGTAGATGTCTACTGCCTCCTGGTGGAAGTTGTTGTGCTTGTCTGCCTATAGGCTATATTTTTTAGACTTGGGATCGATGCCTTTTTCACTCACCGATAATCAGAAAATTTTCCAGATGCATTTTTTTTCAGATATAAATAGGGCTATTGATGCTGCAACAAACCCTTAAATCTACTGCAAAGGCTTACCAGTATTCAGTGTCATATACTGAAACACCACTAGATGGAGCCATAATAGGTTGCTTGTTTGTGAATTTATGAGCTATCGAGGTGTTTTTGAGTTGACCCACAACACCTCAGTAAGTTTCTGTTCTTTTAGAGAAATGTTTTTCTGTCAGCTAAAGACTTGTCTCTGAATTTCTGAACATTCTGAGGGGGTGGGCATTTTCTCTATCGGACATTGGGCCTCATTCACTAACTGTGCGAATGCACGTATTTGTGCATGAAATATGCGTACAAAGGTTTTCAGAAAACAATCATGATTCAATAAGTTTGTAGTAAAATTTACTGTAAGTTTACAAAATAAATTGGACCAATTGAAACCACACATATGGAAAATAGTGGAAACATTAAATAAAAAAATAATAAAAAATATCCACACTATAATGAATTATGTGCATATGTGCACTTTAGCTTGAGCTGGGTTCTGGTTCTGCCTGTTCGCGCTCACTGATAGAGCACACTAACCATGTCCCTTTTTTGGCAGATCTGCTCCTCCATATTTCCTGATTCACCCCTGCAGTGAAGACACGCCCACAGGAATTCACCAATAAATGCTGTGATTATTTCCATCATCTGACAAGTGAAGGAATAAAAAAGGTGGTTTATAAAGAGGAGCAACTCCAAGTGTGACAACTGATGTCTACTGACATACTGTTGCAAAAATGAAGACTGTTAAAGAGGAGTTTAAAGAGGAGCTTGAAGACATCAGTATTACAGAACCATGCAGAATGAAACATGAAGATACTGAGGAACAAAGAGGTTGGTGTTCATTCTTGATCCTTCATTATAACTGTTTTGAAGAACATTGAGGTAATAAAACTTCATACAGTTCACTAGATCTGGAATCTGTAGTTAGAAATTAATTAAGTAAATTTAGCTAGAAATAAATTAAGTAAATTTATAGTTAAACAAACACATCATACCAGAATCTACATGAGAATGAGAGAACTAAACTTCAGCATATCAAATATCACAAAGTAGAAAGTTGCCCTTTGCTGCTTCCTGCCATTGAATAGGGATTCAATTGTATTTGATTTATTTATAGTCAAATTTGTCTCAATTTACTATGTTCATTTTAGAATTGACAGAAGTAAAAGAAGAAAGTCAAGGACTGAATGACGTGGAGAAGAAACACCATCAGTATCAGACATATGAAAATTTCATGACTGGTGAAGAATCTTGTAGTGGCTCAAAGACTGAAAATAATTTCTCACAGAAAAGAACTCAAAGAACAAGAGACAAAAAATATTTTGCCTGCTCTCACTGTGGAAAGAGTTTTACCACAAAACAAATCCTTAACGTTCACTTAAAATTTCACACTGAAGTAAAGCCTTTCACCTGCCATCAGTGTGAAAAGAGTTTTGTACAAAAAGGAGATCTAAAGCGTCACATGAGAATTCACACTGGAGAGAAATCTTTCACCTGCTCTCAGTGTGGAAAGAGTTTCACACATGAAAGAAACCTTAACACACACTTAAAACTTCACACTGGAGAGAAGCCTTTCTCGTGCTTTCAATGTGGAAAACGTTTTGCAGTTAAAAGAGGCCTTCAGGGTCACATGAGAATTCACACAGGAGACAAGCCTCACACATGCCCTCAATGTGGCAAGTGTTTCATAGAGAAAGGAAATCTTCAGCGTCACGTAAGAATTCACACTGGAGAGAAGCCTTTCAAATGCCTTCAATGTGGAAAGTGTTTCAAGCAATCAGGCTCTCTCACACTTCATCTGCGCTCTCACTCTGGATTAAAGCCATTTAACTGTGATCAGTGTGGCATGACATTTATGTGGCCATCACAACTAAAGGCACACATGCCAACTCACACAAATGAAAAGCCTTACGTGTGTTCTTTTTGTGGAAAGAGTTTCGTTTCATCATCAATCCTGAAAACTCACGTGAGAGTTCATACTGGAGAGAAGCCATTCAAATGCACTTCATGCGGGAAGAGTTTCACCCAATCAAATAATCTAAAGTTTCATTTAAAAAAGGGCTGTCCAAAATTGTTATTGTGACCAAAGTTAATTTCACTGTCAACACTTAGGTATTTAATGTAGCACAGATTCAGTTTACTAGATACAATTTAGTTTGAAAGTCAAATAATAATAATAACAAATAAATAAAGAACCACAAATGTTAGGAACAGAAGTATGCCTATGCATACACTGCAAAACATATTTTCTTAATTAGTATTTTTGTCTTGTTTTCCTGTAAAAATATCTAAACATTCTTAATACAAGATATATTTCCTAGGGATGTGCGAGACTAATTGACTAATCGGTACTGATGCTGCTAGATACTCATTGACACCAGAATTACTAGTCGTAATTTTATTTTTCCCCATTAAACTGTTGAACATTTTTACACATTTACGTTTGGCTTTATATTTTTACAAAGGCTGCGCTTAAATTACTGTCCTGTTAATGCTACATTTGAAATATAATTAATAATACGATAATTAAAAAGAGGATATCTGGAGCAGATACAAAGCGTAATTTCACCTCAGGCCACGCATGTTTCTTCCCTCTCTCACTCATGGCGCGTGCAGGAAAATGTCCTCTCGCAAGACGAGCAGAGTAGCTATGGAAATCCCTTCGGTGGTGGTGCAGGAAGATGATTTTAGAAACGTTGGCTTGCAAGTTGCCATGATGTTTTCACATTTGAGTCTTCTTTACATCTGTGCATACTTGCAAGTTATTTTAACACTGAGCGTGCTTTTTCAAGTGCAGGATTATCGGCTCAGGTGAGTCAGGTCCCGTCTTTCACCGGACCATGTTGACATGTCGTGAAATACGTGCAAATTTTCAGCGCTTTTTTTTCTCTCTCGTAGATATGGCATATGTGAAACATTTTCAACAATGTCCTGACTGTTTTAATAATGTATGCTAAGTAACTTTTACTTGGTGAATTCAGTTTAGAACAAGCTATTAGGGTTGCTCTATTAGTCCTGCACTATTCATTCAATTGTTTTCAATAAATGCCTGTATTCTCTAACATTGATTCAGTCAATGCGTGTCGTTCTATATTTAATATACATCATAATGCAAGGCAAGCACGTTGCAGATAAATGCCCCTTTTCAGCATAATTTATTGTCGGATTTGGCTATAGGAATTGACATATTGACACAATGACATATTTTTCATGGGTCCCATAAACACACAATTTTCTGAGGGTTTCTTCCTTTTAGACTAGTCAGCTAGTCGACTCCAAAATTTACATTTAAACGTCAGTGAAATTAATCGCTCCGCACATCACTAATATTTGCTTGACATGCAAAATGTCTTAAGATATCAAGTCTTGTTTTGAGAGAAATCTGACTGGTGAGATCTTCCTATTTGCCAATGAGATAGAAAAATAAAAAAAAATTAAAAGGGAAAACAAATGTATTTTTCTGACCCCATTGGCAATTTTTTTTCTTCTTATTTTAAGCATGAAGTTCACTATATAGACTGAATTTCTTAAACTTAATTAGACGTAATTTCTTATGCCATTTTGCTTGTCAAGTAAATGTTGTTTTATGAATGTTTAGATATTTAGCATTTCACATAAAAATAGTGAATTAAATTAGGGTTCAATTCATGTATTATTAATATGTCACAAATAATTTGATTTTGATCAACATGATACAATGAACCTGACTGCCTTTGCATGTAAACTTTTCCAGCATTATTACCGGCTTATAACATGTGCGCACGTGTTGTACCCAAAGTTGTTTACATTTCGAAGTCAAAAGCAGATAATTATAAGTCTCATGTAATCACAGGTTTCTTACGTTGCCGGTTTTTTGAATAAGTTGTTTTTTGATAGTTATGACTCATAACTTATTTGCGTTGCTGTGCATGTCATGCTCAGTGTTGGCTGGGAGAGGCAGCTGTTAAACTTACTGCTGCTGTTTCTGCCTCACAAATCCACAGATTTGTACGGTGATGCCGGCGTAAATAAAACGACATGTTTGATGTACTGTAGCACCAGGACATTTCATCGTTGTTTGGCAGATTTGACAAGCTGTACTGCTACAATACAATCTACTTGCCATTTGTCATCGACCTTCTCACCTATGTACTGTAAGTTTGGTGCTCTGATGTCCTGTGAGTGCTCATTGCCACCTCTCGTGGTAAGAGACTGTTCTGCAGCTATCAATATTGCGCTGATTAGTTTTAATTACACTATATTGTGTTTGTTTATGTATCGTAAGATATATATGGTATTGAATCGTGAGCATTGTATCATACGATACAATATTTTTTACACCCCTACTCAATACTGTACATAAACTCAGCAAAAAATGAAACGTCCCTTTTTCAGGACACTGTATTTTAAAGATGATTTTGTAAAAATCCAAATAACTTTACAGATCTTTATTGTAAAGGGTTTAAACAATGTTTTCCATGCTTGTTCAATGAACCATATACAATTAATGAACATGCACCAGTGGAACAGCTTACAGACGGTAGGCAATTGTGGTCACAGTTATAAAAACTTAGGACACTAAAGAGACCTTTCTACTGACTCTGAAAAATACCAAAAGAAAGATGCCCAGGGTCCCTACTCATCTGCATGAATGTGCCTTAGGCATGCTGCATGGAGGACTGGAGATGTGGCCAGGGCAATAAATTGCAATGTCCGTACTGTGAGACGCCTAAGACAGCGCTACAGGGAGACAGGAAGGACAACTGATCGTCCTCGCAGTGGCAGACCATGTGTAACAACACCTGCACATGATCTGTACATCCGAATATCATACCTGCGGGACAGGTATAGGATGGTAACAACAACTGCCCAAGTTACACCAGGAACGCACAATCCCTCCATCAGTGCTCAGACTGTCCGCAATAGGCTGAGAGAGGCTGGAATGAGGGCTTGTAGGCCTGTTGTAAGGCAGGTCCTCACCAGACATCACCGGCAACAACATCGCCTATGGGCACAAACCCACCTTCACTGGACCAGACAGGACTGGCAAAAAGTGCTCTTCACTGACGAGTCATGGTTTTGTCTCGCCAGGGGTGACAGTCGGACTCTCATTTATCGTCGAAGGAATGAGCATTACACAGAGGCTTGTACTCTGGAGTGGGATCGATTTGGAGGTGGAGGATGCATCATGGTCTGGGGCGGTGTGTCACAGCATCATCGGACTGAGCTTGTTGTCATTGCAGGCAATCTCAATGCTGTGCATTACAGGGAAGACATCCTCCTCCCTCATGTGGTACCCTTCCTGCAGGCTCATCCTGACATGACAGTCCAGCATGACAGTGCCACCAGCAATACTGCTTGTTCTGTGCGTGATTTCCTGCAAGACAGGAATGTCAGTGTTCTGCCAGTTTAACAGATTATTTTCATATTCACTTCTACTTGTGCTACAGTTTCTGAGACTCCTAGTACCATACCTCATTTGTGTCTGTTTCTGTTTCTCTGCGTAGGTCACACTGTAAATTGAAGGTGCACAGTTCCCTATTAAGCTTCTTGGTGACCATGTATACCCTTTCTTCAGCTGGCTGATGAAGGGATTTCCAGACAATTGACATCCAACCAGAGAAGAGAGGGACTTCAACTACCGACTGAGCTGTGCACACATGACTGTTAAATGTGCTTTTTAATAGCTATATGGGAGATGGAGGTGTCTGCTGAAGAGGGTGAAAGTGAGCATATCAAGGGTTCCAGCAGTTGTTAGCAGCTGCTGTGTCCTACATAACTTGTGCGCATCAGAGGAAGATTACATTTTGGATGCCTGAAGTGGAGAAGGCAAAAGAACTGAATGCACCTGACATTCCAGTGGCACTGGAGAGAGCAGAACAACCGCTGCATATCTGACAAGCACTTTTGCGTTATTTCTCCAGGCAGACTGCTGACAATTGATTTTCAGGGATCTCTGGAGCAGCACTGAGTTCAGCTTGCAGTGCGGTTTGCGTGCATTGACATCAAAGCATCATCACATGCTATGCGCATAGACACTTGAGACTGCATGAACAAAGAATCCACAAGCTGTCAGAGGGAGATAATGGTGCAAGCAAATATACCATAAGTAATTATTAGCAAAAACATTAGTGGTAAATCCACTATCGGCATGATAAGTAAGGGATAAGGTTCAGTCAGCCGGTTGTTATCACAAAAAGAACTTCAACAGGGTAGTCGTTCACTGTACTGGACTGTACATTATACCGCTTATTACACAGCTACCTACCAAATAAAATAATGGACATGAAATATTTATTTGCATTGAAATGTTATTATGGAAAAAGAAAGAGATCACAGAGTCTCTGAAAACAGATGAACCTGTTGGTATTTATATTGTTACTTTACTACCAGATGTCCAGTCATTATTTAGACAAATCTGACCACTGAATGGTGTCATGTATTAATATTAACAGTTATACAACAGATACTATCAGTCCTTGAATTTGATTGTCCAAGAGGCATTTCAAGAGTACTGATATTCTGCACTGGGATGCTTTACTATTTTTTATCACTAAGCTAATTTGTGTTTGCAGCTTTCCAAATAATGGTGGGGATCTTTAGTTTAAATAAATTTACATGTATTTAATTACATTTTCCAGCTATCAGACCCTGATATATGTTTTTCACTTGCTTATTTGTCAAGGCACTTGCAATTTGTCAAAATCTGTTTAAGTTCTGGCCTTCTCCCAGACATTTCTGCTGCTTTGTACACCTCCAGCAGTCTTGGGATCAGTTTACAACACAGCTGAAAATTAAAATGAAACGACTGAGTGGGCAGAGTCCTGCACATGGGCGGGTCCCTTTTGAACAAAGTCAATGATCTTCCTCTGAGGAGTGTCATGGTCTGTGTTTGCCTTTACTCTACACACCACTTGGGTCTTGCCAGCTTTTGCAGGATCTGATCATGCCGCCACCTGTACCGTCCTTGTGCCAAGGTGGTCTTGACACCAGCCAACATGTGCTGCTGATCTGCTCTTGGGGCCCCAGAGAGGGGGCAACTCTCCTCTAAACAATAATGCTTGATTAACCTTTTCCACCACTTTGAACTCCACTTGAAAAGCGATTGCAGATGGCTAATTCTCGGTTTGCATTATAGTTAAGACTTGACGTGCTTCTGTGGTAATTAAATTGTGCCATACATAGGCTGCAGGCACTTAATTTCTGTTTTGTACAACTAATAGTGTTAAGAGGTCCTTTCTCCATCACTAGATCATTGACAGAATCACTGCTGTGTGTTTGTGGTGTGTGTGTGTCAGTGTATTACCTCAGGCAGACTCATCGCAAATGTTTCCACCCTATTCCAGCCAGTGTTCAGAACTCGCACGGAGCTCAAGTAAATGTCAGAATCTAATGTCAAATCGGTAAATGCGTTTATCACGATTAAGAAAAATTAAACATTTTAAATCACATAAGTTAATGCAATAATTTTGACAGCTCTACTTAAAACACTTAAAAACCATCATCACAGTTTCTTAGCATACCTACAATTTGGCTCCATGAGTAGAAGTTCCACATCATGGGAGAACTGTGGAATCATGATAGGATCAGGTAATCCCCTCTACAAGATAGTAGGCTACAGGTATTCAAGGTTGAATGTAAGTGGACAGAATCAGTTTTGAACAAAACTTGTATCTTATATTACACAAACGGGTTATGAATTCAGGATGATTAAATTGTAAAACAAATTACCCTCTCAGGCCAAGGTTTGGTTGTGGGGGAGGGCGGGGGGGGTGGATATTTTAAATCGATTTTGCTGTCTTATAGGATGACTCATAGCAACATAATGGACTTCTCTTAGCTGAAAAGAAGCAAAATTGTACAAGAAGTGAAAATATGCAGTACAGATTCACTATTGCTATCTTGCCTTCTTACACACATATCTGACCCTTACACACTTTTAATCATAACATATTTAACTACTTCATGAATTACAGGGTGCAACTATAAATGAAAAGTACAATATTAGAAAAATGCACGTACAGCCTAACAAGCTTGAAATATTTTTTTCAGTTAATTTTTAATGTTCATGTATATCTCCCACAACCCCACCCTTTCCATTCAATACTCCCCACACTGCTCCACTATCAACATTATTTACAGGCAAAGCTGTATCTCCCAAGATTTCTGATTTAGTGAGAAGAACAGGCCCATGTATTTTTTTGTTTTGTTTTGTTTTACAAAAACAGTCATAATGGGAGGTATCATATCTCAGCACACCTATTTCATTTATACAGTATCTGTCAAAGTTTATAGTCATAGTAAGCAGATGAAACATAAAATAATCACTTCAATACTGGAAGAATGTTCTGGGAGTGATTGACAATTGTCCCTGAATGAGATGCTCCACAAAGTGTGCCATGAACAGTTCAATGACAAAGCATATGTGACCATCCAGCTCAATACATATTTCCAAAATACTTCCAAAGTCAAGAATGCCACTTGTGCACCAACAGAGAGAATCATGCCCTTTGAAAATTCTGTTCTAAGACTGTAGGGATAAGCCCAACAATGTGAGCCAGGGTTGGAAATTAATTGGGGCTTGTGACAAAAATGCCCCTGAATTTCAAAATATGACTTCCTATTTTTTTTTTTTTAATTAATAAAATCTGATATAGTTACACCTATTAGGTATGATAAATCACGAAATATAATGTTACCAAATGCTACAATGTACTATACAATTTACTTAAGACAATTTACTCTCCCCTGGTTACCCACTGAAGCTAAGTAAGGTTGAGCTAAAATAGTTGATGATATCAATATAACTAACCCCAGATCATCGCTTTGTGACACACTCAGGTGAGGCACTGTCAATAAACACTGTCATATCGACTCTGGGAGTCACTATAGTGCACTTTTTTTTTTTTTTTTTTTTTTTTATACAAATGTAATGCTTTAAACATAACATTACCCGCTAAGAACATACGCAGATGCAAATGAAAACACTGAAGACCGGAAATTGAAAACAGGCAAATCGTGGAACACTAATGCGTGCAGGAAAAAGGTGGATATTCCAGCAAGTTATTTTGACAGGTAAAGCCATATGAGCAGTGTAAAATGTACAAGAAATTTAAGTTCTACAATATGCACCAAGTAAGCATTTAAATCATTAGTATGTATTACAGAAACGGAAATTGAAACCAGAGATAAATAAGTGAGTGCAGCAACACTTTAGAAACGGAGGAAAATTCTAGAATATAGCAGTCTATGGACACTCACAGGGTGTTTGGCATCACAGGCATTGGTTGAGCCAATGTTTCCATGTTGCTGAGACCGGTTTACTCCCAAACCATTTCTGACCTTACACCAATAAAGGAAAGCCGCTCTCATTTACACCACAGCTTATTAAGCTTAATCTGTGTAAGAACATGCATGTAAACACGCTCAGTCATGTTCGAGTGCTTTAAGGTTAAGATGAACTCAGGTTTAAACTTTGATTTAACAGACTTTTATTACTTTTGATCCCAATCTAAACCAGATTGTCTCTATCTGGTTTTGTCAACCTAAACTTACTCTGCAACTCTGAGTTTATTTTATGTTTTTCCCCTTAAATGGCACATACATGTACTGTGTAGAAAAGCTTTGAGTAACTGTCTCAAGCCTGTTTATGTTTTTTTTCTTCTTAAAGATGTAAGACTCCTCCCTGCCTCCAGGGGGCGATAAATAAGGACTATTTCACAGAGTTGTGTAGAAATGTGAGAGAAGGAGTGTGAAGATGCACAAGCAAGTATTATTGTATGTTCATGCTGATTTTGTCAATCCAATCTAAAGTCTTGATTGAGGAAAGTTATTTTGTTCAACACTTATGTAATGGTTTAAATATTTTAATACTCGTAAGGGTACCTTTTTTGTATTTTTTGCATGGAAATGTTTGTTTGGTGCAGGATATTTTGAAACAGCTTTTGATGCATGTTAAATTTACTTGCATGGTTTATATATATATATATATATATATATATATACATATATATATATATATATTATTATTATTATATATATATATATATATATATATATATTTTTTTTTTTTTTTTTTTTTTTTTCAGAACATTCTACATATAAAGAGGAACAACTGCAAGTGTAACAACTGAAGTTTACTATTGCAAAAATGCAGTGTGTTAAAGAAGAGTTTAAAGAGGAGAGTGAAGACATCAGTATTACAGAATCATGCAGAATGAAACATGAAGATACTGAGGAACAAAGAGGTTGGTGTTCATTTTTGATCCTTCATAAAGACTGTTGAGGGACATTAAGGCCGTTTTCACACATGGCTTGTTTAGAGGATTTGTTCAAATCAAATCACTTTTGTTGTCACACAACCATATACACAAGTGCAATAGTGTGTGAAATTCTTGGGTGCAGTTCCGAGCAACATAGCAGTCGTGACAGTGATGAGACATATACCAATTTACAATAAACATCAGATTTACAACACAATTTAAAAACGAATATACACATAATTACACATAACACAATATACAAATAATAACATACAATGGACAGTATACAATACACACAATATGGAATACACATTATACAATAAAGTATATATAGTATATTTAAAATGTACAGTAGGTTGTATTGTACTGTATTGACATTCAGGCTGTCGGTTGATAGTAAGTTGCCAGTGTGTTGTTAAGAGAGAATATAATATAATAATAATATAATTTATGACAGTCCGGTGTGAGATATAACAGTAATAAAGTGCAGTGCTGATGTATTTTGATCGTGGGAGATCAAGAGTTCAAAAGTCTGATTGCTTGGGGGAAGAACCTATCATGAAGTCGGCTGGTGCGGGTCCTGATGCTGCGATACCGCCTGCCTGATGGTAGCAGTGAGAACAGCCCATGGCCCGGGTGGCTGGAGTCTCTGACGATCCTCCGAGCTTTTTCACGCACCGCCTGGTATATATGTCCTGGAGGGAGGGAAGCTCACTTCCGATGATGTGTCTGGCAGTTCACACCACCCTTTGCAGTGCTTTGCGGTTTGTGCTATTGCCGTACCAGGCAGAGATGCAGCCAGTCAGGATGCTCTCTACAGTGCAGGTATAGAACTGTGTGAGGATGTGGCGGTTCATTCCAAACTTCCTCAGCCGTCTCAGGAAGAAGAGGCGCTGATGAGCCTTCTTCACAACGGCTTCAGTGTGGATGGACCATGTGAGTTCCTCAGTGATGTGGACACCCAGGAACTTGAAGCTGCTGACTCTCTCCACTGGTGCTCCATTGATGGTGATGGGGCTGTGTTCTCTATCTCTTCTCCTGAAGTCTACCACAAGCTCCTTTGTCTTACTGATGTTGAGGGAGAGGTTGTGCTCCTGACACCAGTGTGTCAGAGTGTGCACCTCCTCTCTGTAGGCTGTTTCATCATTGTCAGTGATCAGACCTACCACCATCTTCAGCAAACTTAATGATGGCATTGGAGCTATGTGTTGCCACACAGTCATGTGTGTACAGGGAATACAGGAGTGGGATGAGAACACAGCCCTGCGGGGCTCCAGTGTTGAGGGTCAGTGATGAGGAGATGTTGCTGCCCATTCTAACCACCTGCCGTCTGCTTGATAGGAAGTCCAGGATCCAGCTGCACAGCGAGATGTTTAAGCCCAGAGCCCAGAGTTTCTCATCAAGCTTGGAGGGCACTATGGTGTTGAATGCGGAGCTGTAGTCTACAAACAACATTCTCACATAAGTGTTCTTGGGTCTAGTGATGGAGGCAGCATAGAGCAGATGTAATCTCTGATTAGTCTCTCAAAGCATTTGCTATTGATGGGGGTCAGAGCAACAGGACGCCAGTCATTTAAGCAAGTGATTTTGGATTGCTTTGGAACAGGCACAATGGTGGACTTTTCAGAGGGAAAGGTTGAAAATGTCCGTAAAAACACCAGCCAGTTGGTTCGCGCACGCTCTGATGACGCGGCCCGAAATGCTGTCTGGACCTGCGGCTTTTCGGATGTTCACCCATCGGAAGGATCTGATTACATCCGCTACAGAGACGGAGAGTGAACTAACCTCTGTAGCTTTGGCCGCGAGAGCTCTCTCCGCGAGGGCGGTGTTATTTCCCTCAGAATGAGCATAAAAAGTATTTAGCTCATCTGGGAGAGAGGCAGCGGTGTTCACAGCAGAGTTTTTATTCCCTTTAAAGTCCGTGATGATGTTAATTCCCTGCCACATGCTTCTAGAGTTGGTGGTGTTAAACTGTCCTTCAATCTTGTTCCTGTACTGACATTTTGCTGTTCTGATTTTTCGGAGGGCATAACTGGCTTGTTTATGCTCCTCCGCGTTCCCGGAATTAAAAGCGTAGGTCCGCGCATCAAGTGCAGCGCGAACATCGCTGTTAATCCAAGGTTTCTGGTGCGGGTAGATCCGTATTGTTCTGGTCAGAACAACGTCCTCTACGCACTTTCTGATGAAACACATTACGCTATCAGCGTAAAGCTCGATGTCGTCATTAGAGGCGGACCGGAACATCTCCCAGTCCGCGTGATCAAAACAGTCTTGTAGCGTAGAGTCTGATTGGTCCGACCAGCACTGGATCGTTCTGAGGGTGGGTGCTTCCTGTTTCAGTTTCTGCCTGTAAGCAGGCAGAAGCAGAATGGAAGAGTGGTCCAATTTGCCAAATGGTGGGCGGGGGAGGGATTTGTAGCCGTCCCGGAAGGGAGAGTAGCAATGGTCCAAAACCCGGTCCCCTCATGTGTGAAAACTAATGTGTTGGTGGTATTTTGGTGCGATTGATTTAAAATTGGCTTTGTTAAAATCCCCGGTCACAATGAACGCAGCCTCAGGGTGCGCGGTTTCCTGCTTGCTTATAATCCCATACAGTTCCTTGAGTGCCCGGTCTGTGTCAGCTTGTGGCGGGATGTACACAGCAGTGATAATGACCACTGTGAATTCCCTCGGTAGCCAGAATGGTCGACACAGAAGCATGAGAAATTCCATATCAGGAGAGCAGAAAGACTTGATAGAATGTACGTTCCTCTGATCACACCAGGATTTGTTGATCATAAAACATACACCACCACCTCTGCTTTTACTTGAGAGGTCTTTTGCTCTGTCCGCTCGGTGCACGGAGAACCCCGCGGGTTCAATGGCTGAATCTGGAATCTGAGCAGACATCCAAGTTTCCGTAAGGCAGATTATGCAGCAGTCCCTCGTCTCTCGTTGGAAAGAGATCCGCGCTCTCAGCTCGCAGAGCTTGTTGTCCAGAGACTGAACATTTGCCAGTAGAATACTGGGTAGCGGGGGTCGATTTACACGACGTCTTACTCTGATGAGAATGCCGGCTCTGTTTCCCCTTTTCCTTTTGCGTTTTCGCGGCCGGGCTGCCCAGACAAAGGGCTCCGCTGGCGTGTTTGTAAACAGCTGGTCGGCATTGAGGAATTTGAAGTCCGGTTTACGGTGTGTAATTGCAGAACCAATGTCCAAAAGTGTTTGTCTGTCGTAGACAATAAGGCAGACAACATCCAAGACAAAAAACATAAGAACTGTAAACAAAACAAACAAAACACTACAATGTTGTGTCGGAGCTCGCAACGCAGCAGCCATACTCGGCGCCATCTTGAGTCCAATGGTTGCGCAGAACCTGATGCGTTTTCTCCTTTAGTTCGGTTCGTTTAGGCACATATGAACGTGGCAATCACACCCAAAACTGCTCCAGAAAGACCACATGGACAAGGTGGTCTCTGACAGATTACAAACAAACTCTGGATTGTGGTGAGAATGCAATCCGACCCAACAGACCAATGAACCAAACAATATCCCTATATAAACCACAAATATACCTGATGGATCTTTGGAGAAGACGTGTAAGTCAGCATGTCACTATAACCAATAATCAAAACGTGTATAGCCTTTTGGCGACTTCATTAGATATAATTTCACGTTTAAAATAGTTGTTTAATAATTCCTGAGATAACATTAATATGATCACTTCTGTCTTTTGGATAGAGGCAGAACAAACACAGGTAGGACAGCGGTGCTTAGCATAACCATGACAAAAAATACTCAGATTTGTATAGGTTGACAATTTTTTTACAAGTATATAATTTTAACTGGTATATTGATGGATGAGCTCAATCCTGGAACAGCACACAAACATTCTGACACTTTACTTCTGGCGGATGAATCTCCTAATTTGTGTTTAACTGCACATCGCCTGTGTGATCATGACTGGAGCCGGAGTCATAACGTGCTATTTTCATGTTGATATTATGTTATACGATTAAACATTTGAAACAGAAATATTACTTGCTTTGATAAAAATAAACAACACTCTTATTTACAAATTTAAATGATTTTGCATATTTTTCCACTTAAATCGTTTTTCTGACACTACACCCAAAGCACTTTTAAATAGAGAACAGGAGTCTCTCCTCAGCCTCCACCTGTATATCTTAATATGATTATTCAAGTGTTTTACCTACTATTAATGTTTGAATTGTACTACAATTTTCAATTTAAGAGGTTAAAATTGTGATATGGCTTATGAGTTCAATAAAAGACTTTATTATTTTTATGCTATATTGTCCAGCCTCAGTTACAACAATAGTATGTCTATGCAATGCACACAATAACACCGTAAACCTAAAACGTAAAACAAGGATTCAATGATGGGAATAAAATATACTTTGTTAAACATAAAAATAATATGCTTAAATATGCAATTAACAATTACAAGAAGTCAGTTTCAGAAGTCATACATATTAAACATGTAACAGTAACTTACCCAGACAATATAGATACATCGTGATCGATTAACACACAAGCAATGTTTGATTCATAAAAGCATGACAAACAATATAAGCTTCAACAACCCTACCAGAAAACATATCCAGGCATTACAGCAGGTAAACAACTTTGCCAAACGGCTAACAGATAAACAGGTAAACAAGACTGCAACGATGCTGTCCTGAACTGTGTGAGTATTTAACTGATCTGAACAGCATTTTGAACACTGACTGTTTAAGTACTTATTCAATAATGGCAATTTGTTCATTGTTAACCAAAAAATATTACATGTGTAGTGCAGCTTTAAACAAACAAATAATACCAGAATCTTCATGAGAGTATGAACTTTCGTTATATAAAAGATCACAAAGTAGATTCTTGGCATTTGCTGCTTACTGCCTTTAAATAGTGGTTCAATTGTATTTTTTAACTGAAAATGAAAAAATGTTTTCATTTTAGACATGACAGAAGTAAAAGAAGAAAGTCAAGAACTTGATGACGTGAAAGATAAACCCCATCAGTATCACACATTTGATTATTTCAAAAACAGTGAAGAGCCTTTTAGTGGTTTAAAGACTGAAAATTATTTCTCAAGAAAAAGAACTAGAAGAACAAGAGTCAAAAAGTCTTTCACCTGCTCTCACTGCGGAAAGAGTTTCACACACAAAGGAAACCTTAAAACTCACTTAAGACTTCACACTGGAGAGAAGCCTTTCACATGCCATCAGTGTGGAACAAGTTTTGCACAAAAAGGAGATCTTAAAGGGCACATGAGAATTCACACTGGAGAAAAGCCTTTCACCTGCTCTCAGTGTGGCAAAAGTTTCTCAGTGAGAGCAAACCTTAAGAGTCATCTGCGACGTCACTCCGGAGAGAAGCCTTTCACATGCCTTCAGTGTGGAAAGAGTTTCTCAATGAGAGCAACCCTTAAGAGTCACCTACGACTTCACTCCGGAGAGAAGCCTTTCACATGCCTTCGGTGTGGAAAGAGTTTCATACAGAAAGGACATCTTCAGCGTCACATGAGAATTCACACTGGAGAGAAGCCTTTTACATGTCCTCAATGTAGAAAGAGTTTTGCACGAAAAGGACATCTTCAGCGTCACATGAGAATTCACACTGGAGAGAAGCCTTTCGCCTGTTCTCACTGTGGAAAGAGTTTCACACAAGCAGGCAATCTCTCTGTTCATCTGCGTTATCACTCTGGATTAAGACCATTTAACTGTGATCAGTGTGGCAAGACATTTATCGGTGCATCACAGCTAAAGTTACACCTGATATCTCATGCAAATGAGAAGCCTCACGTGTGTTCTTTTTGTGGAAAGAGTTTCATAACATCAGGACACCTGAAAGCACATGTGAGAGTGCATACTGGAGAGAAGCCATACCACTGTACTTCATGTGGGAAGAGTTTCACTCAGTCAAGTAGTCTGAAGATTCATTTAAAAAAGCGTTGTCCAAAACTGTCATTTTGAGCTAATTTAATTTCCAGGTCAACACTTTGTAACACTTCAGTCTTCACTAGTCATTTCAACTTCATTCAGTTCACTAGATCTGGTGGCTGTAATTTGAAAGTCATAAATAAAGAACCACAAAGGTTAGGGACAGAAAAATGCAGAAAAGCATTTATGCATACTGTATAAATGATCATAACTTTGTATAACCAGTGCTGCATGGTGCACACACCTTCTATCCTGTTGTTAAATCAGGGTGGATAAAGATAGTCAGACTACCCTAAATTATAAGCAACTAGGCCTTTGTTATTTACAATCTGGATAGAGATCTCCTTTTGCTCAATGTTCTTCAATCCAAAGACTCAAATACTCAAAATTAAAGTGTCGAGAGGCTGTATGCAACCTTAATACCTCCGTTTTATTGGTTAAAATACTTTTATCAACAAAAGTAAAAAGAGATTGTAAAGTAAATTACAATATCAGCTGAGCAATAGTGACATTGCATAGACAATCTAAATCGACGCTGAATCAAAAATCTAATCAGTTTATCATTCCCTATATGGTCAGTCTCTCCAAGTTGGTAAATTCCCTAGATGTATTCTGAATAGCATTGTCAGAACTAACACATTAATACATGCAATTAATGAAAGTTTAATGCGTTATCGTCAATATAGCATAAACACTTGTTGGGAGACCTTTGCGGAGTCATTATACTTGCACACACACCACAAACACACAACAGCGCTTTTCTGTCAGTGATACAATGATGGAGAAAGTAGCTATAAATGCTATTTTCTTTTCCAAAACTAGCCTAGATGGGACTTATGATAGAAATCAATTCTTTTTCAGCCTAAGTAAGGTACTGTTTAATGGCTTAAGTCTTAACTATCACCAAAACGAAGAATGAGACGTTTTTGTCTGCAAGCGCTCTTCATGTTGAGTTCAAAGCAGTTCTTGATGTTGGCATTGATGCTCTGTCATGCATCATGAACGTGGCTCCACGATTGCTGTAGGAAAGCGGATAGCCACAGTCGGCCAGCTGATTAATATTGTGGAGGATGAGAGTTTAAGAGATTTAATGTCCATTGCAATAAATATGCAACCAATTAGTCAAACTTCCACTTAGACTTTGGGAAATGTTTAACGTTAATTGAATTGGTGCTATTTTAGTGCATTTCTATCTTTATACTGTGAAAGGCTTTGTTTGGAAAATGTTAATAAAGCATTTTGACAGGAAAATAAGTAAATATAGTGCCAAATTTCAGCACTTTCAAAATCTGTGATTAACTACAAAAAATATGTGATTAATCACAATTTAATAAATGTATTGATTGACAGCACTAATTCTGAGGTTTCTGGAATGTCCATATTATTCTCTTCCGGAGACTCTTAGCCAGATGACGATGACGACTTTTTGTAGTCCCTGTTGTCTTGTCTGTAAAACATCCATACATTCCCCATTCTCTGTTATATATGTACTATTACATTGTAACACGTTACTCCCAACACTGATGAAAAGTAAACAGGCCTGCAAATTTGCCAGAATTATACAATATCTTAATTTGTTAGATGAATACAAAGTCCCCTCTTTATGTTCCTTTTTTAATTATTTTAGTTTTGTTACATTTGCATTGTAATTGTACCAACTGTGATATTGCATATTTTAATGTGTGTGCCTTGATTTATTGTTTATTTATTATGCTTGATTTGCCATTGCAAATATATATCTTATTGTGATTGATAATTGGAAGTAAAAAAAATAAAAAAAATAATAAAAAAACATTAAAGACTGTTTCTCATGGGTATAATATTCATCCCTACCTCCAGAGGGCGATAACCAGTGAGTATTTCACACAGTTGTGTAGAAATGTGAGATAGAAGAAGATGCAAGTATTGTTGTATGTTCATGTTGTTTTTGTCAGTTCATCTAAAAACCTGATTGAGGAAAGTTATTTTGTTCAACACTTATGTAAGTTGATATTTAAATATGTTAATACTCGTATGGTTACCTTTTTTTGTATTGTTTAATCTCTGTTTCTCTTGTGAGTAATTGTGTTGTATAATGGAAATGTTTGTTTGATGCAGGATTGTTTGAAACAGCTTTTGATGTCTGTTAAATTGTCTTGTATAGTTTGTATTGGGAGTTTTTGTGTATGACTGGCCTGTTGGAGAATTTTATTCTTGAGGTTTAATTGGAATATAAAGGACCTGTTATTTATATTCATCATCATTTCATCTCCTTCAACTCATTTAAAGCCTGCCTGCATTCATGTATCCACTTTAAATGAGACATTTGAGACTGGACTATTTTTCGTTATTAAAAGTTTTTATTGATTCCATATAAGACATAAAAAAAAATACAAATATATAAAAATAAAATAACAATATTTGGAATCACATTATATTATTTACAACCCTTCCTCCCGAACATTAACCACCCCAGCACAAACATATACTCCAATGGTCAAATACAATTGACAGAGACACACAAATATATTTAGAAATACATTTTAAAAAAAGTATATGTTCAAAAACAAAAAGGCTACAACATACACATTTAAAACAACACATCTCCCTCCACTGTCCCTCCCCGAAAGCCCTCCAAAAAGGCCAAATAGCTGCCCCACCTCCTGATGAACATATCCATGTTGCCTAGCCTTCTATATGACAACTCTTCTCAAATTGCCACCCTGTCCATCTCCTCGCACCACTTACGAAACGAGGGGGCTCCAGTTGACTTCCATCCTCTAAGGATAATCAGTCTGCCCACCATAACACCAGCCAGGATCCAATTCTTCATGTACTTATCTCCTACATCAATGTCCGCCCCGTCACCCAAAATACAGAGCCTGGGGCAAAAGGAGATCCGAGTACCCAATACGTCGGCCATAAAATTCTGGATCCTCAACCAGAACTCCTGTATCTTACGACACCCCCAAAAAACATGGGTGGTGTCTCCATCTTCTAAATGGCATCACCAGCAGGTGGGAGTGTCCTTAAGACCAAGTCTATACAATTTAGAAGGGGTCTGATAAAATCTATGTAGAATCTTAAATTGCATAAGGCACACCCTTGCATCTCTAGATGCAGACTTGATGTTTTTAAGAATCCTAGCCCACACTCCCTCCTTCAAAAACAAATTTAAATCTTCCTCCCATAATCTTTTGAGGGAATTTAAAGCTCCGTCCCCCAGAATCTGAATTAGCAGGGAGTAATACACTGATGCCTCATGATCTTTTCCAAAAGCAGTAATCACCACTCCCAGAGTATCTGCTGCACTAAGGGGTTGCGTGCCACTCCCAAAAACAGTGCAGAGTAGGTGGCGCAGCTGTAAATACATATAAAATTGAGATCTGGGAATTGCAAAATTTTGAACCAAATTTTCAAAAGGTCTCAATACTCCACTCTCATATAGGTCACCGAGTGTAGTAACCACCCTCACAATCCAATCTGACCAACAGAAAGGGGACTTATTAATGCATAGTTTAGGGTTCTGCCATATGCTCGAGGCTACGTTTAAATAAATATCCGAATTAAACACTCTGGACACTATTGTCCATATCGAGTGTAAATGCAAAATAACGGGGTGTGACTTAACTTCTCAGATTAATTTGATCGAAAGGTTATGCAGAGGCGAGATAGGGACAAGAGCTTCCTTTTCAATACAAAACCAGGGAGGGTCTTTCTCAGGTGGAAGCGACCAATGAGCCAAATGTCTGAGACCAAATGCATAATAATAAAACAAAATCTTGTGTAGGCCTAACCCACCTTTGTCAATCGGCCTATGTAACTTATTGAAATTTAACCTGGCACGCTTACCATTCCAAATAAAGGACTTTGCTATGCTATCAAATTGCTTGAAATAAGAATGGGGGACATCTATAGGGAGAGATTGTAACAGGTAGTTGAATTTTGGAAGACAATTCATTTTAATTACATTAACCTTCCAAATCATCGATAAGTGTAATGAAGCCCACCTGTCCACATCATTCAAAAACCTTTTTATTAAGGGATCAAAATTAACTCTGACTAAATCAGACAAATTTGCTGGGAATAATATTCCCAAATACGTAATTCCCTGTTTGGGACACTGGAAGGCGCCCGGCTGGAAGGCCGTTACTGGACAGTACGCTGTCAAAGCCAAAGCTTCGGATTTAGACCAGTTGAATTTGTATCCTGAGAACTTGGAAAAGGAATTAATAATTCTGTGGAGGCAAGGCATAGATCTAGTAGGGTTGGAGATGAATAATAAAATATCATCTGCGTGAAGCAGAAGCTTATGCGCCTAATGTTATTAGAAGAGCTGCGGCCCCGAATAAACCCCACCTGATCTATATGTATAAGAGATGTCACAACCTTACTTAATCGGTTAGCCAAAATTTTTGACAAAATGTTTACATCTAGTTGGATCAGGGAGATTGGACGGTAACTTTTACACTCGCTTGGATCTTTGTCCTTTTTAAGAATCAGACTGATCCGGGCTTGTGTCATGGCTGGAGGAAGCTTTCCGTTCTTTAATGATTCAGTATAAACTTCTAACAAAAGTGGAGCCAGTTCTGTAGCATAGGATCTAAAAAATTCTGCAGCAAAACCATCTGGCCCCAGAGCCTTGCCAGTAGGTAGGGACTTAATTACCTCGTAAAGCTGCTCCAAGGTTATCTCAGAATCAAGAGAGTTTTTTTGCTCAGTCATCAGTTTAGGAAGATCTAATGGTTCCACAAAGTTTCTAATATCTTCATCAGTAGATGAAGATGTGGAACTATAAAGATCAATATAGAAATCCATAAAAGCATTATTAATATCAATGGCTGATGTAAAAATTTCACCACCAGCAGATTTCACTGAGGGAATGGTAGAAAAAGACTCTCTCTGCTTTATATATCTAGCCAAAAGCTTCCCTGCTTTGTCCCCTGACTCAAAGTATGACTGTCTTGCCCTGAATAACCAAAACTCCACTTTCTGTGACAAAATAGTATTATATCTATATTGCAATTGGGTCGATTCTCTGAGGCCATCAGATGACATAGCTCTGCCTCTGCACTTTTAATATTTCCTTCCAACTCTACGAGTTCTCGTGCTTTGGATTTTTTGATGAATGAGGCATACTGAATGATCCGACCCCTAAGAACCGCCTTAAGTGCCTCCCAAGCCACGCCTACAGAGGATACCGAGGACTAGTTGGTCTCCATATAAACACTGATTTCAGCCTTTAACATTTGTTGAAATTCAGGATTTTGCAAAAGGGATACATTAAGGCGCCAACTATATGATTTCTTTTTCTCTATATGTGGCAACACCTCTAAACTCACCAGGGCGTGATCCGAGACTAAGATTCCAATTCCAATTGAGCAATCAACAACAGATGAAATGAGGGATTTGGATATAAAAAAAAAATCTATTCTAGAATAAATCTTATGGACTGATGAAAAAAATGTATAGTCTCTACCAGATGGGTTCAGAAGTCTCCAAATATCTGTAAGATCAAAATTTTTACACATCCTGTGAAGCGTCAATGTTGCTCTAGGAGGCTTGCACACTTTTGCTTCACTATGATCAAGGACTGAGTCCATCAAAAGATTAAAGTCTCCTTCCAAAATTATATCATGAGGGGTGCCAGTGGCTTGCAACATCCCTTCAAGATCTATAAAAAAGCCCTGATTATCAGCGTTAGGTGCGTAAATATTAGCCAAAATCAGACTTTGCCCCTGAATTTCTGCTAAAACTATAATGACTCTTCCTAATTTATCTTTAATCTGTTTGAGAAATTTGAATTGTAAATGTTTATTTACCAATATAATGACTCCCTTGCTCATACTTGAGCCAACACTAAAGAAAACATGTCCACCCCATATCTTCCCAAATTTTTCAGCTTCCTGCGGGGAAAGATGCGTTTCTTGAAGAAACACTATGTCATATTTCTTACGTTTAAGAAAAGAAATAACCTTCCTTCTTTTTATGGGGTGCCCCAACCCATTCACATTCCATGTAGAGAGAGATAGTACACTCATACCAACATTTGACATTTTGATATAATAGAAAAAATAAATTGTGTGCCAAAAACAAAATTATGAAGACCACATTTCAACATCAATGCAACAATAAAACCCCGAACTTCCCCCCGAACAAAACAAACAGAAAAAAGAAAAACGTGCGCATTAACCCCACGCACGAAAGCGCCAACCGGTGTCAATCCCTTAAAACTCAAAGAGTCCATATACGCCTACAAGAGCCCCCACGACAACTTTGCCATCGGATTGCTCAATTTTGCCTCACAAATTTGTAAGGCAAAATTACATAATATCAAATATTTTGTAAAACAAACCCCAGCCAATAGGCAGAATAAACACAAAGAATGTGTAGATTAATTCACAGAACTGTCTCAAAGGTGTGTTCCTTCACAAAACAAATTCCAGCCGAAATAAAGCCGTTCATTTTCCTCGGACAGACAAACAAATCTTCAGAGAGCCAGCTGATAAGTGCAGCAGATGACATAATCATTCCAATGTCCCACGAAAATACTCCACAAATCATACTCCAGCCAACCGGAGGCATAAGCACAAGGAACTGACAGATTCATCCATAACTGTCCCGAAGTAATGTTATTTAACAAAACAAGCTCCAACCGCTAGGTGGAACCAGCACAAAAGGAAACGAAATACGCATCCCAGTTCCTTAGATGGTCAAGAGTCAATTCACTCAGAGGCCACATAAAAGTATATCCCATGATTTACACAGACCGCCAACTTTATAAAAGACATCCTTTGTGTGGGCATGTAGATATTTTGCGGTCATCCGTAGTGTCTATTCTCAATCTGCCTGGGAACTTCATTGTAAAAGTGATCTTCCGTCAGTGCAAAAGTTTCTTTAAGGAAAAGTGTTAATCCACAAAACAAAACAAACTCCAACCACTCAGTGAAGCCAACGAAAAAAGAAACAAAAATGGCACCCAGCTTCCTCCGAAAGCCAGAGTATGTAAAGTGAGTCAATCCACTCACAAGAAAAACATCCAATGGTTACTCACCCATTGTTTCAATAAAAGACATTGCCTGATTGGGACATGTAAATACTTTGCTGCTGTCCTTGGTGTTAATTCTCAGTCTGGCTTGAAACATCAGAGCAAAAGTGATCTTCCGCTGATGTAAGAGTTTTTTGCATTCCTTAAACCGATAGCGTTTCTGCCTTGTTGAGTTCGCAAAGTCCGGGAACAAGAAAATATTGTAATTCTTCCAAGAAAGCTTTCCTTTGCTCCTCACCTGGTGCAACACGAGATCTTTATCGGATGATTTCAAAAATTTGGCCAGAATCGATCAGGGCCTTCCTCTCTAAGCAGATCTGTGAGCTGGGACTCTGTGAGCTTGCTTGATTTCCAGCTTGTGGCCTGTTATGTCGAGCAGACTCGGGAAAAGCTCATCTAGGAATTTCACCATATCTCTGCCCTCATGCTCAGGAATTCCAACAATTCGAATGTTATTCCTGTGGCTTCTATTCTCAAGATCTTCAAACTTTTCAAGAACACATTTCAAATCAACTTTGGTCGCGGGCGGATTAGTGGCTAATTCCCTCTCTGATGACTCCAAATAATCAATTCGTTTTCAACATCTGTCACTCTTGTGACTAGCTCAGATAATTTTTTTCCATCGCCGTAATTGATCGACGTATTACAGCGAGATCCTCCAAGTCCGCAAGTACCTTCGTTAACATCACTGACATGTTGGACAGTTGACGCTGGATTCCTTCACCCGCTGCGCCATCCAAATCGAGTCCCCGGTCCACAGGCCTGTCTGGGCTTTCATCTTGAACCCATAAGTGTCTATTAATGTCTCCAGAGCCCGAAGATTTTGACTTCTTTGCCATGTTTACCTCGAACAGTAAATGTGTAACTGGGTGTATCGAATTTCACCGGATTATATCATGAAAATAATTACAAAAATTTGCAAAGTGCGCAGAGCTGTCTCTCACACGTCTGCCCTTCGCATGGCGTCACCGTACTCAAGACTGGACTATTTTTAATGTCAAATTCTGGGACTGAATGTCAATTTTGTGTTGTGTTTGTTGAAAGTCTGGATTCATGTTTTTGTTGTAAATTATCATCACTAAATGTCTAAACTCTTTGCTCATTTGTTAAAGGTGGATTATAAAGAGGAACAACTGCAAGTGTAACTGAACTCTGTTGACATACTATTACAAATATGCAGTGTGTTAAAGAAGAGTTTAAAGAGGAGAGTGAAGACATCAGTATTACAGAATCATGCAGAATTAAACATGAAGATACTGAAGAACAAAGAGGTTGGTGTTCATTCTTGATTCTTCATAAAGACTGTTGAGGAACACTGATGCAACAAAGCTTCCCTTACAAAAAAAAAAAAAGAAAAGAACAAAGTTTTCGTTATTTTCACATGAGCTTGTGATTTGCCACAAATGTGTGCCAGCCATTTGCAGCTCTTCACCGGTAGTGGTGAACCTGCAGGAAACCTTTGGCAACAATGAAGAATTATTATTATTATTTTTTTTTACATTAACATTTTTTTATTGATTCCTATATTAACACATAAAAGCAAGAACATATACAAACAGAATCAATACTTAACCCCCTCTGTTACTACCCCCCCCACCCCCCAATCCCCAATCCTACCCATAAGAACATCCCAATGGTCCCACATAATTATAGACACACAAAAACAAATATTAAAAAATAAAATAATTAATAAAATATAATAAATCACACACATAACCTCTACATCTATCTCTCCACTGTCCCTCCCCGAGAGCCCTCCAAAAATGCCAAATATTTGCCCCAATTTCCCATAAACAAGTCCAAATTACCCAATCCTCTAAATACCCCTTCTTCAAATGCTGCCACCCTCCCCATCTCTGTACACCACTCTGGAAATGATGGCGCTTCGTCGGACTTCCAACCCCTTAAAATGACTTGTCTGCCAATCATAACACTTGTTAAAACCCAATTTTTTTTATAAATTTATGACCACTCCGTCACCCAAAATACAAAGTCTGGGGCAAAGCAAAACTTGAGTGCCTAAAATATCAAACAAATAGCTCTGCACCTTCATCCAAAAATCTTGAATCTTAACACACCCCCAAAAGGCATGAGTTGTGTCTCCAACTTCTGATTGACAACGACAGCAGTTGGGTGTGTCTTTAAGACCAAGCCTATATAATCTAGAGGGGTCCAGTAAAATCTATGTAAAATCTTAAATTGCATAAAGCGAACCCTTGCATCTCTAGATGCAGACTTGACATTTTTTAGAATCCTAGTCCACACTTCTTCCTCCAATACCAAATTCAAATTTATTTCCCATAATCTCTTGATAGAAGCTAAAGCTCCATTCCCCAGACTCCGAACCAGCAGGGAGTAATACACTGATGGCTCATGACCTTTTCCAAAATCAGTAATCACCTCTCCCAAAGTATCTGCCGCCTTAGGGGGGTGTGTGCTACTCCCAAAAATAGTACAGAGCATGTGGTGCAGCTGTAAATACCTATAAAACTGAGATCTGGGAATCCCAAAATGATGACCCAAATTCTCAAAAGATCTCAACACTCCACTCTCATACAGGTTGCCAAGTGTAACAACCCCCCTCACAATCCACTCTGACCAACAGAAAGGGGACTTATTGATACATAATTTTGGGTTCAGCCATATGCTTGAGGCAACATTTAAATAAATGTCTGAATTAAATACTCTGGCCACTCTTGTCCAAATCATGTGCAAATGTGAAATAACGGGGCGTGACTTAACTTCTCCGGTTAGTTTAATAGAAAGACTTTGCAATGGTGGAATAGGGGCAAGGACTTCCTGTTCAATAGAAAACCAGGGAGGGGCTCTCTCAGGTGGAAGCGAACAATGAGCCAAATGCCTGAGACCGAACGCATAATAATAAAACAAAATCTTGGGTAAGCCTAACCCACCCAGCTTATGCGCCACACCTCCTGCCACCACCCCTGGAAAATCATCCTCCTTTCTTATCGCGGCTGCTAATGGTTCCAGGGCAAGACAGAACAATAATTGGGAAAGAGGGCAACCCTGTCGAATGCCTCTATCCAGAGTAAAATAATCTGAAATTAATCAATTTGTTTGTACCGCTGCTACAGGGTGTCTATAAAGTAACTTAATCCAACCAATGAATGTACTCCCGAACACATACATTTCTAAAATCTTAAAAAGATAATCCCATTCTACCATATCAAACACCTTTTTGGCGTCAAGTGAAATGGCAGCGACCGGAGACTGATCATTCGGTACTGACCACATGATATTGATGAAACGCCTAATGTTATCAGAAGAGCTGCGGCCCCAAACGAACCCCACCTGATCTGTATGTATAAGAGATGTCATAACCTTACTTAAATGATTAGCCAAAATTTTGGAAATTTTTTTACATCTAGCTGGATCGGGGAAATTTAACGGTAACTTTTACACACACTTGGATCTTTGTCCTTTTTAAGAATCAGACTGATCTGAGTTTGTGTCATAGTTGGAGGAAGCTTTCCCTTCTTTAATGATTCAGTATAAACTTCTAACAAATGTGGAGCCAATTCTGTAGCATAAGATCTAAAAAATTCAGCAGCAAATCCATCTGGCCCCAGAGCTTTGCCTGTAGGTAAGGTCTTAATTACCCCGTTAAGTTCCTCCAAGGTTATCTCAGAATCAAGACAATTTCTTTGCTCAGTCGTCAATTTAAGGAGTTCTAATGGTTCCACAAAGTTTCTAATATCTTTATCAGTAGACGAAGACATAGAACTATAAAGATCAAGATAGAACTCCTTAAAAGCATTATTAATATCAGTGGCTGAGGTAAAAATTTCACCACCAGCAGATTTCATTGAGGGAATGGTAGAAAAAGACTCTCTCTGCTTTATATAACTAGCCAAAAGCTTCTCTGATTTGTCCCCTGACTCAAAGAATGACTGTCTTGCCCTGTATAACCAAAACTCCACTTTCCGCGACAAAATAGCATTATATCTGTATTTCAATCGAGTCAATTCTCTGAGGCCATCAGACGACAATCTGCGCTTCAGCTCTGCCTCTGCACTTTTAATATTCCCTTCCAACTCCACGAATTCTCATGCTTTGGATTTTTTGGTGAATGAGGCATACTGTATGATCCGACCCCTAAGAACCACCTTAAATGCCTCCCAAGCCACGCCCACAGAAGATACTGAGGACCAGTTGGTCTCTATATAAACATTGATTACAGTCTTTAACATTTGTTGGAAATCAGGATTTTGCAAAAGGGATACATTAAAGCGCCAAATATGATTTCTTTTTCTCTGTTTGTGGCAACATCTCCAAACTCACCAGGGTGTGATCCGAGACTAAGATGTTTCCAATTGAGCAGTCAACAACAGATGAAATGAGGGACTTAAATATATATATTTTAAAAAAAATCTATTCTAGAATAAATCTTATGGACTATGGAAATCTTAAGTCTCCAAATATCTGCAAGACCAAGATTTTTACACATCCTGTGAAGCGTCACTGTTGCTCTAGGGAGCTTACACACTTTTGCTTCACTGTGATCAAGGACTGAGTCCATCAAAAGATTAAAGTCTCCTCCCAAAATTATATCATGAGGGGTGCCAGCGGCTTGCAGCATCCCTTCAAGATCTATAAAAAAGCCCTGATCATCAACGTTAGGCGCATAAATATTAGCCAAAATCAACCTTTGCCCCTGAATTTCTGCTAAAACAATAATAACTCTTCCTAATTTATCTTTAATCTGTTTGAGAAATTTGAATTGTAGATGTTTACTTATCAATGTAATGACTCCCCTGCTCTTACGTGAGCCAGCAATGAAGAAAACATGTCCACCTCATATCTTCCCAAATTTTTCAGCTTCCTGCGGGGAAAGATGTGTTTCTTGAAGAAACACTATATCATATTTTTAAGAAAAGAAATAACCTTCCTATTTTTTATAGGGTGCCCCAACCCATTCACATTCCATGTGGAGAGAGACAGCTCATTCATATTAACATTTGATATATTGATATATGATATAAAAAAAAATTGTGTGTCAAAAACAAGATTACACAGACCACATTCGCCATTAATGAAACAATCAAACCCTGAACTTCCCCCCGAACAAAACATACAGAAAAAAGAAAAACGTGCGCATTAACCCCGCGCACGACAGCACCAACCGGCGTCAATCCCTTAAAACTCAAAGAGTCCATGTACGCCTACGAGAGTCCCCGCGACAACTTTGCCTTCGGATTGCTCAAGTCCGGTGCTTCTATACAAATTTTGTGAGGCAAAATTACATAACAGATAATACTTCGTAAAACAGACCCCAGCCAATAGGCAGAATAACAGAAAAACATGTAGACTCATTCATAGAACCGTCTCGAAGGTGTGATCCTCCGCAATACAAACTCCAGCTGATGTAAAGCTGTTCAATTTCCTCAGACAGACAAAAAATTGTTCAGTGAGCCAGCTGTTATGAGTTCAGCAGATGACGTAATCATTCTACTGTCCCTTAAAAACACTCCACAAAAACAAACTCCAGCCAACAGGAGGCATACGCACAAAGAACAAACAGATTTATCCTCAGCTGTTCCAAAGGAGTGTTATTAAACAGAACAAGCTCCAGCCACTAGGCGGAGCAGCATGAAAAACAAAACCGGCATCCCGGTTCCTCGGATGATCAAGAGCCAAACTAACTTAGAGGCCGCACAAATAAATTACAAAAAATAAAATACACCATAACTTACTCAGCCCGTCAACTTTATAAAAGACGTCCTTTATGTGAGCATGTAGATATTTTGCGGTTATCCATAGTGTCCATTCTCGATCTGGCCGGGAACTTCAGTGTAAAAAGAAAGATGTCTGTCAATGCAAAAGTTTCTTTGAGTCATGCCACAAAACAAACTCCAGCCGCTAGGGGGAGCCAGCGCAAAAAGGAACAAAAATGACACCCAGCTTATTCAGATAATAGAGTCCCTCAACCGCGAGTCAGTCCACTAATATAAGAAACATCAAATGGCTTACTCCAATGTATTTATGAAGGAGAGTGCCTGTTTTGGACATGTAAATACTTTGCGACCATTCTTCGTATCTGTTCTCAGTTTGGCCGGGAACATCAGTGCAAAAGTGATCTTCTGTTGGTGTAAGACTTTCTTACATTCCTTGAACCGATCGCGTTTCTCTCTTGTCGAATTCGCAAAGTCTGGGAACAAGAAAACATTGTGATTCCTCCAAGAAAGCTTTCCTTTGCTCCTCGCCTGGCGCAACACGAGATCTTTATCGGATGATTTCAGAAATTTGGCCAGAATTGATCGGGGCCTGTATCCCTCAGCTGTTCTGCGAGCCGGTTCTCTGTGAGCTCGCTCGATTTCCAGTTTATGACCTGTTATGTCGAGAAGACTCGGGAAGAGCTCATCCAGGAATTTCACCATATCTCTGCCCTCTTCATGCTCAGGAATTCCAACAATTCGTATGTTATTCCTTTGGCTCATATTCTCAAAATATTCCAGTTTTTCCTAAATTAATTCCAAATCTCTTTTGGACGCGGGTGGATTAGCGGATAATTCCCTTTCCGATGACTCAAATAATCGATGTGTTTTTCAACTTCTGTCACTCTTGTAACCAATTCAGAAAATTTTGTTTCCATCGCCGTACTCGATCGCCGTATTACAGCGAGATCCTCCAAGTCAGCAACAACCTTCGTCAGCATTACCGAGATGTTGGACAGTTGACGCTGAATTTCATCTACCGACGTGCCGTCCAAATCGAGTCCCCGGTCCGCAGGCCCGTCAGAGGCCTCAGCTTGAACACGTAAGTGTCTTTTAATGTCTCCAGAGTCGAGGATTTTGACTTCTTTGCCATGTTTACCTCAAAGAGCAAGTATGTAACTGGGTGTATCGAATCTCACCGGATTATAACATGAAAATAATTAAAAAACTAGCAAAGTTTGCAGAGCTCGTGTCTCACACGTCTGCTTCTCGCATGGCGTCCGTGGACTTCCGACAATGAAGAGTTTGCCACGAATCTCATTTGCATGTGAAAATAAAGAGTGGCAAGTTTGCAGCAAGTTTGCCAGAACTCTTAATTTTTGCCAGGTTCATACAGTTCACTAGATCTGGCAGCTGTGGTTAGAAAAGAATAGAAGTGGTAAAATTATAATTAAACAAATAATAACAAAATCTACTTGAGAATTACAGAACCATCAGCATTTCAAATATCACAATGTAGATATGTGGCCTTTGCTCCTTACTGGCATGAAATTGTATTTCTTTTTTACAAATGTCAATTTATGTTCATTTTTGACTTGACAGAAGTGAAAGAGGAAAGTCAAGAACTGAATGACGTGGAGGAGAAACATCAGTATCGAAAGCTTATTAATGTCAAGACTGGTGACGAATCTTTTAGTGGCTCAAAGACTGAAATTAATTTCTCACAGAAAATAACTCAAAGAACAAGAGCCAAAAACTATTTTATTTGCTCTCACTGTGGAAAGAGTTTCACACAAAAAGAAAACCTTAACGTTCACTTCAAACTTCACACTGGAGAGAAGCCCTTCACGTGCCATCAGTGTGGAAAGAGTTTTGCACATAAAGGAGATCTTACGCGTCACAATAAAATTCACACTGGAGAGAAGCATTTCACCTGTTCTCAATGTGGAAAGAGTTTTACACAAAAAGGACATCTTAAGCGTCACATGAGAATTCACACTGGAAAGAAGCCATTCAAATGCCATCAGTGTGGAAAGAGTTTCAAGCTATCGGGCTATCTCACAGTTCATCTGCGGTCTCACTCTGGATTAAAGCCATTTAATTGTGATCAGTGTGGCAAGACATTTATGTGGCCATCACAACTAAAGGTGCATGTGTCAACTCACACAAATGAGAAGCCTCATGTGTGTTCTTTTTGTGGAAAGAGTTTTGGTACATCAGGAACCCTGAAATCACATGAGAGAGTGCATACTGGAGAAAAGCCATACCACTGTACTTCATGTGGGAAGAGTTTCACTCAATCAGGTCATCTACTGACTCATATAAAAAAGCATTGTCCAAAACTGTCTTAGTGAGCAATGTTAATTTCAGGGCCAAAATGTATTAAATATAATAAATACAATGTCAGTCAGTTCACTAGATCTGGTTGTTGTTGTCTGAAAGTAATGAAATCATTAGATAAGAGAAACAGATGTAGTTCACTAAATAAATAAAAGCGCACATGTGTGAATGTGGAGGTGCAGAGATTTAGAAATAAGGGATGGGCATTTTCGAGTAATTTTGTAGTCAAGTACTCTAACCCACAAAAAACAAAGACTTGATTACTCATAAATAATTTATTTATTAATTAATACAATAAAAAACTCAGAAGCATATAGACAAATAAAGACTAAAATATAGACCTATGTACATAATGACATCCTTTTTTTTATTATTAATATTACTAATAAACTAATATGCCTGTTGAAAATTAACACATGACCAAATGTTTCCAAGAACGGTTTCAAAATAAGACAAACAACACTTTTGGGGAATTTTTTTTTAGTTAAATACGCGTTATTATAGAATATATTCTTTGAAAGTGCAGTATGTAAGATTCAGAAACCCTTGTTATTAATGACACCTCTTGCCGTTAAGTGAACTTCAGCCAGCTACCTGTTGCTCGTGCTCGCGCTCGTGCACACACTCCATAGGGACGCGAGTGAGCGAGCATTGACCAAAACAATGACGTAACTTGCGAAGAGACAGCGTGATTCACCGGCATCATGCTGACAGATGAGGTAGCATAATTAAAATTACAGTTATGATTGTTTTACTACAAACTTTGAGACTGTATATTATATTTGACTCTCCAGTGCTGGAACAGGGCTAAAACAATGTGTGGATATAGGTCTGACTATGCGAGACTGTTGTTTGAAGTAATCACTTTTCTTTGTATGATTTATCATTAGCTGTTAGCTAAATTTGGTGGATGACAGTAGCTGTTTATAAAATAGACTGTACATTATAAATATGGTGACACAATTCAGTATTGATGTGATTCCATCACAACTGTCATTTTGATATATCAATGCGCTATTGTTTTATAATAACAGAATGTATATATTTTCTGTATAACCAAGTTACATTACACTAATGGGTATTTTTGCATTATCTTGAACATTGTCTAGCATTCATTTCATGTGTTATTGTAGTTTAGATAAAATTACACAGATCAATCCTTATGGCACTATATTTCACATGCTTTGCAGTTATGTAAGCTTACCTGTCCAATAAGAAGAACGCCAATTCAGGGTCGGTTTTAATCCCCAAAACCGAACAAAGGGCCCTCCAGGAATCAAATGCCCTGCCGATGTTCACTCTAGTTTTCGCTCAACCACGATCACGTTCCTGCTTAGCCAGACTGGATTCAGTAGATAAATGTTTTTTGTTTTTTTGGCTTACTCAGAGTTTGTGTAGGAGTCGGTGTTGTGCTGGGAGCTGGACATTTGCTGGATTCCATCTCTAAGATAACGTTACCTAGTGTTGCAGTTTGTTGACGCTGTTGAATAGCGGAAGAGAAGCTACTGTCACATCCTTTGGATTTTCCCAGAAAAAGCGACCCGCTCCCTTCACATGAAAATCAGTCTACAGGCTTTAATAGGCAACCTAGGAAATCCGGGAAGGGCTCATGTTTTAAGTTGTGTTACAAGCCGTTCACACATTGGCAAAAAAAAGGTGAATATTACACGAAAATTGTTACATATTGCACCTTTAGGTAAATTAAAGAACATGCATTCATAAAAATGGAAAACGTACATTTATTCATTTAGCAGACAGTTTTATCCAAAGCGACATACAAAAGAGGACTAATAAAATATACGCAATTCATCAGGAGACAGTAATTTGAAAAGTGCTGCATTACAAAGTTTCAATTGTATTAGAAAAATACTATCCAAGTCAGATTAGAGTGCAAGAATAATAATAATATATATATGTATATACACTGGCGGCCAAAAGTTTGCTATCAAAAATATTAATTTATAACCTAATAAGCACAATATATATTTTTTAAATACAGCCATGTCATAATTATTCAACCCCTATTGCATTTAACTGTTTCTTATATATGTAAGGCGACACAAGTAATTGTTTTAAAACAAAATTAAGCCATCTTTATACAATGGCACTTATTTAAGTTTAAAAATTTAAATTTAGTGACGTAAGCAAAAATGTATTTCTATGCAAAAAATGCAATTAAAAATAAGCTGTCACAAAAGCTAACAGAGGATATTATTTCATTACACAAGAAAGGTCATGGCTAAAAGTACATTTCCAAGACACTTCAATTTCCAATGGACAAAGTTGGCAGCACCATTCATACATTTTTTAAATATGGTACAACAGCAAACTTCTTGGGGGTGGAAGAAAGCAAAACTTCACCAAGGGAAATGGTAACTTGAATATTCAAGAAGTAATTAGGAAAGACCTGTGGAGTGCTGGAAGAAGGTTTTATGGATGTATGACACAAAACAGAAAATGAGATTTAGACCCATGGGTCAGCAGTACGTCTTGAGTAAGATGACAAGGTGATGACAAGAACGACATCATCCCCACGGTCAAGCATTGAGGTGAGTCAGTCCTGTTATGGGGGTGTTTTGCAGCTGCAGGAAACGGCTATTCTGACTTTGTGACTGACGCCAAGTCCAATTGAAAATGTGTGGACTTGAAGAGTGTGACTTGAAGAAGGCTGTGCACATGAGATCCCCTCCCAATTTGATTGATCTGGAGCTTTTCTACAAGGAAGAGTGGGGAAAAAACTGACAAATCAAGATGTGCTTAATTGATAGACACTTATTCAAAAAGACTGGCTGCTGTATTAAAAGCAAAAGGTGCTTCAAACAAGTATTGGTTAAGGAGGTGTGCACACTTATGCAACCAGGTTATTGTAAGTCTTTTATTTTTATTTTTTTCTCCTAAAAAGTTTCTGTTTGTTGCTCACCTTGAATGTGGTTGCAACCTGTTCCAAGTGAAATATGCGGCTCACGGATGGTCCGCTGTGGCGTCCCCTAACGGGAGCAGCCGAAAGAAGTAATAGTACTTTACCTTGAATTTGGTTGATTGCATTTTTCACATTAAAGGTGGAAATCTGACATGTTTTATCTTGGATTCATTTTTTACATCTCAAAAAACCTGCAGTGTTAAAGGTGCATTCAGTAGTTTGAAGCCAATTTAAAACGTTTTTCGCATTAACGCATGAATTGTGTTTTTGTGAAGTTTGATCCGAATGGTGTACACTCACATGAGATGAAGACTGTATTCTACATGGTGTGGGTCACCCTTTTCAATGTGTTTTGCCACGTTGAAATCACGACCCGTGGTGTTTCACTAAACGTCGAAGAAGAGAATCCTGTGTTGATACTATTGGCTATGCTTGAAACGTTGTTAGGTGACGCGAAGAGTGAAAAGAATCAGAATGAGCTTTATTGCCAAGTATGCTTACACACACGAGGAATTTGTCATGGTGACAGAACACAATGGAACATATAATTTATCGTGCTTTAGCAGCGGAGACAACGGGAGATCCAGTAGCTGTACTGCCGAAGAAGCCAAAAAAGGTCTGAAGCAACTTGCTTCAAGCAAGAAGACCGAAAGACTGGCAAAGGCAAAAAAAAAAAAAAAAAAGGCAGTAAATATCAGTAACGGTATGGCATCTACGTCTTCATTCATTTAGTGCAAAGTAGCTTGGTACAGCGACTGTTGTGGATTTTGTGTAAACTATGATGCTGGTTGCTTGGAAATAAAATGATTTCTTTAAATACAGTATTCATGTTTAATTTAATCATCAAAATCAATTCTAATATTTCCTTTACCATAACATTCTATATCACTAGATAATTGAGGTTTATTTTGCGCTAAGCAGTTCTCTAATAAAGGTAATAACTGTCTTTAGAAATAATGTGAAATGTAGACAGTCTCCAAAGATTAATGATATGAGGGACAATAATAATCTGTCCTTAACAGTAGAAGCATTTTTACTTGATTTCCGATGTTTGTTTTTAGGCAAAGCAATTATATTATAGTAGTAATAAATAACTTTAGAAATTACCTCAAACGCTGACATTTTCCAGATACCAATGATATTCCAAAGCTGACGGGGGCAGCAGAGATGATCATGCTGATCCACATTGAAAGATGGCAGTATAGTGCCTAACACCACTGTAACATCGGTACTTAAAGTACACAAAGAAGAGCAATGCTAATGCTAGCTAGAGAATTACTGAATGCCCCTTTAACAGGGGTGTGTATACTTTTAATATCCACTGACAATCATTTATATATAAAGAAAATAAAAGCGGGACAATACACATCCCTGTGGTGAAACAGTCGAAGACAGTAGTTTGCTGGACAGCATGCCATTGACCCGTACTCTTTGGGATCTGTTTGTAAAAAAGTCAGAGAGACAACACACAGTTTTAAAATCCAGTTTTGTAGCTAAAATATGGCGCTGAATACAATTAAAAGCAGCGGAGAAGTCAATAAAAAGCAATCTTACATGATTTTTTAGTTCCCTTCAGGTGCCTCATGACCAGGTTTGGCAGAGTGCAAGTGGCATCATCCACTCCTGTGCCGGTCCTGTAAGCAAACTGGAGGGTAGGGCTTGGCGATAGGATATCAGCGATATCTTACAAAGATCCCCATGCCGATTGCAACACTCAATTGACAGACCATGATTGACAATATTTGGAAATGGCAAAACCATGGATCTGGGAAGTCGCCAAATATATTAAACAGTGGGCCAAGGTGTGAAACTAGCACCCGCCAAATGCGGCGAGGCTGAATCCAGTTTGCAAGTTCCCCGTCTAAATGTATTTCATGCAGGTAATTTTGTTCATCTACCCGCAACAGGCGGGTGACCTGTAAGATGTCTCGGACATGACAAGAAATGCTGTTGGTCACAAAGACACACACTTGAAGAAACACACTTTATTATAATTTTAAGAACAGACAAATGAAAAGCCGTCAATGCTCATGTCTGATTCGCTGTTTGTTCAGAGGTGTGCAGCACTACAAGCCTGTCATGTGGAACACACGTGCAGCGTGAAATCTGTGGGCTCAGTAAAGTATATCTTTCTATTAAAGAAACAAAGACAAAAGTGATTAAATCATAAAATAATACAAGACAAGTTCACCTTGAACCTAAAATTGAGTTCAATTTTATTTTCTTTAGGCAGCATTAACTGTATTACTAAAATGCAATACAAACACAAATTAAATAACACATTTGGCAGCATTACTTTGGGAATTTATCAGGCTTTATTATTATGATTATTAGTATCTTTACATTTATAATTGTCTTCAGTTCTTAATTTTTAGGCTAGTAATTTTCCACCTGTTGTCATTGACTGATACTTGCTTGATGGCAAATGGAGACATTGGAGATGGTAAGTGTTTGGATTGGGGAGGCGCTTATATAAAAAAAATTTGACCACTTTGTTATTTAATTTTTTCATAGCACTTCATCACCAATAAAGTGAGTGCCACCAGCCTGTAATAGTTAAGAGACTGTGAAGACCTTTTTTTTTTTTTTTTTTGGAACGCCCAATACGCTGTAAGTCCTCGTGGTGGTGTAGTGACCCGCCTCAATCCGGGTGGCAGAGGATGAATCTCAGTTGCCTCCGCGTCTGAGAACGTCAATCTGCGCATCTTATCATGTGGCTTGCGGAGACATAACACGTGTGTAGGCTTCACGCTATTCTCCGCGGCATCCACACACAACTCACCACGCGCCCCGCCGAGAGCGAACCACATTATAGTGACCACAAGGAGGTTATTCCATGTGACTCTACCTTCCCTAGCAACCGGGCCAATTTGGTTGCTTAGGAGACCTGGCTGGAGTCACTCAGCATGCCCTGGATTCAAACTTGTGACTCCAGGGGTGGTAGTCAGTGTCTTTACTCGCTGAGCTACCCAGGCCCCTGAGACCTTTTCTTAGCTACTGGAACAACTACAGAATCTTTCCAAAGACGTGGGACCTTAGAAAGCCAGAGTGATTTATAGAAAATAAATGATAAAATGTCTGAGAGCTGCTCTGCGCAGTTTCTCAGCAGTCTACCTCTAATAAGATCAGAGCTCTTCTTAACCTTGACCTGACTAAAATATTTACATACATCAGCTACGTTGACTTGATACTTAACCTTAGTACAGGGGAATTCAATTAAAGAGGTCCAGTCTCTACATTTCCTTCCCAGCAAAGGTCCAGATAATAATACATAGCTTACATGGTCTCAGTAGTCAAATGACTATGAAATTATATATTATATATTTTTTAATAGTTTTTATAACTTTTCACATTGGCAGCAATATTACTTTGTAAATAAATCCTAAATGGTCAAAATAGATAAAAGATTAGATCAACAGGTAGTTTTGAAGCAGAATGATAGCAGTCCAGTTTTTGTATTTAAATATTTTCACTTTCAGAATATACAGCTCTGGAAAAAATTAAGAGACCACTCCAAATGTTTTTTAAATCAGCATCTCTACATGTATGGCAGCCATTATATTCCAGTGTCTGTTGAATTTCTGCTTGATTCTTTGAGCCAGGAGTGGCATAAAATCACTAAACAGCAATGTGAAGAACTGGTGGAAAGTGTGCAAAAACGCATGAAAGCTGTGATTGAAAATCAGGGTTATTCCACCAAATATTGATTTCTGAACTCTTCTAAGTTAAAACATTAGTATTGTATTGTGAACATTAGAATATAAACTTGTCTTTGCATTATTCGAGGTCTGAAAATAATGCATCTTTTTGGTTATTTTGACCGGTTGTCATTTTCTGCAAATAAATGCTCTAAATGACGATATTTTTATTTGGAATGTGGAAGAAATGCTGTCTGTATAAGCAGAAAGTTCTGAACTAAAATCATGTCTAAAATCGGTTAAAATCATTGGCTAATTCAGAGCTTGATTTCTCCCGGAATTCAATAATTCTTGGCTTTATTTATATTCCAATCATACTTTTAACTCCATCCCAAGCTAGATGAGACTTTCCATTTGCTGTCAGCAAAGTCTCCACTTTGTTTTTGCAACACAGTTTAGCTAACTTTATTTCTTTTATAACTTGTTTTTGAGCTTCTCTATAACGAATGGTATTCCCCTGATTAAAATATAAATTCCTTAATCCTTGTGCACCCTTCATTGCGGGTGCATTCTTGTGGTCAAAACTGACCCCAAACAATAACCGTGTAATTTTGTACCATAAACATGTATTTTTTTTTTTTTTTTTTAAATAAATGTAATAACATGAACATGAACAAACATGAGACTTAGAATAACACAATTTGTTCCCACCCCTAAGTGTAAACTTAAAGCGGAAAAAAAATCAACTGTCTCAAACTCAGCCTTTGATCTGTGTGTGTGTGTCTGTATGTGTGTGCATGTGTGTGAGCACGCTTGTGTGCTAAGTATTATTGTCTCACCCTTTCATTTATGTGTGTGTGTGTGTGTGTTCTGCATTATGGCTGATTTTATTTGACAAATTCTATAAAAATGCTCTCTGTTATAGTGTCACCTATTCATTCCTGTATGTGATTGTGTGTGTGTGAGCATGTCCATTACGCATTTTGGATGTGTTATATTATAACCCTTAATTTATGTGTGTGTGTTCTGCACTGTGGCTGATTTATTGATTTTATTTGACAAATAGAAAATAAAAAAAAATGCTGTTTTATCGTCTCACACATTAATTTCCTTTGTGGGGTCAAATTTGACCCTGAATACGAGTGTGAGTTTTTTTGTCACACCACCAGAATCCAGCCCAATTTTTTTGTGTGTGTGTATAGATAGCAAATGTAGGACAACTCACCAAACCTCATGCCACTGAGGACATTTTTTATAGATTTTGTGATCCATGGTTTGTTATTTGGAAATACTATACACATTTTCTGTGAAATGTAATCTAAGCAGACAATGTCTCTGTAAGATCATGTAAATCTGTACAAAATGTCTTAAATCCCAATTAGTACATTCAAAACAGACTTTTAGGCTTTGAATCAAGTCATCAGACCACACTTGAAGTAGTCTTTTCACTGTTTTCCCCATTTTCAATACAGATCTGTAACAAGGAGCCAAATAGACAATGTGACGATCAGACATACCGAGGGGCTCTTACCTTTAATAGACCCATAACAGAGATCCAGATACACCCCGTTCCTCAGTGGACATCTTATATATTTATAAAAATGGCTGATTGATTTTACAATGATTAAAATATTGAACTCCAAAGCCCTCAAATTTGAGGTCTGAGTCTAAATCAAGGTCTTTGAGCAAAGTCTCTGTCAAAGAAATAACATGCCGTTTGCTGTTTATGCAGCCTCTGTCATACACTCATGGTTAGGGGTGTAACAATTCGCCCTTCGCAAAGACCCCCCCCCCACTTAGTTACTGTTGCTACGCCCGACAAGCTTTCGCTACCAGCCATGGCGCTCCCACTTTCAATTTGTGCACTCCCTGGGGAAATAATGAATAATTTCTGGAAAAATGACATGTTGATTTCAGACAGAAGTAGACAGAAAGGTCCGCAATATGCATTCGAAGGATATATTCAGGATGTGAACATGACTCGAAATTATGTAAACAAAATAAAGATTGAAGCTATAGCCTACAGGTCACGGGGTAAAACTGAACTACCGCGTCACCTGGCGATTGAGACTGAGGATAACAACATTAAGGAGCAAAACTGTTCCTGTAAAGTTGGTTATATAGCTCTCTATTCACTATTACAATCATTAAAAAGCAAAAGCAGTATGCATTTATAACGTCACATTCAGTAAGTCATCATTAGCTAACTACCGTAACATTAGTAGCCTATAGTGTGCTGTAACGACATAACGTCTGGTTAGCTCCACAGGTTTCTGCGCCCATGTCGTTGGTCTTATCTATACCCTGGACCTCTGTAAAGCCCAAAATATAAGTAATATGTCAGCCCTGTCCTCTACAAGCCTGCCACAACAGTGGCATAAGCCAAGAGGCAGACAAATAACACCGCTGCCCGTAACAGCTGTTGTGGTGGTGAAGGCAAAGACAAAACGGAAACTCATCTTCTGTCACTACAGCAATGACAGGTGAGTTGTTTTTCATGCTTTATAAATAAGGATAGAAATAGAAAATATGATAAACCATATAACTTACTGTGGCGTAGGAGTACCAGTAATCTGGACTTTTATGACACAAGTAGACATGAATTTTGTATATTGCAGAGCCTTGTCTGAAGTGACAGATGAGGATTTGGAGTTATTGAGAGGATTGACAGGGACACCTATGAGCTACATAGCAAACAGGCCACCAATAGATGTAGCAGTAGGTCAGGAAAAGTACCCTCTTGGAAGTGGTTTGAGCTACCAGGTAAAGCAGTGATACAGATTAAAACTTGATACAGATTAAGATTCATTTATTATCATTTGCCACAGCTTATTACAAAAGAAAAACATTCACAATATAACACTAGAATTTGAAAGGTTAAAATTGGGATACAAAATGCAAATTCATTATAATAACTTGTGTGACAGACAGAGAGAAATCATGGCCACATGTGTTAACTGCAGCACTTTGCTGTCCCTATGTGGTTTCTTCAGAAGCCTATGCCTTAATGATGTGTCACTGGAAATTAGACAACATACCACAAACCATATCTGATTTATATTTCCTAACATGGAATTAGGGATCCTACCAGATACTATCTTACATTTTTTGACTTTGGCTATTGCTCTTTCTACATGCACCTGGTGTTTGACTATATTCTTTGTTATCTCAACATCTGGGACTGGCATTTGAAGATTTGACTTTGCAAACAGAGGAATGTTTAGTTTAAGGCCAAGCTCCTTCACATCTTTCTCAATGAGAAACCCTTTATCCACCATGAGCCCATCACCTCTCTTAAGGTAGCCACACTGAAGCAGACCTTTCAGTAAATCTTTTATTTTGCATTGTCTAAATATCTCTTGGTCAGAAATTGATCCTGTGTCAAGTGTAGATGCAAACATAATGGAGCCACGAGGATCACAGACTATAAGAGACTTAAGTGTGTTAGTAGACTTATAGTTAGAATAAGTCTGACTTTGTATTAACAGTGAGCTGGGTTTCTCTATCTTTATCTCTGTGCAATCAATAATTGCAAAAGTTGTTGGAAACTCTGCTTTGTAGTTGTCGGGCATGTTTTCTGAGATGATGTCCCTGTGTGGCCAAACAGACACATTACCTAGCCTGCCATACATGAAGTCAATCCATGAACTGAATAAAGTGCTAACACTTCCATTTGAAATTTGAAAGCTAGCTCTTTCAGGTCAAAGTTTTGTCTTAGTCTCATAAGTACAAGTAGAAATTGTTGACGTAAAGACATGTGGCGGATGTATCTGTTCAGTTTCTCATATGTCAAGGGGATGTGTGTTTGTGGGACTATTTCATTATCTGGTAGTCTGAAAAATCTGCACAATTTGTTAAATTCATTGTAAGTGAACCCAGTGCAGTATCTGAAGTAGTTAGAGACACTGCTGTTATTTATAGTCTCTGGTGTTAGTGGGTAAGGAACTTGACGAGTTTGTATTTTCTCCCTTAGCAAGTCATTTTCTTTTTCATTTTGAGCAAGTAGAGTCTTCAATCTTTCCACTTCCTCCTGTGTAAACATAAGAATGAAATGATTAAAACTAGTGTTTTATTAACACAGGACATAAACACATTGCAATAATTTTTTTTTGTGTGTGTAGCTCCCATTATTGGACAACACTTGGCCAAGATCCTCCCTATCAAACCCTACTGATGATTTTCCAGTATTCCCTTTGCCACCACAGCCAAGCACTTTCTTTACAGTCCTAACAAAAAACCAGATGGAATGCTACAATGCCATGATGGTCTCAACATCTGAATCAGAGGTACTGGAGAAAGAAACCAGACAACAGAGCATCAACAACATCTGTGTCCGCTCTCCTCGTCTTACTTCATCCTCTTTCAAGAGCGTATACTCCAGGAAAGCAGACTACAAGCAGCTTGCCACCAGCATGCTGAGGAAGAAGACACTGCTAACCAAAGCAGTGAAGAGAGGCCTGGAGCTTGAGCCAGTTGCTGCAGCCCAATACACAGAAGTCACAGGAAACCAAGTCTGCATGTGTGGCTTTGTCATCAATCCCAACGCCCACCATTTAGGTACATCTCCTGACAGGAAAGTCCTTCATAGCGGCTATGACAAAAGCTATGGTCATTTAGAAATAAAGTGCCCAGACCGATACAGCTACACAGGTTGTCAATACCTCCAGAAGCACAGTGGTGACACCTTCAGTCTCAAATGTAATCATGAGTACTATTACCAAATTATAGGACAGATGGGGATAATGTGTGACAATGACAATGATGTGTGTCACAATGACTACCATCTGGAGCGCATTCACTTTGATGCAGAAATGTGTGAAAAAATTAAAACTAAACTAGTCTGGTTCTTTTTTGAGTATTTCCTACCAGCCCTGTGCAGTTAGAGAGATCACTGTAACAAAAAACATGACACATACCCATTTCAGTGACCATAGTGCTCTCCTCTGTAGTGGTATCCTCCATTAATGATTCTGTTGCCATCTCTCCTGTAATATTCATGGAAATGCCTTGTAGATCACACCTGACTCTGTAAATATGATATATACATTTGATATTTCCAAATTAATATGCTTAGCAGGTTATATGACAACTAATGTGATTGTAATTTGTAATGTCATCTGTATAAAATAAAAAAATTGCATTGTTGTTATTATTTGCTTTTTCTTTATACTGTATAAGAGAAACACCTGATGTTTTCAGCATTGTCTGGCATGCTGTCAGCTCGTAGTCTTTTCCTTGGTGGCACTGACACTGTTTGCAACTTTGGTGGACGTCTTATAAATACTAAATTAATGGGGCCTGGGTAGCTCAGCGAGTACTGATGCTGACTACCACCCCTGGAGTCGCGGATTCGAATCCAGGGCATGTTGAATGACTTCAGCCAGGTCTCCTAAGCAACCAAACTGGCCCGGTTGCTAGGGAGGGTAGAGTCACATTGGGTAACCTCCTCGTGGTTGTGATTAGTGGTTCTCGCTCTCAAAGTGGTGGAGTCTCCGCGGTGTCATGCACAGCGGGCCACGTGATAAGGCAACTAGAGGCAACTGAGACTTGTCCTCCGCCGCCATGAGGACATAATAAGTAGTGGGAATTGGGCATTCCAAATTGGGGATAAAAAAGGAGATAAAAAAATTAATTTGTTACATGTGCGATTTAAATGAGGCATGCGTGGCTTCATTCTCTCTTGCATTACGGTATGTGCTGTCATGGACGGTACGTGCTGTCATGGCCGGATCATTCTGTTGTTTGTTTTGAGAACACTGATCGCTCCCGAGGAGGCACTGATTATGGTAATGGTTTACTCACCCACTCCACCAGTCTTCCACTGATTACACTCCCTATTTCATCCCTTGTGTTTTCCCTGTCCCATTGCTGGATTATTGTTTGCTGTACCTTAACATTGCTCTCTTGTTTAGTGTGGAGTTCTGTTCTGTTGCTTGCTTTTGTCTCGGAGTGGTGTGTGCCCATCAGATCGCTGTTGTCCTGGTGATCGCGTTTGAGGAGCATTTCTTGGATATTTTGCCCATGTGTTGGGAGACTTGCTTGTCTGGGCTCTGCTCCGCACCACACCTTCCTGCTCCGGATTGTTCTGGCCTCCACAGCACTACGCACTGACGAACACACTAGCCTTGCCCCAGTGGCTTCCTTATTGAGCTCGACCGAACTGGCACAGGAGCGCTTTTGTGTTTATTGAATAATTAATGACTTTTTGATTTATTCCCTCTGCTCTTGGGTCCATTGTCCCCACAAATTGTCTGACAGAATAATCCAGCCACGCTATGGACCCAGCCGAGGAGACCGCTATTCGTTCTGCTCTGTCTCAGCAAGTGGCTCTGCTTGGTCAACATCAAGAGCAGATATCCATATCTAACCGCACCATGGAGGTGATGGCCTCGCAGCTCACTGAGCTTACGACGCTGGTTCAGCGACTCCACCTCCCTCCTGATCCTAGTCCAGCACAGGATTTACCTCCTCCCTCAGATCCGATGTGCGAATCCATCCCCCAGCTCCATACATGGGTGAGGGATCTGTAAGGGCTTTTCTCTCTCAATGTTCACTCTTCTTCTCCATGCAGCCCACTACTTTTACCTCCGACACCATGAAGATTGCATATGTAATCACGCTCCTTTCCGGGAAGGCTGGAGAATGGGGAACGGCGATGTGGGACAACCGTCATGCATGCTGCTCATCCTATGAGGCCTTTCCTATGGAGCTCCTCCGGGTTTTCAACCACACCGCTCAAGGCCGGGAGGCAGGGAGATTGTTATCTGGACTTTCCCAGGGGAACCGGTCGGTAGTGGACATTGCAATTGAGTTTCGCACTCTGGCTGCCTCCAGTGACTGGAGGATTATCCGACTCTGTCCAGGATGAAATGTATTCTCTGGTCTTACCCCCCCCCCCCCGATTTGATGACTTGGTGGACTTGGGCATTCGAGTCGATCAGTGCCTGGCTCAACGTCAAGAATATTGCTGATGCCGCTACTCGTCCGCCTGGACTGCTGAGGCTCACCCCCTGTCCACTCCTTAACTTGCCTCTCCTGATCCTCATCCTACTCCTGAACCCATGCAGGTGGGTAGTCTCCCAGTGTAATGTAAGGAGAAGCAGTGGCGGCTCCTCAAGGGGTTGTGCTTTACTTGTGGCCAATATGGCCACCTCTCTGCTACCTGTCCGCTCAAAGACCCCGCTCGTCGGTAGTAAGGAGGTTACTGGCGAGCGCAACATCCCTAGACAAAGCCCCCAGACTTGGCACACTTCTGGTTCGCTTGCTGAGTGGTATGAGCTGTCACGGTATCTCAGCTCTGGTGGATTCCGCCACCGAGGGAAGTTTTATCAACACGGACTTAGCCTTTAAATGCAGGCTTCCAAGATTCCAACTGGACGAACCTATCACTGCACACACACTTAGTGGAACGCCCCTGTCTGTCATCACCCACTCTACTAAGCCTGTTACTATGGTTTCCAGGAATCACTCTGAACAGCTGTCATTCTTCCTCAAACAATCTCCAGCTACCCCAGTTATGCTTGGACACCCTTGGTTGGTAACACACAACCCTCACATACACTATATTGCCAAAAGTATTCGCTCATCTGCCTTTAGACGCATATGAACTTAAGTGACATCCCATTCTTAAACCATAGGGTTTAATATGACATCGGCCCACCCTTTGCAGCTATAACAGCTTCAACTCTTCTGGGAAGGCTTTCCACAAGGTTTAGGAGTGTGTTTATGGGAATTTTTGACCATTCTTTCAGAAGCACATTTGTGAGGTCAGACACTGATGTTGGATGAGAAGGCCTGGCTCGCAGTCTTCGCTGTAATTCATCCCAAAGGTGCTCTATCGGGTTGAGGTCAGGTCTCTGTGCAGGCCAGTCAAGTTCTTCCACACCAAACTCGCTCATCCATGTCTTTATGGACCTTGCTTTGTGCGCTGGTGTGCAGTCATGTTGGAACAGGAAGGGGCCATCCCCAAACTGTTCCCACAAAGTTGGGAGCATGGAATTGTCCAAAATCTCTTGGTATGCTGAAGCATTCAGAGTTCCTTTCACTGGAACTAAGGGGCAAGCCCAGCTCCTGAAAAACAACCCCACACCATAATCCCCCTCCACCAAACTTCACAGTTGGCACAATGCAGTCAGACAAGTACCGTTCTCCTGGCAACCTCCAAACCCAGACTCGTCCATCAGATTGCCAGATGGAGAAGCGTGATTCGTCACTCCAGAGAACGCGTCTCCACTGCTCTAGAGTCCAGTGGCGGCGTGCTTTACACCACTGCATCCGACGCTTTGCATTGCACTTGGTGATGTATGGCTTGGATGCAGCTGCTCGGCCATGGAAACCCATTCCATGAAGCTCTCTACGCACTGTTCTTGAGCTAATCTGAAGGCCACATGAACTTTGGAGGTCTGTAGCGATTGACTCTGCAGAAAGTTGGCGACCTCTGCGCACTATGCGCCTCAGCATCCACTGACCCTGCTCTGTCATTTTACGTGGCCTTCCACTTCGTGGCTGAGTTGCTGTCATTCCCAATCGCTTCCACTTTGTTATAATACCACTGACAGTTGACTGTGGAATATTTAGTAGCGAGGAAATTTCACGACTGGACTTGTTGCACAGGTGGCATCCTTTCACAGTACCACGCTGGAATTCACTGAGCTCCTGAGAGCGGCCCATTATTTCACAAATGTTTGTAGAAGCAGTCTGCATGCCTAGGTGCTTTATTTTATACACCTGTTGCCATGGAAGTGATTGGAACACCTGAATTCAATTATTTGGATGGGTGAGCGAATACTTTTGGCAATATAGTGTATATTGGGTAACCAACTCTGTTTTAATCTCTGCTGTTTCCTCTGTCCAGTCTTGTGTTTCTTTGGTTTCTTTGATGTTTCAGGTGTTCTGCTGGAGTATCATGACTTGAGGGAGGTGTTCAGCTGATCCCGCGCCTCGACCCTCCCTCCTCATCCCTCATCCGACTGCGCTTTTGAATTGCTTCCTGGAACCTCTCCACCTCGAGGATGGTTGTATTCACTATCGGCCCCCGAGAGGGAGGCAATGAACAGGTATATAAACGATTCTTTAGCAGCCGGTCTCATTCGCCCGCAGGGGTGGCGTTCTTCTTCATGAAAAGAAGGACGGCATGCTTAGACATTGCATAGATTATCGGTGGCTGATTGATATCATGGTTAAGAACCATTACCCTCTGCCGCTGATATCCTCAGCTTTCGAACTCTTGCAGGGGGCGTCCGTCTTTATGCAGCTGGACTTATGGAACGCTTACCATCTGGTCCATATTATATATATATATATATATATATATATATATATATATATATATATATATATATATATATATATATATATATATGTATATATATATATAAATTGCTTGAAATGTGGCTTATCTAAGATCATTGGGGAGAGACAAACTGGATTTGTCTGAGGACGATCTATACATAATAATATTTGCCTGATTTTAGACTTGCTTGAATATAATAAAGAGATCAAGAATGATGAGGTTATTCTATTTTTAGACTTCTAAAAGCATTTGACATGCTGGATCATTCTTTTATTTTTAAATGTTCGCAAACATACAGGTTTGGTGAAAACTTTTGAAAGGTGTTGTACACAGATATTAATAGTTCAGTTGCCTTGACAACAGGTAATTCACCTAGATTTGACATCAAGAGAAGGGTTAAACAAGGCTGCCTAATTTCGCCCTCATTATATATTATGGCTATGGAGATGTTGGCCATCCTTATTAAAAAAGTCAAATATTGAAAAACTTAGGGTGGTTTCACATATAGTACATTTTAAATTAACTAAACCCAGTTCGGTTAAGGTGAACCAGAAAGGGATCCAGCCGCAAATGACCTCAGTGCTTTTGGTGTCCACGATGTAAGTGGAATTAAAAGAGGACCCAGTTTCTTTTTTGGTCCTCTTCACATTAATGTCGTCTCAGACCACTTGTTGTTCACACCACAGCTCCTTAAGGACTCAGACACCATTGCAGCTAGGGCTGTTACAATTATGAAATTTGGCTGACAATAATTTTTCATAAATATTTGTGATTATTATGATAAGCAATTGTCATACAAATTGTCATACTTCTTAAGGTGTAAATATTTAGGTATACACATTTGTAAGGATGAGGTCATTAAGGAAAAACTGAATATCTGGAATATATGGGATGACAGTAAAAGGAGACTTGATGCAGATGCAGAGTGATCTATCTATTTTTGGGAAGATTTACTTAACTAATATGGAATGTCCTGCCAGGTGTATTTACCCGGCATCTTGTCTTTCTATTTCTAATAGAGCGATTCAGACCATTAACCAAATTATAGCCAATGAAAATAGTTTTTGGTTTTGCGTTCCATGGGGAATGTTAAAAATATTGGGTGGAATTGATTTCCTTTTAAGATGTGATTTATTTATTTATTTATTTATTTTTTAGACACAAGTCTCAGTGCATTCTTGATTGATTTGTGCTTCATTTAACGAATGAAGATGGGAGTCTGTTAACTTTCAGGGATTTTTGTATACAATATACGGTCTATATTGTGACCGTAAGCTATTTGAGTGTGTCAGGGCCGGTCAACCCATTAGGCGACATAGGAGAAAGGATATCTTAGACAAAAATCAACATTCTGTAATTTACTTACCCTCATTATGTTCCGCATCAAACAACTTACTTTCTCTGTTGGACCACAGAAAAGATGTTGCTGTGGAAGGAGATGTTTAGTCATATGTTAAGGACAGACAGTCTCATTTGGTGCTGTTTTTGCAAAATTAATAAATAAAATACATTATTTTAAACCCCCCAACAACATCATAGAACAATAGATTGTGTACTTGATAGGCCCCAGACTCCCCAGTAATGATGAAAGCATATAAATGTGTCTGCTGTGAAATATACTGTACAATGTGAATAGATATTTAGTGCCTTTTTTTTTTTTTTTTTTTACATCTTAGACCACTTGACTTGGTTTACGTGCACTTTACATTAAAGTTATTCCTATATACAGTGATACCCATTTATGATGCCTACTTAAGAAGCCATAACATGCACTTGCATACTTCTAAGTTACTCCTAATTAAATTACACCTTACTAATTACTTTTCTAAAACCCATATAAACTTTGACCATCAAATTATTCTTTTAATTATTTCAAATAAATCCTATAACACAAATAAATTATTTTTGAACTGTTCCTAAATGGTTAATAAAATCTGTAACTCAAATTCGATCACTCTCTATATAATTTATTTTCTAAACAAGTACATTTGTTGCAAAAGTCTGTATTTCATGTAAGCATCATAGGCAACATTCATAACAGTACAGTAACAGTAAAGAGTTTTACAGCGGCCCCTCAGCAAACCATTACGTGCTGAAACTTTACTTGGACTGAAACTTTACAATCTGGAATCTTGTGTAATGGTGCAACAGTCACATAAAGTCCTCGTTGACACCTGAACTTCTTCAGAACATTGAATCTTAGTGACACCTGCGCTAAAAAACAAGCTAGACGCAGCGTAAAAAAAGAAACAGAACGCAGGTGTCTCGAGGTGCATTTTTAAATATTGACTTGACAGTGTCTAAAATCCATCAATTCTGCACAACACTCGAAAGAAACAGCAAGACAGCAGTCAAAGACATCTAGTGCATGATTACATCAGAAAACAGTTGAAAAAGTGCAGATGTGCAAAAAAATAAGTTTGGTGTGAACAGCCTCTGCCATCTCTCAAACATGTATATCTATGTTGCTGTGTCAAGTGCTTTAGTTGGTACAGTACTTGTGCTTCGGATCTGCATTTGTCATAAATTTGTAGTAATGGGGAGATTTCCATTTAGTAAAACAGCCACTCATATCTTCCATGATGGTGGGTGGTGATTGTAAATGAGAACGCCCCCAAAGTTGTTGACCGATGACCCCCCCCGACAAGATGCCGCCCTGGGCAACTGCCCATGTCACCCATGCCTAAATCTGCCACTGCATGCAATAGTTGGTGGTAATGCATTTGCATCATGCTGAAGTGGGCAGTTTGGAAGAGCATTGCAACAAGGTGACTGCACAAAGCTTTGCCTAGAGCACACGTGCATTACGAGCTGAACAGGCTCTGTGACAGCTTTTAAAATTATCTACTATAAAGTAAAAGCTGATGTCAGTATATTTAATATAGAGTTTTTTACAACACAAAACACTCATGAACATCCTCATGAACCTTTTTTTTTTTTTTTTTATGTGAAAGAAATTAGTATTGGCTGAGGCATAATAGTTGAATAGACAGCACTGAACAAATAACCAATGCTTGCCTCAATGCAGAACTCTGCAATCGCAGTAAAACTAGCATTTTTTTACCTTACAATATAAGTTCTATGGTTTCACTGTGGACCTGCATCAGCACTGTAGTAAGTGCAAACAGGGTCACGTCATGCAAAGTTCAGAATGTTTGGTGTAGCTAGCTAGTGTAGCATTGTTACATTTTATAGCAAAAATTATATATACAGATGTTCAACCATGCTGGTTAAGCAATTGTGCTAACCATTAATACATGGTTAGGCTTTATCCAGTAGCATAATGACCTAAACTGCTTTGGAAACAAAGCAACTTATAATACAACTACACCTATAGTGTAAGGGGATGGCCTCATTATAACAGATTCTCGTTGTATCTAATGGCACTTTTTCACTGCACGTTACGGTTCGACTCAACTCGACTCTGCTCGCCTTACTTTTCTGAGCTTGCTTTTCCACTGCAGTTTAGTGCCGCCTCAACGTGGGTGGGATTATAGGCTGATTGTCATAGTTGCGCCGCCTCTACTGTCATGACATCACCTTAAACGCGACACAAATATTACTGACCATAAACAATAACATGACTGCTAGCTGTTAGCTACTAGCTCATTGTGCTGCATAAAGCAGTTGTTGCATGGTGATTTTGCCTGGTTGTTTTAGAAGCAAGCTTTCCAGTAGCTGGTCAACTAAATAAACTGAAGCTTTCAAGCAGAATATAGAGTTAACGTAACAAAACGTACCATCCTCCATCGTGGACTCCAACAACGGCGAGTCCAGGGCACTCTCCCTCCCATTGCTCGCCGGTCTATTGGCATAGATAGCGTCCATTTGGTCGAACCGCTTCCACTTTCTTCTGTTTGAACCACTCCAGCTGTTGTGGTCCTTGATGGTTCTGTAGTCACTCTTAAGTTTTTAAAAAGTCTAAAGTCTTTAACTTTTCCCTACACTGTTCGTAGGTCTGGTGGTAGCCGTGTGTGGCCAACAGCTGAGACACTTCCGCATCGTTTCGTTCGCTAGCGAGAGGAACGTCTGCATCTCGTTTATTGACCACGGTGTGGTTTTGTGCACAGCCATTTCTTTTCACGATTCGAAAGTCGCGTGAACAAATGATATTGCTGTCGCTGTTGCTAACTTTAAAACTAGCGGGTTGATGTCCCGTGTCGCAAATCCAGTGACGCTGGTAATGACTATTCTCTCTGACCAATCAGTGATCTGCAGGGTTTTGATGTCACATTTAGCATCGGCTTGGCTCGCTTGGAACCTCGGCCGAGGTGGTACTAAAAAAAGTATCAGGTACCAGGTACTATTCACAGTGGAAAACCCCCAAAAAGCGAGCAGAGTCGAGTCGAGTTGAGATGTACCATGCAGTGGAAAATCCCCATAAGGTAACCTGTAATGAATGAGGCTCCTCACGCTTCCTCATCGACCGATAACACCTACACCTCACAGTAATCTCCCTGTTTATCACACTTTACACTGAACATTATATTCAAAAGAGAACAATCAAATTTAAAAATGAACATAACTGTTTGCATTCTTATCTGGGTTGAACTTCTCAGCCTAAGATCATTGTGATATAAAAGAATGTAACTAACATTTATATTTAATTAAAAACTTGCGTATGACAATTTGTGGTTGGTTATTTACTTTCATAGTTGAATATATCATGTTCATGAAAGAACTGATATCCTTTCGTGAGTTTTGTATGTGGTCTTATCAAATGAACCTCAAAGAGTCAACCAACATCAGCAGATGTAAACTTTGGTAAGTTTATTAAGGAGGTTGTGAAAGGTGCCATGCCATATTCCATTATCTGCAAACAAAAGCTCAATGGAGCAGAACGGAACTAGCCTGTGTGAAAAAAGTCTATGAATTAAAATACTGAGATGAGATGAGGCTGACATTTTACCATTTAATAACATTTACAGGGAAACGTACTGTACATATAAATATTATCAGGACTGCATAACCATACCTGGAGAAGGAGCCACTGCGTAGTCATGGTCTACTCCAGATGTCACCTCAGGTAAGATGTCCTCATCTTGAGGTTGTCAAAAGAGAGAATGGGATATGTATTTTGACAAATATTATCAAATCATTTAAAATCAATATAAAAGTGTTCTTTATCCAACACAGTGCATTCATAATGCTTTTAAGTGCATCTTATAATTGTTGCCAACATATAACACTGATCTAATTACTGCTTTACCTTTAAACAGTGCAATGTGTTAAACTATATGAGATGGCTGACATTAAACCATTTAATAAAGTTTAAAGGGAAATGTACTAGCAAATCAGGACTGCATAAACATACCTGGAAGAAGATCCATTGCATCTGCTCCACCAATTGCCTCAGGCATGGTGTCCTTATCCTGAGGTTTGTCAAAAGAAAGTATGGGACAAGTATTGACACCGGAGCGAGCTCTCACCTTGCACACAGACTCTAATTTTTCAGTATCCTCTGCTCCCCAGTTGTTCCAAATAAACCTGGAAGGGACGGCCCCAGTTCTAAGGCGCTTACGACCAGTGGACCCAGTATAGTCAGCTTCGCTGAAGTGCCAGTGTTCTGTCGAAGTCTGTTTCCCCTTACGTTAGTGTTCCCCTTAGCGCCATTAAACATTAAACATTGGAAAACAGACTTCGACACTAAGCTTAAGGAGAAACATAGGGGGAACAGACTTCGACAGCACCGTTAAACATTAAACATTGTGGAAACAGACTTCGACACTAAGCTTAAGGGGAAACATAGGGGGAACAGATTTCAACAAAGTGGAAGCACGGGGGAACAGACTTCGACACAACACCGGCTATACACAAAAGTGCTACCTCTGAGAACATTCAACTTCGGATCCTGTATGCGTCGAATCGCATGAATCCACTCCTTTATCATATTACTGTCCCCTGTGAATGTGTAAAAATGTACATATGGGTGTCGTTTGTTTTTTACTATTTGAGCAATGAGGCACACTACGATAACTTCTTGCTACTCCTTCCACCATAGTTGTTTTGACCAGAAGCTGTGATACCTTGCAAAAAATACTTCTGTGTTCTAAAATTCAGAGTGTGAAAAAGGTCCATTGGGAAAAATAAAAAATAAAAACATTAAAGAAGAAGACTGATGTTTCTCATGGGTGTAATACTCATCCCTGCCTCCAGAGGGTGATAACCAGTGAGTTGTGTAGAAATGTGAGATAGAAGAAGATGCACAAGCAAGTATTGTTGTATGTTCATGCTGATTTTGTCAATCCATCTAAAGTCCTGATTGAGGAAAGTTATTTTGTTCAACACTTATGTAAGTTGATAATTAAATATGTTAATACTCGTTTGAGTACCTTTTTGTATTGTTTAATCTCTGTTTCTCTTGTGAGTAACTGTGCTGTATAATGGAAATGTTTGTTTGATGCAGGATTGTTTGAAACAGCTTTTGATGTTTGTTAAATTGACTTGTATAATTTGTATTGGGACTTTTTTTGTGTATGACTGGCCTGTTGGAGACTTTTATTCTTGAGGTTTAATTGGAATATATATGACCTGTTCTTGTTTTCATCATCATCATTTCATCTTCTCCTTCAAAGCTTGTCTGCATTCATGTATCCACTTTAAATGAGACATTTGAGACTGAACTATTTTAATGCCAAATTCTGTTACTTTATTATAATGTAATCTTCAATATGTAAATTTTGTGTTGTGTTTGTTTAAAGTCTGGATTCAAGTTTTTGTTGCAAATTATCATCACTAAATGTCTAATGAACTACGCATGTGTGAAATAATATTTTTTTAATGAATGTTGAATAATCCCCTTTTTAATCAATGTAATTGTTGAGTGTATTTTAGATGCCATAAAGACGGTTAAAGCCTAGCTTTGGTTATACATGGTAAACAGGGTTATGTCATTTCCAACAACAATGGGATATTGTAAAAATTAAGTAAAGTCTTTTTTTTTTCTCTAGGCAGATCATCCTGCAATTGAAGAAATTGTGATCCTTAAAAAGTCTTAATGTCTTAAATTCAGTTTTCCAAAATTTAAGGTCATAAAAAGTCTTAAATATCTTAAATTATACAACAAAAGTCTTAATTATCATTTAAAGGAGTCTTAAATTTGCGGGCGGAAAGACAGGAATTGTGATAAGACCTACTGTGTAACAAAAAAAAAATCTTTTTTTTTCTTCTGGGTTGTAAGTGTTATTTCCTAATTGCGTATGCCTCAGAAGTATAGAAAATGGTTATTATTCCCCACAAACTTTGCTTTTGTGACCAGGACAGTGATATTTTGAAATTTACCTATTTCCAATGAGAAAACAGGCGAATTTGTGTCTTTCGTTCACATAAAGACAGTGGTGGTGGTGGCGTAGTGGACTAAAGCACTGAATTGGTAAGCAGAAGGTTGTTGGTTCAATCCCCACAGCCACCACCATTTTGTCCTTGAGCAAGGCACTTAACTCCAGGTTGCTCCAGGGGGATTGTCCCTGTAATAAGGGCACTGTAAGTCGCTTTGGATAAAAGCATCTGCCAAATGCATAAATGTAAAGTCAGAAAACACAACATATGAATCCAAATTAACATGTATTTATGCTAAAGTAATATTCAAAGCCGTGCTGGTCCATAATTGTAACAAGTACCCGTCTCTTCCCCTGGCTCACTCGGTGCACCTCAAAGAGGATTATAACAGCATCAAGACCTTGCTGGACACCTTGAAGTATGATGAGTATGGCTGGGAGGTCATAGGAGACTTCAAAATGGTGGCATTCTTGATGGGTCTCCAAGGCGGTTTTACCAAATTTCCCTGCTATCTTTGCCTTTGGGACAGCAGGGACACCAAGGTGCACTACCACAGGCGGGACTGGCCACAGCGGGCCGAGTTCTCTGTGGGGAGGAACAACGTCAAGTGGGAGCCATTGGTGGACCCCCGGAAGGTGCTGATGCCACCACTGCACATCAAATTGGGCCTTATGAAACAATTTGTCGGAGCGCTAGATAAGGAGCCGGCAGCCTTCAAGTACCTTCAAGACTTCTTCACTAAGCTGTCTGAGGCAAAGATCAAAGCCGGTGTCTTTGTCAGACCACAGATAAAGAAGGATTTTGGATCATATGTTGATTTTTTCAGACTTTATGTGAACGAAAAGACACACATTCACCCATTTTCTCATTGGAAATAGGTACGTTTCAAAATATCACTGTCCTGGTCACAAAAGCAAAGTTTGTGGGGAATAATAGACATTTTCTGTACTTTTGAGGTATAAACAATTAGGAAATAACACTTACTACCCAGGGACAAAAATTGTGTTACATAGTGATCAAACTTCAAAAGAATACAATTTAATTAAATAGATGCATGCGCTGCATCCTTATAAGTGAAAATGTGGCACTGTTGTATTTTCTACAAGCATGCAGGGGCTTGTGAGTGTTTCCAGCCGTTGCAGAGCGGATCACAGTTAGACCATATTGGAAATTTATGACAAGCGATCACTAATGATCATCTGTTAAAAATGATATAGTGTTGATGAAAAATAATGTTTTATATTGTAAAAACTGTAGATTATTGTAGGAGTGAACATTTTATTTCCCTTATCTGTTTGAATGAGCTGCTGGAAGCAGTGAAGAACAAACATTTCTAAATAAGAGTCATCATGTATTTCAGCCTTTAAAGTTAAAAGTTCTTTGTTTCCCCCGGTTATTGGTATTTTTGTTGCACCATAAACTGCATCGGTATAGAGATACAGAATAATGTTTATTTGTTCAGGTCTTGAAAAAGATGTTAAGTCTTAAATTTGTTTTTAAAAACTCTGCAGCAACCCTGGAGCAACTCCAAGTGTTTCAACTGAACTCTTCTGACACACTATTGCAAAAATGAAGTCTGTTAAAGAAGAGTTTAAAGAGGAAAGTGAAGACATCAGTATTACAGAGTCATCCAGAAAGAAACATGAAGATACTGAGGAACAAAGAGGTTGGTGCTCATTCTTGATTCTTCATAAAGACTCTTGAGGGACATTTTCACAGCTGGCTTGTTTAGAGGATTTGTTTCAGAACCTGGTGCATTTTCTCCCTTAATTCGGTTGGTTTAGGCACATTTGAACATGGCAATAAGGGGCGGATCTAGAATTTTTTTTATGGGGTGGCAAGGGGGTGTCATGCAGACTATGAGGGGTGGCAACACCAAAGCAAGCGCCCATGCGTAGTTCTTATGGATGAAGGTACCAAGCTTCGTTGCAACAAGTACTAGTTCATTAATGGAGTCACTATCAAATTACAGATGTCCATGAATTTGCAATACAACTGCATTTCCACATGAACCACATAGTAACCATTTTGCTACTGATTTGCAAACATAATAAAATTAAGTAACAAAATTGTCTATTAAACACATCAACAAATTCTAAATGTTCCTTAGCTTGACATTTAGAACCGGCAATCTGGACTAAACTTCGTTGCCTTTGTTAAAGGTGCTATATGTAAGATTGACCACAAGCGTTTGAAATGGGTACTGCAGTCCAAATTCAAAATATTGGAGAGTTGTCTGCCCCACCCCAGACTCGAAGCTCATGCAGCTTGCCATAATGAGGACACGCAACAGGAACGAGTGAAACTGAAAAAGTCAAGCGACGATATTTATCCTTGTTTTACTACGCCTCTGATCATGGAGGCTTTTTAGGTTGGGTGGAATCTGTTATCTCTGATCCAGTTCGTTTGCTGGCTTCCATGGCTGCAGCACGCAGTGCTGGTGGTGTCGAAATACTATTGGTGAGTGGGCAGTGGACGGGATCACACAGGCCAAAACATAAACAGAAATTCTGTTTTTAAATGCACCAGGTTCTGAAACAAATCAATGCCAAAATTTCACAATTTCTGCCAGGGTATGCAAACTTTTGAGCACAACTGTACCTGATGGATTACTGGAGAAGACATCTATAAGTCAGCATGTCACTATAACCGATAATCAAAACATGTGTATAGCCTTTTGGCGATTACATTAGATATAATTACACATTTAAAATAAGAGTTGTTTATAATTCCTGAGGTAATTTTAGTATGATCGCTTCCCTCTTTTGGATAGTGACAGAACAAACACAGGTAGGACAGTGTTTGCAACTTTTTGACTGATAAAATGTGGCTTGACTCTTTTTGCTGTGTGTCTGTTTGTGTTTGTGTGAGAATAGAGCACTTTTTAAGTAATGACAGATAAAAATAACCATGACTGGAATTTTACAACGCTTATCCATCCGAGTGACTGATAATGTTTATTTGCAGTGCTACTTTTGACCGGAAAACGCATACTGTACAATGCGACAGAACTTTGCGTTTCATAAACACAAACTGTACTCTAAAATGTGTATAGTTTGACAATTTTTTACACACGTCATTTTAACTGGCATATCAGTGGATGAGCTAAATCCCAGAACAGCGCACAAATATTGTGACAGCTTGCACACATTTGACTTTGCAAGAAGAAAATGCAACACTGTAACAATTTTATCCCCTGTTTTGGAACAAATTAAATGAGCAACAGGTCTGAAAATGCCCTAAGGTATCAAACAGTGTTTCCCATTAATTACCTAGACTGTGGCAGCCTGTAATGAACTGAAAATATTTTTTTACTTCTCATGATAACACAAAAGATCTCTTTTCTGTTTTGTGCCATTGCTTTGGCAAAGCATCTCTTACTCCCAGTCAGTCAGCTTATTCTTCTGTTGAAAGTAATCAAAGAGCACATATTTTTATAATTTGCAAGCAATCTATTAACCACTGTGCCCTGTTTGATTGGCAGGTGGCATATGTGTGTGTTGATCATGCGCGTGCGTTCCAAAAATGCTTGCAGTAACGTGTGCCTGAACGGTCAAATACATTTCAAAATTATGCCAAAATGCCCGTCTTTGTGAGGTATTCATGTAAACACAATGAGTTGTGTCTAAAGTGAATGTAAACAGCAGAGAAAAAAGCAGATTTGTATTAAAATGTCAGACTTGTAAGTGTAAATGTAAGCTAACAGACCTGCTGCTGTCTAGTCTGTCATTATAATAATCAAACAAACATAACAAGAAAGCGAGAAAACACCCACTGCTCTTGACTGAGTAACTTTAGTAGCTTTAAAAAGTATTAATGTATTCTAATCATATAATGAAGACCAGTCGTAGTTTTATGTTACATTTCATTCTAAATGTTTAATTGAATACTTGATAGCCTACTGATGTTAAACACTTTTATAGCTGTTAATAAAGCACAGAATTTTCTTAATTTGTATTTTTTGTTCTATTATTTTTAATCTATTTCTATTCATTGCTGTTTTTTATTGTTATTTTTTTGCTGAATGTTTACTAGTCTTGAATAATTACTTAAGAACTGGAAACCATTCTTCCATAATTAACATACAGTACTGTGCAAACGTCATAGGCACATAAGATGTTTCACAAAAGCATTTGTCTTAAGATGGTTATTTATATCTTCAGCTTTAGTGTGTCAATAGGAAATATAAATGTTAGACTCCCAAACAATACTTTTGCAAATAGAAAAGATTAGAATAGAAGAACAGGGAACCCTGGAATTGTTGTCATGGCCCCCACAGAGCACCCCACTGAACATCGAGTCAGTCTGGGATTATGTGAAGAGACAGAAGCAATTGAGACAGCCTAAATAGATAGAAGAACTGTGGTGAATTCTCCAAGAAGCTTGGTACATCCTATCTGCCAACAGCCAAGAAAAACTGTGTCCAGGTGTACCTAGGAGAACTGGTGCTGTTTTAAAGGCAAAGGTGGTCACACCCAATGTTGATTTAGCTTTTTTATGTTTACTGGACTTTGTATGACATTTAAGTGATAAATGAAAACTATTTATGCCATTATTTTTGAAGACATCCTCACTCATTTTTCACAATTGCCTAAAACTTTTGCACAGTACTGTGTAACTTAGTGTTATTATTTGTTGTGGTATTGAAGCTGGTACTGAGAATTGTCAAATTTCACTACCGACTACTGAAATTTTGGTTTTGTGGTAATGTATAGCCTTTATTGTACATGGGAGGTCTTGCTGCAGTAACATGATGAAAAAGTAGATCTCATTTCATAGAACTAGCAGTACCCTGCTGTAAATGATGGCGATGGAGGCTTTTCTTTATTTGACAACCATACGCAACATAAAATAATTATTATATGACAATAGCCTCCTCCCCAGTGCAGTTTACATTTCTGTCGCAGAGAACTGAGTTGATTGCATAGGTACACTATTAGGTTGGGCATTGGTCATAATTTTAGAAAAATATATAACAAACTTTATCATGTTACTTGAGCATGTAACTTAAATGTTATTTTTTTCTCTCCGGACAAGTAACATTTTTTACTCAGACAAGTGAATGACCAATTTACATGACAATGCTTAATGTCGAGCCCTGGCTCAAATGTATGCTCTAGTCGATTTTGTGTTTTGACCATTTGTGAACTGCGTTAAACTCCGTCTCGTTTACCATGCTTTGTGGGTGTGACTTTTTTGCCATGGCATCACCATTCATATCTATACAACCAATGTGTTTGATTAAATTACTACTTAAGCACCAAATTGTTTACAAGAGCACAAAGTTATTTGTAGATCTAGCCTCTTAATTTTTCTCTCAAAGTGCACCAGATTGATGCATTTAACTTTAATATGTACAACATTTTTTTACAGGGGAGCATGCCCCCAGACACCCCTAGAGAGTCCGAGGTCCACCCACCACAGTCTCACAAAATCCTGTGGGAAACAGTGATCAAAGCTTCAGACAGTTCACTAGATCTGACAGCTGTAGTTAGAAAATCACAGAATCTGTAAAAGTACAGTTAAACAAACAATAATACCAGAATCTACGTTTCAGCATATAAAGATAACATAAAGCAGATACTTTTAAAAATGGGTTCAGTTGTATTTCTTTTTCACATTTTCTATGTTCATTTTAGATTTGATAAAAGTGAAAGAAGAAAGTCAAGAACTGAATGACGTGGAGGAGAAACATCATGATCATAAATTCGATAATATGACTGATGAAGATGATTTCAGTGGCTCAAAGACTGAAATGAATTTCTCTCAGAAAAGAACTCGAAGAGCAATAATCAAAAATTATTTTACCTGCTCTCAATGTGGAAAGAGTTTCACACTAAAAGGAAACCTTAAAACTCACTTAAGACTTCACTCTGGGGAGAAAACTTTGACTTGCCTTCAATGTGGAAAGATTTTTGCACATAAAGTAAATCTTAAGTGTCACATGAGAATTCACACTGGAGAAAAGCCTTTCACCTGCTCTCAGTGTGGAAAGAGTTTCACACAGAAAGGACCACTTGATGTTCACATGAAAATCCACACTGGAGAGAAGCCTTTTACATGCTCTCAGTGTGGAAAGAGTTTTGCACATAAAGGAAGTCTTAAGCGTCACGTGAGAATTCACACTGGGGAGAAGCCTTTCACCTGCTCTCAGTGTGGAAAGAGTTTCACACAGAAAGGACCACTTGATGTTCACATGAAAATCCACACTGGAGAGAAGCCTTTTACATGCCCTCAATGTGGAAAGAGTTTTGCACATAAAGGAAGTCTTCAGCGTCACATCAGAATTCACACTGGAGAAAAGCCTTTTACATGTCTTCAATGTGGAAAGAGTTTCACACAAGCATGCAATCTCAAACTTCATCTGCGCTTTCATTCTGGATTAAAGCCATTTAACTGTGATCAGTGTGGCAAGAAATTTACACGGCCAACACATCTAAAGGGACACATGACAACTCATACTAATGAGAAGACTTATGTGTGTTCTTTTTGTGGAAAGAGTTTCGTTTCATCATCAATCCTGAAAGCACACATGAGAGTTCATACTGGAGAGAAGCCATACAAATGCACTTCATGTGGGAATAGTTTCACCCAATCAAGTAATCTAAAGTTTCATTTAAAAAAGGGCTGTCCAAAATTGTCATTGTGACCAAAGTTAATTTCACTGTCAACACTTAGGTATTTAATGTAGCACAGATTCAGTTTACTAGATATGATTTAGTTTGAAGGTTAAATAATAATAATATCAAATAAATAAAGAACCACAAATGTTAGGAACAGAAGTATGCCTAGGCATACACTGCAAAAATATGTTTTCTAAATTAGTTTTTTTTTTTTTTTTCTCCTTCCTGTAAAAATATCTAAACATTCTTAAAACAGGATATATTTACTAGGGATGTGCTAGACTAGTTGACCAATACCAAAAAATCAGCAGTTACAGAAATACTCAAACCAGCCCATCTGGTACCAACAATCATCCATGCGACTATCTAATGAGCAAATCGTGTGGCAGCAGTGCATAAAATCATGCAGATACGATTCAGGAGCTTCAGTTAATGTTCACATCCACCATCATAATGGGGGAAAAATGTGATCTCAGTGGAGCGTGGCATGATTGTTGGTGCAGATGGGCTGGTTTGAGTATTTCTGTAACTGCTGATCTCCTGGGATTTTCACACACAGTCTCTAGAATTTACTCAGAATGTTGCCAAAAACAAAAAACATCCAGTGAGGGGCAGTTCTGTGGATGGAAATGCCTTGTTGATGAGAGAGGTCAACAGAGAATGGCCAGACTGGTTCAAACTGACAAAGTCTACGATAACTCATAACCGCTCTGAACAATTGTAGTGAGAAGAATATCATCTCAGAATGTTATTTTGAGATGCGGGTTGGCGTTGTTTTGGAGGCATGAGGGGGACCTACACAATATTAGGCAGGTTGTTTTAATGTTGTGGCTGATCAGTGTGTATAGTTGAATCATTTTCTATGTGTTGTAGTTTGTGACCTGTGTGATGTCTCATGATATCCAGTAGATGTTCGGATTAGCCAGTTTGTCTGCTTCCTGACCTGGGCCCCAGTTAGTCAAATACTTTCACTGTTAAGACTATGAGCCATATTACTAGAGAGCAGAGCGCCACCTTCCCTGGAGGGATGGAGGTCAGGTCTATCCCAAAAACTCTTCCAATTGTCTATAAATCCCATGCTATTTTCCATACATCACTCAAACTTCCAGCCTTTCTGTGACACTAATCTACTATAAACCTTGTTACCACGACGAGCAGAGAGGGTTTTTTTGCAAGTTCACACACCTCTTTAACATTATCTTTAGTGATTTCCGACTGGCGAAGCCGGACATCATTAGTGCCGACATGAATAACAATCTTAGAAAATCTACGTTTAGCATTAGCCAGCACTTGTAAATTTGATTTGATGTCAGACACTCTGACACCCGATATGCATTTAACACTAGTGGCGAGAGTCTCTATTTCCATGTTCCTTACAATAGAGTAACCAATAACTAGGGCACTTTCACATGATTCTCAGTGGGTGCATCACTGAGTGGGGAGAATCGATTGGAAATCCTAACAGGAATGGGAGAGGGGTGTTGCTTTGCCCTATGAGTATACTGCCAAGACATCACCCAAAGGGTTATCTACAGCCGGAACCAAAGTGTGTGTGTTGCTTGTTGTACTACTCGCATCCGAAACAGAATCTAATAAGCACCTATTTAAAGTCAAAAATGTTTTAATTAGCAATTTGTTTTTTACACAAAGGTATCGATTAACTTCAGAAGACATTACTTAATTGACTGGAGTCATGTGTATTACTTTGATGCTGCCTAAATATGCTCTTTAGACCTTCAAAAATTTGTGTCCATTCACTTGCATTGGATAAAGCTAAAAGCATCAGAAACTTTCCTAAAAATCTTAAATCCTGTTCTGATTAAGAAAGAAGGTCATATACATCTTGGATGGCCTGAGGGTGAGTAAATTATCAGCAAATTTTAATTTTTGGGTGAACTATTCCTTTAAAGGTGTCATGAACTGAGAAATCAAAATTCCCTTGATCTTTTGACATATAAGAGGTCATTGTACTATAAAAACATCCTGTAAGTTTCAGAACTCAAAACTTTCTCGTTAGTCTAAAAACAGCTTATATTGAAGCCAATCTGCCAAAATGACTGGATGTGGAATGTGCCACTTTATACGTAATTAATAACACCACCTCCGCAAAAGATCAAAACCTGTTTAGACCCGCCCACCGATTCACGCATGTAGTAGGTAAATAACAAGAGAGGCAAACGCAGGTCTACACAGAAACCAAAAGATAAAGATGGCTTCGAAGACAACAAGATGCTGTGCATTGCCAAGTTGTGGAAAAACAGTCTTTACATTGCCTTCCTTCTGATCCCAACATTAGGAAAGAGTGGATGAACTTTATTTTTAATGAAGTTCCAGACCTCATCAATAAGAACTTGGTCCTTTGTTCACTTCATAAAACCGCGGATTCATTTACAAACAAGGCACAATTCGACGCAGGATTTTCAGAAAGATTGAAACTAAAAGACGATGCTGCGCTGACTATATTGGATCCGACAGTAATGTCGCACTACACAAGTGTGAGTAACTGTTTTTATTACGTGGTCACTATTGCTTTGTCTATTATTACAGATCGTTTGATATGTACTGAGTATTTATGTGTTTTTAACCTAAATCACAGCAGCGTCCATCTATGAAGGATGTAGGCTGTCAAACATACATGCAGAAGTTTACATCGGTAGGCACACAGCTGTCCTTTGGAACTCTGGGACCTAATCATAGAAGCAGAGTTTTTTTTATATATGCAAAACTGTTAGCCAGTCATACCAGTGGGCGTTTAATTCTGAGTCTACAATCCGCCACGCCTATTCAAATGGTGTCACGATGAGGTGGGTCAAAACAGGACAGAAAATAGCCTATTACTTCTAAATTGATGTTTTTTTATGTAAAAATCTTGATAACATTATAAGTGGACCTCAGAGAACAGTACAAAATAAAAAAGGCAGTTCATGACCCCTTTAAGGCAGGACCTTAAATGGGCAGTTCATGCTCAAAAACCCTCCAATGTGGCTGAACTAAAGCAGTTCCGCAGAGAAGAGTGGGCCAAAGTTCCACCACAGCGTTGTGAGAGACTGTTCTCCAGTTGTGGGTGGGTGTGTGTGTGTGTGTGTATATATATATATATATATATATATATATACACACACACTCAGTTGTGCTCAAAAGTTTGCATACCCTGGCAGAAATAGTTAAATTTTGATATTGATTTTGAAAATATGACTGATCATGCAAAAAAAAAAAAACTGTCTTTTATTTAAGGATAGTGATCATATGAAGCCATTTATTATCACATAGTTGTTTGGCTCCTTTTTAAATCATAATGATAACAGAAATCACCCAAATGGCCCTGATCAAAAGTTTACATACCCTTGAATGTTTGGCCTTGTTACAGACACACAATGTGACACACAGGTTTAAATGGCAATTAAAGGTTAATTTCCCACACCTGTGTCTTTTTAAATTGCAATTAGTGTCTGTGTTTAAATAGTCAATGCATTTGTTAGCTCATGTGGATGCACTGAGCAGGCTAGATACTGAGCCATGGGGAGCAGAAAAGAACTGTCAAAAGACCTGCGCAACAAGGTAATGGAACTTTATAAAGATGGAAAAGGATATAAAAAGATATCCATAGCCTTGAAAATGCCAGTCAGTACTGTTCAATCACTTATTAAGAAGTGGAAAATTCGGGGATCTCTTGATACCAAGCCAAGGTCAGGTAGACCTAGAAAGATTTCAGCCACAACTGCCAGAATAATTGTTTGGGATACAAAGAAAAACCCACAGGTAACCTTAAGAGAAATACAGGCTGCACTGGAAAAAGACGTTGTGGTTGTTTCAAGGAGCACAATACTTGTTGACCCTTCTACAAACATAGCACTTATGGTTGTGACCATAAAGCTCTATTTTGGTCTCGTCACTCCAAATTACAGTGTGCCAGAAGCTGTGAGGCGTGTCAAGGTGTTGTCGGGCATATTGTAACCGGGCTTCTTTGTGGCACTGGCTTCTTTATGGCAACTCGACCATGCAGCTCATTTTTATTTAAGTATCGTCGTTTGTGCTCCTTGAAACAACCACAACGTCTTTTTCCAGAGCAGCTTGTATTTCTCCTGAGGTTACCTGTGGGTTTTTCTTCCCAAACAATTCTTCTGGCAGTTGTGGCTGAAATCTTTCTTGGTCTACCTGACTTTGGCTTGGTATCAAGAGATCTCTGAATTTTCCACTTCTTAATAAGTGATTGAACAGTACTGACTGGCATTTTCAAGGCTTTGGATATCTTTTTATATCATTTTCCATCTTTATAAAGTTCCATTACTTTGTTAAGCAGGTCTTTTGACAGTTCTTTTCTGCTCCCCATGGCTCAGTATCTAGCCTGCTCAGTGCATCCACGTGAGAGCTAACAAACGCATTGACTATTTAAACACAGACACTAATTGCAATTTAAAAAGCCACAGGTGTGGGAAATTAACCTTTCATTGCCATTTAAACCTGTGTGTGTCACCTTGTGTGTCTGTAACAAGGCCAAACATTCAAGGGTATGTAAACATTTGATCAGGGCCATTTGGGTGATTTCTGTTATCATTATCATATTAATGATAACAGTCATATTATCACAGTCATATTTTCAAAATCAATGCCAAAATGTAACAATTTCTGCCAGGCTATACAAACTTTTGAGCACAACTGTGTATATATGTATATATGTGTATGTGTATATATGTATATATATACAGTTGAAGTCAGAAGTATACATACACTTAGGTTGAAGTCATTAAAACTCATTTATTAACCACTCCACAGATTTAATGTTAGCAAACTATAGTTTTGACAAGTCGTTGTAATGACACGAGTAATTTATTCCAACAATTGTTTATGGACAGATTGTTTCACTTTTAATTGACAATATCACAATTCCAGTGGGTCAGAAGTTTACATACACTAAGTTAACTGTGCCTTTAAGCAGCTTGGAAACTTCCAGAAAATGATGTAAAGCCTTTAGACAATTAGCTTCTGATAGGAGGTGTACTGAATTAGAGGTGTACCTGTGGATATATTTTTAGGCCTACCTTCAAACTCAGTGCCTGTTTGCTTGACATCAAGGGAAAATCAATAGAAATCAGAAAAAAAAGTGAACCAGACCATAAGTCTGGTTCATCCTTGGGAGCAATTTCCAAACGCCTTAAGGTACCACATTAATCTGTATAAACACCATGGGACCACACAGCCATCATACCGCTCAGGAACGAGACGCATTCTGTCTCCTAGAGATGAATGTATTTGAATTTCTCCAAAACACGTTGGCCACAATTATTGGCACCCCTAGAAATTCTTATGAGTAAAATATATCTGAAGTATATTCCCATTCATATTTTACATTTTTTAATACACCTGGGTGACTAGGAACATGAAATTGTTAGGCCAAGACATCCTGTATCACAGGGGAATAAATATGAGGTAACACACAGGCCAAATTCCCTTAATCATCTGTCACAGTGGTTTAGACTAAAGAATATAGTTCTGTTGTGTGGCAAAAGATTGTTGAGCTTCATAAAATGGGAAGTGGCTATAAGAAAAAAGCCAAAGCATTGAAAATACCCATTTCCACCATCAGGGCAATAATTAACTAGTTCCAATCAACTGGAGATCTTGAGAATCAGCTTGGAAAAGGACGTGTGTCTTTATTGTCTCCACGCACAGTGAGGAGGATGGTTCAAGTGGCCAAAGAAACTCCAAGGATCACAGCTGGAGAATTGCAGACATTTGGGTCTTGGGGTCAATATCAGACATCAAAATCAACACAAACATGGTTCACTGACCACAAAAGACTGCCATGGCCATCCCAGTCCCCTGAGCTGAACCCCATAGAACATTTGTGGGGTGAACTGAAGAGGAGAGTCCACCAAAATGGACCTCTGAATTTGAAGGATCTGTAGAGATTCTGTGTGGAGGAATGGTCTTAGATCACTTGCCAGGTGTTCTCCAACCTCATCATTAGGCATTATAAGAGAAGACTCAGAGCTGTTATCTTGGCAAAGGGTGGTTGCAAAAAGTATTGAATAAAAGGGTGCCAATAATTATGGCCAATGCATTTTAGAGAAAAATATTTATTTAATAATGAAATATTTCCCATTTCAATTTTACTTCAATTAAAGATTAGATTTTTATTTATTTATTTATTTATTTTATAATGAAAGATCAAAAGGATAAACAATGCAGATTTTTTCTCACAGCCTTCTTTGATCATATTTACCAAGGGTGCCAATAATTTTGGCCACAACTGTGTGTGTGTGTGTGTATATGTATATATATATGTAAGTATATATATATATATATATATATATATATATATATATATATATATATATATATATACTTACAGTTGTGCTCAAAAGTTTGCATACCCTGGCAGAAATTGTGAAATTTTGGCATTGATTTTGAAAATATGACTGATCATGCAAAAAAAAAAAGGATAGTGATCATTAAATTTTATTTAAGGATAGTGATCATATGAAGCCATTTATTATCACATAGTTGTTTGGCTCCTTTTTAAATCATAATGGTAACAGAAATCACCCAAATTGCCCTGATCAAAAGTTGACGTACCCTTGAATGTTTGGCCTTGTTACAGACACACAAGGTGACACACAGGTTTAAATGGCAATTAAAGGTTAATTTCCCACACCTGTGGCTTTTTAAATTGCAATTAGTGTCTGTGTTTAAATAGTCAATGCGTTTGCTGTAGGAGAAATACAGGCTGCTCTGGAAAAAGATGTTGTGGTTGTTTCAAGGAGCACAATACGATGATACTTGAACAAAATGAGCTGCATGATCGAGTTGCCAGAAAGAAGTCTTTACTGCACCAATGCCACATAAAAAGCCCGGTTACAATATGCCCGACAACACCTTGACACAGTGTGCCAGCTTCTGTATGGTCACAACCATAAGCGCTATGTTTGGAGAGGGGTCAACATGGCCTATAGTGAAAAGAATACCATGCCCACTGTGAAGCATGGTGGTGGCTCACTGATGTTTTAGGGGTGTGTGAGCCCTAAAGGCATGGGGAATCTTGTGAAAATTGATGGCAAGATGAATGCAGCATGTTATCAGAAAATACTGGCAGACAATTTGCATTCTTTTGCATGAAAGCTGCGCATGGGACGCTCTTGGACTTTCCAGCACGACAATGACCCTAAGCACAAGGCCAAGTTGACCCTCCAGTGTTTACAGCAGAAAAAGGTGAAGGTTCTGGAGTGGCCATCACAGTCTCCTGACCTTAATATCATTGAGCCACTCTGGGGAGATCTTAAACGTGCGGTTCATGCAAGACGACCAAAGACTTTGCAGACCTTGAGGCATTTTGCCAAGATGAATGGGCAGCTATACCACCTGCAAGAATTTGGGGCCTCATAGACAACTATTACAAAAGACTGCAAGCTGTCATTGATGCTAAAGGGGTCAATACACAGTATTAAGAACTAAGGGTATGCAGACTTTTGAACAGGGGTCATTTCATTTTTTTCTTTGTTGCCACGTTTTGTTTTATGATTGAGCTATTCTGTTATAACCTACAGTTGAATATGAATCCCATAAGAAATAAAAGAAATGTGTTTTGCCTGCTCACTCATGTTTTCTTTAAAAATGATACATATATTACCAGTTCTCCAAGGGTATGCAAACTTTTGAGCACAACTGTATATACAGTGTATATATATATATATATATATATATATATATATATATATATATATATATATATATATATATATATATACACACACACTACCGGTCAAAAGTTTTGAAACACTTGACTGAAATGTTTCTCATGATCTTAAAAATCTTTTGATCTGAAGGCATATGCTTAAATGTTTGAAATTAGTTTTGTAGACAAAAATATAATTGTGCCACCATATTAATTTATTTCATTACAAAACTAAAATTTATTTAAAAAAAAGTTTTTGAAATGGATGACTTGGACCGAATAATTAAGAAAAGCAGCCAAAAGTGCCCAACATAGATGGGAACTCCTTCAATACTGTTTAAAAAGCATCCCAGGTTGATACCTCAAGAAGTTGGTTGAGAAAATGTCAAGAGTACATGTCTGCAAATTCTAGGCAAAGGGTGACAACTTTGAAGATGCTAAATTATAACACAGTTTGGATTTTGTTTAGTCACAACATAATTCCCATAGTTACTTTTATGTTACTCCATAGTTTTGATGACTTTACTATTATTCTAAAATGTGTAGAAAAAAAATTTATAATAAAGAATGAGTAAGTGTTTCAAAACTTTTGACCAGTTGTGTGTGTGTGTGTGTGTGTGTGTGTGTGTGTGTGTGTGTGTGTATATATATATATATATATATATATATATATATATATATATATATATATATATATATACTGGTGGCCAAACGTTTGGAATAATGTACAGATTTTGCTGTTTCGGAAGGAAACTTGGTACCTTATTTTACCAAAGTGTCATTCAACTGATCACAAAGTATAGTCAGGACATTACTGATGTTAAAAAAATCAGCACCATCACTATTTAAAAAAAGTTATATTTTATCAAATCTAGACAGGCCCCATTTCCAGCTGCCATCACTCCAACACCTTATCCTTGAGTAATCATGCTAAATTGCTAATTTGGTTCTAGAAAATCACTTGACATTATATCAAACACAGCTGAAAGCTGTTTGGATCGTTAAATGAAGTTTAACATTGTCTTCGTGTTTGTTTTTGAGTTGCCACACTATGAAATAGACTGGCATGTCTTAAGGTCAATATTAGGTCAAAAATGGCAAAAAAGAAACCGCTTTCTCTAGAAACCCATCAGTCAATCATTGTTTTGAGGAATGAAGGCAATGTTTGAAATTCCCAAAAAACTGAAGATTTCATACAAAGGTGTACACTACAGTCTTTGAAGATAAAGGACAGCTGGCTCTAACAAGGACAGAAAGAGATGTAGAAGGCCAGATGTACAACTAAACAAGAGGATAAGTACATCAGAGTCTCTAGTTTGAGAAATAGACGCCTCTCATGTCCTCAGCTGACAGCTTCATTGAATTCTACCCACTCAACACCAGCTTCATGTACAGCAGTAAAGAGAAGACTCAGGGGTGCAGGCCTTATGGGAAGAATGGCAAGAAAAAGATACTTTTGAAACAGAAAAACAAAAAGAAAAGATTAGAGTGGACAAAGACATTCGACAACAGATAATTGGAAAAGAGTGTTATGGATCTTAATCCCATTGAGTTTTTTGGTATCAGCTAGACTGTAAGGTGCGTGAGAAGTGCCCGACAAGACAGCCACATCTATGGCAAGTGCTACAGGAAGCATGAGGTGAAATGTCACCTGAGTTTCTGGACAAACTGACAGCTAGAATGCCAAGGAGCTGCAAAGCTGTCATTGCTGCAAGTGGAGGATTTTTTTATGAGAACACTTTGGAGTAGTTTAAGAAGTTCTGAAAAAAATGTTCATATTGTAATTGTAATTTTTCACGTTATTAATGTCCTGACTATACATTGTGATCAGTTGAATGCCACTTTGTTGAATAAAAGTACCAATTTCATTCCATAAGAGCAAAATCTGTACATTATTCCAAACTTTTGGCCACCAGTACATATATATAGTGCTGTGAAAAAATATTTGCCCACTTCCAGATTTCTTGTATTTTTCATACTAAATTGTTTTAGATCTTTCAACAAGATATAACATAAACAAAGGCGACTTGAGTAAACACAAAATACAGTTTTTAAATATATATATATAAAATTTGAAGCAAAAAAGTTATCCAACACATATCACCATGAAAAATGAACTGCCCCCTTAAACTTAATATCTGGTTGGGCCACATTTAGTAGCAACAACTGCAACCAAACCCTTCCGAAAACTGGTGATCAGTCTTTCACAATGCTGTGGTGGAATTTTAGCCCGCTCTTCTTTGCAGAACTGCTTTAGTTCAGCCACATTGGAGGATTTTCGAGCATGAACTGCCCGTTTAAGGTCCTGCCACAGCATCTCAATCGGGTTCAAGTCACGATTAGGCCACTCCCAAACTTTAATTTAGCTTCTTTTGAGTCATTCAGAGGCGGACTTACTCCTATGCTTTGGATTATTGCTGCATAATCCAGTTGCGCTTGAGCTTCAACTCACAGACTGATGACTAGACGTTCTCCTTTAGGATTCTCTGGTAGAGAGCAGAATTCATGATTCCCTCAATTATTGCAAGTTGCCCTGACCCTGAATCAGCAAAGCATCCCCACACCATTATACTACCACCACCATGCTTGACCTTAGGTATGATGTTCTTTTTGTGGAATTCTGGGTTTAATTTATGCCAGATGTAACAGAACCCGTCTTCCAAACAGTTTTACTTTCGACTCATCAGTCCACAGAACATTTTCCCAAAAGGTTTGAGGATCATCAAGGTGTGTTTTGGCAAAAGTCCAACAAGCCTTAATGTTCTTCTGGGTTAGCAGTGGTTTTCGCCTTGCCATTCTTCCATGGATGCTGTTTTTGGTCAGTGTCTTTCTGATAGTGGAGTCATGAACAGTGACCTTTATTGATGCGAGAGAGGCCTGCAGTTCCTTGGATGTTGTCCTTGGCTTTTTTTGTGGCTTCCTGGATCAGTCTTCACTGTGCTCTTGGAGGAATTTTGAAAGGTTGGCCACTTCTGGAAGGTTCACTACTGTGCTAAGTTTTTTTCCATTTGGAGATAATGGCTCTCACTGTGGTTCTTTGGCGTTCCAGAGCCTTTGAAATAGCTTTGTAACCCTTCCCAGACTGTTGTATTTCAATCACCTTTTTCCTCATCATTTCTAGAATTTCTTTCGACCGTGGCATAGAGTGGTACTGGGTGAGATCTTTTAGCTAACTTCATGTTGCTGAAAAAAATCCATTTAGGTGTTGATTTGATTGAACAGGGCTGGCAGTAATCAGGCCTGGGTGTGTCTAGTCCAGTTTAGCCCCATTATGAATGCAGTTTCATAGATTTAGGGATTAAGTAACTAAGGGGGCAAATCATTTTTCACACAGGCCCAGTTGGATATTGGATAACTTTTTTGCTTCAGTAAATAACATTATCATTTTAAAACTGTATTTTGTGTTTACTCAGATTGACAGTTGCAATCATAATTATTCAACCCCCCTGACCAGCAGTAAATTAATTTTATTGTTTACATTTTAAACAGTAAATTGTCAAAATATTATAATTATTTTTATTATTATTAGGCTTAAGCTATGGATAAAATTTCAAAAGATGGCTGCACGCTCATTAAAGGCCTGCGGTAAGCGAAGCACTGGAGCTCTCGATGGCTGTTACAAGAATTTCCACAGAAGATGTGAAGCAGAACCAGTCTGTACAGGCTGCCGAAGAAAATCAACGGCAGCAGTGGAACAGAATGGAAGCAAGGCAGTGGCCGGCCAAGATCTGGTCGAACGACAGCTAACATTGGTCTCATTGGAGATTTGATCTGCAGCCAGGAAGATGTGCTGAAAACTCACAAAAGTCTGCATGAATTCTAACCAGAAACTGGCATTTCTCATTTGTTGATCGAGCATATTCCAAAACTAGACCTGCAGCTGAGAATGTTCAAGTGCATTTCTGCCAATGACTGCTGAGTAAAAAGGCCACAGCGATGCTAGCAGCTGCTGCAGAGATTCCCAAATAAACAAAGTGTGCACAGTTTGTGGTTTACTGATGAAAATAAATTTACTGATTTACTGTCTTTACCATGGCCACTCTTGTAAATGCACAGAACGACCAGGTATACTCATCAGAAGCCCACAAGAAAGACGTGAAGGTGAGTAGCCTTGTGCGGGAGTGGGAGCATTTCAGCCACAGCATTATGGTGTTGGTTAGCGTCTACTATTCTGAGGCTAGTGAAACTTTGTAATGTGGCACTTTGCGTACCACTGTCTCCTTAATGAAGATTTGCTTATGTTTTCCTCTTTTGTAAGTTGCTTTGGATAAAAGCGTCTACCAAATGAGTAAGTGTAAATGTAAAATGTCTCGCAGATGGGAAAGATGAGCATCATGTTTGTGGAGCCAAGGTGAATAGCTAATACTGTTGCGATAATGTTCTTGGCCAGGATTTGCTGCCAGACATCCAAGGAAGATACGGCCGTTCCACATGGAAGCGGCAGAAGGATGGCACACTGTCCTACACTGCTCAAAACACGCTGCAATACAGAGATGTTTTGTATTTTGTGTGTTCGGTTGCATAAATGTGGACCATTGACTTTGCTTCATGTATGTTTTTAATGGTTTCTACGTGGAAGTAATGTGTCTATTATTACAGCCCATGTGTATCGCCAGATGGCGCCATTTTATATTGTGCAATTGATACAAATAAAGTTAACGTATGTTTTCGGGAAGTCGTAGAGGAATGTCAAAAATATTTCAAAAATGCCTTTATGCATTTTAAAGATATAAGGAATCAAACATAATATAAATATATATTAACCAACTTTCTACTTAGAGTGCCTACTCTACCTACTCTGCTGTTCACCTTAGTGAGACATTGCAAGAGTTTTATTCCACTGTTCAAACTACCATGACACACGAATATAGTGAAACAAGTCTCAGAGCTGGAATTAACAGTCACATCACAAAACACAATATCATAATAATACAGACTTGAAGTCATGCAATAAGTCAGCGTGACCTCTCAGAGCAATGCACGCACAGTTCTTTGCTCTACTCGCATAGTCAAAATTCTCAATAACTCTGCCAGCAATTTAAAGCCTTCATGAAAATGCTTTGCGATTGTGACCATTAAGGATGCTTCATATAAAATCATATGAATGTCAACGAGAGAATCACAACCAACCATTAGCGCTCCTTCTTTTAATATGATTATTCTGATAGATGATTTATTGCTTTGGTCTGCAACTTGTTTCAAGCTACTGCATTTATAGCCAGCATTTGAGAAAGGACCATTTTTATAGATTTGTGTTTTTAAACAGCAGATTTTGTGTTTTGAATTTTTTAGAGGTGAAATTAGCTGTAAATATTCAGATTATAAAATTACAGCTGAAGAAGAAATTATGGTGTTGGTCGGTGTCCAGTGTTGGGTGTAATGCATTTCTAAGTTATTAATTACTGTAATTAAATTACTTTTTCATTGAAAAAAGTAAAGGGATTACTTTTAATTCAGTAAATACTGTATAGACTATAGAACAATTCTATATAAAACAATAGTGAATTTAAAATCGAAATTTAACGTCTAATATTAAAACGTATGTTTTCCAATTTAACGCAGCCTCCTTAAATTCTTTGGCCAGTTCATGAATCATTTATTTGATTTTTTATGATATATTTGAAAGAATTAAAAGAACAATTGAACAAATGGCAGAAATGGATGAAAATTGTATACATCTTCAAAATATCCTGCTGACTGCGTATTCGGAGTTTGGTTACATTTGGAGTTTGCGTTGAGTAGATATTGATCAATTACTCAAATCGCGTTAATCTGTAGGAATTGTATTGTTAATATCTTCGGAACGAGTTGACATATTGAAATTCTCTGAACAACTTTTGTCAGGAAAGTCTGTAGATGATGTATACCAAAATTCATGCCAATTGGACAAATGGCCTATAGGAGGAGTTCAAAAAAGTAGGTTTTTCAAAAAATATAGAAGCATCAGCAGTGAATGGAGAAACAGCCATGGAACGACATCAATAAAAGCATCTAAATGTTGCTTTGGATACATGACAAGTGCCAGGAAAAGTGTGTACAGGTCTGAAGTCAGCAGAAATATTGCCAGATTTGAATTTCACAGTCATTTAAATATATTTTATTCACGATTCATCTCCGGACACCGGCGAGTCTGACATGTAACCGGCGAGCACACACACCCAGAGGAATATCACCATGAGCATATCTCATTAAGGAGTAACAAATGTTTGTGTTGTTTTCTGGTCTGACTGAGTCACAATATTACAAAATGTCTGTGATGATCCTGCCTGTATGAATGAATGTAATGATCTGCTTTTAGCTCAACAAGAGAACACAGAAAGCAACCAAGGCAAACAAACGTATGCATATATACATGGAGTTTAATTACTATTGTGTTTATGTTGATATGCATATGTTGTCTCTTTTGTAGCATGGGTAATTTAAAAAAATTCCTTATCAACTCGTATATAGCCTAAACATGAAATATATATTGTGCAATATATAGTGACGTTATAGTGCTTTTTATACAATGTGTTACAGTCATCACACATCTTACACGGTCGTGGTATTATAAAGTTAAGTGTTTAATCGCTGCTCTCCCCATTCATCACTGGTTGACTTGGTGATTTTGGCTCTGGTATGTAAACATCAGTCAGTGTTGTGGAGTAACGGAATACATGTAACAGGATTACGTATTTAAAATACAAAATATAAGTAACTGTATTCCACTACAATTACAATTTAAATCATTGGTAATTAGAATACAGTTACATTCAAAAAGTTTTTTGATTACTGAAGAGATTACTTGGCATTTTATTGTCATTTATTTCATTTAATATTTTGTCCTTTCAGATGGAAAACATTTATACATATAAATGATGCGATCCAAAGTGCATCTGAACAGTGGTGAAACACTTTCTTATGATGTGTTACATTTATACGAGCAGACAGAGAATAAGTTTGAAGTTTGGAGCAGAAGGAATAGAAATAAACCTTGTGTAAATTGTCAGCTTTACGCTAAGCTAAAATGCTATTTCTAGCCGTTTTATATGCACGTTACCAGGCACGATCATATTTTTTTATCAAGAAAATTCAGGTTGGATCATAATTTCTTTTTTTTTCTAGTAAGACCTTTGATATTAGGGCAAAAATCGTATTCTTGATAATTTTGTGTATTGTTTTCCTGTAAAAATATCTAAAAATCCTTAAAACAAGATCAATTTGATTTATCTTGTTTTAGAAACAACACTGCCTAAGATATTTAGGTTTTTCAGAGAATGTATTTTTAACATGTATTTTGTCTTACTGTACTGGCAGAGTTTTTATAGTCAAAACAAGTGAAAAAATCTACCAGTGCTGAAGAAGTAATCCAAAATATTTAGAATACGTTACTGACCTTGAGTAATCTAACAGAATACGTTACAAATGACATTTTACAGCATGTATTCTGTAATCTGTAGTGGAATACATTTCAAAAGTAACCCTCCCAACCCTGACAGCAGTATCACTTTATCAAGCTTTATAAATAGAAATAAAAGATTTGCCAACTTTTGTCGCACAGCACACACAAGATATGTGAAGTTTTGGTCATATACTGTACTATATATGGCAGTGAGGTCATTTAATGTTGTCACATGAAACAGGTAAATAAAATTGACCTCTTGGCTCAATTCAAAGGATGTACACACAAATCGAGGCAAGCAGTTGGGAGGTGAGTGTAACTCACAAGCACACAACAAACTGGTGACAAACAACAGAAACAAGAGTTATATAGGGAGAGAAAACGTCATGGTTACTTGCGTAACCTCCGTTCCCTGATGGAGGGAACGAGACTTTGTGTCGATGTAGTGACACTAGGGGTCACTCTTGGGAGCCCGAGACACCTCTGGTCTTTGATAAAAGGCCAATGAAAATTGGCGAGTGGTATTTGCCTGCCACTCCCCCGGACATACGGGTATAAAAGGAGCTGGTATGCAACCACTCATTCAGGTTTTACACTGAGGAGCCGAGACAAGGTCCGGCCATTTCAGCAGGTAGTTCAGCGTTGTGGCAGGAGGGACACAACGTCTCGTTCCCTCCACCAGGGAATGGAGGTTACGCAAGTAACCATGACGTTCCCTATCTGTCACTCACTCGACATTGTGTCGATGTAGTGACACCAGGGGTCCCTATACGAAACGCCACAACTGGCTGAACTGTGTTACGTGAACTGGCGGTGTGTGACGGGCAGACCACTGTGTGCCTCGTAGCCAGCACACCAGGTTGACAAGTAACCTCCCCCAACATAGTTATGAGTGTCGAACGGCCCTTTGGGGACAAGTCGACTACCCAAAAGATAGAGACAGGCTAACCCAGTCGTGGCTTCTTTTCCCCTTCTTTTTTTCCACTCCCTAAAAAAGAAGGGGGATTATCCGACTGGGCTGCCAGGTCTAGTCGAGGGGTGTCCCTCCCAAGGGGAGGACACCGTGGAGACCACACCTCGTCCAAAGGGGGGGGGTATTTAAGTGGAAAAATACATCACATGGTCTTGCCAACCATGTGGAGAGTCTTCAAGGTAGATCCTGCCCAATGGGGGAGGAGTTACTATAAACATGGAGACTGGGGCAGAGGGGCTCTGCCCAAGGAAGATGCAGTTTGCCAACAGGGAAACGAATTAGCGGAAGATATACATCGCATGGGGTTTGCCTTACAGGAAACCGCCACATGCGGAGCACCTACCCCAGAACAGGGCTCTTAGTTAGCATGTGTACTGGGCCGGCAGTGAGTCTCTCTGAAAACTCGACTGCCACAGGGCTCGGAGGAAGTCAACCAGGGAACATAGTTTGTGAATACAACTGGGAATTAATGGCGCACGTCTTCAGCTCAAAAGAGGTTGAAGGCGCTATGTGCAAGCAATACACCCGGCCAGCTATCCCGGGCTTATCCGCTTGTATTGCGGGCCACTACCTGGGATGAAACTGGTTCCACCCGGAGGTTGTAGAACCTTGCAAAGGTGTTGGGTGTTGCCCAGCCCGCTGCTCTGCAAATGTCTGTTAGAGAGGCACCCCTGGTAGTATGGGCTCGTAGCCTTACTGGGGGCGGCATGTCATGGGCGTGATATGCCATAGCTATGGCATCAATGAGCCAGTGGGTGATCCTCTGCTTGGAGACAGCGCTTCCTTTCCGCTGTGCACCAAAGCAGACAAAGAGCTGCTCAGAGATTCTAAAGCTCTGTGTGCGATCCAAATAGATGCGTAAAGCACGCACCGGACACAGCAACGATAGGGCTGGGTCTGCCTCCTCCTGGGGCAGCACTCACAGGTTCACCACCTGATCCCTAAAAGGGGTTGAGGGAACCTTGGGCACATAGCCCGGTCAGGGTCTCAGGATCACGTTTCGCTGACAGAGAACGCTTGCAGGTCTCCTACCCTCTTGATGGAAGTGAGTGCAGTCAGGAGGGCAGTCTTCAAGGAGAGTGCCTTAAGCTCAGCTGACTGAAAAGGCTCAAAGGGGGCTCTCTGTAGACCCTGAAGAACTACAGAGAGGTCCCATGAGGGAACGAGGCACGGTCTGGAGGGATTCAGCCTCCTGGTGCCTCTCAGGAACCTGATGATCAGGTCATGCTTCCCTAAGGACTTACCGTCGACTGCGTCGTGGTGTGCTGCTATGGCGGCAACGTACACCTTCCAGGTGGAAGGGGACAGCCGCCCTTCCAACCTCTCCTGCAGGAAGGAAAGCACTGATCCGACTGCGCATCTCTGGGGGTCTTCCCGTCGGGAAGAACACCACTTAGCGAACAGACGCCACTTAAAGGCATACTGGCGCCTCGTAGAGGGGGCCCTAGCCTGAGTGATCGTGTCTACTACCGTGGGTGGTAGACCGCTTAGGTCTTCCACGTCCCATCCAGGGGCCAGACATTGAGATTCCAGAGGTCTGGTCGCGGGTGCCAGATGGTGCCCCATCCCTGAGAAAGAAGATCCTTCCTCAGGGGAATTCGCCAGGGGGGGGCTGTCGCGAGGAGCGTGAGGTCCGAGAACCACGTCTGGGTGGGCCAGTAGGCTCCTCGTTCTCCCTGACCTTGCACAGGGTCTGTGCAAGTAGGCTCACTGGGGGAAACACATATTTGCGCAGGCCAGGGGGCCAGCTGTGTGCCAGCACGTCTATGCCGAGGGGGGCCTTGGTTAGGGCGTACCAGAGCTGGCAGTGGGAGGATTCTTGGGAGGTGAACAGGTGCACCTGTGCCTGTCCGAATCGACTCCAAATCAGCTGGACCACCTGAGGGTGGAGTCTCCACTCTCCCCTGAGGGTAACCTGCCGTGACAGCGCGTCCGCTGTAGTGTTGAGGTTGCCCGGGATGTGAGTGGCTCGCAGCGACTTGAAGTGCTGCTGACTCCAGAGGAGTTGTGACATACAACGAGAGCGCAGACCGTCTTGGCGGTTGACATATGCTACTGTTGCCGTGTTGTCTGTCTGAACTAACACGTGCTTGCCCTGGATCAATGGCCGAAACCTCTGTAGGGCGAGCAGAATTGCCAACAACTCGAGGCAGTTGATGTGCCAATGCAGTCGTGGGCCCGTCCACAAGCCAGCGGCTGCGTGCCCATGGCAAACAGCGCCCCAGCTTGTTTTGGAGGCGTCCGTCGTGACCACGACATGCCTGGAGACCAGTTCTAGGGGAACACCTGCCCGTAGACACGAGAGGTCGGTCCAAGGGCTGAAAAGACGGTGACACACCGGTGTGACGACCACGCGATGTGTCCCGTGGGGCCATGCCCATCTCGGGATTCGAGTCTGAAGCCAGTGCTGAAGCGGTCTCATATGCATCAACCCGAGCGGGGTGGCCACCGCCGAGGATGCTATATGCCCCAGGAGCCTCTGAAAAAGTTTCAGTGGAACCGCTGTTTTCTGTTTGAATGCCTTCAAACAGGCCAGCACCGACTGTGCGTGCTCGTTCCTGAGGCGCGCTCTCAAAGAAACTGAGTCCAACTCAAAACCGAGTAAAGATATGCTCTGAACTGGGAGGAGCTTGCTCTTTTCCCAGTTCACCCGAAGCCCTAATCGGCTGAGGTGTGAGAGCACCAAGTCCCTGCGTGCACACAACATGTCCCGAGCGTGAGCTAGGATTAGCCAATCGTCGAGATTCCCCTTAACGGGGCAAGGGCAGCCTCTGTGATCTTCGTAAAGACGCGAGGAGACAAGGACAGGCCGAAAGGGAGGACTTTGTACTGATACGCCTGACCCTCGAACACGAACCGCAGGAAGGGTCTGTGTCGAGGAAGGATCGAGACGTGAAAGAACGCATCCTTCAGGTCTACCGCCGTGAACCAATCTTGATGCCGGACGCTTGCTAGAATGCACCTTTGCATCAGCATCTTGAACGGGAGTCTGTGTAAAGCCCGGTTCAGTACTCGCAGGTCCAAGATTGGTCGCAACCCACCGCCTTTTTTCGGTACGATGAAGTAGGGGCTGTAAAACCCTTTCTTCATCTCGGCTGGAGGGACAGGTTCTATTGCGTCCTTTCATAGGAGGGTAGCGATCTCCGCGCAAGGTAGCAGCATTTTCGTCTTTAACCAAGGTGAAGTGGACACCGCTGAACCTGGGCGGATGCCCGGCGAAGTGAATCATGCAGCCGAGTCGGACGGTCCCCGGACCAGCCCTCGTGACGGATTGGAAGGCGCAAGCCATGCGTCCAAGTTCTGCGCAAGGGGGACCAAAGGGACAACGTCATCGGATGTACTGGCAGGTGGGGCCTCACGGCGGGGCAGAGCTTGAGATGCCACACCACGTCATGGCCGTGCTGAGTCTAAGGACATCGAAGCACTTACCTGGCTCCTTGTTACCACCCCCGGAACAGCCTGGGACGGGGGAGGAAGAGGCCTGTTCTCGTGACCCGTGGAGACTGTCACATCGGGGGCGGATTTGTGCCACAGCTGGGCGCTCAGGGGTGGGAGACCGCCGCTGGAGCGCCAACCTGCCAAATGGAGTGGTGGACGGTGGTCGTGATGCCAGCTGTACACACCGGATACGTGACCCAGGGAACAAGGAAACCGCTCTTGCTGAGCTCTTGAGTACTGCAGCCACTTGGGCATGCAACGCAATTAAATGCAAAAGGTAACAAAAAGATGAAGATCTGCTTACCAGCTCCAGAGCAGTGGGTTTCGTTGTTCCTGGGTCGCCCGTCTCAAGGGCGCTTTGAAGCCTTTCACGGGTTCTGGGCGGCCGCGAGACGGGTGGCGTCGGCTTCCTGCAGTGGGCTCCACGCCGGGGCCGGGCCGAAGGGGCGGGCTGCGGCGGAGCCGGTGCAGTCAACGCAGGGGGACGCCCTTGGCGATGAGTAGACGGGGTGCGGGATCTTGAGCCGCGCCGGGGCAGGATATGCCGGCTAGCATCCATCTACTGCTCTACCATCGAGAACTGCTGGGCAAAGTCCTCGACGGTGTCGCCGAATAGGCCCGCCTGGGAAATGGGGGCAGCAAGAATCGTGTCTTGTCGGCCTCAGCCATCTTGACCAGGTTGAACCAAAGGTGGCGCTCCTGGACCACTAGTGTGGCTATCGTCCGCCCGAGAGACCGTGCTGTGACCTCCGTCGCTCAGAGAGCGAGGTCGGTCACCGAGCGCAGTTCCTGCATCAATCCCGGGGCGGAACTACCCTCGTGCAGTTCCTTTAGCGCCTTGGCGGACTTGCAGGAGAGCTATGGCGTGCAGGGTGGAGGCGGCTTGTCCAGCGGCACTGTAGGCCTTGGCCGTCAGAGACGATGTAAACCTACAGGCCTTGGAGGAGTGCCTTTATCCACCGGGGGATTGCCGAATAACCCTTGGCCGCCCCACCATCGAGGGTAGTGAGGGCGGGGAAGCTGAAAAGATCAGGACCGGGCAGTAAAAAGTGCCTCCCGTGACCTTGTCAACTCTTCATGCATTTCCTGGAAGAAAGGAACAGGGGCGGGGTGTGGCTTTGAGCGGCGCCGCGAGCCCAGGAACCAATCACCGAGCCACGAGGGTTCAGGCAAGAGTGGTGAAATCCACTCTAACCGACGCTCGCGGCTGCCTGGGAAAGCATGTCATCATCTCCACGTCAGCCTGTGACTGGGCGATCGACCCCGAAGGGAGGAGCCCAGCTGAGGCTTCCGACTGGACGAGCCCGCTCTCCGATGCTGCGCTCGAGAGCTCATCACTTTCGCGGGCTCTGAATAAGAGGTCGAACTCGCCGTGAGACGTGCCGGCGGACTCACCCAGAAGCCCGATCGGGGCAGACGAGCGTGCTGGGGAATGGGAGGTCCGCGGGGGGATACCCGGCGGAAGCGGTCCCATTGGGGTCCCCAAATCGCCCCCAGTGTTAGCCGCGCTGGCCTCAAACCCGTGGGTAAAATGACCGAGGCGGGAGCCTCTGGGGTGGCTCGCTTTCTTACGAAGGCGTGCCGCGACCGCAACGTTGCCATGGACATATTCTCGCAATGAGAACATGACCATCCACGAACGCTGTCTCCGCGTGAGCAGTGCCCAGACATGAAAGACAGTGATCGTGACCGTTAGAAGGCGAGAGATAACGAGCACAACCAGGAATAACACACAATCGGAAAAGCATCTTTAAAAAGACGCGTCTTAAAAAAGACGTTCCGTGTGTGCGCTCTTTTAGAGAAATATATACTCTTTTAGAGGGGAAAAATGCTCTTTCAGAAAATATACTCCCTAGTTTTTCTGCCGAAGCGCCCAGGGGCGTTCTCTGCAGTGCACCAGTGCAGAGGAGGGAGAAGCCGCTGAAATGCGCCATCAGATCCAGCAGAGGTGAATGAACAGTAGTATTCAGCTCAATGAGCATGACCGTTCGGCTCCGAAGAGAAAATCTGAATGAGTGGTTGCATACCAGCTCCTTTAATACCCGTATGTTCGGGGGAGTGGCATGCAAATACCACTCACCAATTTTCATTGGCCTTTTATCAAAGACCAGAGGTGTCTCGGGCTCCCAAGAGTGACCCCTAGTGTCACTACATCGACACCAACGTCGAGTGAGTGACAGATAGGGAACTCTGAATCCCCAACCAAAACTCTTGAATCTTAGTACAGGACCAAAAAACATGGGCTATGTCCCCATCCTCCAACTGGCATTGCCAGCAAGTATGTGTGTCTTTAAGGCAAAGCCTATATAATCTAGAGGGAGTCCAATAAAAACGATGCAGAATCTTAAATTGAATGAGGTGCACCCTTGCATCCCTAGACATAGACTTGACATTTTTAAAAATCCTAACCCATTCTCCATCTTCCAGTACTAAATCAAGTCTCTCTCCCATAACTTCCTAAGAGATGTTAAAATCCCATCCCCTAGACTCTGAGTTAGCCAGGAATAGTATACTGAAGCTTCATGACCTTTTCTAAAAGCAGCAAGCACCATCTCAATAGTGTCTGCCACTTTAGGGGGCTACGTACTACACCCAAAGGTGGTACAGAGTAGATGGCGCAGTTGTAAGTACCTGAAGAATTGAGATCTGGGAATCCCAAACCGCTGTGTAATATTTTCAAAGGATGTCAACGCTCCATTTTCTACAGGTCACCCAGCGAAGTAACACCCTTCCCAATCCATTCTGTCCACAGAAAGGGGACTTGTTAATGCACAATTTAGGGTTTAACCAAATATTTGCGGCAACGTTCAGATAAATGTCAGAACTGAACACACAAGAAACTTTTGTCCACACTAAATGCATGTGCGAGGTAACGGGATGTGTCTTTACTTCTCCGGGCAGCTTGGTAGAAAGACTTTGCAATGGCAAGATAGGGGCAAGGACCTCCTGTTCAATAAAGAGCCAGGGAGTGGGGCCTGGGTAGCTCAGTGGTAAAATACGCTGGCTACCACCCCTGGAGTTCGCTAGCTAGCTAATTTGAATCCCAGGGCGTGCTGAGTGACTCCAGCCAGATTTCCTAAGCAACCAAATTGGCCCGGTTGCTAGGGAGGGTAGAGTCATGTAAGACTGTCACAAAAATTATCTGCATCACTTCCGGGAAAGTCAAAGAACTCTGCGAGAACCAACGTCATAAAACTCTCACACAGAGGAGCATCTCCACCTGAGAAAACACACCCCACTGATTGGGGACCATAAAACGCAAATCACACTCACATCTGCTCTCTCTCTCTCACCTTAGGTCACTTTAAGGACACTAAAAACTAAGTTATGACTTAACCTGTTCTGTAATGTAAAAGGTTTTCTGATCATACATGTTTGGTATCATTCAAGAGGTCTCGGTGCAACTGGTAAAACGGTCTCATTCCCTTTCAGCAAAGTAAAATCACAAGTAAGATTTCAGAACTTAAAATACAGTATTCTATCCGGGGCATGCCCCCCTCAAGTCTCACACAGAGACCAAATGCTGTATGCAGATTAGGTGTATTCTTTGTAAACATCAAACAACCTACTCAATCAAAGGTCGACTTACAACTCCCTAAATTGTAAACCAAATCCTAAATAACATCAAACACACACATCTGAAATAACAATGGAATCGTTTGGTACTTAAGGAAGGATGGCAGAGAAGCTCGGGGAATCTGTAAATCAGATCTCCCATGCTTTGTCGTTTGCATGTAGTTTTTTTTCTACCAGGTATTTCTTATTATTGATAAATGTTTGAAGGAATCTGTAATTCAGATCTCCCATGCTTCGTCGTTTGCATGTAGTTTTTTCACTACCAGGTAATTGCAATTTGTATTTCTTATGTTTGGTAAATGTTTGAATGGAATACAGCTTTAATTATATTATTATGCTTGGTTCACTGATAGCTTTGAGTTTGATTTATTATTTTAATTGGATTGTTTGAATGTATTACTATTACCTGGTAAATAAACTGTTAATATGATTCATTCTGAAGGACTGTTTTCTAGTATATTTCTTGTTAACTACAAATCTATGGTCAGAGTTGGCTTAATTAAGCTACTTCAGAACTAACCCATTAGTTAAGTATGTAAGAGGCTAAACGGTAAACCGAGAATCTATAATAGAACTTAGCCAAGTAGAATTAAATGGGAATACTAAATGTAGGACTGAGAATCTGTAAAACAGGACTTAATTGACTGGGGCTAAACGGTAAATCGAGAATCTTTTGTAGAACTTAGTCAAGTAGAATTAAATGGGAATACTAAATGTTGGACCGAGAATCTGTAAAACAGGACTTAATTGACTGGGGCTAAACAGTAAATCGAGAATCTATTATAGAACTTAGCCAAGTAGAATTAAATGGAAATACTAAATGTAGGACCGAGAATCTGTAAAACAGGACTTAATTGACTGGGGCTAAATGGTAAACCGAGAATTTATAATAGAACTTAGCCAAATAAGACTAAACGGATAAAGCCGAGAACCTATAAGGATTTAGTCTAAAACTTACTAATATCTGAAACTGATGAATTTATAGTCAAAGGACCTGTGTCTGACCAGCACAGGACCCAAATAACATTGAAATAACAAATGCAGTCTAGAAGAGAGAATTACTAAAATTCAGAGCATAGATACATCAACGAGGTTTTCATAATTGGAGTCAGATGAAATAAAGAAAAGAATTAATGAAAAGATTAATAAAAAACATGGAACTCAAATCAAATAATCAAAGTATTATTTAATGTCGCGCACGATAAGACTGAACACGCAGGAGACCTTCAGCCACGCCATTGGATACCGTCCTTGGACCAGTGGGTGACTTCCCCCTTTCAGTCACATGGGGTAAACTCCTCGTGGTCGCTATAATGTGGTTCGTTCTCAGTGGGGCGCGTGGTGAGTTGTGCGTGGTTGCCGCGGTGGATGGCGTGAAGCCTCCACATGCGCTATGTCTCCGTGGCAATGCGTTCAACAAGCCATGTGATAAGATGCGCGGGTTGACGGTCTCAGACGCAGAGGCAACTGGGATTCGTCCTCCGCCACCCGAACTGAGGCGAATCACTACGCGATCACGAGGACTTAAAAGCACATTGGGAATTGAGCATTCCAAATTGGGAGAAAAAGGGGAAAAATCCCCCCCCCCAAAAAAATTAAATAATAAAGAGCCAGGGAGGAGCTCTTTCAGGTGGAAGCAACCAATGCACCAAATGTCTGAGACCAAAAGCATAATAGTAAAACAAAATCTTGGGGAGACCTAACTCACCTTTGTCAATTGGCCTGTGTAACTTGTTAAAATGCATCCAAGGATGTTAGCTATACTATCAAATTGTTTAAAATAAAAGAGGGGAACTTCAATGGGGAGAGACTGTAGTAGGTAGTTGAATTTTGGAATATAATTCATTTTAATAACATTAACCTTCCTAATCACAGATAAATGTAATGAAGCCCACCTGCTCACATCACTCGAAAACCTTTTTAGTAAGGGATCAAAATTAACTCTAACTAAATAAATCACACAAATTTGCTGAGAATAAAATGCCCAAATACTCAATGCCCTGTTTTGGCCACTGGAAGGCGCCCGGCTGGAAAGCTGTTACTGGGCAGTATGCTGTCAGAGCCAAAGCTTCAGATTTAGACCAATTGACTCTGTATCCTGAGAACTTAGAAAAGGAATTAATAATTCTGTGGAGGCAAGGCATAGATCTAGTGGTGTCGGAGACGAATAATAAAATATCATCTGCGGAAAGCAAAAGCTTATGCGCCATACCTCCCGCCATCATCCCTGGAAAATTATCCTCCTTTCTTATCGTGGCTGCTAATGGTTCCAGGGCAAGACAGAACATTAATGGGGAAAGAGGGCAACCCTGCCGGGTGCCCCTATCCAGAGTAAAATAAACTGAAATTAATAAATTTGTTTGTACCGCCACTACTGGGTGTCTATAAAGTAACTTAATCCATCCAATAAAAGTATTCCCAAACCCATATATTTCCAAAATCTTAAAAAGGTAATCCCATTCTACCATATCAAACGCCTTTTTGGCATCAAGTGAGATCATTCTCTGATCATTCGCCACTGACCACATGACATTGATGAAATGCCTAATGTTATCATAAGAGCTATGGCCCAGAATAAACCCCACCTGATCTATATGTATAAGAGAATTCATAACTTTACTCAATCTATTAGCTAAAATTTTTGACATTTATTTTTACATCTAGCTGGATCAGGGAAATTGGACAGTAACACTTATACACTTGGATCTTTGTCCTTTTTAAGAATCAGACTAATCCGGGATTTTGTCATGGTTGTCGGAAGCTTTCCATTCTTTAATGATTCTGTATAAACTTCTAACAAACGTGGAGCCAGTTCTGTAGCATAAGATCTAAAAATTCAGTAGCAAAGCCATCCGGCCTGTATGCAAGGCCTTAATTACCTCGCCCAGCTCCTCCAAGTTTATCTCAGAATCAATAGAATGTTTTTGCTCAGTCATCAGTTTAGGTAGTTCTAATGATTCCACAAAGTTTCTAATAACTTCATCAGTAGACGAAGACGTGGAACTATAAAGATCAAGATAGAACTCTTTAAAGGCATTATTACAGTTTTTCCTCAATCGATTTGGCACATTTACTGAAACAAACGTACAATTGTCAAAACTCTTAGTACAATCCTCACATCACATGGTACATTCAGCAGACCAATCTATGTGACCTGCAAAAGGTGATTACTCAAAAGAATTAACTCATGTTTCAAATGTAAATAAATCCATCAATGAATAAATCATTGTCATCAAAACAAAAGGTTCCTTTATCATTGCTTAGACCAAGACAGTCAAAATGCAAAGACATCTTGTCAAATGACAGTGTACTCTGATAGTTACCCACTATGTAATATTGTCCAATTGCTAACATTGTATATGTAGGCAGCTGAATAGTATTGATGTCAAAGTCATGGCACACACTATACTTTCAACAAAACATTTATTCAAACATTTCTCATCATTGTATGTTCACACTTTACAGCCAACTGAAAATACGTAAAGAAAGCTTGTACAGAAAAAAAATATATACAACAGCAAAATTCAGGAACTACAATATGTGCAAGAAAAAAGAAAATATGCTGCAAGTTCATCAACCTCATGGGTCTTCCAATCTCTCCTCTCTGTCTGGCCACAACATTTCATCTACATCACAACTGATATCTTCCCTTGCAATGTAACGAGAGAAAAATCTTTTGGCATGACGCAGCCACCCCCTACAACAATTTGCTGTGATATCCTCACAACCAGCATCCATTGCACCCAGTAAGGACAACTGGTCATGAGGCAGTGATCATAGACCTTCCATCTCCATACAGAGAACTCCTCAATGGGGTTTAGGAATGGGGAGTATGGTGGGAGAAACTCCATTAAAAAAATGTGGGTGGGCGTCAAACCATTCCTGTATTTGAAAGATGGAAACTTACGTTGTCCCAAACTATAACATACTTTGGCAAGTCATTTCTTACAAACCCCCTCTCATTCTCAGGAATGAGATCCCTGTAAAGAGTTTCCAGGAAACTGAGGAGACGTTGTGTGTTATAGGGCCCAATGATGGGAATGTGGCTGAGTACACCATTCCTACATATGGCAGCACACATTGTAATGTTCCCTCCACACTGGCCTGGCACATCAACAGTGGCTCAGTGACCAATAATATTATGGCCATGTCTCCTGACTTTGGTCAAGTTGAATCCTGCCTCATCAAAATACACAAAAATGTGTGGGGATTCATCAGCCTCCAGCTCCATCAATCTCTATAAAAGATTTAATTTAGGAAATAATTTACAGTAGATATTGTAAATCATACAGTTACACATATTGTGTAACAAATTCTGCATATACAGGTTGTACTTATCAATACTGAAAGACAAGGAGATTACAGCACTGTGTAGTGTACAATGAAGAATTCTTACCTGTACATACTGGTACCTCAGCTCCTCCACTCTCTCACCATTCCTCTCAAATGTTACCTTGTAGAGTTGGTTCATTGCAATCCGATTTCTCTTCAGCACTCTCAGTTGTGGAGAGGCTGACGGTGTTGACATATTGAAAGATACCGTCATCTTGTATGACTGCACTTTGAATATTTATTAGTCTAATAGCATTGTTTGCTACGACCATATTACAAATTTCAAGTTCTTGTTGAGCAGTGAAAACTGATCTTCTGCCACCACCATGGGGCAGACACTCAATCCTAGACAGAAAATACAGCACAGTAAAGTCAATGTATTCTACATAAATTCTGAGACATGCAGTGGTAAGTTTACTGGAATACCAGTGTGAAGGAATATTGCAGTACAATATTTGACTACACACCTGTTTTCTCTCCTGAATTTCTGGACTATTGACAACACCATGGACCAGCCCAGATTAGGCTGCACTCTCCGACCAGCCTCTGTCATACTTAGGCCATGGTTGATGACATGGTCTATAATTGTTGCCTGTATCTCATTTGATATTTCTCTGTGCCTTTGCCTTTCTCTGGCTCTTCCTCATCCTTTGTGCCCCCCTCTCCCTCTTCCTCTTCCTCTCCCCCTCACCATACCACCCCACACTCTAGTGCCCCTTCCTCTTGCACGAGCAGGCTCTTGCCCCTGTCTGTCTCCTGCCTGCTCCATATTCCACAGCTGTGAAATTCAGTCTTACCCTTGCAGTATAAATGTGTTTGAGAACTGATAGGTTATGAGTTCCCTATCTGTCACTCACTCGACGTTGTGTCGATGTAGTGACACTAGGGGTCACTCTTGGGAGCCCGAGACAACTCTGGTCTTTGATAAAAGGCCAATGAAAATTGGCGAGTGGTATTTGCATGCCACTCCCCCGGACATACAGGTATAAAAGGAGCTGGTATGCAACCACTCATTCAGATTTTCTCTACGGAGCCGAACAGTCATGCTCATTGAGCTGAATACTACTGTTCATTCACCTCTGCTGGATCTGATGGCGCATTTCAGCGGCTTCTCCCTCCTCTGCACTGATGCACTGCAGAGAACGCCCCTGGGCGCTTCGGCAGAAAAACTAGAGAGTATATTTTCTGAAAGAGCTTTTTCCCTCTAAAAGAGTATATATTTCTCTAAAAGAATATCTTTTTAAAGACGCGTCTTTTTAAAGATGCCTTTCCGATTGTGCGTTATTCCTGGTTGCGGTCGTTATCTCTCAACTTCGGATGGTCATGATCACTGTTTTTCATGTCATGGCACGACCCATACGGAGGCAGCGTTTGTGGATGGTTCATGTTCTCACTGCGAGAACATAACAATGGCAACGTTGTGGTTTCGTAAGAAAGCAAGCCACCCCAGTGGCTCCCTGCCTTGGTCCTTCTACCTACGGGTATGAGGCCAGCGCGGCTAGCACTGGGGGCGATTTGGGGACCCCAATGGGATCGTCTCCACCGGGCATCCCCCCACGGACCTCACATTCCCCAGCACACTCGTCTGCCCCAATCGGGCTTCCGGATGAGTTCGCCGGCTCGTCTCACCGCGAATCTGGCTTCTTGTTCCGAGCCCGCGAAGATGATGAGCTCTCGAGCGCAGCATCGGAGAGCGGGCTTGTCCAGTCGGATGCAGAAGCCTCAGCTGGGCTTCCCCCCTTCGGGGGGCTCCACCTTCTCTGAGTCCATCTCCCATGACTCCGCCTTCCACGGCTTTGCCTCACGAGCCTCTCATGGCCCCGCCTTCTACGGCTTTGTCTCTTGAGCCTCTCACGGCCCCGTCTTCCACGGCTCTGCCCCAGAGTCTTCCACGGCTGCGCCTCCCTTGGCTCCACCCTCAGTCTCTTCCAAAGCTCTGCCTGCTTCCCCAGCTGTTCTGCCTCCCGACCCAGTCCTTGCCCTGTGGCCGCCTCCCAGGCCTCCCGACCCAGTCCGGTGCCTCGGTCAGGGCGTACCAAAGTGGGCAGTGGGAGGATTCCCGGGAAGCAAACAGGTCTACCTGTGCTAGACCGAATCGACTCCAAATCAGCTGGACCACCTGAGGGTGGAGTCTCCACTCTCCCCTGAGGGTAACCTGATGTGACAGCACGTCCGCTGCGGTGTTGAGATCGCCCTGGATGTGAGTGGCTCGTAGTTATCCCCAAAATGAAAATTGTCTCATCATTTACTCACCCTCATGCCATCCCAGATGTGTATGACTTTCTTTCTTCTGCTGAACTCAAAGAAAATTTTTTTAGAAAAATATTTCAGCTGTAGGTCCATACAATGCAAGTGAATGGTGATTGGACCTTTGTAGCTCCAAAAATCATAAAGGAAACCTAGAAGTAATCCATAAGACTCCAGTGGTTAAATCCATGTCTTTTGAAACGAAATAATAGGTGTGGGTTAGAAACAGAACAATATTTAAGTAATTTTTTACTCTGAATCTCCACTTTAATGAACTGAAACTAAACAGGCTTCACATGTGACTTACAGATGAAAAGTGAAAGTTAAAGTGTAGATTTATAGTAAAAAGAAATGACTTAAATATTGATCTATTTCTCACCCACACCTATTATATTTCTTCTGAAAATATGGATTTAACCACTGGAGTTGTACGGATTACTTCTATGTTTCCTATGTTGCCAGTTTTGGTCCTCTGAATTCTGGCCACCATCCACTTGTATTGTATGGACCTACAGAACTGAGATATTCTTCTAAAAATCCTTGTTTGTGTTCTTCTGAGGAAAGAAAGTTATACATATCTGGGATGGCATCAGGGTGAGTAAATGATTGAATTCATTTTAATTTTTGGGTGAACTATCCCTTCAAATTAATGATTTTTTTTTTTTAGTTCATCAGCTGTCAATTCAGACAATAGCAAAATGCTACTAAATGATATTGCAACCCATAAAAGCAGCTCTGTGGATAGTTACATTAACCACATTCATTTATTTTTAACAAGGCATAAATTTACCTATGGCATAAATTAACTTTTAAAAAATAGTTATTTTAATGTGTAGAACAGAAATAGACTGGGAATGTAAACATGTGTACTAGTAAACATCCCTGTTGTACAATCAAAACAGGGATGTTTACTAGTAAACTGCACTGACTGATTTGATCAATTACTGATTTTATCAATTACAATTAATTTTATCAATTCACTGACTTTATTAATGTAAGTGTGTGTGTGCATGGTTATTTCCTTGTTGCGTCTCTTCCTTTCTCCTTCACGGTCTGAAGCCAGCAGCAGCCTTTCATTACTGACTCTGTTTCTGTATTTTTTGACTTCGATGTCAAGGACAGCATCTAATGAACATAAGTAGAAAAACCAAAGACATTAACTTCTGGCAGCAATAGGATACACTTTTCTTGTCTACCTCGACATCCAAAATCATTGAAGCCTATACAAAATAATCGACGCAAGATTTAACTTCACCATGAAGTGTAATTAATAAAATTATAAATTACAGAATGATAACTAATTCAAGATAATTTCAGCTAATGTTAACACACAAGAATGCAAAGAAAAAGCTAGCTAATATAACCCTGCTTGTGGACCATCAGTTAGTTGGCTATAAAGTTCAGTAGTCATTGTACAAAGTCAGATAGCTAATGTTATATAGATATAGAAAATAATTTTCCACTTGACAGTTAAAACAAGACTGGAAACCGAACATAAAGTACCATGAATTACCTTTTTGCAACAAATTTTGATCCTCTGGAAAAAGAGTCAGTTTATACCTGCTGCATCCACGAAAAGTAGGATCTGAGTATCAAAGATAGCTGGGCTCTGCAAGTCTTAACCACCAAAACCATCAGTCGTCTATGTTCCATAATTTTAGCAGTGGGCCGCTTGTGACTTATTATTTTAAATATACAGTGCTTTCATAAAGTATTCAGACCTCTTCATTCTTTTCCACATTTTATGTTGGAGCCTTATGCTAAAATGCTTTAAATTATTATTATTTTTTTTAAATTCACATCAATCTACACTCCATATCCCATAATGACAAAGCAAAAAAAATGATGTTTGATATCTTTGCAAATTTATTAAAATCAAAAACTGAAATATCACAATGACAAGTATTCAGACACTTTGCTATGACACTTGAAATTTAGCTCAAATGCATCCCATTCCTCTGGATCATCTTTGAGTTGTTTCTACACTTTGAAGTTCATCTGTAGCAAATTTAATTGATTGGACATGATTTAGAAAGCCACACACCTGTCTATATAAGGTCTCACAGTTGAAAATGTATAAGTCATGAGGAACTGCCTGCAGAGCTCAGAGACAGGATTATGTCAAGGCACAGATCTGGGGAAGGCTACAAAAGAATTTTGGCTGCATTGAAGGTTCCCAAGAGCACAGTGGCCTCCATTGTTCTTAAATGGAAGAAATTTGGAACAACCAGGACTCTTCCTAGAGCTGGCCACTGGCCAAACTGAGCAATCGGGGGAGAAGAGCCTTGGTGAGAGAGGTGACCAAGAATGCTGTGGTCACTCTGGTTGAGCTTCAGAGATTGCGTGGAGACAGGAGAAATTTGCAGCAGGACAACCATCACTGCAACATTCCAACGATCTGGGTTTTATGGCAGAGTGGCCAGACGGAAGCCTCTCCTCAGTGCAAGGTACAAAAAAAGCACCTAAAGGACTTTTATACTGTGAGAAACAAGATTCTCTGGTCTAATGAAATGAAGATTGAACTGTTTGGCCTCAAATCCAAGCATCATGTCTGGAGGAAACCAGGCACCACTCATCACCTGCACAATACCATCCCAACGGTGAAGCATGGTAGTGGTAGCATAACATTGTGGGGGCTTTTCAGCGGCAGGAACTGGGGGACTGATCAGGGTTCAAAGAAAGCTGAATGCAGCAAAATACAGAGATATTCTTAATGAAAACCTGGTCCAGAGCTCTCAGGACCTCAGACAGGGCCAAAGGTTCACCTTCCAACAGGACAATGACCCCAAGCACACCACCAAGACAACTCTGTGAATGTCCTTGAGTGGCCCAGCCAGAGCCCGGACTTGAACCCAATCGAACATCTCTGGAGAGACCTGAAAATGGTTGTCCACCGACGGTCAGAGCTTGAGAGGATCTGCAGAGAAGATTGGCAGAAAATCCCCAAATCCAGGTGTGCAAAGTTTGTCGCATCATACCCAAAAAGATTTGAGGCTGTAATAGCTGCCAAAGTTTCTTCAACTAAGTACTGAGTTAAGGGTCTGAATACTTAAGTCAATGTGATATTTCACTTTTGTCTTTTTAATAAATTTGCAAAGTAAAAATCTGGTTTTTGCTTTGTCATTATGGGGTATGGAGTGGAGATTGATGTGATTTTTTAATTTTTTTTATTTAAAGCATTTTAGCATAAGGTTGCAACATAACAAAATGTGAAAAAAATGAAGGGGTCTGATACTTTCTCAGTGCACTGTACATACACTATATTGCCAAAAGTATTCGCTCACCCATCCAAATAATTGAATTCAGGTGTTCCAATCACTTCCATGGCCACAGGTGTATAAAATGAAGCACCTAGGCATGCAGACTGCTTCTACAAACATTTGTGAAAGAATGGGCCGCTCTCAGGAGCTCAGTGAATTCCAGCGTGGTACTGTGATAGGATGCCACCTGTGCAACAAGTCCAGTCGTGAAATTTCCTCGCTACTAAATATTCCACAGTCAACTGTCAGTGGTATTATAACAAAGTGGAAGCGATTGGGAATGACAGCAACTCAGCCACGAAGTGGTAGGCCATGTAAAATGACAGAGCGGGGTCAGCGGATGCTGAGGCGCATAGTGCGCAGAGGTCGCCAACTTTCTGCAGAGTCAATCGCTACAGACCTCCAAAGTTCATATGGCCTTCAGATTAGCTCAAGAACAGTGCATAGCCGAGCAGCTGCATCCAAGCCATACATCACCAAGTGCAATGCAAAGCATCGGATGCAGTGGTGTAAAGCACGCCGCCACTGGACTCTAGAGCAGTGGAGACGCGTTCTCTGGAGTGACGAATCACGCTTCTCCATCTGGCAATCTGATGGACGAGTCTGGGTTTGGCGGTTGCCAGGAGAACGGTACTTGTCTGACTGCATTGTGCCAACTGTGAAGTTTGGTGGAGGAGGGATTATGGTGTGGGGTTGTTTTTCAGGAGCTGGGCTTGGCCCCTTAGTTCCAGTGAAAGGAAATCTGAATGCTTCAGCATACCAAGAGATTTTGGACAATTCCATGCTCCCAACTTTGTGGGAACAGTTTGGGGATGGCCCCTTCCTGTTCCAACATGACTGCACACCAGTGCACAAACTTGACTGGCCTGCACAGAGTCCTGATCTCAACCCGATAGAGCACCTTTGGGATGAATTTGAGCGAAGACTGTGAGCCAGGCCTTCTCGTCCAACATCAGTGTCTGACCTCACAAATGCGCTTCTGGAAGAATGGTCAAAAATTCCCATAAACACACTCCTAAACCTTGTGGAAAGCCTTCCCAGAATAGTTTAAGCTGTTATAGCTGCAAAGGGTGGGCCGACGTCATATTAAACCCTATGGATTAAGAATGGGATGTCACTTAAGTTCATATGCGTCTAAAGGCAGATGAGCGAATACTTTTGGCAATATAGTGTACTTTAAAAAGGGGTACAACTGTATTTATTCTCAATTTAATATTTTTATTTTAGATTTAATAGAAGTGAAAGAGGAAACTCAAGAACTGAATGACATGGAGGGGAAACATCAGTTTCATAAATTTGATAATATGGGTGGTGAAGAAGATTTTAATGGCTCGAAGACTGAAAATAATTTCTCAAGAGCCAAAAATTGTTTCACCTGCTCTCACTGTGGAAAGAGTTTCGCACAAAAAGGAAACCATAAAACTCACATAAGTCTTCACACTGGAGAGAAGCCTTTTACCTGCCTTCAATGTGGAAAGAGTTTCTCATTGAAAAAAAGCCTTAAGATTCACCAGCGACTTCACTCTGGAGAGAAACCTTTCACATGCCTTTGGTGTGGAAAAAGTTTCACACAAAAAGGTGATCTTGAACATCACATGAAAATTCACACCGGAGAAAAACCTTTTAAATGCCTTCAATGTGGAACGAGTTTCAGATTGAAAGCACATCTTCAGCGTCATATGAGTATTCACACTGGAGGGAAGCCTTTCACCTGCTTTCACTGTGGAAAGAGTACCTCATTGCAAAAGAGCCTTAAAAGTCACCTGCGACTTCACTCTGGAGAGAAACCTTTCACATGCCTTCAATGTGGATAGAGTTTCACACAAGCAGGCAATCTCAAACATCATCTGCACTATCATTCTGGATTAAAGCCATTTAACTGCAATCAGTGTATCAAGACATTTTCGGGTGCATCACAGCTAAAGGTTCACCTGAGAAGTCATACAAATGAGAGGCCGTACATAGTCATCAATTTCAAAAACGTTTTTTTTTTTTTTTTTCAATTAAATTTTAGTTTTATAATTAAATAAATTAATATGGTGGCTCAATTATATTTTTGTCTACAAAACTATTTTCAAATATTTAAGTATATGCCTTCAGATCAAAAGATTTTTAAGATCATGAGCAACATTTCAGGCAAGAGTTTCAAAACTTTTGACTAGTAGTGTGTGTGTATATATGTATATGTACGTGTATATATATATATATATATATACACAGTTGTGCTCAAAAGTTTGCATACCCTGGCAGAAATTGTGAAATTTTGGCATTGATTTTGAAAATATGAAATTTTATCTCCACCTTTTATTTAAGGATAGTGATCATATGAAGCCATTTATTATCACATAGTTGTTTGGCTCCTTTTTAAATCATAATGGTAACAGAAAATCACCCAAATGGCCCTGATCAAAAGTTTACATACCCTTGAATGTTTGGCCTTGTTACAGACACACAAGGTGACACACACGGGTTTAAATGGCAATTAAAGTTTAATTTCCCACACCAGTAGCTTTTTAAATTGCAATTAGTGTCTATGCATAAATAGTCAATGAGTTTGTTAGCTCTCACGTGGATGCACTGAGCAGGCTAGATACTGAGCCATGGGGAGCAGAAAAGAACTGTCAAAAGACCTGCGTAACAAGGTAATGGAACTTTATAAAGATGGAAAATGATATAAAAAGATATCCAAAGCCTTGAAGATGCCAGTCAGTACTGTTCAATCACTTATTAAGAAGTGGAAAATTCATGGATCTCTTGATACCAAGCCAAGGTCAGGTAGACCAAGAAAGATTTCAGCCACAACTGCCAGAAGAATTGTTCGGGATACAAAGAAAAACCCACAGGTAACCTCAGGAGAAATACAGGCTGCTCTGGAAAAAGATGGTGTGGTTGTTTCAAGGAGCACAATACGACGATATTTGAACAAAAATGAGCTGCATGGTCGAGTTGCCAGAAAGAAGCCTTTACTGCGCCAGTGCCACAAAAAAGCCCTGTTACAATATGCCCGACAACACCTTGACACGCATCACTGCTTCTGGCACACTGTAATTTGGAGAGACGAGACCAAAATAGAGCTTTATGGTCACAACCATAAGCGTTAAGTTTGGAGGGGGTCAACAAGTATTGTGCTCCTGAGAGTCCTTCAGGTGCCTTTTGGCAAACTCCAGGTGGGCTGTCATGTGCCTTTTACTGAGGAGTGGCTTCTGTCTGGCCACTCTACCATACAGGCCTGATTGGTGGAGTGCTGCAGAGATGGTTGTTCTTCTGGAAGGTTCTCCTCTCTCCACAGAGAAATGCTGGAGCTCTGTCAGAGTGACCATCGGGTTCTTGGTCACCTCCCTGACTAAGGCCCTTCTCCCCTGATCGCTCAGTTTGGCCAGGCGGCCAGCTCTAGGAAGAGTCCTGGTGGTTCCAAACTTCTTCCATTTATGGATGATGGAGGCCACTGTGCTCATTGGGACCTTCAATGCTGCAGAAATTTTCTGTACCCTTCCCCAGATCTGTGCCTCGATACAATCCGTCTCGGAGGTCTACAGACAATTCCTTGGACTTTATGGCTTGGTTTGTGCTCTGACATGCACTGTTAACTGTGGGACCTTATATAGACAGGTGTGTGCCTTTCCAAATCATGTCCAATCAACTGAATTTACCACAGGTGGACTCCAATCAAGTTGTAGAAACATCTCAAGGATGATCAGTGGAAACAGGATGCACCTGAGCTCAATTTTGAGTGTCATGGCAAAGGCTGTGAATACTTATGTACATGTGATTTGTTTTGTTTTTTATTTTTAATAAATTTGCAAAGATTTCAAACAAACTTCTTTCACGTTGTCATTATGGGGTATTGTTTGTAGAATTTTGAGGAAAATAATGAATTTAGTCCATTTTGGAATAAGGCTGTAACATAACATAAAATGTGGAAAAAGTGAAACGCTGTGAATACTTTCTGGATGCACTGTATGTATGTGTGTGTGTATGTATATATATATATATATATATATATTTGCACATGTTTTTTATTATGTATCATATTTGATACATTAGGCTTTAAAGGTCATTTTCCTCCTGAGGCCCAGCAATTCATTTTTGTATAGGACATTTTTTATTTAGTTTTTCTTAGTCCATACATGCTACAGTGGTAAATCTCGGGGAATTATCAGAGGACTCCTAGCGCTTTTCAGAGATACCAAATGTTTGAAAGTTTGGCCATAACATCTTACTCTCCTTGGTCTATAAATATGGGTCTAAATTTATCACAGTTCAATTCAGCACATCAAATACAATATTAATAAAATATTTATTTTTTTCAATAAACAATTTTTATCATATGTATTTTATGTACCAAACACTATATTGACATTTAAAAAAGGGAAATTGTAAAAGTATTTTAGCTGGGTCTCAGGAACTTATGGTAAGATGACATCATATTAGCTTGTAATGTAAAATAATGAGATCTTTATAATGACAGAGCAGGCTACATATATATATATATATTATAGTGGACATGAATGGAATGGAATGGTGATTGAGAGACATAGCTTAAAAGCATATTGTATCATATTTGGTACATGTAATTTCAACATGATTTTAAATCAAACAATATACATAATTTAAACCAAGCATAAGTTGATTTTATTCAGCAAATACTCATTTTAAAATAGCAGTAACAATAATCATTATTGTAACGGTTGCTTTATTAAAATAAGCTGTCATTTATCCCAATATAAGAGTAATTTTTTGCACAAGTCCGCCGCCATTTGAAATAGATCGATATAAACATTGAAACCACTTTTTCACAAATAACCACTAGATGGTGCCATGAATATGTGAAACTTTCATACCATTCGTTTTTTTGCTTTTCAGCTTGAACAGAGAGTGAGAGAAGAGCCGTCAAACATTGTCTATCATATTTGATACATACAGCGGTATGGGGTTAACTTTTCATGTATATAATGGACATCATTACAAAAATAAAGCGATTTTTTTAGAAACATAATTTATGTTGCTTGGTGGCAACATTGTGTGACAATGGACAGAAATGAATCAAAGAGAGAATTTATTTAAATAATTTTAGCATGAAATCATCTGTGACAATTTGTGGATGTCAGCATACTATGAATTAGACAAAAAAGAATTAAAAAAAATACAGTTAAACAAGAAGACAACTCTTTTACCTAATTGTATAAATAAATACTAAATAGGTCGATTGTTTAAGAATGAAGAGGTGAAAAGCATTTTTTAATTCATTATTAGACTATTACATCTTATATGCATCATGTCATTGCAAAGTGAAGAAAACTGTATGTTACCCTGAGGTTCGTGTAATGCTGAAAAGCTGAATGAAATAAGTTGATGAGCGATAGATATGCTGATAACCACAAACATACATGATGAATCTTTGGTGATGATATCTGTGGGTAAGCACATTTAATAATCAAAGTGCGACTCTTCTTGTGCAAATGACTTGTAATTGCTTTTTTGCAAAACAGGGGCATGGAAACATTGTCCCGACGAAGACTTGATTTCTGCTCAAAATGCTAAATCATTATAACTGTGATTAGAAAGAAAGCCACAATTAACCTGCGGAGCTGTAGTCCATCCATTTTGGTCTCAGGAACCCTGGAACAATATTTGTTGAATTTGAATGATCAATAAGCTAGTGTTAATTTTAATTAATGTTTCATCGATGTTAACAATTAATGATTATCTTTGATAATTGTTGATTTTAAAGGATTAAAAAACTAACATTGATTCTCATCAATGTTCTATTGATTTTAATAATTAATAATTATCTTTGATAATTATTAATTATTGCTAATAACCAAACTTGCTCCTAAACGTAGCACACTACATTTACTGGAGTCCCATATGAGGTTTTAATGAGTTAGATTCAATTAATTAATTTAAATATTAATTAATAACTAAAGAAATAATTATTAATTATTTCTGATAGAAACACTGATCTAAACAACCAGTAAAGCCCTACATATATATATATATATATATATATATATATATATATATATATATATATATATATATATATATATATTTAAGCAATATCACACAAGCAAGAGTGCGATATGGCCCTACATCAGCACTGCCGAGTGCTGTAGGTAATCACAGCAGTGCTGATTTAGGGCCATATATCATGATTGCAAGAGTGATATTGCTTATATACAACAGTTCAATGAACAAGTAAATGAAAACAAATTAGGAAAAACTGAGTACGGTCATAAAAACACATTTGTGCATAGTACTACATTCTTACGTGACGGATCAGAATCTGCTGTTGCTGGTTCAAACCAAATGATGCGTCCAAGCTTTCGTTAGTAATTAAAAAATGTCACTTCAGAAATAGTATCAGGGCTTGTGCTGTTTCTGCCAAGTTATTGGATAAACAAGGATGGATGTGTGTGTGTGAGAGAGAGAGAGAAAGATGGAGCATGTGCGATCACCTGTTGCCACTCCCAAGCAGAGATGTTGTCAGCTTTCTGAAGATCAGCTTTCTCAGTGGAAAAATAGCCGTCCAAGAGGGGGTATTTCTCCCTATTTCACGGTAGCTGGTGCACAAGAGTCTTTCACTATAGAAACCGCAATCTCTTCTGCCATTTTAAACAGCACATCCTCTCCAATGTGGAAACTCCGGTAAGAGGTAAGTGCCTTGAGTTTGTGTAATTAATCAGTCTGTTGTGTCTCAGCTGTGATGAGCCGTAATGCTGAAGTTGTTTGTTTAAAGCTGTTTAAAGCTATTTCCTAGCTTTAGTAGTGTAGTAGTAATAGGAGCGATCATGTAGAGCTGTTGTATGTAAACACTGACTGACGCGGATTCACTTCACTTCATCAACTGGCTCATATTACACACAAACACAAAAAAAATGTATTACAAAAAAAATTATCTTTTGCCACCACCTGCTGGCTAACATATGTAATGTAAAAAATACATGTAAAGAGACATACATACAGTAACTCTTAACACATCTGCACTGCTCTTACACTTTAGTTTAGAACGGCACAAACATAAGCGGAGTGATACACACAGTGAAGCGTCGGAGTGCTGATGGTGTGAGACCAGCAGTACTCATGGAACATCTCTCGTCCAATCAGATTCGAGGACATATATTCTGTGTGTGTATATATATATATATATACACACATACACACACACACACACACACACACACACACACAGGCGGCCAAGGAATACATTTTACTGTTTCAGAAGGAAATTGGTACTTTAATTCACCAAAGTGTCATTCAACTGATCACAAAGTATAGTCAGGACATTACTGATGTAAAAAACAGCACCATCACTATTTGAAAAAAGTAATTTTTTCAGCAGCCATCACTCCAACACCTTATCCTTGAGTAATAATGCTAAATTGCTAATTTGGTACTAGAAAATCACTTGCCATTACATCAAACAGTGCTGAAATTTTGGTTTGTTAAATGAAGTTTAACATTGTGCTTGTGTTGCCACAGTATGCAATAGACTGGCATGTCTTAAGGTCAATATTAGGTCAAAAATGGCAAAAAAGAAACTGCTTTCTCTAGAAACTCATCAGTCAATAATTGTTTTGAGGAATGAAGGCGATACAATGCTTGAAACTGCCAAAAAACTGAAGATTTCATACAAAGGTGTACACTACAGTCTTCAAAGACAAAGGACAACTGGCTCTAACAAGGACAGAAAGAGATGTGGAAGACCAGATGTACAACTAAACAAGAGGATAAGTACATCAGAGTCTCTAGTTTGAGAAATAGACACCTCACATGTCCTCAGCTGACAGCTTCATTGAATTCTACCCGCTCAACACCAGTTTCATGTACAACAGTAAAGAGAAGACTCAGGGGTGCAGGCCTTATGGGAAGAATTGCAAAGAAAAAGCCACTTTTGAAACAGAAAAACAAAAAGAAAAGATTAGAGTGGGCAAAGAAACAGACATTGGACAACAGATAACTGGAAAAGAGTGTTATGGATTTTAACCCCAATGAGCTTTTGTGGGATCAGCTAGACTGACGAAGCGCTGTAAAGTTTACATATGCATCTTGAACAGTCAGATGCATTTACACTTCACCAAGTTACGAATGGAATGCGTCTCAAACCACCTCCTGAAGTGTTTTGAGCGATCGGATTGCAATCCATCTTGAATGCGAATGCGATAGCTATCCGATCAGTGAAAACACATGAAGTGACCAAGTGTAAATAGACCCTAAGCTACATCTGTTTATAACATCTGTAACTGCTATGCTGTGCACAAATAAACAGCTATTAGTCTGTGAGTAAAACAATATGCCTGTTATATTCTATTCTTTCATTAACATCAGTGACTGTGGATATTTCTGATATTTGCAACCATCTTTGCAATGTATTAATTATCCAGTTCACTGACTGAATGTTTTTACTATGAGTGTGATGAAATGTCATTTTATGCATTTTAGGCATGTGAGGAGTTGCATTTGACAGCGGTCTAAAGTTTGTTACAACAGTGTTATGATGGACAAAATATTTAAACTGTTTGCATAAAGTAAAACGCTTCTACCATCTCTATCACTGATGTTTTCATCTGTTTTGATGCGCGTGTGTCTGACCAGCGGCATCATTTATGCATAAATGATGTATTTTAGTCGCAGGACCTTTCAGATGATGAAAAAATTTGACTTATATTCTGGAAAATACTGTAGGTGTGGCACTAATCCATGTGTATTCTGCAAAAGCAGTGGGATGTATCCGAAGGTGTTTAAATAGGTTGCTGGTGTTCCCCCTTTTGGCTTGAAATCTTTTTAGACAATCACGGCCAAATCTCGCTATGTGAATAGTTTTTTAAAAAGCTTCTCACTCTCCAAAGTTTTATTTAAATCCATATTATCCATTAGGAGACATAACAACCACACTAACACTGGGAAAACCACACACTGAAAAATAAACAATACCATATAAGGGGCAAATTCTCAACAGCATTTTGCGCTCTTAAAGGGCACTACGTGAAGGGGACACCACTTGAAAATACTACATTTTTAATGTTATTGCAGACATAGGTCTGATTCAAATGAAGGTTTTAGCGAAAATAATATTTACTACTGCACATACAACATTACTTACGGTACTACTGTATTGACTGTACTAATGTTTAAAAAATACTGTAGCAAACTTTAATATCACAATACTACCGTAGCACCGGTATACCATGCAACCCTACTGCCTACCCGTGGTTGCTATTGCTAGTATAATTTTGGACAGCTTGTTGTTGTTCAATAATATAGTTTAATTTCAAAACTAAATACATTTTTTTTATTAAAAAATAAAAATAAATAGAAATCCCCTACTTGCTATGCAGAGTGTGATAGGCTAATTTTGGCCAGCTTGTTCATGAATGTTCATTATAATAGTTTTATTGCAAAACATGCACAAAAAAAATTATATATATATATATATACAGGTGCATCTCAATAAATTAGAATGTCGTGGAAAAGTTCATTTATTTCAGTAATTCAACTCAAATTGTGAAACTCGTGTATTAAATAAATTCAATGCAGACAGACTGAAGTAGTTTAAGTCTTTGGTTCTTTTAATTGTGATGATTTTGGCTCACATTTAACAAAAACCCACCAATTCACTATCTCAAAAAATTAGAATATGGTGACATGCCAATCAGCTAATCAACTCAAAACACCTGCAAAGGTTTCCTGAGCCTTCAAAATGGTCTCTCAGTTTGGTTCAGTAGGCTACACAATCATGGGGAAGACTGCTGATCTGACAGTTGTCCAGAAGACAATCACTGACACCCTTCACAAGGAGGGTAAGCCACAAACATTCATTGCCAAAGAAGCTGGCTGTTCACAGAGTGCTGTATCCAAGCATGTTAACAAAAAGTTGAGTGGAAGGAAAAAGTGTGGAAGAAAAAGATGCACAACCAACCGAGAGAACCACAGCTTTATGAGGATTGTCAAGCAAAATCGATTCAAGAATTTGGGTGAACTTCACAAGGAATGTACTGAGGCTGGGGTCAAGGCATCAAGAGCCACCACACACAGACGTGTCAAGGAATTTGGCTACAGTTGTCGTATTCCTCTTGTTAAGCCACTCCTGAACCACAGACAACGTCAGAGGCGTCTTACCTGGTCTAAGGAGAAGAAGAACTGGACTGTTGCCCAGTGGTCCAAAGTCCTCTTTTCAGATGAGAGCAAGTTTTGTATTTTGATTGGAAACCAAGGTCCTAGAGTCTGGAGGAAGGGTGGAGAAGCTCATAGCCCAAGTTGCTTGAAGTCCAGTGTTAAGTTTCCACAGTCTGTGATGATTTGGGGTGCAATGTCATCTGCTGGTGTTGGTCCATTGTGTTTTTTGAAAACCAAAGTCACTGCACCCATTTACCAAGAAATTTTGGAGCACTTCATGCTTCCTTCTGCTGACCAGCTTTTTAAAGATGCTGATTTCATTTTCCAGCAGGATTTGGCACCTACCCATACTGTCAAAAGCACCAAAAGTTGGTTAAATGACCATAGTGTTGGTGTGCTTGACTGGCCAGCAATCTCACCAGACCTGAACCCCATAGAGAATCTATGGGGTATTGTCAAGAGGAAAATGAGAAACAAGAGACCAAAAAATGCAGATGAGCTGAAGGCCACTGTTAAAGAAACCTGGGCTTCCATACCACCTCAGCAGTGCCACAAACTGATCACCTCCATGCCACGCCGAATTGAGGCAGTAATTAAAGCAAAAGGAGCCCCTACCAAGTATTGAGTACATATACAGTAAATGAACATACTTTCCAGAAGGCCAACAATTCACTAAAAATGTTTTTTTTATTGGTCTTATGATGTATTCTAATTTGTTGAGATAGTGAATTGGTGGGTTTTTGTTAAATGTGAGCCAAAATCATCACAATTCAAAGAACCAAAGACTTAAACTACTTCAGTCTGTGTGCATTGAATTTATTTAATACACGAGTTTCACAATTTGAGTTGAATTACTGAAATAAATGAACTTTTCCATGACATTCTAATTTATTGACAGGCACCTGTATATATTAGTAGCTAAATGATTAGTAGTGAAATACTACGTTAAATGATTAGTTCAATTAAAAACAACAAAAAAACAAAAACAAATACAACAATACACCTTTAAGGAATTGCTGTAACTCTTAATAGCAATTTGTTTACTTATGAAAATTTGATGGCTTACGTAATAAATGATGTCATCAAGTGATTTAACTTCTTTTAGTGACATTTCAGCAAGCATTTGGCAACTTCCCATGAGAAATAGTGGGCAACACTGATTGGTTTAACATTTCTGAGTGTTATTGCACTATACATGTAGCCTACCTCAACAGCTAAAACATCCCAGATTGTCAGATTCTGTTAATATTGCTAAACTCCAAAATGCAACACGACTAAATATCACTATACAGCTAGACAATAATTAAATAGTTCAGTCCTACCTTTGCTGAAAGCTTTTCAATTGTCAGATGCTATACATTTTTTGCACGTTATGTTTTTAGCCACACCGAACACGCAGTGTTCCCTGATAGCACACGTACATCACCCAGAAGTCTGTTTGATGTGTGTGTTTACATCTGGAAGATGTATTTTTTTCTGTTGATGAAAATATGATGAGAAATAAACAACACAATGAAGCGAATCCACAACAGAGCTTGACTTCTAGACAGAGCACATAAACGGGCATTATCCCAAATCAACTCCTGTGCTTGAGTTTATGAGGGAATTTTGGAATTGTAACTTAAGTCGAGGACGAGTGGACATGTAGTTGATACACCTAGTCTGCGATCAGTCGTGGTGTGCGCTTGGCTTGTGTTGCGTGCTGTGTGTGTATCTTGTGAATACGCTGCTGCCAAAAAAAATACTCTATGTAGCGCAAAATCAAGTCTCTAAAATAACGGAAAATTAATTGTCCTTAGAATGAAGGATCCACAAAACAATTGAAGTAATACTTGGCTTTATTCACTAAATGACACTATTTCATGAGTTTCTTTCAAGTTTTCGCAAGGTCTTTTATACAAGTTTATAGATTTACGTCACATGCATAAATGCCATTGGCACTCTGTCACCATGGTGTCACTCTACAACTGCGGTGCAGCGGTTGTCATGGTGATGCTAGCAGCCAGAGTTGAAACTTGAGTCGCACTTAAGTCGCAAACAAAATTACTTGCGACTCGACTTGGACTCGTAAACAATTGACTTGAGACTTGACTTGGACTCGAAATCATATACTTATACTAGTTATTTTTCGACCGTTTTTCCCGCCGGTGCGACTACAGAATTGGCCAACTCTCCCTCGCTCTCTCCGTTTATGCGCTGCCATTTTCTGTTAAGCGATATCAAATGGCATACGCATCAAAAGTGGAATGAAACAGCACTATTCGCTGCCCGGATCAATGGACAAAGCAGCCTGAGTGCAGAGCTGCTGTGCTTATGCGTCTCGCGGACAGGTCTCAAGCTCGAGGGGCAATGACATGTACATAACTGTATATATAATAACATGTCTGACAAATGTCTTTGGCTGCTGCATTGCGTCTTGTTGTTCCAGTGTACCGTCTATTCATTATTATAGGCTGTTATAAAATAAACTGTTACAAAATGTACAAAAGATTGCATAATAAAAATGTAATGCATCATATTTTGTCATTATGTGAAGATTCGCTGCCCAACTCAATGAAAGAATATGCACAATGCGCGTCTGTCTGTTCTTCCTTCAGGTTACCGTAGTAATCTTAGTATGCATGCACCAGTGAATTTAGTGACTGTCTGGACTGTCTATTTTCAAATTGCAGTTGGCTTAACAGGAGATGCCATAACCATCACATTTTTAATATGCATGTTAAGTTCAAGTTCAGTTTTGAAGACGCTGCATTCTGTTCCATTTAGCTATGTGTCTTCCCAAGTGTTCGCTCCTGTGGGGAAAGCCGCGATGCACCGTATTATTGTTGCTGTGATAATTCATGAAGCATTCCATAAAACTCGGAGAGTCTGACTTTCCACCTTTCTTTCAACTGGTGAAAGTGCAACAGAATGACACTTAATGTCGGACTTCTAACTTGGAAACTCGTGCGGAAATCTTCAACTCCCATTTCGTCGAGATGCAGGTGTTACGTCACCCAGAACAGGGAGGTTTACAGTCAGTGATAAACATTCACTTTTATTAAATAATATCCATTAATGAGTCAAAGTTCTTACATTAATAAAATGTGTTTAGCAAACGTTTTGCAGAGACAGGTGTTCAAAACATGGTTAATTACACTCTCTTTTGATTATCGTAACGATAGCATTTAAATGTTTAGGATACTGTTTTTCTTTACAAAAATGCCAAAGTTTGTTTTATAGAAATCATGTTACATTTTACCATGGAAGTGAAGATCCATGCTTGATTTTACCTGAGGTTGCCGTAGTCTTGTTACAAATAAATACCACTGTTTAAACTATAAAAAACTATGGTACATTTTCATATGGGCAAATGGAAAATAGAATAAAGGGCTTTAAAGCCCTAAAGATTTATGGACAAAGATAGTTTTCCTTCTGTGTAAAATCTGTTCACTTTTAATGCAAGGAAAATAAATTATAGTTTATTGATAGTTTCCTGAAAAAAAATAAAATCCATGATTAAAGTAAAACCTTATGAACTTTTTAAACAAGTTTAAATAAATAAACAAGACAATCCCTTAAAGTTATCAGTTTTAATATTTCAAAATTGAATTAGTCTTATTCAGGGTTTATTAAACTAACCAGCTGCAGATAAAGAACTACTGCCAAAAAAAAAAAAAAGACTTGATTTGGACTTGTGACCAAAGACTTTAGACTTGGCCTTGAAAGACTTGAGACTTGACTTGGACCTCAGGGACTTGTGAACATGTCTGCTAGCAGCCCTAATCAAGTTAGATTTGTATCTGTCAGATCATGTACATAGCAGAGAGTCCACAACAGAAATTATGTACTTCTCTCCTGAAGAAAGGCTCTTCTTGCTGGCTGCTAATGAGAGTTCCTCTCAGGTAATTTAACACTTGTGTGACCTTCGGGACATTTTTGTCTTTTTCATTTTTGTTTTTTCGATCATTTTGGCTGTGTTAATGCCAACGGCATACATTTTGCTAAAGGTGTGTATTTTGGGGGAATTTTGATATTTCAACCTCAGTTCCTAAAAACATCTATAAAACACTGTGTACACAAAATAGTTACACTCAGGACCTCCAGGACAAAAATGTCCCCATTGAAACCCATTAAAATGGCAATATTTAATCCCAGTGCCAATAAAGCATAAAATCATGAATTCTATGATATTATGTTGCTTTCATTCCGGAGCCCTGGCTTCAAAATTTTAATTTGTAATTTTTACACCAAATGGCGCCATTTTTCTTATGTTTAGCCTATGGAGCAAATACATGCTTTTTTCCTATTTTCTATATAATTGAATAAATGATATAGCTAAAATTGTGTGGGAGTGTTGGTATGGATGTCAGAGTGTGTTTTTGTGTGTGTGTGTGTGTGTAAAAAAACTAGGGTCGCCAAGCTAACTGAATGTGTGAAAAAGTTACAATTATTTTTGGAATAAAGCACAATCAAATAGGGCTATTTTTGAGTATTTTAATAATATATACTTGTTTATGAGATATATGAAAAGACAATATATACAGTATCAGGCTGTTTTTTAAAGTGCGCATCTCGCGAGGGTAGGTATGGACACAGTTTTTTTTTTTTAAAGATGCTGCAAAATTGCTTGTTCTATGTACAGTACTGAGCAACGATAAGAGCAGACTAGCTAGCCAAACAAAAGCAATGACTATGGCAAAGCATCAGGGACAAGAGAAAAACATAAGTGGTAAAAAGAAAATAAGGATTTCTTTGGTTTTTATTTATTACTGTTTATTTGGATTTATTTGAATTGAATTTGGTTTCACTGAGGCAATGGACAAAGTGCAAATTGAGTGTGTGATTTGTGGTGAAAGACTAGCAAATGAAACATGAATGAATAGAATGGGCACACGATTGAGTACTCCAGGGCTTGAGCGCTAATGGAAAAGTATAAGATATTATCCATGTCTTTTCAACATTAACAGATTGCCTATTACAAGAGATATGACACATTAGAGTAAGTTGTACTGTACTCTTTCAATATAACCTCTGATATTCATTCATGTTTTTTTCATGCTACATTTGAGAGCGAGTGTTGTGCCACTCCGTTTGAATGTGCAGCTGCCAATATTTATTGTTTGGATTTCACGATAAAACTGACATAATTTGAAGGCTGAGACTAAAATAGAGTTTCTCCATAACACTTCTTCTGGTTAAAATAATGGAGCGTGTCACATTTGTGGATATGTAGCTACTGGAAAAACCATATATTATACGCAGTCTACATGCAATTTGGAACAAAGACAACTATGTTTGTGTTCTCTGGAATAGACAGTCCCCCCCAACAAAATTCTGTATATTTGGTATATCCAACAACTTAACGCATATAGCTATGTTCCTTCATATCGTACTGAAGAGCCATCAGAGCACCAAACACCCTCAGATGGTGGGTAAACCCAGGGAGTTTTTCCTTTGGGAAAACCTGTACTATCAAAATATACCCCAGAACTAGAGCTCACAATAAATATCATAAATACGCATATAACTTATTAGGTGAATATCCCATCCCACAATATTACTGTTCTTAAATTATTAGTTTTATATTTCCAAGTTTTATCGGTTAAGTAAAATGAATACATTTGTACATTAGTGATTTCTCCTCCAATGCATTGCTATTCTCGTGTTACAAGGAAAATCATTCAGTTCATTCAACAAATAAATGAATATGTTGCTCATGTCAGTTATTTAATTCGGGGAGAGGGTGGGGGGGTGTTCGGATTTTGAATGTTAAAATAGGGGTCCACTGGAAAAATGGTTGGGAACCACTGTTCTAAGGTCCTGAGTTTTTTCTAAATCTGACACTGCACAAAAAATGATAATGCATCAAAATCAGTGTTGTTGCTAATCATTGATATATCCCAGACTGTGATAGTAAAAATAATATTCTCCCCTTAGCATTTAGTAATTGGAAAATAATTCATTTTTGTGTTTTTTTCATAAAAAACAACAGTGGCATTACATAAACTGGCATTTAAAGGGTTAAAACCCTGAAAATGAATGAATATTTGGTAGTTTTGATCAGGACTGTGTATATATTCATATATAATATTATTATGGCAGTTTTCTGACGTGGAAATTTTTGTCCTCGAAGGATTTCCGAGTAACTTTTTTTTTTATTGACGCACAAGGGTTAAGAGCTAATTACCAATTAATACAAAATGTTTCAAAATATCTGAAACTTACTTCTGTCCTCTCAGTGAGAACAGTAGTGTGCTACATTTGTTTCTCTTATTTATTTATGTTATTACTTTCAATCGACAGCCACCGGATCTAGGGAACTGACTGACATTGTATTACATTTAACACATTTGGCCCTAAAATTAACATTGCTCACTATGACAGTTTTGGACAACGCTTTTTTAAATGAGTCTGCAGACTACTTAATTGAGTGAAACTCTTCCCACATGAAGTGCAGTGGTATGGCTTCTCTCCATTATGCACTCTCTCATGTGATTTCAGGTGTGCTAATGTTTTGAAACTCTTTCCACAAATAGAACACACGTGAGGCTTCTCATTTGCATGAGTTGCCAGGTGTATCTTCAGCTGTGATGCCAATGTAAATTTCTTGCCACACTGATCACAGTTAAATGGCTTTAATCCAGAGTGATAGTGCAGATGAAGTGCGAGATTGCTTGAGTGGCTGAAACTCTTCCCACATTGAAGGCATGTGTAAGGCTTCTCTCCAGTGTGAATTCTCATGTGATGCTTAAGATCTCCTTTATTTGCAAAACTCTTTCCACACTGAGAGCAGCTGTAAGGTTTCTCTCCGGAGTGAATTCTCAGGTGACGCTTAAGATTCCCTTTATGTGCAAAACTCTTTCCACAAAAAGAACATACGTGAGGCTTCTCATTTGCATGAGTTGCCAGGTGTAACTTTAAATGTGATGCCAGCGTAAATGTCTTGCCACACTGATCACAGTTAAATAGCCTTGATCCAGAATGACTTTGCAGATGAAGTTTAAGATTGCCTGCTTGTGTGAAACTCTTTCCGCACTGAAGACATGTAAAAGGTTTCTCTCCGGTGTGAATTCTAATGTGACGCTGAAGATCTCCTTTATATGCAAAACTCTTTCCGCACTGAGGGCAGGTGAAAGGCTTCACTCCAGTGTGAAATGTTAAGTGAGAGTCAAGGTTTCCTTTCTGTATGAAACTCTTTCCACATTGAGAACAGGTGAAAGGCTTTTCTCCGGTGTGAATTCTCATGTGACGCTTAAGATCTCCTTTTAGTGCAAAACTCTTTCCACACTGAAGGCAGGTGAAAGGTTTCTCTCCAGTGTGAATTCTAATGTGATGCTGAAGATCTCCTTTATTTGCAAAACTCTTTCCGCACTGAGGGCAGTTGAATGGCTTCTCTCCAGTGTGAAATGTTAAGTGAGTGTTAAGGTTTCCTTTTTGTGTGAAACTCTTTCCACAGTGAGAGCATGTGTAAGGCTTTTCTCCAGTGTGAATTCTCATGTGGCGCTTAAGATCTCCCTTATATGTAAAACTCTTTCCACATTGAAGGCAGGTGAAAGTCTTCTCTCCAGTGTGGATTTTCATGTGACGCTTAATATCTGCATTACATGCAAAACTCTTTCCACAGTGAGAGCAGGTGAAAGAATTTTTGTCTCTTGCTTTTCGAGTTCTTTTCTGTGAAAAAATAATTTCAGTCTTTGAGACAATAAAAGGTTCTTCACTAGTCATGAAATGATCAAATGTTTGATCATGAAGTTTCTCCTCCACGTCATTCAGTTCTTGAGTTTTCTCATTCACTTCAATTGAGTCTAAAATGAACAGTAAATTGAGACAAATGTGAAAAAATAAATAAAATAAAAAATACAATTGAACCACCATTTAATGCCAGTAAGCAAAGGCCAAGAATCTACTTTATGTAATCTTTGATCGGCTGAATGTTAGTTCTTTCTTTCTCATGTTGATTCTGGTATTATTTGTTTATTTAACTGTAATTTTACTGCTTCTATGTTTTTATAACTACAGCTGCCGGATCTAGATATAGATCTCAACAGCCATTATAAAGAATCAAGAATGGACACCAACCTCTTTGTTCCTCTTTAACAGACTTCATTTTTGCAATAGTATGTCAGTAGACTTCAGTGGTTACACTGGGTGTTGTTCTTCTTTATATTCCAACTTTTTTCACTGCGGGGGTGAATCAGGATCGCTGTGTGGTATGGAGGAGCAGATCTGCCAAAAATGGACCAATTCTTTAATTTATACAATATCCTATTGTTATAGGAAATGCCATCACCTGTTAACCATGTATAACCAAAGCTAGGCTATAATCATCTTTATGGCATCTAAAATACCCTCAACAATTACATGGATTAAAGGAGGGATTATTCAACATTCATTATCAAAATAATTTAACACATACACAAGCATAGTTCTTTAGACATTAAGTGATTATAATTTGCAACAAAACATGAATCCAGACTTTAAACAGTCACACAACACACAATTGGAATATTGAAGTTTACAAAATAAACAAGTCCCAGAATATTGCATTCAAAAATAGTCCAGTCTCAAACAGTTCATTTAAAGATGATACATGAATACAGGCAGGCTTTAAATACACCATTCAGCCACAACATTAAACCACCTGCCTAATATTGTGTAGGTCCCCCTCGTGCTACCAAAACAGTGTCAACCCGCATCTCAGAAGAACATTCTAGACTTTGTCAGTTCAAACAAGTCTGGCCATTCTCTGTTGACCTCTCTCATCAACACGGTATTCGTCAACAGAGAATGGCCAGACTGGTTCGAACTGACAAAGTCTACGGTAACTCAGATAACCACTCTGTACAATTGTGCTGAGAAGAATAGCATCTCAGAATGCTATTTTGAGATGCGGGTTGCCGCTGTTTTGGTGGCACGAGGGGGACCTACACAATATTAGGCAGGTGGTTTTAATGTTGTGGCTGATTGGTGTAGGTTGAAGGAGAAGATATAATTATGAAAATTTGTCCTTTATAATGCAACTGGCAAGGCATACACACAAAAAAAGTCCCTATACAAACCATACAAGTCAATTTAACATACAGCTGGAGCCATTTCAAACAATCCTGCACCAACCATTTGCATTCAACAGCAAAGTTACTCAAGTCCTACAGAAACAAAGATTAAATTATCTAAAAAAGGTACTAATACTAGTATCAACATTTTAAACTTTCAACTTACATAAGTGTTGAACAAAATAAATTTCCTCGACTTTTCTTGGCAAAATCAAAATGAGAATGCTACAAGGCTTCCTTGTGCATCAAATTCACTCTTCTTCTAGTTCTTCTTTCTAGACAACTCTGTGAAATACTTCTTGGTTATCACCTCTTGAGGCAGGGATGAGTATTGCACCCATTAGAGAGAAGAAAAAAAAACATTTACTGGCTTGAGACAGTAACTCAAAGCTCTTCCACATAGTGCATGTTTGTGCCATTTAGAGTAAAAAAAAAAAACGGCACTTTCTCAGGCCTGTTTCACGAAGCTAGTTGAAAGGGATATTTCACCCAAAAATAACAACTCTCTCATAATTCTGTCATCACCCTTGTGATATCCCAGGTGTGTATGACTTTCTTTCTTCAGCAGAACACATTTGAAGAAAAATTTTAAAATATCTCAGCTCAGTAGGTCCTTAAAATGCAGGTGGATGGTGATCAGACCGTTGAAGCTCCAAAAAACACTTATGTTGCTTATGTCTGGCAAAAACAGAGGGATCCAGAAGATTTTGCAGGATAAATTAGAAAGAGAAATTCCTTTTGTTCACTGCTTTAATCACCAGCTCCATTTTGTGGTTGTTCATGCAGTATCTACCTAGCCAGATGTAGAAGACATCTTTAATGTGTGCAACTTCCTATATAAGTTCATCAAAAAGCCAAGAATCGCTGTCTTGTATGGTGGACAGCAGCTTAAGAGGCTACTAGAACAGTGGTGGACGGGGTATCTTTTAACAGTCAAGACAATTCTGAACTCTTTTCAGAACACTGAGTTGTTGGCAGAGATCGATGGTAATCATATGTACGAGGCAGATGTGTGCATGAAGGCAGTTGTCCTGAAAAGGGCCTTATCAGAGAAGAGTTTTAAATTCATTGCCAATAGTGTTTTTAAAATTCTACAGCAGCTTGATGCTCCAAACAAATTGATGCAATTGGATTGCATGGACCTAATTAGTGCTGTAAGATTACTTACATGTGCTTCTGAATGCCTGACAAAATTGCAATGTGAATCTAACTGTTTGGACCTGGGAGAAGACTGACAACACAATGACCTTCCAAAAGAAAATGTACAGTCAACAAAGGCCTTCAAGTACTGTATATCAGGTAAAGAATAACATTGGCCAGACTCTATGCGACTATGGCGATCAAGAGGAGCTACGATGACTATACTAGAGTACGTTGGACTTGGTGCTTGTGGAAATCTCTGAATGTTTTGGAGAAAGAAACAGTAAGTTAACTGAAGCTTTTTCAGTACTTGATTAACAGAATTACACCACTTTTCTGAACGTGCAATGTATACAACACGTACTGAACTGACATGGAGATTGTTGATTCAGAGTTTGTCATGGCTCAACAATACTTGTGTTAAAAACAGTCTAAATCTGTTGCTGGTGAGAAATTGACACCTAAACTAAATTTTCAGCTGCATTACACTACCCTACAAGCTAAGCCAAGTGTCCTTGCTGCAATTAAATATGCACTGACATTTGGAGCTTCCACAGCTATTGTAACATATTGGAATCTCAGAGAGCAAGGCTGTGGATCCAAGTCAAGTCATTTTTATTTGTATAGCGCTTTTCACAACACACATCGTTTCAAAGCAGCTTTACAGGAAATCATGCATAAAAAAAAAAAAAAAAAAATTTTTTTAATATCTATAAAGTCTTAGAGTGATCATTGTGTAGTTTGATTAAATATGATTGTAAATTGTGTATAAAAATTTAATAAATAATAATTGTATTAAGAACCCCAGTGAGCAAGCCGAAGGCGACTGTGGCAAGGAACACAAAACTCCATAAGATGTTGGTTAATGGAGAAACCAGTCTCACTGAGAAACCAGGCTCACTGTGGGGGCCAGTTCCCCTCTGGCTAAACAACATGAATATAATGCCAATATTAGTTTTTTGTGTGCAGCGCAAGTCATGGTTTCAAATTTGTAAATTAAGTGTTGAGGTCCAGTGTTTAAAAAAAAGAAAATATTTTTTATGAACTAAGATTAACGACTAAACTGCATTTGGATTATCAAAGAAAATGTAAAATACAAAAAGCAAGGCTCAGACAAGACAAAAAACTAGAACTGAAACTTACATTTCAAACATCCATAGAAGGACAAGAACTGACAAAGACACAGGACATTATATACACAAGACTAAACAAGGTTAACAAGACTAAATGAGGAGACAACAAGAGCACTACACAATAATTTCAAAATAAGAGACATGCCAAAACAAAAGTCCAAAACAAACACTACAGAGTTTGTTACAGAGCCCACCTTAAGGGGCGGCACCTGTTGTCAAACAGAACAAAAACAAAAATGAGCAAGTTAGGGTAGGGCAGGTGGACAGGTGACTAAGGCATCAACAGGCAAGATGGAGACCACAGGGGTCAGGAGAGGTTGCTGGCGAGCAGGATGGACCTGGCAGGTGACCAGGAGACCAGGGCAGAGCCGGCAGGCAACGAGGGCAGAGCAAGCCAGCGACCAGAGCGGAGCTAGCGGATCAGCTGGAAGCAACAGAGAATCCGACAGGTGAGCAGGAGACCAGGGCAGTGTAGGAGGGCAACCAGTTTACCAAGGTGGACCAGGGTGGATGCCCAGGGTGGACACCCAGGGTGGACAAAAGCGGACCAGGGTGAAGCCATTGGAGACTCGGAGGGCTGAGCTACTGGGGACAGAGGTCAAGGCAGCTGGGGATGCAAAAGGCTCAATGGTCAAATTGGCTGGGGATGCTGAGCACTCAGTGGTCAAGTCGACTTGGCATGCAGAGATCAAGTTACCAGGAGACTCAGAGGTCAGGGCATTAAGGGAGTTAGTGGCTAAGGTACAAGGGAACGCAGAAGCCAGGGCAGCTGGGAACACAGATGTCAGAGCAAAAGGAGAAGCATAGTCCAGGGTATCAGGAGACTCAGAGGTTAATGCATAAACATAAATAATGACTTGAGTAAAAGTAAGAAAGTATCCAATTAAAAGAGTACTAAAGTAGTAACTCGTTACTTTCACAAATTACATAATAGACGTTAACTCCCCTATATTCCATTACATAATACACATTTAACATGTATTACAGAATTATTATTATTAATGGAAATTCTGTCATCATTCACTATCATGTTGTTCCAAACCCCTATGACTTTCTTCCATGCAACACAATAAGGAGATATCAGACAGAATGTTTGCCTGAGTCACTATTTACTTTAAGTGAATGTTTTTTTTCCTCCATATTTTGAAAGTGAATGTTGACAGAGACTGTCAGTCCCTAACATTCTGTCTAACATATTTTATGCTCCACATAATACAAAGGGTCACACGGGTTTGGAACAATATGAGGTAGGGAAATGATGACAAATTAATTAAATTAAATTATGGCTGAGCTATCACTTTAAAGGTATAGTTCACCCAAAAATTAAAATTGTCTCATCATTTACTCACCTCCATGCCATCCCAGATATGGATAACTTCCTTTTTTCTGCAGAACACAAATTAAGATTTTTAAAAGAATATTTTAGCTTTGTAGGCCAAAATGTTGATGCTCCAAAAAGCACATAAAGGCATCATAAAAGTAATCCATAAGACAGTAGTTAAATCCCTATCTTCAGAAGTGATATGATAGGTGTGAATGAGAATTGTTTTTTGCTAGATATTCTTCTCCCTGCCTAGTAGGGGTGATATGCAGAGAAGAATGTGAATCACCAAAAACACAAGAAGAAGAATGTGAAAGTGATCTGTTTCTCATCCACACATTCTCATGTCACATTGCTTCTGAAGATACTGATTTATAGTCTTATGGATTACTTTTATGCTGACTTATGTGATTTTGTTTAGCTTTAAAATGTTGCCACCCATTCACTTGCATTGTGAGGACCTACAGAGCTGAGAAATTCTTCTAAAACTCTTCATTTGTGTTCAGCAGATGAAAGAAAGTCATATACATCTGTTATGGCATGAGGGTGAGTAAATGATGAGAGAATTTTCATTTTGGGTGAACTATCCCTTTAAGGGCTCTTGTCAGATCTGGATGAATTTGTCAATAAGAAGAGAGGTTTGGAAACATGTTTAGTAATTATTACGGTGAAAATGTGAAAATGTCCCACAAGGACATTGTATATAATGCTGAAATACAAACCAAAGCAAGATCATGCTTTATTAATGCATACTTTCGCTATTTCATAGCTTTTAAAGTCCTGTGTGGATACTTATTTCAGAATTTAGATCATTAGATCTGTACAGCAGTACCGCCTAGTTCTGTACATTTGATGTACACTCGACAATGGTTAATTGCCCACAATCCTCCATGGGGAAGACGTACAAGCTGGGAGTTTACTGCTTCCTTCTCTCTTGCAATGTTTTATTTCATGCTGAATGTATTAAATTACTTTTTGACAAATCATTACTTGATTAAAATAACAAAATAACATATAGAGAGGCAAAACGTACAGATACATTTTAAAATGTACTCTTTATTTCATAAAATGTTTACTCTTTATATTAACACAGTATATATTAAAAATGATAAACAGAATTAAGATTTATTGTAATAATATATTATTTAATAAGAATAAGTAAGTAAGGCCCAAGTATTTTAAAAGTGCATGTGACATTGTTTCTGCGACAGCCCCAGAGCTCTGACACTTGGTGGATACGTTAGCGTCCGAATTCACTCCCTCATTTCATTCACTCACTGCTGAGATATAGTGCACTAACTGCCATTAACTATACTGAATGATTGAACGACTTCGGACGCATCCACTCTCTTCGCCAAATGATTGCCTCGTGCATGCACATCTTTCATGCGTGTGCCTGCCGCCCCTTGCTGTGCACGCACAGAAATGCTGTCTGTTCACGCACCAGTTGTCAATCACGTGAACGGCAGAGCAAAAGCGTTTACACATAACTTGGATGTTTACATGGATTTATACAGTTAATCCACCCGAAGTAGTAGCTGCAATAGTTTCCAGTAAATGCTTAAATATTGCTCATGACATGCGGGATGCGTGACAAAGCGCACTGATATATTGCTGCACTTATTTAAAAATGTACACTTAAAAACTGATGTCACAAGAGCCCATATTTACAGAATCACCCTGAAAATGACCATCACATTACACAGAAAAGCCCGCGTTAGCATTAGAGCCAAAACTTACCTCAGTGTGCTGCCTTAAATTGAAGCTGTGATTTTAATCTTGAAATATCAGCTTGTCTTGGTGTTAAATGCAGGCATTGCATGACGAAACTATTCTTTTTTTCACTGTGCGGAGCGAAGTGTTTCACTTTGAAGAGTTTGATGCTGCAGCAGTGATGACTTGAGTGACAGTCTGTGACAGCACGCGCAGCTGTGTGAACTTCCATTCTCGTAAAAGTCCCATTCAATAATCTCTCAATAAATTACACATTAACTAAAATTAAACCCAATAATGTAATGACAGGAACACCGCCTATTGTAAAGAAGTAACAAAAATTCATTCGAAATTTACTCGAATGTACCCACTTTTAAACCTACTCTAAAAGTATAACTTTTTTCAAAAAGTTACTCAAGTAAATGTAACGGAGTAAATGTAGCGCGTTACTACCCACCTCTGGAGTTCAAGGCAGCTAGAGACTCATTGGGCTCAAAGGATTCAGAATTCAAAGCACTAGGGAGGAAAGTACTAGGAGATTCAGGGTGCTGGGCCACTGGAGAATCAGAGGGTGAGACTGCAGGACGTAAGGCTGCAGGAGGCGGAGACTCAGGGGCAGAGGATGCAGGGGGTGGAAACTCAGGGGCCGAGGCCACAGGAGGCGGAAACTCAGGGGCAGAGGATGCAGGGGGTGTAGACTCAGGGGTCCAAGTGCTCACTTTATTCAGTAGCCTAATAGCCAATAGCCTCCAATCAGGCTTATTTGGTACCATGATGCAGCTCATCAACTTTCTCTGTCAACTCAGTCTTCGATCCTTCTTTTAAGAATTATGGAGGCCACTTTGCTTTTAGGAACCTTCAATGCAGACGAAATGTTCTGTAGCCTTTCCCAGATCTGTGCCTCGACATAATCCTGTCTCCTTTGCCCTCATGGGTTGGTTTTTGCTCTGATATGCATTGTCAGCTGTGAGACCTTATATAGACAGGTGTGTGCTTTTTCAAATCATGTCCAATCAATTGAATTTGCTACAGGTGGACTCCAATCAAAGTGTAGAAACATCTCAAATATGATCCAGAGAAATGGGATGCACCTGAGCTAAATTACAAGTGTCATAGCAAAAGGTCTGAATATTTATGTCAATGTGATATTTTCAGTTTTTAGATACAGTTTTTTTCTTTTAAATAAATTTGCAAAGTTATCAAAAATCTGGTTTTTGCTTTGTCATAATGGGGTATGGGGTGTATATTGATGTGAATTTTTATTTTTTATTTTTTTTTTTTTAAAGCATTTTAGCATAAGGCTGTAACATAAAATGTAAAAAAATAAAATAAATAAACAATAATAATAAAGAAAATAAAGTAAATAAATAAATAACACGTGGACAGTTTAACCAGCCACCAATCAAAAACAAATAAATCCAAAAATTTAGGATGCATCTATGGCAAGAATGCACCCTACAGGCTACAACAAGTGCTGAAGAAAAACAATAAATATACTGGAAAAAACCTTTGCACAGTATAATCACCTACTGTGTTCAGACGAACACTATAACAGTCCAACCTTATGTAAAAAAAAAAAAAAAGAAAGAATATATTATGTTGAAATGCAACTCAATTACCCTAAATAAATGTTAGTATATTATTAAGAACTGCAATCATCCATTGAATATGCTGGCTAAAAAGCTCCTTGTGTTTGTGATTGACGATGTCTTTAAATTGTTTAATGTATGTTTGAATAAATCTCCTAATTGTGTCAAATATCTAAAAATTGTTTGGAATTTAGAGTCCTTTTTCTCAGAATTAAGTGTTTATGACAGCCACCTTTTAAATGATTGTATCTCGACAATGGCTTGTAGTAGAAATATACGTTTATAAACGGCTGAGACTTCTAAATTGGGACTGCTTTGTGGTTTTTTTTTTTTTTTTTTTTTACAGGTTTTTTATCAATACAAATCAGTCTCAGCTTTCAAACTAAGTCAATTTTATCATGAAATCAAAAGAATTAATGTTCTTTTGACTGTCTTTAATGCGCTGTGTGACAGATCGCAGTATCGGCCTCAGTTCAAACGGCAGCACGGAACACGAATGAGCCGATCATTTTCTTCACTTTAATACAAGTTATAACACGAAAAAAAAACATGAATGTACATCTGAGGGCATGTTGAAATATAGGCTACAGTCCAACTTACATTCACGAATCGTCTCTCGTGTATGCGACCAAGCGGTTTCAACCGCAGGAAGACATCAGTATAACAGCTTGTGAAGAACTTGTCACCTAATGTTTCCTCAGGAAGATTTAGCCAGTAATGCCCTTAGCTCCATAATTAGCTAGAAAAATGAAAAGCTTCTTTATAGAGAAGCATATTGCTAAAATTATAAATGTATTATACATTTTTACAGAATATAAACAAGTTCTATGATTATATGTCAACTGTGATTATAAAGTGGAAACTTTATTTTTGAATTTAGTGCATAAAACTTAAAATGTGTTTCTGGGTCAAAGCTTCTCAAAATGATGGAGCAGGTCATAATCACAAAATTAGTCAAATTTTTATGAAAATGTTTGAGTTCACAATGTAGCTTAATAAACCTATATTTCTTTTAATGTAATAACCTATTTAGAAAAAAAAACATTACAAATTGTGCAATTATGTTGAGAGAAAATTATTACATTTTAAACATTGTTTCACTAATACAAAATGTGCTGCTATTACATTATAAACTGTGATTACATTATAAGTTACTACAGTGTGTTCATAATGTAAAACATTTATCATACAATAATACATTATGCGAAAAACATAACATTATGAGCTCAAGATTGTATTACGTTTTGAGAAAATTATTACATTATGAATGTTTTATTACATCAATAATGTAATACTTATAACATTATGTGCAGATATTACATTAAGAGATGCTACAACATTTGATTTCACCCTTGTGTGTGTGTGTGTGTGTGTGTGTGTGTGTGTGTGTGTGTGTGTGTGTGTGTGTGTGTTTGTGTGTACGGTGAGTGATATGGTGCACCTGTGGTGATGTGTATTTTTTAGGGGCATCATTGAACTCTTGGCTAGCCTGCCTGCTACTGGTAAGCCTCGGGCCTGCTGTTTCTTTGACATGACAATCATGTCTTCAACAAACAACGCCCATAAGGGATTTGATTCCAAAAGCATGCACATTTATACAAATATTGAAGAATTCTAATGTTTACTTCACATTTTTTTCAAATTACTGTTAATTTGACTTTTTTTGCATCTGGATACATTCAGCACAAGATTCTTTTTCTGTAGGATGTATACTCAATTTAAAACACTCCAACTTAACAAATTGTTAATTGTTTATTAATGAATTGGTTATTATAGTTATCTAGACTCGAGACTAGATCAATATATGCGTGATCAATATGCACTGTTTCCGAGCGCAGCAAAATTAAATGAATGTGAAACGAAAAACAGCTAAACAAATTTGGACACAAACATTTAGCCAACATATAGTTAATATTTTGATTATGAAATCAGAGTATTCAAAGAATATTTAAATGTTTACAGGAGTTCTAAAAATTCAGACGACTGTGGGCATACCCAGTTCTTGATGCGCTGCTCATGTGGGAAAACTTCTGGGAAATGGTCTTATTGATAAAGTTTCATAGGTTCATGGGCAATGCAAATTTGCCCCTCGAGCCATCCCAGTTGGTGGTCGATGCCCACTCTGTATACTGTAGCTGCGGTAAAATGGTGCAAAACAGCAAGCAACCATGCCGATCCAGCCACCCTTGACTCTGCTTCATCAGGAATTCTAACTGCTCCAGGGTGGGAGTAGAGAGCTGGAGTGCGGGATGGCATCTTCAAATTGGTGTTGTCAGAGTTGGACCGACAGATATGTCAGAAGACATGTTTGTCTTCCGTCTGCATGTTCACTCAGGCTAGCAGTGATGCCGGTCAGACAGTTTGGTGTTGGGGTGCAACTGCGTGAACAGGGTCGAGTCCTCGGAGCATCCGTAGCCTTTCTTAGCTGCATTACAACAGCTCCCTCTTCAACGTCTCAATCTCAGTGTCCCGTCTCACCAGTTCAGGCCTCAAGTCCTCCACCACATTCTGGTGTCCAGTGCTTGAGGTCTGAAGTGCCTCATATATGACCCTTGCCTATATTTGGGAGAAAACACACTCTATTAATACATCCGTTTATCTTTGCACAATTAAAGTTTGAAAGTGTTTGTTAGCAGGCTATTCCATGTAAAATTACATATAAAATAAATTACAGCTTTATTTTGGACCATGCACTTCTTTGTTGGAAATCTAGCCTTGGTCCACCTATCTGCCATTGGCTTATGGAGAGGGGGTCTGTTTTCCACTAAAGGTGTCTATTAAAAATAGTGCAGTTATTTATTTATTTTAATCACAAATGTAAAATGGTTGTTTAATCGGTATTAAAAATGTTTTGAGATTTTACCTTCTTGGTGTTCCTCATCCTGCCACTATAAAACGATGTTTATTTCTGTTTGATGGAGCAGTTCAAGTACTCTAATAAGTAATAAGTAATGTAGTAGCATACAGTTTAGGTGCACCTTTATGCTGTAGGCATACAGTAGCAAATGGTGGATGGGGCTGGAAAGGTGTGAAAGACGGTAGCCCTATTATAAAGTAATTTTAACATCTACATAAATGCACTATATATATATATATACAGGTGCATCTCAATAAAGTAGAATGTCGTGGAAAAGTTCATTTATTTCAGTAATTCAACTCAAATTGTGAAACTCGTGTATTAAATAAATTCAATGCACACAGACTGAAGTAGTTTAAGTCTTTGGTTCTTTTAATTGTGATGATTTTGGCTCACATTTAACAAAAACCCACCAATTCACGATCTCACAAAATTAGAATACATCATAAGACCAATAAAAAAAAACATTTTTAGTGAATTGTTGGCCTTCTGGAAAGTATGTTCATTTACTGTATATGTACTCAATACTTAGGGGCTCCTTTTGCTTTAATTACTGCCTCAATTCGGCGTGGCATGGAGGTGTTCAGTTTGTGGCACTGCTGAGGTGGTATGGAAGCCCAGGTTTCTTTGACAGTGGCCTTCAGCTCATCTGCATTTTTTGGTCTCTTGTTTCTCATTTTCCTCTTGACAATACCCCATAGATTCTCTATGGGGTTCAGGTCTGGTGAGTTTGCTGGCCAGTCAAGCACACCAACACCATGGTCATTTAACCAACTTTTGGTGCTTTTGGCAGTGTGGGCAGGTGCCAAATCCTGCTGGAAAATGAAATCAGCATTTTTAAAAAGCTGGTCAGCAGAAGGAAGCCTGAAGTGCTCCAAAATTTCTTGGTAAATGGGTGCAGTGACTTTGGTTTTCAAAAAACACAATGGACCAACACCAGCAGATGACATTGCAACCCAAATCATCACAGACTGTGGAAACTTAACACTGGACTTCAAGCAACTTGGGCTATGAGCTTCTCCACCCTTCCTCCAGACTCTAGGACCTTGGTTTCCAAATGAAATACAAAACTTGCTCTCATCTGAAAAGAGGACTTTGGAACACTGGGCAACAGTCCAGTTCTTCTTCTCCTTAGCCCAGGTAAGACACCTCTGACGTTGTCTGTGGTTCAGGAGTGGCTTGACAAGAGGAATACGACAACTGTAGCCAAATTCCTTGACATGTCTGTGTGTGGTGGCTCTTGATGCCTTGACCCCAGCCTCAGTCCATTCCTTGTGAAGTTCACCCAAATTCTTGAATCGATTTTGCTTGACAATCATAAGGCTGCGGTTCTCTCGGTTGGTTGTGCATCTTTTTCTTCCACACTTTTTCCTTCCACTCAACTTTCTGTTAACATGCTTGGATACAGCACTCTGTGAACAGCCAGCTTCTTTGGCAATGAATGTTTGTGGCTTACCCTCCTTGTGAAGGGTGTCAATGATTGTCTTCTGGACAACTGTCAGATCAGCAGTCTTCCCCATGATTGTGTAGCCTAGTGAACCAAACTGAGAGACCATTTTGAAGGCTCAGGAAACCTTTGCAGGTGTTTTGAGTTGATTAGCTGATTGGCATGTCACCATATTCTAATTTTTTGAGATAGTGAATTGGTGGGTTTTTGTTAAATGTGAGCCAAAATCATCACAATTAAAAGAACCAAAGACTTAAACTACTTCAGTCTGTGTGCACTGAATTTAATACACGAGTTTCACAATTTGAGTTGAATTACTGAAATAAATGAACTTTTCCACGACATTCTAATTTATTGAGATGCACCTGTATATATATATATATATATATATATATATATATATATATATATATATATATATATATACAGTAGATGCTTTAATTTTAGGTGGTAAATGTACATTTCAGAAGTTTGCATTGTAACAGCATTCCCCCAGTGCTTCCAAAATTTAAAGAGATTATTACAAATTGTTGAACTTTTTCTAAATAATGCATGACAAATTGCTGGTCAAATTATTATTAATGGTACAACTCAACCCTTTAAAAATGAATATGAATGACACAAACTCATACTGTGAATTACAGTTGATCAATGAGAACATTTAGTTACTAATATATATATATATATATATATATATATATATATATATACTCCAAACCATATAAACTTGAATGCTTATTGGATTCAGTCATTTTCAGGTGATATGTACTTGTGTAATGAGGGAGGGTGTGGCGAAATTGACTAACACCTTATATCAAGGTGTGCATAATTATTAAGCAGCTTCATTACCTCAGGTAAAATGGGCCAAAAAGAGATTTAACACTCTTGAAATAGCTAAACCATTGAGGCGTGACCACTGGACAATCAAACATTTTGTTGCAAATAGTAAACTGGGGCGCAAAAAAACACATAGTGAAGAAAAGGTGCAAATTAACTGCAAAAGACTTGAGGAGAATTAAACGTGAAGCTACCAAGAACCCATTATCCTCCAGTGCCACCATATTCCAGAACTGCAACCTACCTGGAGTGTCCAGAAGTACAAGGTGTCAAGTGCTCAGAGACGTGACCAAGGTCAAGAAGGCTGAAACACGACCACCACTGAATAAGATTCACAAGTTGAAGCGTCAAGATTGGGCAAAGAAATACCTGAAGACAGATTTTTCAAAGGTTTTATGGACAGATGAAATGAGAGTGACTCTTGATGGACCAGATGGATGGGCCCATGGCTGGATCACTAATGGACACAGGGCACCACTTCGAGTCAGGCGCCAGCAAGGTGGATGAGGGGTACTGGTATGGGCTGCTGTCATTAAGGATGAGGTAGTTGGACCTTTTCTAGTTGAAGATGGACTGAAACTCAACTCCCAAACCTACTGGCAGTTTCTGGAAAGTACTTTCTTCAAGCAGTGGTACAGGAAGAAATCCTCAGCATTCAATAAAGCCATGATCTTTATGCAGAGCAATGCTCCATCACATGCATCCAAGTACTCCAGTGCTTGGCTAGCCAGCAAGGTCCTCAAATATGCCCAAATAATGACTTGGACCCTTCCTCACCTGACTTAAATTCTACTGAGAACTTGTGGGCCTTTCTCAAATGTGAGATTTACAGTGAGGGAAGACAATACACCTCTTTGAACAGCATTTGGGAGGCTGTGGTTGCTGCTGCAGCGAAAGTTGATCGTGAACAGATCAAGAAACTGACAGACTCCATGGATGGAAGGCTCATGGCAGCTATTGAAAAGAAGTGTGGCTATATTGGTCACTGAATAATTTTGAAAGACCAAAATGTTATTTAATTGTCATTTTGTGTTACTTATTTTTTGCACTTACTCTAAAAATTGAGAATAAACAACTGAGTTGGGAGAAATTGTTTTTGTAATTTAGTTGCCTAATAATTGTGCACACTTATATATCCCCCTGAAAAAGACAAAACTCACTTTTCCTTTCTTAAACATTCAGGTTGAGGTTCAATAACATTTTGGATTGACTGAGAGCATTGTGTTTGTTCAAAAATAAAATTAATCCTGAGGAATGCAATTTGCCTAATAATTGTGCATGCAGTGTCCTCTTCCCAATCCTGTAAAATTAGCCTAAAACTCAAACTTCAAGGCATACCCAAAGTAAATGTAAAGCTGTTCTTTAGTCTCTTTTGAAAGGTGATGTTTTTCCCCAGCAGTCAGAATCACGGTAAGTGCTACAGGTTTTGAGTAATAGAAGTTTGAACACACTGAATTTTTTTTTGCATACAGGTGCCTGCAGATGACTATAACTGGGAGCTATTAGCTGGAAAACACAATGGGACCACAGCATGAAGCCTTAACTAGTCCAAGTTAAAATTTTATAACAATACTACAAAAAATGAATATTTTACACATGTTTTTCTAAGGGTATGTTCAGGTGTTTTCCAAAAGTGCCTTTTGGATACTCCAAAGGACCCTTGGTAACCATGGCCACATACAGTACCTAGGATAAAAAGGCTACTACTTTGGAACGCTTTAACGTACAGTCATAATTTTGGGCTCTAATGAAAGGTGACACTTAGAGCTATCATATCCCATATCCAGATCCACTATTAGTATTGCTGACACAGAGTAACTGCATAAACACATTAGAGTGCTTTTTTCCCTATTGAAACTAAACTTTGTGCATATAAAAGTCAAAACAAGTGCTATGGTGGAAAAGAAGTTTATATAAGAAATAAACACCAAACTATTTACATACGTTTTTTACACAACATATTTACATACAATTACACCTTTTACAGGTTTTTGGCAACATGCCAGTCATTGTAGAGGTCATGTTTGGGCACAAAGGCACATCACAGGAGGAGCACTTCACTGGGTGTCTTTGCATGGCACTGCCTGCACTTCAGTCGACCAGCGGCGCTGAGTCCACTGATATGCACTGACCTGTGATGTGCTCTGCGTGGAGCAGGAGATACGGGTCTGGCTGTGGAGTGAGACCCTAACTCTGCCAGCTCCTCGGCAAAGGTCTCTCTGAATACCTTCTGGTGCATAGGTACCTCTCCTTTACCTTTTGCAATGTCTTTGTGGAGGAGGAAGGCGTTCACAATTGCCATGTCCATGAAATGATAAAAGAATGTCTTGTACCACTTCTGGGTAACTTTATAGTACCCTATCAGGGTGTCAGAAAGGTCCACTCCACCCATGCACCTGGATGGACAGAAAGAAAACAACATTGAGAAAAATATACCAAAACATAAATATATCAACCACACATATTATTACATTTCAAAGAGCATAGAACATAATTGAATATATAGTACATACTGGTTGTATTCCTTTACTGCTGGTGGAACTGGGATGTCCTTCAATGCCCAGTGCTAATCTGCACCTCACATCTCAGCAGTTCACACAATGAAACAAAGAGTCACACACACCTCCCCTACAGGTCAGCAGTAACACCTCAAGACACACAAACATAACTTACATTCTTATATTCAACTTATATAGTTTTTCTTTTCATGTAAATATGTATGCATGTATGTATATTTACTGTAAATACTGTATGCTTTGGCAATGTAAAAAAATCTTTATACCATGCCAATAGAGCTATATGAATCTGAAACAAACAGTGAAACAAAGGGGTAATAAAACTTCACACACGCACAAACAAATACAAACACCTCCCGCAAACAGTTCAACAGACTCACTGGGGAAACACACGACAAAAGGTAATCTACAGAATGTGTATTCATAATTCAAACTAAAGCTTATTTATGCGGAATATACAGTAATATATGTTATATAATATAAGAAAATACTTACTTTTCGAGAGTAATGTCTCCTCCCTCCAGAAACATTGCATCTGCCTCGGAGTCAATATATGATTCATCACTGTTTACATGTACATCATGATGGCACCGTGGATGGCCGCCTCGGTGTGGAGCGCTTCTATTGTTTTGTTACTTTTGTCTGTTTGTCCTGTGTTTAGTAATCTTTTTTCAGTCAGTTTTACTAAAGACGAAATGCTGAACATTCGACAGCATACACCAGTCAATCTTTTCCCGGATTTTGAATATTCTGACATTTTGTTTGACACTTTAGTCGGAGGCGCGGCTGTGTTGTTTAAATGCATTATGAGACGCAGGCAAGGGAGACGAGTAGGCGCGCTGGTCAAACTCCATTGGCAGGGCTTTCGAACAGCGCTGCCAAGCATTCATCTAGCGAATCTCCACTCTCTCCCTAACAAAACGAATGAACTACATCTCCTCACCTGCACAAACAAGGACTTTTCAAACTCTGCTGCCTTGTGCTTCACAGAAACCTGGCTGAGAGAAGCCATTCCGGACAGCGCGTTACATCTGCCGGGCTTTCAGCTGTTCAGAGCGGATCACATCACGGAGTTAACGGGGAAAACGAGAGGCGGTGGAACATGCTTTTACATCAATGAAAGTTGGTGTACAGATGTAACTACATTAAAGAGGATGTGCTGTCCTAATTTGGAAGCAATCTGTATTAACTGTAAGCCTTTCTACTCGCCGCGGGAGTTTTCCTTGTTTATTTTGGTGAGTGTGTATATCACGCCAAATGCGTGTTTGAATCCGCACTGCAACAGCTGGCTGATCAAATCACAGACACAGAACAACAATACCCGGACTCAGTTATTATTATTCTTGGGGATTTTAACAAAGCAAACCTCACACGTGAACTGCCCAAATACAAACAGCACATTACATGCCCCACCAGAGACAGAAATATACTGGATCACTGCTACACAACAATAAAGGATGCATATCGCTTTGTTCCTAGAGCAGCTTTGGGACTATCTGATCACTGTCTGGTTCATCATCTTCCAACCTACAGACAGAAATTAAAATCTGCTAAGCCTGTATTAAGGACTGTAAAGAGATGACGCAGAGCTGGAACTACAAGCCTGCTTTGACTGAACTGACTGGAGTGTTTTTGAGGCTGCAGACACCAATCTGGACGAGCTCACAGATACTGTTACATCATATATCAGTTTTTGTGAGGATATGTGCATTCCTACTAGGACTTATTTAACAGCGGAACTCAGGCAGCTTCGTCAGGCCAAAGAGGATGCTTACAGAGTTGGGGATAAAGTCTTGTACAATCAGGCCAGGAACACACTGAATAAGGGAATCAGAGTGGCTAAAAGAAGATACTCTGAGAAGCTAAAAAACAAGTTTTCAGCTAACGACCCTGCATCAGTGTGGAGTGGCATGAAACAACTTACGAATTACAGGACTCCTGCCCCCAACCCTGTAGCGGACCAACAACTGGCTGACTACCTGAATGTGTTCTACTGTAGATTTGAAAGGCCCAATCTCACACCCCACACCCACTCTGACTTCACTTCACACAAACACCAACACCTCCTGCAACCCCCCTCCTCCCCCCTCCTGCTACTCAACCTGAAATTAAGATCTGTGAAGATGATGTGAGACATGTCTTTCGACAACAAAGGATAAGGAAAGCACAGGGCCCAGATGGCGTTTCACCTGCATGTCATAGATCCTGTGCTAACCAGCTGGCCCCCATCTTCACACAGATCTTCAACAGATCACTGGAGCAGTGTGAAGTCCCATGCTGCTTCAAACATTCCACTATCATCCCCATCCCAAAGAAACCAAAAACCACAGGACTTAATGACTACAGACCTGTCGCCCTGACGTCTGTGGTCATGAAATCATTTGAGAGACTGGTGTTGGCCCACCTGAAGAACATCACTGGACCCTTTCTAGATCCCCTTCAATTTGCTTATCGAGCAAACAGGTCTGTGGATGATGCAGTCAGCATGGGATCGCATCATATCCTGCAACATCTGGACAGACCAGGGACATATGCAAGGATCCTTTTTGTGGACTTCAGTTCGGCTTTCAATACCATCATCCCAGCTACACTCCAGAATAAATTACACCAACTCTCTGATCCCATGTCTATCTGTCAGTGGATTACCAGCTTTCTGACGGACAGGCAGCAGCTTGTGAGACAGGGGAAACTCACTTCCAGCACCTGTACAATCAGCACTGGTGCCCCCAGGGATGTGTGCTCTCCCCACTACTCTTCTCCCTCTACACCAATGACTGCATCGCCAAGGACCCCTCTGTCAAGCTCCTGAAGTTTGCAGATGACACCACTGTCATCGGCCTCATCCAAGATGACGATGAGTCTGCATACAGAAGGGAGGTTAAACAGCTGGCTGTCTGGTGCAGTCAAAACAACCTTGAGCTGAACATGCTCAAAATGGTGGAGATGATTGTGGACTTTAGGAGGAACACCCCAACACTGACCCCCTCACCATTCTAACAGCACTGTGGAGTCATTCAGGTTCCTGGGCACTACCATCTCACAGGACCTGAAGTGGGAGACCCACATTGACTCCATTGTGAAAAAGGCCCAGCAGAGGCTGTACTTCCTTCGCCAGCTGAGGAAATTCAACCTGCCACAGGTGCTGCTGATACAGTTTTTTATTTTGTATTATTATCTATGTCTTACTGCTGTTTTTGTATTGTTTTTATATTGTTGTACACTGGAAGCTCCTATCACCAAGACAAATTCCTTGTATGTGTAAGCATACTTGGCAATAAAGCTCATTCTGATTCTGAAACTTCATCCCCAGATCGTCGCTTTCACACCGAGTACATTCTTCCAGCACATCTTGGAGCGAATATTTTGTTTTCCTCATCCGTTTCGCCATAATTCACCTTCCAGAAGCGTCAACAGTCACAAAACTACACTTTTCACCTTTTGCGCATGGATGCACAAAACACTTGGCAATGGTTATCCAGCTTTACGCATGGACTTCTTAGTTGTAGCTTTGAAACTTCCTACTAAAAATGCATATCATTGTTTTTAGAATTTCATTGGCTATACGATGTGCTAGTCATCCACACAATCGGTTGCAACTGGCTCGATCTTTACATCAAGGATGTGATGCGGACTCTCCTGGCTACTGAAGGCTATGGAAAGGATATGGACGCTCCTATTGGGTCATATGAGGTGTCAATTGAACGGTCAGAGTGCAGCAGCCATTTTGATACCGGATATCGGAAATGTTTACATGTGAACTGAAGTTATGACGGAGAATACGTGAAAGATTAGGCACATCTGCCGGATACTTTGAAATGATGCAACAAGAGTCCGTGGGTATTTATTGATGTAATGTGTTTTGGATTAAATATTTTACTTGATTGGTTCATTTGGACCTTTGCCAATGTAACAAGACCGTATTTGTCGGATGTTATGCATCAGTGGACTACTATGAGGCTTCTTATGTGAGTTGCCTCAATTTTGTTATTGTTTGTTTATATGTTGGTGGTCTGACAAGACGTTGATTGTACCTTGAAATGGTTTACATCAATAGAATCACATCTTGACATCTTGACATTAAAAAAACTGTGCCCAGGTGACCAAGGAGAATTGGTGCTGTTTTGAAGGCAAAGGTGTTCACACCGAATATTGATTTAGCTTTTTTTTATATATATATTTACTGGACTTTGTATGATGTTAATTGATAAATGAAAACTTTTTATGGCATTATTTTTGAAGACATCCTCACTATGCAACATTTTTCACAAGTGACTAAAACTTTTGCACAGTACTGTAAGTAAATATATATTATATATATATATATATACACACACACACACACACACACACACTACTGGTCAAAACTTTTGAAACACTTGACTGAAATTTTTCTCATGATCTTAAAAATCTTTTGATCTGAAGGCGTATGCTTAAATGTTTGAAATTAGTTTTGTAGACAAAAATATAATTGAGCCACCATATTAATTAAAAGGCAAAGGGTGACTACTTTGAAGATGCTAAAATATAACACAGTTTTTATTTATTTTGGATTTTGTTTAGTCACAACATAATTCCCATAGTTCCATTTGTTATTTCATAGTTTTGATGACTTTACTATTATTCTAAAATGTGAAGAAAAAAAATATAATAAAGAATACGTGTTTCAAAACTTTTGACTGGTAGTGTATTTTATATATATATATATATATATATATATATATATATATATATATATATATATATATATATATTCAGTTCAGTTCTCACCCATAAAAGCTGAGGGAAACTTTTTTTTTTTTTTTACATCTTGACATTAATTTTATTGCAGATGCTATTTGCACCTTAGTTCAAAAAATGGTATATGCCATTTACACCCCAGTGCAAACAGTGTCAGATACTATTTGCACCCATATTTAAATACTAACATACAGTGTATGGGCATCACTGCAGTGTGTTTATTTACGGTCCCACAGACACACCACAGTATATTAACCCCTACCCCAAACCTAACCTTATCTTAGAAAAAATAACCTTGGTTTTACTACAGTAACCATGGTTTCACCATGGTATTTTGTTGTAAATATCCAGTAACCACAAATTTAACCATGGTTACTATATTACCACAATATTACTCTAGTAACACCATGGTTAACCCCCCCAAAAAACATGACAGACCCCGCCTCTGGGTCAAACCCTTCTGTACACTCCTTGACATTCACCATGACCAAATCACTGTGATGAAACCAACATTTATATTCATTTGTATCTATTGTTTTAAGTAATATTAAAGGAGGGGGTGTCTGGGTAGCTCAGCAAGTAAAGACGCTGACTACCACCCCTGGAGTCGTGAGTTCGAATCCAGGGTGTGCTGAGTGACTCCAGTCAGGCTTCCTAAGCAACCAATTGGCCTGGATGCTAGGGTAGGTAGAGTCACATTGAGTTAACCTCCTCATTGTTACCATAATGTGGTTCTTAATCTCGGTGGGGCACGTGGAGAGTTGTGCGTGGATGCCACGGAGAATAGTGAAGCCTCCACACGTGCTACGTCTCTGCGGTAACGTGCTCAACAAGCCACGTGATAAGATGCGCGGATTGACGTTCTCAGACGCGGAGGCAACTGAGATTCATCTGTAAAGCTGTAGATCAATTACTGAATGAGGATGATGAGCGGTCTGCAAGATAAATTCAGAGCGAGCTTCAGTCCCGTTTGCAGTTACGAGTATCCACCAGCTCCACCAGGAGAAGCGTAAAGCAACTTGGGTGGACTAATGGCAAAGCACGTTAAGCAACTTTATAGGTCACTGTGCAATGCTGTATTCTTTTGTAATTTTCCAGATACAGATTTTGTAAATAGTGGAAATATTTGTCTTATAGGACAGACCCTATGATCCGCAAAAACAACAACACCCTGCATCTTAGTCAAGTTGGCAGTGGACGGCTAACGAAGAGACCGTCAGCAATGTAATCTTCTCCAACGATGGAACAACATTGGCTTTGGAGCACTTTGATGTGCTTCATGAAAAGGGGTTGGTGCATTGTGAAACCGAAAGCTGAGTATACATTAAGCTTCACGTTTGGGGGAGCACATCCCGTCAGGGACCAGGGCCGATAGTTCTTTTGGAAGCCAAGTTCATCACCATATAGCACATCAAATATCTTTCTTTGATAACGATTTTTATAGTTCACATACACACAGGCAATACATCAAATGTCCTCATTGCTTCTTCCAAGGTAAAAAAACAAAAAAACAATTGATGAACAGTAGCTACACAGCTGATAACAGTAGTTCCTTTGTAATCTTTTTATTTCTATATGTATCTTAGCGGAATTGATGCATTTTTTAACAGACAGGCCTGATGCGATTATTAGTTAACCGCCTGATCGCGGTTATTTGAGACAACCGCAATTATTGGGTATTCAATTTCCAATCACATTTTAATGCTCAAATAAGATAGTTTTAAGCGAATATACTTTATAAATGCCATGAACAAAGCGTTTGTGTGTCATTCAGTCGAACTCTGAGTCAGAGCGTCACTGAACTGCAATGCGGAGGTCAACCAGCTCCTGTCCTGAAGAGCGTGTGAAGCGCTCTGATGCGCGTTCTGTCAGCAGAGGCTTGTGCCAAACTCTCACAAAAATATAAACAAACAAGTATAAACTTTGATAGTGAATGCACAGCTCTCTAGTTTCACTTTAAACAATTGTGTAATGGCAAGTGTTCCTGGCTTATACATGCAGTGTTAATGAGGAAATGCATACTATTCTGTGGAGTGATAAAATGATGAAACTAAATCTCAAAGGTTTGCTTCATGAAAAATAAGGGCTCGTGGGTTTAATCAGAACAGTAAAATAACATGAAAGTGAAGAAATTGGGAAAGAAATGTTTACTATTGCATAATATAATATAAATATAATAAAATATACATTAAAATTATATGTTCAAAAAACAAGTGTAAATGTAAAATTGACCAAAACTAAAACTGACCAAAAGAGAGACATTTAGAAATATTTTGATATTTAAAACATTATTTTTTCATGTCATTCATAAATTTTTAAAGCCTTAAAAGGAAATCAAAGTTTATTCCTATTTTATTATTTGATTTATATATTTGAAGTTAAATGTGTAGAAATAACTTCTCAAGGTGTATGAAGCACTCATGCAGAAAAAAGCACACCTTAAAAAATATGACAATAAATTGTGAAAGCCCTTAATGAGACAATTAATCGTCAAAGCCCTAAAACAGACAATTAACTGTCATAATCGCAATTATTTGTTTGACAATTAGCCAAATATCATAATTGTGACAGCCCTACAAACAGTGTATTTACAGACAATGACCTGAAACTTATGGCAGCCAGGAAATGTATTGATGATGAGAGGATCAACTGGGTGAAAACACCAGCTGAGTAGGTCTCTCATATCATCTCTGTCTTTCTTGGGTAGTATACCTAGAACTCATTTATAAAGTATGCGCAAGATAAAATCATCCAACATATCCCAATTTTGCCTCCGGATCCCCAGATCTCAACCTGATTGAGCTGGTTTGGCACGCACTGAAGGAGTTCGTCAAATGCGAGGCCAAGCTAACGAATAAAGATGAGGTTCTTCAAGCCATTATGACTTTCTGGGGCGATCATCTGACGAAAATCTCTTGCAACAGATACATCGACCACCTTCAGAAGGTTTTTCCTGATGTGGCTGAGCGCAACGGTGGATCTTCACAGTGTGTTAGCTTTTCACAAATAACAAATGATTTGGGCTTTGGCCAAGACAACATCCTGTTATTGATCTTTAAAAATGTCTGACACCACACTCAGCTGTAGATGTATTGTTTTGCATTTATTATAACTATCTGATTTGCAAACTTTTTCATGTAAATAAAGATTTAGTGAGTTTTCTGATTATCAATTTTTATTGATTCACATAAATGTACCTCATAAAACAAAACATATATACATAGAATCAAACTTAACCCCAACTATTACTCCTCCCCCTCCCCCTCCCAATCCCACCCTAACCCCAGCAACATAACAGTGGTCTTAAATGACATAGACACACATGCACAAACATAAATAAAAAAATACAAAAACACAACAACAATCACATACCCACAAATGACAAATACCCGCCCCATTTCTCCACGAACACTTTATACCTCCCCGTTCCTCTGAATGTAACTTCCTCAAAGGCCACCCTTCCCATCTCCGAGCACCACACCTGAAAAGAGGGTGCTCCAGCCAACCTCCAGCCCCTCAAAATGATCTGCCTGGCGATCATGACACTGGTTAAGACCCAATTCTTTATGTGTCTACTTACAAAGTCAATGACCGCCCCATCACCCAAGGTACAGAGTCTGGGGCAGAATAATACCTGAATACCTAACACCTCGCATACCAGACTCTGCACCTTTAACCAAAACTTTTGAATTTCAACACCCCCTCAAAAGACATGGGTTAAATCTCCATACTCTGATTGGCATCTCCAGCAGGTGGGTGTGTCTTTAAGACCAAGCCTATACAATTTAGAGGGGGTCCAATAGAACCGATGTAAAATCTTGAATTGTATAAGGCGCACCCTTGCATCTCTAGATGCAGTTTTTGTGTTTTTTAAAATCCTAGTCCATTCTCCCTCCTCCAATTCCAGGTCTAAATCCCTCTCCCATAATCTTTTGAGAGTGGTTGAGACTCCGTCCCCCAGACTCTGAATTAATAAGGAGTAATATACTGATGCCTCATGGCCTTTTCCAAAAGCAGAGATCACCTCTCCCAGAGTATCTGCCGCTCTAGGGGGGTGTATGCTATTCCCAAAAATAGTACAGAGCAAGTGTCGTAGCTGAAGATACCTAAAAAACTGAGATCTGGGGATCCCAAAATACTAAACCAAATTTTCAAAGGATCTAATCACACCTCTCTCATAAAGATCACCGAGTGTATTAACCCCCCTCGCAATCCACTCAGACCAACAAAAAGGGGACTTATTAATGCATAGTTTGGGGTTTAGCCATAGGCTCGAGGTAACATTTAGATAAATATCTGAATTAAGCACCCTGGACACTTTTGTCCATACTGAGTGCAAATGTGAAATAACGGGGTGTGATTTAACTTCTCTGGTTAATTTGATGGAAAGGCTTTGCAATGGCAAAATAGGGGCAAGAAGTTCATGTTCAATGCAAAACCAGGGAGGGGCTCTTTCAGGTGGAAGTGACCAATGAGCCAAATGTCTGAGACCGAATGCATAATAATAAAACAAAATCTTGTGTAGGCCTAGCCCACCTTTGTCCATCGGTCTATGTAACTTATTGAAATTTAACCTGGCACGCTTACCATTCCAAATGAAGGACATCACTATGCTATCAATTTGCCTGAAATAAGAGAGGGGGATATCTATATGGAGAGATTGTAACAGGTAGTTGAATTTTGGAATACAATTAATTTTAATTACATTAACCTTCCCAATCATCAATAAGTGTAATGAAGCCCACCTGTCCACATCATTCGAAAACCTTTTTATTAAGGGATCAAAATTAACTGACTAAATCAGACAAATTTGCTGGGAATAAAATTCCCAAATACTTAATGCCCTGTTTGGGCCATTGTAAGGCGCCCAACTGGAAGGCCTTACTTGACAGTACGCTGTCAAAGCCAAAGCTTCGGATTTAGACCAACTGACTTTGTATCCTGAGAACTTGGAAAATAAATTAATAATTCTGTGGAGGCAAGGCATAGATCTAGTGGGGTTGGAGACGAATAATAAAATATCGTCTGCGTAAAGCAGAAGCTTATGCGCCACACCTCCTGCAATCACCCCTGGAAAATCATCCTCCTTTCTTATCGTGGCTGCTAATGGTTCCAGGGCAAGACAGAACAATAATGGGGAAAGAGGGCAACCCTGCCGGGTGCCCCTATCCAGAGTAAAATAATCTGAATTATGTTCATTTGTTAGTACCGCTGCTCCAGGGTGTCTATAAAGTAACTTAATCCAACCAATAAAAGTACTCCCAAACCCATACATTTCCAAAATCTTTAAAAGATAATCCCATTTTACCATATCAAACGCCTTTTCGGTGTCAAGTGAGATGGCAGCGACTGGAGACTGATCATTCGCTACTGACCACATGATATTGATGAAACGCCTAATGTTATCAGAAGAGCTACGGCCCCGAATAAACCCCACCTGATCTATATGTATAAGTGATGTCATAACTTAATCGGTTAGCCAAAATTTTTGACAAAATGTTTTCATCTAACTGGATCAGGGAAATTGGACAGTAACTTTTACACTCGCTTGGATCTTTGTCCTTTTTAAGAATCAGACTGATCCGCGCTTGTGTCGTGGTTGGCAGGAGCTTTCCATTCTTTAATGATTCCATATAAACTTCTAACAAAAGTGGAGCCAGTTCTGTAGCAAAAGATTTGAAAAACTCAGTGGCAAAGCCGTCAGGCCCCGGAGCCTTGCCTGTAGGCAGGACCTTAATTACCGCATCAAGCTCCTCCAAGGTTATCTCAGAATCAAGACAATTTTTTTACTCAGTCGTCAATTTAGGGAGTTCTAATGGTTCCACAAAGTTAACCAAAAAATAACCAAAACTCCACTTTCCATGACAAAATAGTATTATATTTCAATCAGGTCAATTCTCTGAGGCCATCAGATGACATACAACGCTTCAGCTCTGCCTCTGCACTTTTAATATTTCCTTCCAACTTCACGAATTCTCGTGCTTTGGATTTTTTGATGAATGAGACATACTGTATAATCCGACCCCTAAGAACCGCCTTAAGTGTCTCCCAAGCCACGCCCACAGAGGATACTGAGGACCAGTTGGTCTCTATATAAACATTGATTTCAGTCTTTAACATTTGTTGGAAATCAGAATTTTGCAAAAGGGATACATTAAAGCAGCAACTATATGATTTATTTTTCTCTATATGTGGCAACACCTCTTAACTCACCAGAGCATGATCTGACATTAAGATGTTTCCAACTGAGCAATCAACAAAACATGAAATGAGGGACTTAGATATATATATTAAAAAAAAAAATCTATTCTAGAATAAATCTTATGGACCGATGAAAAAAAATGTATAGTTCCTACCAGATGGGTTCAAAAGTCTCCAAATATCTGTAAGACCAAGATTTTTACACATCCTGTAAAGTGTCAATAAAGCTCTAGGGGGTTTACACACTTTTGCTTCACTGTGATCAAGGACTAAGTCCATCAAAATATTAAAGTCTCCCAAAATTATATCATGAGGGGTGCCAGCGGTTTGCAGCTTTGCTTCAAGATCTAAAAAAAAGCCCTGATCATCAGCATTAGGTGTTTAAATATTAGCCAAAATCAACCTTTGCCCCTGAATTTCAGCTAAAACAATAATTACTCTCCCTAATTTATCTTTAATCTGTTTGAGACATTTGAATTGTAGATGCTTATTTACCAATATAATGACTGCCTTGCTCTTAGTTGGGACAGCACTAAAAAAAACATGTCCACCTCATATCTTCCCAAATTTTTCAGCTTCCTGCAGGGAAAGATGCGTTTCTTGAAGAAACACTATATCATATTTCTTACGTTTAAGAAAAGTAATAACCTTCCTTCTTTTTATAGGGTGCCCCAACCCATTTACATTCCATGTGGAGAGAGACAATCCACTCATTTTAACAACTGACATTTTGATATAGTAGAAACAATAAATTGTGTCAAAAATAAAATACAGACCACATTCCCCATTAGCGAAACAATCAAACCCCGAACTTCCCCCCGAACAAAACAAACAGAAAAAATAAAAACGTGCGCATTAACCCCTCACACGACAGTGCCAACTGGCGACGATCCCTCTAAACTCCAAAGGTCCATGAACGCCCACGAGCCCCCACGACAACTTTGCCATCGGAATGCACAAATTTGTTAGGCAAAATTACATAACAGAAAATACTTTGTAAAATAAACCCCAGCCAATAGGCAGAATGAACACAAAGAATGTGTAGATTAATTCACAGAACTGTCTCAAAGGTGTGATCCTCCACAAAACAAATTCCAGCCGATATAAAACCGCTCAGATTCCTCGGACCGACAATCGAATGATCAGTGAGCCAGCTGTTATGAGTTCAGCAGATGACGTAATCATTCCAGTGTCCCGCAAAAACACTCAACAAAACAAACTCCAGCTAGCAGGAGGCATAAGCACGAAGAACGAAAGACCAATCCCCAGCTGTTCCAAAGGAGCGTTATTCAACAGAACATACTCCAGCCACTAGGCGGAACCAACGCAAAAAGAAACAAATCTGGCATCCCGGTTCCCCGGATGATCAAGTCAATTCACTTGAAGGCTGCATAAAAGTATATACCATGATTTACACAATCTGTCAACTTTATAAAAGACATCCTTTGTGTGAGCAGCATGTAGATATTTTGCGGTCATCCGTAGTGTCCACTCTCAAACTGGCCGGGAACTTCAAATGTAAAAGTGATCTTCCGTCAATGCAAAAGTTTCTTTAAGGAAAAGTGTTATTCACAAAACAAACTCCAGCCGCTAGGCGGAGCCAACGCAGAAAGAAACCAAATGACGCCCAGCTTCCTCAAATGCCAGAGTAAGTACAGCGAGTCGACCCACTCACATGAGAAACATCTGATGGTTTACTCACTCATTGATTCTATAAAAGACATTGCCTGATTGGGACATGTAAATACTTTGCGACCGTCCTTCGTTTCTATTCTCAGCTTGGCTGGAAACATCAATGCAAAGTGATCTTACGTTGATGCAAGAGTTTCTTGCATTCCCTGAACCGATTGCATTTCTCTCGTCAAACTCGCAAAGTCCGGGAAAATGAAAATATTATGATTCTTCCAAGAAAGCTTTCCTTTGCTCCTTGCCTGGCACAACACAAGATCTTTTATCGGATGATCTCAGAAATCTGGCCAGGATTGATCGGGGCCTGTCTCCCTCAGCAGATCTGCGAGCAGGGACTCTGTGAGCTCGCTCGATTTCCAGCTTGTGGCCTGTTATGTCGAGCAGACTCGGGAAGAGCTCGTCCAGGAATTTCACCATATCTCTGAATTCCTCATGCTCAGGAATTCCAACTATTCGAACGTTATTCCTGCGGCTTCTATTCACAAGATCTTCAAGCTTTTCAAGAACCCGTTCCAAATCAGCTTTGGCGGATGATTCTCTCTCCGAAGACTCCAAATGATCGATTAGTTTCTCAGCATCTGCCACTCTTGTAACTAACTCAGAGAATTTTATTTCCATCACCGTAATCGATCAACGTATTATAGTGAGATCCTCCAAGTCAGCAAGAACCTTCGTCAGCATCACCGACATGTTGGACAACTGACGCTGGATCTCCTCTCCCACCGCGCCATCTAAATCGAGTCCCCAGTCTGTAGGCCTGTCGGGGCTTTCATCCTGAACACGAAAGTGTCTTTTAATGTCTCCAGAGCCCGAGGATTTTGACTTCTTTGCCATGTTTTACCTCAAAGAGCAAATGTGTAACTGGGTGTATCGAATTTCACCAGATTATAACATAAGAATAATTAAAAATTAGCAAAGTGCACAGAACTCGTTGCTCACACGTCTGCTGCTTGTCACTTGACCCCCCGATTTAGTGAGTTTTCAAAGCAAGATGCTATTTTCTTTTACAAGAAAGACATTGATTTCTTTGATGTCCTCTGTAAGGGACAACGGGTTTCAGCATGCATTTTCACTTAAGAAAATTAGCACAAAATGTAAAACTTGACTTCGTTATAAAACAAATTAAAAAACCTTTCCTTCATTTTCAAACTGGGTCCTGACATCCACAACAGAGGAGATTTAATTGTTTTTTTGTCCTCAAACAATTATTGTAATATGTTTCTCATGTACCAAATACTATACTGACATTGCAAAAATGAAATTGCAAAAACATTTTATTTCTTTGGTCGTGTCTGCAGTCTCTTAATTTTATAAGCTAGATAAAGAATGGATAAAATACTAGACAGATAAAGAATAAAGCATGTAAGCTATAGTTTTGAACTGCATAATGGAATATGGGCAACAGAATCCCATCATGCCGCACTACATGACATAACCTCCAAGAAAGGAAACGTGACGCCGCAGTCTCGTGGGATGACGACCGACATGAGTATGCCGCAGTGAGTGACCCTCGTGTTGGGCCAGGAGGGGAGCCCTCAGAATGAATATATGAACTATATAAGCACTTATAATGTAAGTGCTTGTGACTTATGGTAAATTACAATGGCCTGAATGCAGGCGGTTGTGTAAAAAGATGGGGAGCTTGTCCTTAAAGGGAGGAGCATAAGTATATATATTTGGCCAATGAAATAGCAAGCACTCTAAACAGAGGGGACTTGTGAAGAGAGAGACGTTACATCTAGGTTGTAAAACCTTGTGAATGTGTTTTGAGAAGGCCATCCTGCTGCAAAACATATGTCTTGTAAGGACACACCATTCATCCACGCCCATGAGGAGACCATGCCTTTTAGTTGAGTGTGCTTTAACACCAACTGGGCAAGTCTAACCCTGCAACTCATAAGCCAGGGCAATTGCATCAACAATCCAGTGAGAAAGTCTTTGCTTGGAGACGGACATTCCTTTTTTAGTCTGAACTGGTGTGTACGCTCTACGAATGTGTGTAGCGCCTGCACAGAGCATAACAAATGCAACGATTGTTCCTCATCTGAATTAAATGGAGGGAAGAAGGCCTGAAGGTGAACCACCTGCGCTCTTAAGGGCATGGTTAGGACCTTAGGCACATAGTCTTTTCTGGGTTTGAAAGTGGCTTTTGAAAGACAAGGGCCAAACTCCAGACATGAATTGTCAATTGATAGTGCATGCAGGTCACCAACCCGTTTTACTGAGGCCAGAGTCAGCAGTAGTGCGGTCTTAACGGAGAGCATGCACAAATCAACAGGAGGGCCCTGCGAGAGCTTTTAAGACTAAATTTAAGTCCCAAGTCGGGACTGTAGCTGGACGAGATGGGTTTATTTGTCTTGCTCCTTTAAGGAACTTTGATTAAATCATGCTTGCCTATAATGGTGCCGGCTTCATGTGCGTGATACACAGATAGTTGCCATATACACTGAACATTGACGGAGTGAGTCCTGCGTCTAAATCGTTCTTCAAGAAATATGAGAATTTCATGTATGGGTCAGTTTACTGGGTCTTTGTCATGTGAGAGACACCAATCAGTGAACACATTCCATTTTAGCACGTAGAGGCATCTCGTGGATGGTGCTCTGGCCTGTAAAATGTTCATGACTAAATACATCAGTTCTGGCACATTTATGGAGCTCTGGTCAGGGGCCACACATGCAGGTTCCACAGCTTGGGCTGGGGATGCCAGATTGTGCCTTGCGCCTGAGAGAGAAGATCCCTCCTCAGCGGTATTTCCCATGGCGAACTGTACAGCATCTCTACCATTTCCGTAAACCATGGCTAGCTGGGCCATTTCGACGCAACCAATAGAATAATTTCCTTGTCCTCTCGGACTTTGCATATGACAGAGTGAATTAGGCGCACCGGGGGAAATGCATATTTACATTTCGCCAGCCATTTGTGGGCCGTTGTGTCTGCTCCCAGCGGGGCTTGGGACTTCAAGTACCAGAGGGGACAGTGGGTATTCCCCACTGAGGCAAATAGACTGATATATCTCCGAAAACCTCAATACAGTTTGAGGATGAAGTCTCCATTCGCCTGGTATCACCATGCTGTAATTCAGGCAGCCTGGGTCATATGTCACTCTCAGGGGGAGATGACGCTTGCTCCATAGGAGTCTCAACCAGTCTCAACTGTGATGGTGAATGAATTCCGCCTTGGTGGTTTATATATGCCACAACTGTCATGTTGTCTGAGCGAACCAGGACATGACAGTTTGCTATTTCTGACTGAAAAGACTTTAAGGCTAGGAATAAAGCTCTAGGCGGTTGATATGCCATGCTTTCTTCGCACCTGTCCATGTGTCGAAAGTCGGGCATCCATCGCACACCACCCCCAACCTGTGTTGGAAGCATCCGTAGTCACCACTTTCCGCCTGACAATCTGCCCCAGCGACACCTCGCTGGTAAAAGGCAGGAGCTGTCCAAGCTGCTAAAGCAGCTATACAGCGGCGGGATACAGTGATGCGCATGCACCCATGGCACCAAGCATGTTGTGGCACACAGCGCTTGAGCCAGCACTGAAGAGGTCTCAGGTGTAAGAGACCTATCGAAATGGCGGCGGCAAACCCAATGCTTTTTGAAACAGCTTCAGTGGAAATATTCTCCCCAATTTAAACTGAGACAGACAATGTAGAATGGCCTGAACGTGCTCGCTTGTGAGGTGCGCGCGCCTGCTTGTAGAGTTGAGGCGGACTCCCAAAAAGGAGATTTGTTGGCTGGGGTAGAGCGTGCTCTTCGCCCAGTTCACATTGAGGCCCAAGCTGTTTAGATGTTGAAGTCTCTGTGCTGCATAACAGAGCCTCTGATTGTGCCAGTAATAGTTATTCATCAAGGAACGCACGCCGCTCAGTTTCAGGTGCGAGAACCGCATCGATGCACTTTGTGAACGTGCTAGGAGGCAGAGACAGTCCAAGGGATGGCAGGATTTTTAATTGATATGCTGTTCCCTCAAATGCGAATTTTATAAACATCCTGTGATGTTGTACAATTTGGATATGAAAGTACGCATCGTTCAGATCGATCGACACAAACCAATCGTGTGGGCATACAGGCAATAAGATCCGTTTCTGAGTAATCATTTTGAAAGGGCACTTTGTGAGTGCGCAATTCAAATGTCTCAGATCCAGGATCGCCAAAGTCCGCCATCTTTCTTTGGGACAAGAAAATAACAGCTGTAAAACCCTTTCTGGGCTTGACAATTTGGCACAACCTCTACTGCGCTTTTCATGAGGAGATTGTGTATTTCAGCTCATAACACTGGCGTGTCTTCGGACAAACCATGGAAGACAGAACGCCGTTGAAATGGGGTGGCCGGTGTGCAAATTGGATCGTATAACCATGTTCAATAATTTTTTGCACCCATTCTGAAATTCCCATTATGGCTCACCACGCATCCGCGTAACGGGACAGAGGGAAATTTGGTTTGGTCTTCGTATGATATAATGTGTCGCTCACCATAGGGAAGCAGTTGCGCATAAAGTGTGGGCTTTGAAGAGGAAAAGGGCTCTTTATTGAGAATATGTGAGCATCTTGTGCATTTGCAACGAGTGCTGTATTCTTTTTTGCATTTATTGCATTTTTATGGCATTTATTGGAGTCCAAGGCACAGAAACAACATTTTGAACAATATTGTGAACAACAATATTTCTTTCCAGACAAACAGCAGTGGTGAGATGGGGAAGTGTTTTGTGTCTCCAATCGAGCCTTCTTTGGAGCAGACCCGGAGGGAACCGCAGGCTCTGCTTTCCGCTTCAAAAGGACTGTGCCCGTCAGGAGGGCTTTTGCTGCGTAGGAGGGTTTGTTCCACCAGCGCGATGCGGGCGCTGATATGGCTGCTTTTGTTAGAGCCATGGGTTGTGTGGCCTCATCGGTGGCTTTGTGCCGGCGCTGAGGCAGCAGGTACGGAGCTTTTAGTCGGGCACTGGCTCGAAACTGGCTGCGAGGGTGAACGGGCTGTGATGTACTCCATTTTGGCATAAAGTGTTTCCTAGCCTGTGATTGCCACGACATAACACTCAGCAAACTTATTCACAGAGCTGCCAAAAAGGCCAGCTGGAGACACTGGAGCATCCAACAGAGTGGCTTTTTCCTTATCACTTATTTCTGTGAGGGTCAGCCATACATGACGATCCAGAACTACCAGGTAGCCCATGGACTTGCCGATGGCCTGCGCAGTGACTTTCGCAGCGTGGAGCTCTTTGAATGTCTCTTGATCGAAGCCTTGCTCGTCCATTTGCCTGAGGACTGCAGGAACCATTAATCGAGGCGAGACTGTTCAGGTTCCTCTGGGTGGACCACTAAAGGTTAAGCTCTTTGACCACCCTTGTAAGGACGCGGTGCATCTCCCTATCAGTGGCGTGTGTACGCTCCTCACCCTTGCTGCGGGGAGGGGCAGCAGCATCATCCACTGACCACTCGCCTGATGCAGCGAGAAACATGACACTGTCATTATCATCCCCATTGTCAGAACCGCTGAACGAGATGAGGCCGCGCACTCTTTCAGAGGGCCGGAGCTCATCTCGCACATAACTTATCGGCAAAGACACGTCATGTGGAGATTGAGGGGCTCGCGGGGCATGTGCCAGCATGAGGACCACCTCAAATACATCCTGCTCGACCTCGCGGCCTTGCCGTGCCTCCTCGTGTAAATCCTTGGGTATCGCAGAAGAGGCGGATGGGAGGGGACATGAGGCTGAACGAGGGCGATTCGCAAGCGAAGTGTCTTGAGACTCATGCCCTCACAGTGAGGGCAGTCTGACTGCATGAGATAACTTGTGGTACGGTGACTGATTCTGGGTGGGTTGGCGGAGATATCAGTGAAGACGACTCGGTTGAAGAAGGAAGAGAAATCTTTCTTCACTTCTGCAGGCAAAAGGGTGAGACGCAGATTGCTCAGAAATCTCGGCTCATCCAGCGAGATGGAGATCGTATGGCCAAAGTTCAGGTACGTACGTTACTTCCTTGGGCAGCAAGGCTACACATGGGAGCAGCAGGGCTACAACTAGATGCGGTAAATACTGTTGCTGAAAGCAAAGCTTAGGAGGAATCTCTTGGGTTTTATACACTTGATGACAGCATAGTTAAGGGAAGCGTTCTGTCGTGCATTTCATCCAATACGAATTGAAAGTTTGAACCATCAGAATTTCACACCTATGTGTAAAGTGAGCAAGCCTTGATGGGATCTGTAGTCTGTTTTGGACTCCCTTAGTTTGATTTTGGTGCCGTTTGTGTTATCAGGCTTTGAGTGTTCCTACAGGCCGCAGTCAGGCTTTATGACTGTATGTAGGCCTGCCTTTGTCTCCTATCTGAGTACATGAGGCCCAACATATATATATTTCACACAATATACAATATGCAATTGCTTTGTTAGGATACACAACACCTGCCGAAGCGCTGCAGGGAATCAGGATGCTGAGGCCCGTTTACCAGTGAAGCGTCAAGTGGCGAGGCGGAGCACTGCAGGTGAGTGGGGATTCTTCTCGTAGCCGTGAAGATTCCACCCGCTGACTCCTGTATATTGATGGCGAAGGGTAGAGGACTACTAAACAAGAGATGATCGCTGTCTTGATGGAATGGTGTTTGTGCACCTACTTTAATAGCGGACAGTTTTGCGCCAAAACAGGTGGGGCTCAAACACCATAGCCAATATTAGAATATTGCCATTATTGTAGAGAGGTTTCAACTAGGTTGTGTAAGAAGGCACTCCCCCCATATGTGTTAATAAAAGCAATGTCAAGTGTACTGAGTCGTAAGTAAACTGCGATTCTTATTAAAATAGTTTAAAATATTTCTTTTGATAATTATGCTGCCTCCAATGAAGAATAATTCTGTTCACTTTTTCTTCCATTTTTATTGCCAGGAAAATAAAACATATGATACAATTGTATACATATAAATTAATTAATTCACATCTGATAATCCTGTTTAAAAACAGAAAATATTGGCTAGCCTATCAGCACATTAAATGTGCGCTCAGTACTTTTTCCTCATGAATAAAGTTTTACCCCTTAAGAAATAGCAATTTTTAAACATGTATAAAATCATGGCTACTCACACAACATGAAGACTCCAATCATATCAGTAAACTTATAAAAGCTGCTTTATTCTACATGGAGAGGGTCCCCTCAGGTGGGCTGCCATGTTAGAATCACATAACCAGTCGAATACTACTGGTTTCATCTCAGTAACCACCATTTTATTAGACACTTTTACTCAAGGATTAAATTAATCATGGCTGACTGCGCATAGTGTATTTCTACAATGGCATCTGAAACCAAAAACTATTGATTTTGAATGATGCTGCATCCACACCACTAGATGTCAGTGAAAGTCCAAGATGACACAAACACAAAAGTTACTGAGTGCACCTTTAAAAGAAAGCACATATTTAGAGACTTGACAGTTTTTGGAAGTAACAATTGTTTGAATATGCTGCTGAATGATGCTCACTCATAATATAAGTGTATACATATAAAAATACTTACAAATGATAATTCTCTCTAATTAAATGTGAATGAATAAATGGAAACAAATAAGTCCCGATGCGTGGGCGTCCTCGTTAATGCTGAATGTTGCAGGAAAGTCTTTGATTTGCTGGCTGGACACTGCAAAGGCATTTCTAATCCTGTTTCTTCTTCATCTTCAATTTAATGGCAGTTGGCAAAATAGAAATGCAAACTGAATGGTCGTGACGTTGTGAGAAAGAGCTCTGAGGTGCTCAGCTCTGGCCTGTTGAAATTCTATGGTTATAACGCCCATTAGCGGTTAAGAGCTGCTAATGACTAATCAATGCAGTGATTGCAGCAGTAGAAAATCTATTCTGAATGGATACCTACTGTAGTATACTGACTCAAGTTGAACTGACTAGAGAAGTCTGAAGTGTTACAATAAATAAGTTGGCCCTGAAATTAAACTCGCTCACTATGACAGTTAGGACAAAGTTTTTTTAAATGAGTGTGTAGATTACTTGATGTGCTGAAACTCTTCTGTACTCCGGAGTGAAGTCCAAGGTAACTCTGAAGGCTTGATGTCATGGAGTAACTCTTTCCGCAATGAGAGCAGGTGAAAGGCTTTTCTCCATTGTGAATTCCCATATGATGCTTAAGATCTCCTTTATTTGTAAAAATCTTTCCACACTGAAGGCAGGTGAAAGGCTTCTCTCCAGAGTGAAGTCTTAAGTGAGTTTTAAGGTTTCCTTTTTGTGCGAAACTCTTTCCACAGTGAAAGCAGGTGAAAGGCTTCTCTCCAGTGTGAATTCTAATGTGACATTTAAGATCTCCTTTATTTGCAAAAGTCTTTCCACACTGAAGGCAGGTGAAAGGCTTATCTCCAGAGTGAAGTCTTAAGTGAGTTTTAAGGTTTCCTATTTGTGTGAAACTCTTTCCACAGTGAGAGCAGGTGAAAGGCTTCTCTCCAGTGTGAATTCTAATGTGACACTTAAGATCTCCTTTATTTGCAAAAGTCTTTCCACACTGAAGGCAGGCAAAAGGCTTATCTCCAGAGTGAAGTCTTAAGTGAGTTTTAAGGTTTCCTTTTTGTGTGAAACTCTTTCCACAGTGAGAGCAGGTGAAAGGTTTCTCTCCAGTGTGCATTCTCATGTGACACTTAAGTTCTCCTTTATTTACAAAAGTCTTTCCACACTGAAGGCAGGTGAATGGCTTCTCTCCAGAGTGAAGTCTTAAGTGAGTTTTAAGGTTTCCTATTTGTGTGAAACTCTTTCCACAGTGAGAGCAGGTAAAAGGCTTCTCTCCTGTGTGAATTCTCATGTGACACTTAAGATCTCCTTTATTTGCAAAAGTCTTTCTACACTGAAGGCAGGTGAATGGCTTCTCTCCAGAGTGAAGTCTTAAGTGAGTTTTAAGGTTTCCTTTTTGTGTGAAACTCTTTCCACAGTGAGAGCAGGTGAAATAATTTTTATCTCTTGTACTTAGAGTTCTTTTCTGTGAGACATTTTTTTCAGTCTTCGAGCCACTAAAATCTTCTTCAGCAGTCATTTTATCAAATTTACGCACATGATGTTTCTCATCCACATCATTCAGTTCTTGAATTTCCGCTTTCACTTCTGTCAAGTCTAAAATGAACATAGTAAATTGACAAATGTGAAAAAATTACAACTGAACCCCTATGTAATGGCAGTGAGCAGCAAAGGACAAATATCTACTTTAAGTGATCTTTTATATGCTGAAAGTTAATATGCTCATGTAGATTTTGGTATTATTTGTTTAACTGTAATTTTACTGCTTCTGTGATTTTCTAACTACAGCTGTCAGATCTAGTGAACTGTCTGAAGCTTTGATACCATAGGCTGTTTTCAGACCTGTAGCTTGTTTGATTTTTACGAAGTCCCTTAGATAACAGGGTATTTTTTCTGTATATTTTTTCTGAAATAGTTTTGTATTGCATCAAAGTAAATTTACCATGGTTTTAACCATGACATTCATAGTGCAACCCTAGTAATACAGGAAAACATCTCCGGTTACACATGTAATCTCGGTTCCCTGAGATGAAGGAAATGAGATGTTGCGTCAAATGCTATGGGGAATTCCTTCTCCGATGACCTAGATGAAGCTCTTCATTCAATCTTATGATTGGCAATGGTGTTTGAGAGCCCCACCTCTTTAGGCACACAGTTGGCCTATATAAATCTCCATTTCTACAGAATTTTCTGACTGAGGGACAAGAGCACATCTACATGTACCTCAAAACTCTAAAGTGGTAGTGAGGCCAGCTTACTCAATGTCTCATTTCTTGTATAACCGGAGACGTTCCCTTTCGATTACAGTTCACTCGACATTGCGTCAAATGCTATGGGGAACAGAGTCCCATCATGCCGCACTACATGACGTCATACCCCCAGAGGAACCTACCAAAGGACAATTTAAACAACAGCCTACATACAGGCAGCTGTATCAAAATTATAGCAGGTAGCCTGCCCGTAATAAAGGAGCTTGGGCTCACCCACTGAGTGTTGGAACAATAAGCCCTCTAGACAGAGAAAACCTGTGACGAGATGGATTCCACGTCTAGGTTGTTAAACCTCACCAACGTGTTATGCGAAGACCAACCTGCTGCAAATCTTGCAGGGCATCTTGCGCCCTATGATTTATAAGCGAGGGTGATTGCATCAACAATCCAGAGAGAGAACCTTTGCTTGGAGACGGACATGCCTTTTGTTTGTCATCCATAACAAACAAAGTGCTGATCCGAAGCCTAAAATGGCAGGTGCGCTCCACATACGGGTGTAATGCCTGCACAAAGCATAAGAAATGCATCAACAGCTCCTCATCCTAATTAAACAGTGGGGGAAAGAAGGCTTGTTGGCAGACCACCTGAGCCCTGAAGGGCGTGGATAGAACCTTAGGCACATAGCCTTTTCTGGGTTTGATGGTGGCTTTTGAAAGACCCGGCCCGAATTACAGACATGAGCTGTCGACCGACAGTGCCTGCATATCACCCACCTGTTTAACTGAGGCCAGAGCCAACATAAGTTGGCTAAACAAAGGTCTTTAGAGAAAGCACACGCATCTCAACAGATTCCAGTGGTTCGAATGGGGGGCTCGTGAGCGCCTTTAGCACCAGGTTTAAATCCCAAGTTGAGACTGTAGCAGGGCGAGGGGGGTTTAAACACCTCACTCCCCAAAGAAACTTTATGACAAGTTCATGTCTGCCTATAGAAGAGTCAGCCGTGATATGTCGAGATAGTCGCTACATAGATCTTAAATGTTGATGGGGTAATACCTGCATCCAGCAGCTCTTGAAGGAATGTAAGTGTCTCAGCTATGCAGAAATTCACTGGGTCCTTGCTACGTGAAGAGCACCAATTTGTAAACACAAGCTATTACAGTGCATAGAGGTGTCTCATGGACTGTGATCTAGCCTGCAAGATTGCGTTCATTACCGACTGTGCCAATTCTGTCACGTTCAATGCGATTCGTACAGGGGCCACACATGTAGGTTCCACAGCTCTGGCTGGGGATGTTAGATTGTGCCCTGTGCTTGAGACAGGAGGTCCCTCCTCAGCAGTATTTCCCATGGAGGGCCATTCATTATCTTCATCATCTCAGGAAATCAGGACTGATTAGGCCATTTCGGCGCAACCAACAGAACAGTTTCCGTGTCCTCTAGGACTTTGCAAATGACAGAGTGGAGGAGGTGAACCGGGGGAAACTCATACTTGCATTTTGCAGGCCATTTGTGGGCCATGGCATTCACCCATAGTGGGGCTTGGGAAATAGAGTACTAGAGGGGACAGTGAGTGTTCTCCATGGAGGCAATTAGGTTGACTTCCGCTTTGCTGAATACTTCCCAAACCCTAAGGACCATCTGAGGATGAAGTCTCCATTCCCCTGGCATCGCTCGCCAGTGCGACAGCAGATCCGCTCTGCAGTTTAGGCGGCCCGGGACATATGTCGCATACAGGTGCTGTGCCAGGCTCATCATTGGCAGCTATCGAGTTCCACCCTGGCGATTTATATACTCATCTACTGTCATTTTGTCCGAACGAATCAGAAAGTGGTGATTCACTATATCAGAATGAAAAGCCTTCAAAGCTAGGAAGACGCTATTAGTTCCAGGCAGTTGATGTGCCATGCACGCTTCACACCTGTCCAGGTGCTGAAGGTAGAGTGTCTGCGGCACAATGTGCCCCAGCCTGTGCTGGACACATACATGGTCACCACTTTTCACCTGAAAACCTGACCCAGCAACACCCTGCTAGTAAAAGTCTGGAGCTGTACATGGTGCTAGAGAATGGCACCAGGCGTGTTGTGGTACACAATGTTTGAGCCAGCACTGCAGAGGCCTCATGTGTAAAAGACCTAACATTATGATGGTGGATGCTGCCGCCTTAAGACCCAGCTTTTTTTAAAAAATGATTTCAGTGGAATTTTTTTCCCCAGTTTGAATTGAGACAGACTCTGAAGAATGGTCTGAACACACTCGCTTATGAGATGCGCATGCATGCTCTCAGAGTAGAGTTGGACTCTGGTGGCTGGAAGAAAGCATGCTTTTTGCCCAGTTGACATTGAGACCCAGGCTAGTAATAGCCAATTGTTGAGGTAATTAAAAATGCCCACGCCATTCGGTTTTAATGGTGCGAGCGGTGCATCACTACATTTTGTGAATGTGCGTGGAGCCAGAGACAGACTGAAGGGAAGGACTTTGAAATGATACGCAGTTCCCTCGAACACGAATCTCAAAAACAGCCTGTGATGCGGTGCAATTTGTACATTGAAGGACGCAAACTAGTCCTGAGGACGGATATGCAATAAGGTCTGTTTCTTAGTAATCATTTTTAATGGGTGTTATGTGAGCGCGCGATTCAAATGAACCAAAGCCCACAGTCTTTCTTTGGAATGAGAAAATAGCCGCAGTAGAACCCTTAGTGGGCATCGCAGTTTGGAACAATCTCTATGCCCATTTTGCGAAGAGATTATTAACTTCTGCGCGCAACACTGGCGCATCCCGTGATGGGACCATAGATGACAGAACGCCGTCAAAGCGACTTGGCCGGCATGCAAACTGCTTTTTTCCCCCGTCGTTTAAGGCAATTAAGGTTTTTGATTGGGCCACGGTTTACGTGATTTCACCGATGGCTCAGTGGCAGCCATTGTTGGCGCTGGAGTGGCGAGAGTGGGGTTCTTCACCGGACGCTGACCCAGAGTATAGGGAGAGCAGGCTGGGTGAAAGGAAAGGCTGCTTCTCTTCAGTAGGAAGTGCTTCGCTTGCAATTGCATTTGCGCAGCGATGAAACGCTCTGCAAAGCCTTCCACGGCGTTGCCAAACATACCAGCTGGTGACACGGGGGTGTCAAGGAGGGTGGCTTTCTCTGCATCACTCATCTCTGTGAGAGTCAGCCAGACAAGTTGGTCCAGAACCACCAGGTGCTCATCGCCTTTCGGAGGGCCGGTGACTTTCGTGGCCCGCACCATATAAGCCCTTCCAGCCAGTTTGGACATCAATCAACATGGCTTGGAGGGATGGGCGGGGCGAGTCTTCCATCCCATGGCGGCAGCAGGACAAAGGTGGGCTGCAATCGCCTGTTCTACCAGGGGGAAGATTTAGATAGCCCTTTTCCTCTGCATGGGCCACCGTGGTGAGAACGGCATCCCCTCTGATCTGAGTGGTGACGAGTAGGGCATGCACCAGGTCTTCATGAGTTCTGTGTGGACCTCTGAGAAGAATGGCGCATTTCTCTTGACAGCAGTCTGCTGATGACGAGTGGCCAGCAGAAACCACTCATCCAGGCAAGATTTTTCCAGCTATTCTAGAGGGGACCACTTGAGACCGAGTTCCTCAACCGCCCATGTGAGGACACAAAGCATGGGGAAAGGGGCAACAAAATCCTCCATGGACCACACACCAATATCTGATGCTGCGAGGGACATGGCATCATCCCGATCATCAGAACCGACAGACAGAATAAGGCAGTGCACTCCAATAGAGAGCCGGAGCTCATCACGTGAATACTGCACTGGCGAGGACGCTGCGTCAGAAGATCGGGGGGCATGCATGGCTTGCGTCAGCACAAGATCCTTCTCAAATTCGAGCATGCACTGACATACGGAGCCGCAGATGTTTACGAGTATGTTTCATATATCGCTTTGATTGATACAAGGCTCGCATCAGAAAGCTGGAACATGCTGCTGGAACATGAGACTTTATGGAGGTAAGATGAAAATCTGGTGCCTTCAAACTATTCTGAGAACAGTCATTCAACAACTCTGTCTGTTCAGCAATTAACTGATAACGCAGCAAGTCAGCTGAATAAACTTTGGTTGCAGTGCGGTGAAACAGCAGTTTTAGAGCGGTCATTAATCGTTTTTTAAAGAGAACTTAAGTGTGAATACCGTTAAATTGGAAATAAAGCATGGGCAAAACATGACTTAATTTTGGTCAAAAAGAATAATTTACTTGTTTGTAGTTTTAACACCTTGTTCAACATGAGAGTTGCTGTTTAATGAAATTTTATTGTTTATTTAAGAAAAAATATCAAAGCTATGGCAACAGTATTTTTTTTTTTTCAAATCGTGCAGCCCTGCAATAAAAATAAATAAATAAAACTTCAAAGGGCAGAATAATCGTGATAAGAATTTTAAGCAAAATAATCATGACATATGTTGATGTCTTTAAGGAAGAAAATTCTGAAGAAATGTTGATTTCGCACCCGCTTATATAGGCCAACTGTGATCCTAAAGGGGTGGGGCTCAAATACCATTGCCTATCACAGGATTGCCATTACTGTACAAAGGGCTTCAATTAGGTCATCGAAGGAATTCCCCATAGTGTTTGATGCAATGTCGAATGAGCCGTAATCGAAAGGCAATGAAAACAACAGTAATAACAGTCATAATTTTGTGGTTACTATGGTTTCACTACAAATACCACATTTTAACAATTACTATTATACATTACATACATATACATTATTATGATGGTTTTACTATGAATATCACGGCTAAAATATGGCTTCTGAAGTAAAACCATGGTAAATTTACTGAGAAGGAATGCAAAACTATTGCGAGGAAATGCAAAACTATTTCATAAAAAAAAATTCCTGCACTTTCCCTAAGGGGCTCTGTAGATTTGCTCCAAAACAGGGACAATTTTTTTTTTTACAATAGCCGCTTTTCCATTATCTGGCCGAATGGTTCTGAGCACGATACGGAACGGTTACAGTAGCATTTCCACTTAAGCACGGTTCGGCAAGGCACGATTATAAACCATTCTGTGAGAGAGTACTCTCAACTATATTTTGGGTCTCTAACTCAAACCCTCTAGCGCCAACAACTGTTAAAATTTTCACTTATGTTTATGATTTTAACTTTTGAACTGCAAGGCCTAGAGTCAAAATTATTTTTTCCTCTGATTCCCTAGCTCATGCCAAGTCGAATGTATACCATGTTTTCAATTTCCGCCTGACTAGATTTTCCGCCATTTAGAATTTTCAGAAAATCCTACTTTTTCTAACTCCTCCTAGGCCGTATGTCCGATTTGCACAAAATTTGTCATGTATCATCTAGAAATACTGGGGACAAAAGGTTATACAAATTTTTTGGACAGAACAAACCATTTTTGAATAGCATTTCAATTAATTTGATGGCGAGTGCGCTAAAATGGATGTGAGACTGTATCTTCGCAATGCTTTGGTGTATTGACACAAAACTTGGTATTTGTCAGAGCCATGACTTGAGGGTACCTGCAGCATTTCGGCACAGAACCACCACCTTGTGGTCAGGAGATAAGAACAAATTATATTTTTAGTATTAACTTCTGAATAGTTTGGCCTAAAATTATGAGGCTGGTCTCTTTAGACTCTTTTGGGGCATAACGATTTGGATTATGCCAATACTCCTATGTCAGCCATTTTTAATTTTGTCGTAAAATGTAGTATATAATTATACATATATATATAAAGTTTTGAGCCGGCGCCACTTTGTGGTCAAAAGTTATAACAAAATGTAATATGTTTATAATGTTTGATTATTTTAGTCTATCGTCCTGCTACTTCTCTCTTTAGATTCCTTGAGTAATGCCAAATACGCTGATACCAAATTTGCCATAGTTGGCCATACTTTGTCCACCATTTTGATTAACTTTGAAAACCTACTTTTACAAGTCCAATCTGCACGAAATTTGTCATGTATCATCTAGGGACACTCATAACAAAAAGTTATCAAAAGCTTTTTGATAGACATAACGGTTCTCGAATAGCGCACCAACACATTTGATGGCAAATCACCAAAAAGCATCCGTGGCTGTAACTCTGCAACACTTTTACAATACATGAAACTTTGTGTGTGTCACAATGACAACACCCTGACCTCACCATGTAAATCTGGTGACTGTACCACCTGTTAGCAATTATACCTATGTTTTTATGCTACTTTTCTTTAAGTCTTAACTGATGTCCAGTGACATTTCCATACCATTGGTGTGCTCGGCCCCTTAATTGCTTCTTGCAGCTATATTTCTCTTTGCTTTCCTTTTTGCAACATAGGCAGTGACTTTCTTGTGTATTAGCAGAGTAAAACAAAGGAAAAACCAGTCCCAAAAACTGGAACATGCAATAATCCTCTCATGTTTACCTCTCATGCCATCGCCACAGACGGACCCGTTATGAACATTCTCCTGATTTCACGGCACCACAGTGGAAAAAGAAAGCGTAGCCGGTTGCGCCAACTGGCCTGGATCAGCACCAAAGATCCATCAGGTATGTTCATCGTTTTTAAAGGGATATTTGTTTCATTGGTCTGTTGGGTCGGATTGTATTCTCACCACAAGTGAACCGCTCCAGAGTTTGTCTGCAATCGGTCTGAGACCTCCTTGTCCAGGTGATCTCAGACTAATTGTTTTGGTGCAGATCCAAGATTACTGTGTTCATATGTGTCTAAATGAACCGAATTAAGGGAGAAAATGCACCAGGTTCTGAAACAAATCCTCTAAACAAGCCAGGTGTGAAAACGGCCTTAATGGACTTTATCAATCATTGTGAAGAATCAAGACTGAACACCAACCTCTTTGTTCCTCAGAATCTTCATGTTTCATTTTGCATGACTCTGTAATACTGATGTCTTCACTCTCCTCTTTAAACTCTTCTTTAACACACTGCATTTTTGTAATAGTATGCCAGTAAACTTCAGTTGTTACTCTTGCAGTTGTTCCTCTTTATATACCACCTTCTAATCTTTCTTCACTTGTAGGATGATCTGACAAAAAAAGGCAGATTATTTTATTTATATAATATCCCATTGTTGTAGGAAATGCCATCACCCTGTTTACCATGTATAACCAAAGCTAGGCAATAAACGTCTGTATGGCATCTAAAATACCCTCAAAAATTTTATGGATTAAAGGCAGGATTATTCATCTTTCATTAAAAATAGTTCTTTAGACGTTTAGTGATGCTAATTTGCATCAAAAACTTGAATGCAGACTTTAAACAAACACACAACACAAAATTGACATATTTAAGATTAGAATACAATCAAGTCCCAGAATTTGCCATTAAAAATAGTCCAGTCCCAAATAGCTCATTTAAATCGGCTGAAGAAGATGATGAAATGATGATGACAACAAGGACCCAGTCCTACAGTTGCAATCAAAATTATTCAACCCCCCTGACCAGCAATACGTTCTGGTGATGTGAATTAAAACATATCAAATAAAACCTTAGTAAACAGTAGGTTAATAATACACATTTGAGTGATTTTGAGAAGAAAGAGTTCAGTTTACCCACATTTTAAAATAAAAAATAACTGATTCTCTCCACAAATGTCATGTCAAAAATATTCAACCCCCAAAGTCAATCATTTGTGGAGCATCATTTACCCTTAATAACATCAAATACATTTTTCATGTAAGTGCTCTCAGGCTTCGGACACCTTTCTATTAGAATTTTACACATTTCTCATGAGCAAAAGCTTCCAGCTCATTGACATTCTTTGGTTTCTGTGCTGCCACTGCTTCCTTGAAATCCCAATAAAGGTTTGCAATGAGATTTTAATTATGGACTGAAAGGGCCATTCAAGGACATCCCACGACCCATCCCTGAACCTGATTCTGGACAACTTGGATGTATCCTTGGTGTTTTCTTGCTGGAAAATCCAGTGATCACTGAGCTTTAATTTACACACTGAAAGCATCACATTTTTGCCAAAATGGCCTGATACCTGAAAAAATCCATGGCGTCCATCACATAGTCAGGATAGCCATTTCCTGCAGTTGCAAAACACCCCCATAACAGGACTGACCCACTTCCATGCTTAACCGTAGGGATGGTGTCGTTCCTGTCATCACCTTGACTTTTTTTTTACTCCAGATGTACTGCTGGTCTAAATCTCATTTTCTGTTTAGTGTCATACGTCTATAAAACATTCTTCCAGGACTCCACAGGACTTTCCTAATTACTTCTTGAATATTCAAGTCAACATTTCTCTTGGAGAAGTTTTACTTTCTTCCACACCCAAGAAGGTTGCTGTTGTACCATATTTTAAAAATGTATGAATGGTGCTGCCAACTTTGTCTATTGGAAATTGAAGTGTCTTGGAAATGTACTTTTAGCCATGACCTTTCTTGTGTAATGAAATAATCTCCTCTGTTAGGTTTTGTGACAGCTTATTTTTAATTGCATTTTTTTTTTTTTTTTTTTTTTTTGCACTGAATAATTTTGATTGCAACTGTATATAATACAATTAAGCCTCAAGAATGAAAGTCTCAAACAGGCCACTTATATACAATAAAGTCCTGATACTAACAATATTTGGTCACATATATTGACTATACAAGTCAATTTAACAAACATCAAAAGCTGTTTCAAACAATCCTGCATCAAACAAACATTTCCATTATACAGCACAGTTACTCACAAGGTCTGGAGAAACAGAGATTAAACAATACAAAAAAGGTACTCAAACGAGTATTAACATATTTACTATCAACTTACATAAGTGTTGAACAAAATAACTTTCCTCAATCAAGACTTTAGATGGATTGACAAAATCAGCATGAACATACAACAATACTTGCTTGTGCATCTGCTTCACTCTTCTTCTATCTCACAATAGTCCCTGTTTATTGCCCTCTGGAGGCAGGGATGAGTAAAACACCCATGAGAAACGTCTTCTGTAATGTTTTGTGGCAGTTGGCAAACCAGCTTATGGTGAATTTCCGACACTTACAGGGATGGAGCAGAGGCGGGTACCCAGATAGCAAGGAGACGTTGATTCAACGTCTATTTTCAGTTGTGAAGGTCGAGATCAGTAATCAATCAATTTTCGATGTTGAATCAACACTCATTTTTTGGTCGGTATATCAGAAGGTCATTAGGTTGATTCAGCTTGGTCAATTTCACAGTGATCATTTTCATATTTATTTCAACTTTAACTTTAGTCTATTCATTTGTCTGAATTCAGATATGCTGCGCCATACTGAGTAAACAGTCATTACATTCTCATATACTGTGTTTTCATTTCTGGGACAAACCCTGTGGCATTTTCTGCACCAATGTTCACCACCGAGGCCCAAATGAGCATTGCAAAAGTAGACGTCTCAAGTTACAATATATTGTACATTTAAAATGCATCATCATCTGCTGTACCTACCGTAACTGTGTGTGCTTTGTGTTTTAACCAAATGCTTTAATTTTTTGATAATGATTGACAATGATTTTATGATAATGATTAGTAGTACGACTGTTTAAAAATACTGTTTATTAATGTCACTTGGATGTTTTTCTCTATTTCAGAGAGACATGTGCAGTGCCTTACCCGTTTCATTTGCTTCATGCTTTAGAACAGGGGTACTCAATATGCAGACTCCGGTCCGGATCCGGGCCGAGCTCTGAAACATTGTGCTAGTTATCTGGCACCTGCAACGCGCCTAATTTACTGTACGTACGAGTTGCAGGTGCAGTTATTTTAACAACAGTAGCGGAGACACCGCTACAGATACTGGCATCTTTCACTTAAACACACTACAGAAAACTAAAATTAAGTAAAGTGAAACTATCTTCATCTGTCTGATATGATTCAGCTGGTTCAGCTAAGCCAGGTTTGTGTCAGGACAAGTTAAGTGCCGCCTTAAGACTATAACATTTTTTCCATCTAAATTTAGCTTAATTAATCAGCATGTTACAAGCCTTTCATAATAAACAGATTTATGTTCTAATTTTGTGAAAATTAAGCAGAGATGTCATCATGGCAAGGAAAGCCAATTTATCCTTAAATTAATCAAACAGATATTTTATGCTTCACTGTTATGTAAATTGTTTGTTTGTTGTTAGTAGATTCTCACTTTAAGGAAAATATAAAAATGGTCCATTCGGGCTTTTACATTTTTATACATTTTCTTTCAGGGGACACCCCTGAACCCACACTATTTTATCTGTCAAAAGACCTCCTATGTCCCATACATAGGTATAGGTTCTGAATGTAAAAATATTTCAACATAACTGGACTGCTGTCATTCAGCTTCAAAACAAACTGTTGATCATATCTTTTAATATTCACATCCAAGTGCTCCCGATAGATGAAGTCTTGATGAAATATTATAATCTTTTGGTAGAAAATATCTCTCTGACCCCACTAGCTGTCTCTGGGCCCCCAATGTCCTCATCAGGATTTTTTTCTTCTTTTTTTTTTTACAAAGTACTATTGCTGTCAACATGGCAAGTTATAAAAACTATTAAAAAAAAAGATACATAATTTCCTAGCCATATAACTACTGACACCATGTAAGCTACATACTATCCAGGCTTTTGCTGGGAAGGAAATGTAGAGACCGGAACTCTTGGAACTTTAATTGAGTACCCCTGCTTTAGAAGGTAATCACTTTTAGACACTAATATTTTCTGCATTGTTATACATTTTCGGCTGCAGTAAATCCTCCCCAAAGAGGCTCAAATACAGAACACAGTGGTATTGTAGTTGTATTGTAATGCCATATATCACAAGACAATGTTTGACAGGGTGGAGTTAAAAAATAAAGAATAACCTGTTATTTCTGTGTAATTCTAGAATTTACATTCTTTTATTTTTTTCTTCCCTTTTCTCCCCAATTTGTAATGCCCAATTCCCAATGCGCTCTAGGTCCTCGTGGTGGCGTAGTGACTCACCTCAATCCGGATGGTGGAGGACGAATCTCAGTTGCCTCCACACATCTTATCACATGGCTTGTTGAGCGCATTACCATGGTGACGTAGCACGTGTGGAGGCTTCACGCTATTCTCCGTGGCATCCACGCACAACTCACCACGCGCCCCACCGACAGCGAGAACCACACATTATAGCAACAATGAGGAAGTTACCCCATGTGACCCTACCCTCCCTAGCAACTGGGCCACTTTGGTTGCTTAGGAGACCTGGCTAGAGTCACTCAGCAAGCCCTGGATTCGAACTTGCAACTCCAGGGGTGGTAATCAGCATCAATACTCGCTGAGCTACCCAGGCCCCTAGAATTTACATTCTTTAAGAGGTAGTTCACCCAAAAATGAAAATTCTCTTATCATTTACTCACCTTCATATCATCCCAGATGTGTATGACTTTCTCTCTTCAGCAGAACACAAACGAAGATTTTTAGAAAAAGACCTGAGCTCTGTTTGTCCTTATAATGCAAGTAAACATGTTCCAATCTTTGACTGTCCAAAAGTCACATTTAGGCAGCATAAAAGTAATCCACATGACCCCAGCTGATCAATTAATGTCTTCTGAAACTAATCGATAGGTTTGTGTTAGAAACAAATTGATAATTAAAACTTTATTAACTTAAAAAAAAACAGCTTCCTGCCAGCACTTGACGCATCACCTAATGACCCTGCATCAGTGTGGAGTGGCATGAAACAAATTACAGGACTCCTACCCCCAACCCTGTGGTGGACCAACAACTGGCTGACGACCTGAATGTGTTCTACTGAAGATTTGAAAGGCCCAGTCTCACACCCCACTCTGACCTTCACTTCACACAAACACTAACACCTCCTGCAACCCCCCTCCTCCCCCCTCCTGCTACTCAACCTGCACATAAGATCTGTAAAGATGATGTGAGCCACGTCTTTCAGAAACAAAAGACGAGGAAAGCTTCAGGCCCAAATGGCGTCTCACCAGCGTGTCTTCGATCCTGTGCTAACCAGCTGGCCCCCATCTTCACACAGATCTTCAACAGATCACTGCAGCAGTGTGAAGTCCCATGCTGCTTCAAATGCTCAATCATTATTCCTGTCCCAAAGAAACCAAAAATCACAGGTCTTAATGACTACAGACCTGTCGCCCTGACGTCTGGTCATGAAATCATTAGAGACTGGTGTTGGCCCACCTGAAGAACATCACTGGACCCTTTCTAGATCCCCTTCAATTTGCTTATCGAGCAAACAGGTCTGTGGATGATGCAGTCAACATGGGATTGCATCATATCCTGCAACATCTGGACAGACCAGGGATATATGCAAGGATCCTTTTTGTGGACTTCAGTTCGGCTTTCAACACCATCATCCCAGCTATACTCCAGAATAAATTACACCAACTCTCTGTTCCCATGTCTATCTGTCAGTGGATTACCAGCTTTCTGATGGACAGGCAGCAGCTTGTGAGATGGGAAACTCACTTCCAGCACCTGTACAATCAGCACTGGTGCCCCCCAGGGATGTGTGCTCTTCCCACTACTCTTCTCCCTCTTCACCAAGGACCCCTCTGTCAAGTTCCTGAAGTTTGCAGACGACACCACTGTCATCGGCCTCATCCGAGATGATGATGAGTCTGCATACAGAAGGGAGGTTGAACAGCTGGTTGTCTGCTGCAGTCAAAACAACCTTGAGCTGAACACGCTCAAAACGGTGGAGATGATTGTGGACTTTAGTAGGAACACCCCAACACTGACCCCCCTCACCATTCTAAATAGCACTGTGGCAGCAGTGGAGTCATTCAGGTTCCTGGGCACTACCATCTCACAGGACCTGAAGTGGGAGACCCACATTGACTCCATTGTGAAAAAGGCCCAGCAGAGGATGTACTTCCTTCGCCAGTTGAGTAAGTTCAACCTGCCACAGGCGCTGCTGATACAGTTCTACTCAGCGGTCATTGAGTCTGTCCTCTGCACTTCAATAACTGTCTGATTTGGTGCAGCTATGAAATTAGACATCAGAAGACTACAAAGGACAGTTTGGACTGCTGAGAGGATTATTAGTTGCCCCTGCCCCCCCCCACCTTCAAGAACTATACACTTCCAGAGTGAGGAAAAAGGCTGGAAAAATCACTCTGGACCCCACTCACCCTGCCCACTACCTTTTTGAACTGTTGCCTTCTGGCCGACAATTCAGAGCTCTGAGCACCAGAACCGTCAGGCACAGGAACAGTTTTTTCCCTCAGGCTATCCATCTCATGAACAGTTAAATTGCCCCATTGAGCAATAACTATGTGCAATACACAGTTTAGTCTTTTTTCATATTTATCCAACACATCCAACCTCTTCTGCCATTTCATTCCTCTGAATTTTTTTTTTTTTGCACTGTACATAACAGATTGTATTATATTTGCACTACCCATGTGTATGTGTGTGTGTATGTATGTATGTGTGTTTCTGTATGTATGTGTATAATTAGTTTTATTTTTTATTATTATCTATGTCTTGCTGCTGTTTTTGTATTGTTTTTGTATTGTTGTACACTGGAAGCTCCTGTCACCAAGACAAATTCCTCGTATGTGTAAGCATACTTGGCAATAAAGCTGATTCTGATTCTGATCACGTAGACACTTCACTTTTTTATGAAATAACCCATTGTTGAAATACAGTTTCACTGTTATTCGTCTTTTTCTTTTGCCTTTAGGGAGGAACTCCTCAACAGAGCCACATCGCAGCACATCAGTAAATGGTAAAGGCTTTCTCTTGTGTAACATTAATTACAATTTTCAACCTTTACAAGCTTATTGTACAGATAATGGAAAAGGAAATAAATGTTGCCTCTAAACTTACAGAAGCACATGAATTACTGTAGAAAAAATACTCATTTTATTTTAATAGTTTGTAAGATTGCTAATCATTAACCCTTAAAAATGCAAGAACATAAAAAAATATTTTTCTAACATATTACAGCCCAAATAATACATTTTAAATTTTACTCTTCAAAATACTGCTTTTATTGACAATTTTACAGCATGTATCGTTCATGAAAATAACATGTTGGAGGTAGGAATGTTTGCCATGAGGTCAGTGGACTTCTCACATTCCAAGATTGTGAGTTTTAATACAAAGTCACATGACCTCAGTATTTGCAGGGACCCTTATTTTCAATAATTTTTTAAAGAAACTTAGCCAACTCACTGCTCCTGACATCAGCCTCTCAAATGCTTCTTCAAATATCTTTGTAGGTTTTTAAAGGCATCATAAGAGTTGTTATAGTTATGGGAACACTCCTGTGAACAGATAAGATTTGATACTTTGAAATAATTATGGCTATGTTTGAATTGCATTGTTTTTATTTCGAGCCTCAATAAAAACCTCAGTTCAAGACATAGAGAACTTAAAGATATTGGACGTAACCAGTTGATAACCTGAACAGATGTCTATTCCAGTCCTACCCTTCACCCCACCAGAGTGCTTTTATATGGATGGCTGTCTACTAGCAAGTTCTCATCAAAATTAGATGTATGCAAATGTAACTCAGTGACATAAAGAATTAAGTATTGCAATGAATAGTTCACCCAAAATTGTAACCCTTGTGCAACCTTCGTGACATTTTTATCTTTTTCATTTTTTCAATCATTTTGGCTGTGTTAATGCCAATGGCATACATTTTGCTAAAGGTGTGTATTTTTGGGGGAATTTTGATATTTCAACCTCAGTTTCTATAATACATCTATAATACACCGTGTAAACAAAATAGTTACACTCACGAAATTAAGGACAAAAATGTCCCCATTGAAACCCATTAAAACTGAAATATTTGATCCCAGTGCCATTAAAGTATAAAATCATGAATTCTATGATATTATGCTTTCATTCCGGAGCCCTGGCTTCAAAATTAAAAATGTTAATATTTTCCACCAGATGGCACCATTTTTCTCATGTTTAGCCTATGGAGCAAATACATGCTTTTTCCCTATTTTCTGTTTGCTGTATTACAGAGCACTGCAGGCCAATTGAATAAATGATGCAGCTAAAATTGTGTGGGTGTGTTAGTATGGATGTCAGAGTCTGTTTTGTATGTGTGGTGTGTGTGTGTGTGTGTGTGTGTGTGTGTGTGTGTGTGTGTGTGTGTGTGTGTGTGTGTGAAAAAAACAACAGTGACATTATGTAAACAAACTGGCATTTAAAGGGTTAAAATCCTGAAAATGAAAGATTTTTTAACCAACATCAGTCCTGATCATAACTACCAAATATTCACTTTCAGGATTTCAACCCTTTAAAAGCCAGTTTGCTTATATAATGCCACTGTTGTTTTTCATGAAAAAATAAAATAAAATACCCACAAAAAATGAATTCTTTTCCATATACTTAATGTTAAGGGAATTTTTTTGGGGGGGGGGGGGGGGGGGTTATCACAGTCTGGGATATGTCAGTGATTAGCAACAACATTGATTCTGATGCATTATTATTTTTTGTGCAGTGTTAGATTTAAAAAAAAAAAAAAAAAAACTCAAACTCAGTACCTTAGTGGACAAAAATGTCCACATAAAAAAAAACTGCCATAAAAATATTATATATTAATATTATTTTCCACTTTCACCAACATCAGTCCTGATCATAACTACCAAATATTCAAAGTCAGTGAAAGTGAGTATGGTAAATAATACATTTTTAGTTTTTTCATAAAAAGCAACAGTGGCGTTATATAAACAAACTGGCATTTAATGGTAAAAATCTTGTAAATGGATGAATATTTGGTAGTTATGATCAGGACTGATGTTGGTTAAAAAAAATTAACTAATTGAAAGTGGAAAATAATATTACTATATAATATTATGGCAGCTTTTTGATGCAGACATTTTTGTCCTCAAAGGACCTCTGAGTAACTTTTTTTATTGATGCACAAGGGTTAATTCTCTCATTGTTTACTCAAACTTATGCTGTCTCAAACTTGTTGACTTTCTTCTGCGGAACACAATCAAAGATATTATAATAGTGATATGTCTTTTTGTCCATACAATGCAAGTAAATGGGGACCAAACGTTCAAGCTACAAAAAGGACATAATGATAATCCATACAACTCCAGTGGTATAATGCATGATTTCTGAAGTGATACAGTCGATTTTGAGCGTGAACAGACCAAAATTGAACTACTTTTTCCACAATAAACCTTGCCATCAGCAGTCTACTTGGTGATCATGATTTAAAACTCGATTACACTTCCTAGCACTCTGCGCATGCGTCAAGCACTAGGAATTGTAATCAAGCTTAGAATCATGATCGTGCCTAGAGACTACAATGGCAAGATGTATAATGAAAAAGGAGTTACATTTTGGTCTGTTCTCTCCCAAAACCGATTCATGAGTTCACTCGTATAGTCCAGGAGCGCATTAAGGTAAACAGATTTGGCATGCTGTCCATAACGGAGTGGCTCAAGTATGGGACTGGGAGATTCCCCTGGAATAAGTGACTAAACAATTTTGAAATTATAATTGGTATAAACCTCTGGAGTTGCATGGATTACCTTAATGCTGCCTTTAAAATATCTCAGTTTGTGTCTGCAGAAGAAAGTCATTCAAGTTTGAGACAACATAAGGAAGAGTAAATGATTAGAGAATTGTCATTTTTTGGTGAACTATTCCTTTAATTGCAAAGGAAATATTTTATCCATTATTATTTCTGTCCTCTAATTTCAAGGGTATCAATTCTTTATAATGTGCCTACTGTGTGAGGAATAGTTAAAAACATTTACTCAGTTTCTCACATTTACAATTCATACAGAGCCCTTTCTGGAATAATTTTGCATTATGCTTTGTGCTTTCATAAAATAAATTAATCATGGTTTTACTACAGTAATATTGCAGACTGTTGTAACCATGTTCTTTTTATTTTTTATGGAAACCCTGGTTTTACTGAAATAATATTGTAGTTAGCATAACTGTAAAACCATGGCTAATCTTGTGATTACAGTTTTATGAAAAATACCATGGTTAAAAAAGGGTTTCTTTAGTAAAGCAATGTTTAATTTTAATGATTAATCAGTGTTTTACTACAGTAACCTTAGCTGAACTGTGGTATTTGTAGTAAAATGAGAGGAACCACAAAATTATGTTTATCACCATAGTTTTCATTGTCCTGTATTTATGGTTTCACTACAAATACTATAGTTAAACTAAGATTACTGTAGTAAAACCATGGTTAATATTTTGTGAGGGAATGCAAAACTATTGTAAGAGGACGCAAAATGTATTGTGAGGGAACACAAACTTTTTCAGGACCTTATTCATGCTAGCGCCATCTTTGATTTTTAATGGGAATGACAAAAAGGCTGTGCAGGATAGACTTACAGTCTCTTCAGTGGGCTGTACTGCAGTTTAAAGTGTATTTGGATCATTCCGATGACAGAAACATTGATAAAATATCTGTCCAAGAACACTCAGTATACAAAGAACTCCAGACAACATGAGTTGTGGTAAATCAGATGTGATCTAGGAACTATCCAGCTTTATACCATGCATCCCATTGAAGAGATGGTAAGTCTATCCCTCACAGCCTCGTTGTCATTCCCATTAAAATCAAAGATGGTGCTAGCGTGAATAAGGTCTCTTAAGAGGCTCTGTATGTATGTCTTTCTTTTGTGGAACACAAAAGACAATATTGAAATATTCATTCTCAGTCACGATTTGCTTTTATTGAAGAAAAAAAAATGCAATGAAAGTGAATGGTGACTAAGAATGTCAGTCTGTAATGTTCTGCCTAATATCTCACAGAAGAAAAAAGTCATAAAGGTTTAGAACATGAGGGTGTGTATATGATGACAATTTTATTTTTGGGGGTGAGCTAGATCTAGAACTATAACTTTGAGACTAGTTAAATTAGGCTTTACTGTGTTTATTATTATACATCCGTTTGTGAATGCACCAGTGTGAAGGCATTTTCTATATTTGATATGTGTTTGAAAAGAATATTTACATTTATATGTATGTGTAAATGTATTTTTTTTTATAATTTAAACAATGAATTACTGAATGTGCAGTGTGTTTAATAAATTACTACATACAGTTGTGCTCAAAAAGTTTGCATACCCTGGCAGAAATTTTGAAATTTTGGCATTGATTTTGAAAATATGACTGATCATGCGAAAAAACTGTCTTTTATTTAAGGATAGTGATCATGTGAAGCCATTTATTATCACATAGTTGTTTGGCTCCTTTTTAAATCATAATGATAACAGAAATCACCCAAATGGCCCTGATCAAAAGTTTACATACCTTTGAATGTTTGGCCTTGTTACAGACACACAAGGTGACACACACAGGTTTAAATGGCAATTAAAGGTTAATTTCCCACACCTGTGGCTTTTTAAATTGCAAATAGTGTCTGTGTATAAATAGTCAATGAGTTTGTTAGCTCTCACGTGGATGCACTGAGTAGGCTAGATACTGAGCCATGGGGAGCAGAAAAGAACTGTCAAAAGACCTGCGTAACAATGTAATGGAACTTTATAAAGATGGAAAAGGACATAAAAAGATATCCAAAGCCTTGAAAATGCCAGTCAGTACTGTTCAATCACTTATTAAGAAGTGGAAAATTCGGGGATCTCTTGATACCAAGCCAAGGTCAGGTAGACCAAGAAAGATTTCAGCCACAACTGCCAGAAGAATTGTTTGGGATACAAAGCATAACCCACAGGTAACCTCAGGAGAAATACAGGCTGCTCTGGAAAAAGACGGTGTGGTTGTTTCAAGGAGCACAATACTTGTTGACCACACTCCAAACATAGCGCTTATGGTTGTGACCATAAAGCCCTATTTTGGTCTCGTCACTCCAAATTACAGTGTGCCAGAAGCTGTGAGGCGTGTCAAGGTGTTGTCGGGCATATTGTAACCACCTTTTTGTGGTATTGGCTTCTTTCTGGCAACTCGACCATGCAGCTCATTTTTATTCAAGTATCGTCATATTGTACTCCTTGAAAGTATAAAATTTCACAAGAATCTAAGAATATATAGCACTTACAGTCGAGAAGAGCCGTCCGACTCGCGATTCACCGCCATTCATTTAAATCCAGCATTTTGAACATGATGTCGCCTCAGCTCCTGAGGGATTATGGGATCGTAAAGTGTCCAGTCGATCTGCACTTCAGAATCTCACCGGAAATAGCAGGTCATCCGGGTACTACTCATTTGCTGCTTCAAGAATACTGTGGATTCGTACACACTACTCCACTGGCATACTGTTTTTGGCATACCATATAGTAGGGCAGTATGGATATTCGGGCGCAGCACATCACTGCTGCAGCATCATGCTCTTCAAACAAATACTAGACAGATAACGAATAACAAAGCATGCAACCTACAGTTTTGAACTGCATAGTTTCTGGTTATTAGATGCAGCCTAAAACTCAAATGCATCCATTGAGACAAATATTATACAACTAATGTGCTCACAATACTAACTTCCACCCTAATTACCATAATGGAAAATTGTTATTCTTATTAAAATAGTTTACAATATTTCTTTTGATTATTATTCTGCCTCCATGAAGAATAATTCTTCATTTTCATTTGCAGAAAAATAAAACACATGATACAACTGTATACACACACATTCATTCATTCACATTTGATTATCCTGTTTAAAAATAGAAAATATTGGCTAGCCTATCAGCACATTAAAGGTGCACTCAGTAATATTTCCTCAAGAAAAAAAGTTTTACTCCTAAATAAATTAACAGCAATTTTGAAACGTGTATAAAATCATGGCTACTCACACAAGATGAAGACTCCAGTCATATCAATAAACTTATAAAAGCTGTTTTATTCTACATGGAGAGGGTGCCTCCAGCAAATCAATGTTGTGATTGTGAATTTGCATTTCTTCTTCTGTTTCATCTTCATCTTCTATTTAATGGCAGTTGGCAAAATAAGAATGCAAACTGAATGGTCTTGATGTGAGAAAAAGCTTTGAGGTTGCTCAGCTCTGGCCTGTTGAAATTCTATGGTTATAACGCCCCTTAGCGTTTAAGAGCTGCTATTGACTAATCAATGCAGTGATTGCAGTGGTACAAAGCCTACTCCCTTAAAAAAAATTAACTGCAGTCTAACTGCAGTATTACTGCAATCTACAGTTGACGTCATAAGTTAACATACACTTAGGTTGAAGTTATTAAAACTCATTTTTCAACCACTCCACAGATTTCATATTAGCAAACTATAGTTTTGGCAAGTCGTTTAGGACATCTACTTTGTGCATGACACAAGTAATTTTTCCAACAATTGTTTACAGACAGATTGTTTGACTTTTAATTGACTATATCACAATACCAGTGGGTCAGAAGTTTACATACACCAAGTTAACTGTGCCTTTAAACAGTGTGAAAAATTCCAGAAAATTATGTCGTCAAGCCTTTCTACAATTAGCTTCTGATAGGCTAATTGGTGACATTTGGAGGTGTACCTGTGGATGTATTTTACGGCCTACCTTCAAATTCTGTGCCTCTTGACATCATGGAAAAAAAATAAAAAAAATAAGCCAAGACGTCAGAAAAAAAAACTGTGGACCTCCACAAGTCTGGTTCATCCTTGGGAGCAATTTCCAAATGCCACAAGGTACCACGTTCATCTGTACAAATAATAGTATGCAAGTATAAACATCATGGGACCACGCAGCCATCATACTGCTCAGGAAGTAGATGCATTCTTTTTTTTTTTTTTTTTTCAATTTGGAATGCCCAATTCCCAATGTGCTTTTATTTTGAATCCCAGTTGCCTCCGCATCTGAGACCATCAACCCGCGCATCTTATCACGTGGCTTGTTGAGCGCGTTGCCACGGAGACATAGCACGTGTGGAGGCTTCACGCCATCCACCGCGGCAACCACGCACAAACATGCGTTCCACCGAGAACAAACCACATTATAGTGGCCACGAGGAGGTTACCCCATGTGACTCTACCCTCCCTAGCAACCGGGCCAATTTGGTTGCTTAGGAGACCTGGCTGTAGTCACTCAGCATGCCCTGGGATTCAAACTAGCGAACTCCAGGGGTGATAGCCAGCATCTTTTATCACTGAGCTACCCAGGCCCTTAGGAAGTAGATGCATACTGTCTCCTAGAGATAAATGTAGTTTGGTGCAAAAAGTGCAAATCAATCCCAGAACAACAGCAAAGGACCTTGTGAAGATGCTGGAGGAAACAGTTAGACAAGTATCTATATCCACAGTAAAACGTGTCCTATATCGACATAACTTGAAATGCTGCTCAGCAAGGAAGAAACCACTGCTCCAAAACAGCCATAAAAAAGCCAGACTACAGTTTGCAAGTGCACATGGGGACAAAGATCTTACTTTTTGGAGAAATTTCCTCTGGTCTGATGAATCAAAAATGTAACTGTTTGGCCATAATGACTATCATTATGTTTGGAGGAAAAAGGCTGAGGCTAGCCAGCCGAAGAACACCATCCCAACCGTGAAGCATGGGGGTGGCAGTAGGGCTACACGATAATGGGTAAAATGATAATCACGATTATTTTGCTTAATTATAATCATGATTATTAAATCACAATTATTCTGCCCTTTGAAGTTTATTGTATTTTTTATTGCAGGGCAGCACGATTTGGAAAAAAACACTGTTGCCACAGCTTTGATATTTTTCTCTGAAATAAGCAAAATTACATTAAACAACAGCTCTCATGTTGAACAAGGTGTTAAAACTACAAACAAGTAAATTATTCTTTTTGACCAAAATTATGTCATGTTTTGCCCATGCTTTACTTCCAATTTAAGGGTTTTTACTCAAGTTCCCTTTAAAAATTATTTACTTTTATTATTATTATTGCAATAAACAGTGGTAATATATTTCTGTAATAATTTAGTAGGTGGCAATGCTAAATGGTTTCAAGCCATTACTTTGATGTAAAAAAAAAAAAAAAAAAAAAAAAAATAGTATAATTATGTGGATATATTGAAGCAATATCTCAAGACATCAGCCAGGAAGTTAAAGCTTGGTCGCAAATGGGTGTTCCAAATGGACAATGACCCCAAGCATACCTCCAAAGTTGTGGCAAAATGGCTTAAGAACAACAAAGTCAAGGTATTGGAGTGGCCACTGGGAATGTGATGAAAGAAATAAAAGCTGAAATAAATCATTCTCTCAACTGTTATCCTGACATTTCACATTCTTAAAATAAAGAAGTGATCCTAACTGACCTAAGACAGTTAGGAATTGTGAAAAACTGAGTTTAAATGTATTTGGCTAAGGTGTATGTAAACGTCTGACTTTAACTGTACCTTGAATATAAGTGTATTTTTTTCAGTTGTTCATACTTCTGCCAGTGCAGTAAAGACAAAATATACTTTAAAATATAAAGTGTTAATATCTTATATGTTGCTTTTCAGGTAAATGTATCTTGTTTTGAGGATTTTTTGATATTTTAAAATATTAAGATATGTTAAACATTATATTCAACATTTTCTTTTGCAGTATAACTCCTAAAGTAAATGTATGTCAGGATTGTTAGATATTTATATTAGAAACAAATCAAAAACCTTTTTTTTTTTTTTTTTTGCATTGCATTGCATTGCATAATGGGCTTTTTGTTAACTTCGATCCATCTTTAACTCACAAAAACACAAACTCTCTTCTTAATAGAGTTGCGTATCGCCGATTTTCTCTTCGATAAGATACACACCGTGACACATACATATATTATGATTCACTACATCGCGCGCCATCATGTTATAATAAGCTGCAGCAAGTGGATGCAAGGGACGAGCGGGAGAAGTTTGTAACTCTCACTGTTTATCACGCGACTCATATAAGCGGCTCTGACAGCACAGAGAAATGCCAGTTTCAGAGTTTGTGCTTATTAACACAACCACTATTTGAACTTTAACAAAAGATGCATTTAAGATATAATGCAGGGGTGTTGCCTTTTTAGACGCTCTGGCAGGTAAGTTTCGCTCAAGTAGAACACCAGGTAAGGTTCCGCTTTATTTCACGTCAGGACGATACTGCTTCTGTATTTACTTATTTTGTATTTTTGTACTATAATTCCCTCATACTTTGCGATCTACATCACCTTTAAGGCTTTTTGGAAAGTCTGGAGTGTGCCTGGACTGTTAGCTGCGTTTTCTTCCTCTCTTCATTCAGGCGCAGGCGGCAGTGCTGCTCTCGCATGTCACTGGTCTTTCAAATGATCTCACGATGCGTTAAATGAGATCAAACAACTGCGACGTAACCGGGGGGACCTTACACAGAGACACACACACCACAAACAAACACACAGCAGCAATTCTGAGTTGGTGATCAAAGTGATGAAGAAAGGACCTCTTAATGGTATATTTTCTTGTACAAAACAAACCCAGATGCAGCAAACTAAAGCCACATTCATAACTCGCTGGAGTGAAGCAGCCAGCGTTTCCTCAGCACCTTGTGCTTTCATTTTCTGGACTATTCAGATAAAGTCTCATTATGTGGGCAGTATTAGCGCTTAAAGCAAAACAAAGCCCTATTCGGATGGACATTGTTTCTCAGGGTGACCTCAGTAAAGGAAAACGCATGCCTTCAGATGACAATTAATTCACAGTGGAAAAGCGAGTTCGGTCATCCTGCGAACCCGGAAATTTGCTTCTCACGTGGTCAGTCGCATGTAATATTTGTATTGCAGTTTAGTCGGCTAATCAGTTAGTTCTACCACTAGTCAACGCATGGGTTCGTGCCTAGTCGAGGATCACATGAATACAGTTGCGCTTGTTCCATATGGTGACAGCAAGAGGAAAATTCCTCAGTACACAAACTGTGATCTGTGTATTTTGTGAAAATACATTTTCAAATATAGGCTATGCAGATATATTTGGAATTATGCTAAAGTGGAAACAGAGTTAACATGGTGCACTTTACTCATGCTTTTGTTTCTTATGCACCAAGATAAAAGCATGTCATCAATTGCTCTCTCTCTCTCTCCAGCATGCAATCAAACACACACACATAAGTGTGTACGGAGAGAGAGAAAAGCCGCACATATACCACATATGGTAAAGAAAATGTATAAAATTTCTGGAAAAGTTAGTTTAGTGCAACCTCTGCTTTCTATTTTTCTTCTATGTAAGTGATCCCACTCAGTGTGGTAGAGCGGGGACGTAATTTTATTAATGTAAATAATTTCCAACATTTCTGCACATACACATTACCATACATCTTGACAAATAATAACTATACAGCATTTGACAGAGGTCAAAAACGTTTTCCAAAATGACTTTTGGATTGATTCCTGCTTTTAAACTCAGAGATGTGGATTTAGATGGAAATTAAATTACTACACGACCTCAGTGTTTTGTCAAACATTATTTGGCAGGGGATTTTTTTTCACAGGTGGTGGGAGAAAAACAGACATTTTGGATTCGGATGGAATAACAATCACTATCTAGCCCTGGTAAATGCAGGCTCAAGATCCAGCTCTTTTCATGTGGAGTTCAAAGCAGTGCAAATCATGTGAATGCAACTTTACCATTGTTATAGCAAAGTGGACAGCCACAGCCTGTCGGACAATTATTATTGTGGAGGCTGAGGGTTTGAGACATTTAATGTGCACTGCAATGTATGCACAACCTATGGGGACAAGTTCTTTAAATTTGTGTTCCTCCCACTTAGACTTTGGGACTGTTTCATGTTACTTGGTGCTATTTTAGTGCAATTCTCTCTTTATGCTGTGAAAGGCTTTGTTTGGAAATTATTAATAAAACATTGTTGCATATTGTTTTGTTTTCATTCTTAAATAGGAACTAAATGAATTTTGACAGAAGAAGTATAGTTCATATTTCTGTCATATTTCAGCAATTTTAAAATCTGTTATTAACTATGAAAAAAATCACATGATTAATTTCGGTTAAATATTTTAATTGACTGACAGCGCTATGTTTTATACATTGCCAATTTTTTCATGTTTATTTTATACTTTTATATTTGCTAGTGAATGTTTAATTTGATATATTGCATTGCTGATGCTAAGGTGTCTTAATGGCCAGGCACATCTTTAAAACATTCTTTTTTAAAAATTTGAATGTCAATAAATTGCTGATTGCTAATAACCTGCATTGTATTGGCAGTCATTGATCTAGTTTTGAAGAATGTAAGGAAGTACAGCAAATGTATTATGTGTAAGATTGTAGAGTGCAGTTCTAGAGAACAACAGTAGAACTGCAGTACAAGTTTGGTAATTAGGACGCAGTATTCCTGCATTTTACAGTACTGCAATACAAGTGTGGTAATTTGGACACAGTATTCCTGCAGTTTTCACTACTGCAGTACAAGTGTGGTAATTTGGACACAGTATTCCTGCAGTTTTAAGTAGTGTAGTACAAGTGTGGTAATTTGGACGCAGTATTCCTCCAGTTTCCTGTACTGCAGTTATACTGCGTCCAATTTACCAGACTTATACTAAAGTAAAAAAACATCAGTTATTTCATCAGAGCTGTACCCTAGCGGGCTGCGCTCATGACATGTGGTGCTGATGCATCGTGGGTGACCTGAGTTCGAGTCCCTAGCTTATGATTATTTTGGCTTATCATCCTTTCACTTCTCTCTTCAGATTCCTTGGGTAATGCCGAATACACTGACACCAAATTTGCCATGGTCGGCCATACTTCCTGTCCACCATTTTGAGTAACATTTAAAACCTAATTTTACTAACTCCTAGGCCGCAAGTCCAATTTGCACAAAATTTGTCATGTTTCATCTAGGGACACTCACAACAAAAATGTATCAAAAGCTTTTCGATAGACAAAACGGTTCTCGAGTAGTCGCCAAAAAACATCTGAGGCTATATCTCTGCAACACTTTGACAAAGTTTGTCATGAAACTGTGTGTTTCATATTGACAATACCCTGATCACACCAAGTAAATATGGTGAATGTACCACCTATTCATTAAAAGTTATAATTAATTGTATTTTAATGTTAGAAATTATACTTATGTTTTTATGCTGCTTTTCTTATAGTCATAATCACTGATGTCCAGTGACACTTCTGTACATGCCACTGGTGTGCTCTGCCCCATAATTGCTGCTTGCAGCTATATTTCTCTTTGCTTTCCTTCTTGCAACATGGGCAGTGTATTTCCTGTGTATTAGCAGAGTAAAACTAAGAAAAAAAGCAGTCCTAAAAACTGGAACATGCGATCATCCTCAATAGCATACTCGCTCCAATGTTTACCTCTCACACCATCACCACAGACGGATCTGATACTTACATTCTACTGATTTCACGGCACCACAGTGAAAAAAGAAAGAGTAGCCGTGCCAATTGGCCTGGATCGGCATGTAATGGTACGGTTTTGTGGCACTAACTTTTCGGCCCGATGGTGGACAAGCGGTTAATGTTGCACTCTCTTCTTGGTTAGGTTCGCTTTCACAAGGCACCATTTGAAAACAGAACAAAACTGTGACCAAATCTCAGACTACATGTGAGCAAGCACCTTATGATTCAGATTGTTTGTGTGCTGTTCCAGGATTTTGCTCATCCATCGATATACCAGTTAAAATTATATACCTGTATTTAAGCGTTTTGACAGCACTGTACATGTACGTGTAGTTACTTTCAGCATGATAAACTTTGAGAAGTTGTGTCTCTATTCATCCTCATTATTTAAAGCATTGATTGTGTTCAAATTAAACGCATTGAACAGTCAATTTATGTTCCTGTTATTATGCATAATCCACATGTTTATATGTGAGATGTTGTGGACAAATTAAAGAACAATATTTTTATGGAGTGTGTTGCTGGTTCTTTGATGTCTGACATCAAATTTCTTTAATTAACTTTTGAAAAACCTGTAGGATGCCGTAAAATAGGCCTACATGTCCTCTCACCTAAAATACTCTTCTGAAGCGAGTCCAAGCTCTCCAGTTACATTGAAGCACAATATTCTACACCCAGGATGCAGATAAGCAGTGTTGCCCTATGTTGGAGCGTCTCTTTTCATTATAAAGTTCCTCCAGGGTAAAAAGCACATTTTATTTTATTTTCTCCCAAAACACTAAATAACATCAAATCTACCACCAGACTTTCCTTAACAACTGATGATTATGCTCCCATACACAGATGAGCTCTTCGTGAAATCTCTTGCGTTTAAATCTTTCCGAACTCCAAGCAAACACTTGATTATATAAAAGAATATATCAGATCAATCACGCAGTGCATCTACATGTACAGACTGATCAATTAATAAAAGAATGGACATGAAGAGCAACTCCATCCTCCACTTCTTCATTGAGCGCAAATATAAAGTATGTCCTTCAGTAATTTGGGTTTTATTGATATCTGGCAAAATTCCAAAATTTGAAACTAAACTTTTTTATTATTATTATTCAGTTTACTAAGTGGAGCCTTGTCTTGAGCTGTCAGCCTCCTCTGGCATTTATGCAGCACCTTTCAAACTCACCTGGGCTATCACTAATGAAAGAAAATAAATCACTTCAGCCTATATGTATTATGCACACTTGAAGTAAAATTGATCAAAACAACTGTTAATTTTATATATTTTTTATATATATATTTTTTTAAGACTCAGCCATCCTTGCTAACTGTGACGGACTGACAATATAATACAAAACTTTACTACTGCTATCACAGGACTGCCTGCTGTTAGCCTACTGTTAATATCGACAGCCAGAAACGGTTCGAGTTCAAATATCGAAAGACTCCAATAAACCAAGTAAAATCGCAAATGTACAGCAGTGCATGTATGAGTTACTGGACACATTTTATTTTGTGATTTGATTAACTTGACCTGTACCGTAGTGCGCTGTATTTTACTGTATTTCACCATGTTTGGCTATTTCAGACCACTTCTCCTGTTTCATTAATGTAAACAGATAAAAAGACAGCAGTCAAAGTGAGATCGGGAGGTAAAATAAAACAAATGGAGCCACTAAAACGTAATTCATAAGATCACAAATGTCTTTGTCATGAGAGGGCCGAGCAGAATGAAGAACAAAGTTGTTCAAATTTGCTGCATGTCTAATGTCTGCAGACAGAGCTCCATTGCCACCCTGCACGATGGCTATATCACATGTGCCAGGATCCACCTTTGGTCAAAGCAAATAGTTAAATTTTCTACTGTATTTTTTATTGTTTGTTTACTTCATTTGAGTTATTTTACTGATTTTATTCATTGTACACACTAATATATGCACATATTGTGTCTATAAAGCAGAATAAACAGATGTGAAAGATCTACAGTTTTGTCAAATTTAACAGTCTGGCTGGGGGGGCACAGTAGTCTAACTGCCCTCCCTCTCGAGCCGACCATGCCTTTAAGGCTGTTTGGAAAGTTTCAAGTGTGATTGCTGTGTTCATAAGTGCCTAAACGAACAGAACTAAAGGAGAAAATGCACCAAATTCCAAAACAAATGCTCCAAACAGTTATGAAGAATCAAGAATGAACACCAACCTCTTTGTTCCTCAGTATCTTCATGTTTCATTCTGCATGACTCTGTAATACTGATATCTTCAATTTCCTCTTTAAATTCCTCTTTAACACACTGCATTTTTGTAATAGTCTGTCAGTAAACTTCAGTTGTTACACTTGCAGTTTTATATACCACCTTCTTTTCTTTCTTCACATGTAGGATGATCTGCCCAAAAAATATATGCATACAAGTCCATTTAACAGACATCAAAAGCTGTTTCAAACAGTCCTGCACCAAATAAACATTTCCATTTTACAGCACAGTTACTCACAAGATCTGGAGAAACAGAGATTAAACAATACAGAAAAGGTACTCAAACGAGTATTAACACATTTAATTATCAACTTACATAAGTGTTCAAAAAAATAACTTTCCTCAATCAAGACTTTAGATGAATTGACAAAATCAGCATGAACATACAACAATACTTGCATCTTCTTCAGTCTTCTCAGTGGCGGGAAGGGGGTGGCCTGTGGTGGCCTGGGCCTGGGCCACCCCTGAAATCTCATTGACTACCCTGTGGCCACCCCAGAACTGATTGGTAGTTCATCATGTTCATCAACACAAGAACGAAGAACCAATAGAAACACCTGTCAATCAAAGATGACATCTCAGGTCATTTGTTGATTTAGAGCCACACTGACCCAGGGTCAGTTTTATATTTCTGACCATTATAGTAGTGGTGGAACTGAAGCTGTGTGAGCTGATCTTTGATCAGTGGGGGAGGGGCAGGCCGCGGGCGGCCAGGCAGGTGCCGCAGGTCGTGGGCAGCGGGTGCCAGGTCTGGAGTATAATGGTCGGTCAGAAGCACGAAGCTGACACGAGCTAGCGTCTTCCTCCAACTTCCAATGAGTTGACGACGTCGATTTGTGGTCAAAAAGAAAGCTGTTATTTGAGAGGTATGTTCATCTAATCTATCGTTTAATTTATCCCGAATTTCCATGTGAATGTGAAAATATTTTTTCATTGTTACAGTAGCTAGGTTAAAGAGTAAGCTAGACCCTACTCCACATTCAGCATGTTATCTTTATATTGACATGAACTATGAAATGCCATGTTTTCTGATTTAATGACGGAGGTGTGTAAAGCGTTTTACAGATGTATATGTTCAATAGCTAAAGTTATATATATGGCTAACCTGTGTGTGAAATGGAAGGGTTTGTGCTGTGACTATACTTTAAATCTTTACATGAGTTATTTATGAGCTCTTTATGTGTATTATTGGTCAGTCAGACCAATAAAATCTTCAAAGTTTTTATACCTTATTTGACATTTTAAATATGCAGAGGCAGGGCAAATTGCACTTAAATGCTGCAAATGATTCGACTAACTATTTTATTTGGTAATATTCAAAGTAATTGAAGCTATCAGAACATGTGGAAAATAAACCTGAGTAGACACTGTAAATAGAGTTTTGTTTTTTACTGTATTCAGAGCTCAATCTGCAATTTTGGGGTTTCCAGACAGACACCTATAAGCCCTCGTAGCCAATTTCACACACTGATTTGTACCCAATTTAACAATATTTCTGCTGGACAGTGCAGTTATAGCTAATAAATGAATGAATAATTGACTGAATGATTGATTGAATTGCGCCTCAATCAGTTATCACCTGTACTTGTATCTTTTTATGATTATACACTATACCTGATGTTATATGCAGATTAATTCTCTACAATGAGAATAGCTCTTAAAAATGTGGAACTGACTTTTCCTAAACAATTACTGATTTAAAAATGGATGTTATGTTAAAATAACTAGAGATTCCCAGAAACTGTAATAGGTTGAACTAGAACAGGAATAGAAAACTGTCAAATGTCAAAACAACAGTCTGATATTGAATACAAACTATTCAGTGAATGCTAACATGAGTTTAAGAATTCATTTATTCTACATGTGTAGATGTTGAAGCAAAGCAATGCGATATTTACACATTTTGATCATGTGCCATTCATAAAGGTTCTCCCGGTATCGCCACCACACACTAGGTCTGTGCCCCATCTTGGCCACCCCAGTAAAAATGTCCTGGATATGCCGCTGCTTCTTCTAGTTCACATTTCTACATAACTCTGTGAAATACTCCGTTTATCACCCTCTGGAGACAAGGATGAGTATTACAAAGATATGATAATTCATATGCATAAAAATACTTTTCCACATTTTTCTGTCCCTAACCTTTGTGGTTCTTTTTTATGACTTCCAAATTACAGCCATCAGATCTAGTGAACTGAATGAAGTTGAACTGACTAGTGAAGACTGAAGTGATACATTAAATAAGAGTTGGCCCTAAAATTTAATTTGCTCAGATGACAGTTTAGGAGAATGCTTTTTTAAATGAGTCTGTAGATTTCCCACATGAAGTGCATTTGAATGGCTTCTCTCCAGTATGCACTCTCTCATATTCTTTCATGATTGATGATGTAATAAAACTCTTTCCACAAAAAGAGCACACGTGAGGCTTCTCCTGTGTTTGAGATATCAGGTGTAAATTGAGCTGTGATGCACACGTAAATTTCTTGCCACCCCGTTCACAGTTAAATGGCTTTAATCCAGAGTGATATTACAGATGAACTGTGAGATGGCTTGCTTGTGTGAAACTCATTCCACGTTGAGAGCAGGTGAAACATTTTTAGTCTCTTGTTCTTCATGTTCTTTTCCTTGAGAAATTCTTTTCAGTCTTTGAACCACTCAAATCTTATTCACAGGTTATGATATGAAATAGTCAACTACATTATGCTGATGTTTCTCATCCATGCCATTCAGTTCTTGACTTTCTTCTATCAAGTAAAAAAAAAAAAAAAAAAAACACAATTAAACCACTATTTAATAGCAGTAAGCAGCAAAGGTCAATTATCTACTTTCTGTGATCTTTTCTATGTTTAATATTAATTCTCTCATGTAGATTCTGGTATTACTATTATTATTATTATAACTGTAATTTTACAGATTCTGTGATTTTCTAACTAGCTGCAAGATTTAGTTAACTGTCTGAAGCTTTGATACCGTAGGGCGTTTTCAGACCTGTTACTCGTTTGATTTGTTCCAAAACAGGGACTTAAATTGTTAATATGTTGCATTTTCTTCTCGGTTTGGTTCGCTTTCACAAGGCAACATTTGAAAAAAGACTAAAACTGTGTTAATAAAAGTCTCATGTCAGCAAGCACCTCATTGGTCAGAATGTTTGTGTGCTGTTCCGGGATTTTGCTCATCCATCAACATACCAGTTAAGGGGTCCTGGGTAGCTCAGCGAGTATTAACACTGACTTCCAACCCTGGAGTCACGAGTACGAATCCAGGGTGTGCTGAGTGACTCCAGCCAGGTCTCCTAAGCAGCCAAATTGGCCCGGTTGCTAGGCAGGGTAGAGTCACATGGGGTAACCTCCTCGTGGTCACGATTAGTGGTTCTCGCTCTCAATGGGGTGTGGTAAGTTGTGCGTGGAACGCGGAGAGTAGCATGGCCCTCCACATGCGGAGTCTCCACTGTGTCATGCACAATGAACGTCGTGATGAGATGCACGGATTGACGATCTCAGAAGCAGAGGCAACTGAGACTTGTCCTCCACCACCCGGATTGAGAAGAGCAACTGTGCCACCACGAGGACCTACTCTAAGTAGTGGGAATTGGGCATTCCAAATTGGGAGAAAGGGGGATAAAAAAAATAAAATAAAAATATACCAGTTAAAATTATATACCTGAAACAAATTTCAACCTATACAAATGAGTATTTTTTGTCATGGTTATGCAAAGCGCTGCCGTCCTACCTGTGTTTGTTCTGCCTCTATTCAAAAGACAGAAGTGATCGTACTAAAGTTACCTCAGGAATTATTAAACAACTCCTATCTTAAATGTGCAATTATATGTAATGTAGTCACCAAAAGGCTATATACACATTTTGATTATCTGTTATAGTGACATGCTGACTTACACACGTCTTCTCCAAAGATCCATCAGGTATGTTTGTGGTTTATATAGGGATATTATTTGGTTCTTTGGTCTGTTGTGTTGGATTGCATTCTCACTACAATCCATTGTTTGTTTGTGATCGTGTTCTCCACGTTGTGACAACGTAGAAATGCAAGTTGCAAGAAGGCTGGGACAACGTTGTGGTGTAGCTTTCATCAAATGCAAGATGACTTTCCAGCCACATTTGTTTATTCCTGATGCCATAGCAACTCATTACTCTTGATTACCCATTATTTCCATCATTTATAACACACAAAGCCTCAAAATAAAATAGCAAATCATGCAATAACTTTTTTAATATTATGCAATATTTTACATTGTTATTTAAAAGTGACGTTAACAGTCAAATATTGAATTACAATAAACATGCCAATTTGGAGAGTAAAAATGCAACACAGGGTCATATCATCGACTTTATTCATACATATTACAATGGTATTGTAATTTTTGTAATTGCACTACCCAAAATTACATATTAGTAAAATTACATTACAAGTATATATTAAACATGCACAGCAGTTTATATTAGGTACAATTAAGAATAATAAAAAAATAAAAAAATGCACAACATTAAATCTAAAATACTGAACTTATTGTCTCCCTATTCTTATTGCCAGCTCAGACAGCCTTGATATGACTGGACAGCTGAAAAAGAGATACATTAGTTTAGTGCTGGCATAATATACTTTCCCATATAATTGCACATTCTGTTAAAGCTTGAGACATTAAACATATTTTATTTAAAATTGTATCAAATTTCAAGTTAATAATTATGCACTTTCTATTTGATTTTAGGTTTTTAATGGGACAGGAGAGAAAGAAGTGATAGGAAATGATAGAGAGAAGAATGGGGAGTAATACCCATCATTTACAGCAGGGGTGCTCACACTTCTATGGAATAAAATCTACTTTTACATGATATTGCATCAAGATCTGCCATACACAATATATATATATACATTGTCACAATACCAACATTTCTGTAGTTGTTAGTGAAATTTGACAGTTCTTGTTACTAGCTTATCACAATAAATTATCACATTAATTAAAGGAATAGTTCACCCAAAAATGAAAATTTGCTGATAATTTACTAACCCTCAGGCCATCCAAGATGTATCTGAGTTTCTTTCTTCATCAAAACAGAATTTAAGATTTTTAGGATTTCATTTCAGGCCTCCTCCTTTAAACAATGCAAGTGAATGTACTCTTCCGTACATCTCTGTGACACGTGTTCATGAGAGGGATGACGTAAGCTTGTTGTTAAGGTCACGCGTGGAGGCGGCGGCAGGAAGACAGAATGAAATGCCACATAGAGCCTAATTACTACTGGTCTTCACTGTATAATGTACTGTATAATACACAGGGTTGAGGAGTAATGGAATACATGTAACAGGATTACGTATTTAAAATACAAAATATAAGTAACTGTATTCCACTACAGTTACAATTTAAATCATTGGTAATTAGAATACAGTTACATTCAAAAAGTATTTTGATTACTGAAGAGATTACTATGCATTTTATTGTCATTTGTTTCATTTAATATTTAGTCCTTTCAGATGGAAAACATTTATACATATAAATGATGCGATCCAAAGTGCATTTGAACAGCAGTGAAACACTTTCTTATGATGTGATACATTCATACGAGCAGACAGAGAAGTAAGTTTGAAGTAAGTTTGGAGCACAAGAAATAGAAATAAACCTTGTGTAAATTGTCAGCTTTACGTTAAGCTAAAATGCTATTTCTAGCCATTTTACATGCACGTTACCAGGTACGATCATATTTTTTTATCAAGAAAATTCACGTTGGATAATAATTTCTTTTTTTCTAGTAAGACCTTTGATATTAGGACAAAAATCATGTTCTTGATAATAATTTTTGTATTGTTTTCCTTTAAAAATATCTAAAAATCCTTAAAACAAGATCAATTTGATTTATCTTGTTTTAGAAACAACACTGCATAAGATATTTAGGTTTTTCAGAGAACGTATTTTTAACATGTGTATTTTGTCTTACTGTACTGGCAGAGTTTATAAAGTCAAAACAAGTGGAAAAAAATCTACCAGTGCTGAAGTAGTAATCCAAAGTATTTAGAATATGTTACTGACCTTGAGTAATCTAATGGAATATGTTACAAATGACATTTTACAGCATGTATTCTGTAATCTGTAGTGGAATACATTTCAAAAGTCACCCTCCCAACCCTGATAATACATAAATACTTTTTAAAGCTAATAAAGTTATCCAGTCAAGAACAGTTTTTTTTTTTTTTCCCATTTTCTTGTTATGGTTTGATTAATATTAACACTTAAGTCCAATATTTTGATACAAATCTGCTTTATTTATTTCAGTTAGTTTCAGAGCCATGAAACTAACTGTAATAAGTTTTTCCAATTATGTTATTATTTTTTATTTCAGTTTACGAAAAAAAAATTGTACATTTAGTTTTGGTCTTCGTTTACGATTATTACCTTGGCCCACACACAAGTGGTACCCATGTCAGAGCATGTGCCAGCCATGTCTCTGACTACTTACTTTTAGGGCTGAAATGATTAGTCGACGTTATCGACAACACAGACAATAAAAATTTGACAACAACATTTTCCATTGTTGAATAGTCGTTTGATCTCATTTTATGCAACATGAGATCATTTGAAATGCTAATGATGACGGGGGATGAGCAGCACTTCAGCTCACTCCTGACTCGAGGAAGAAAACAGCTCACAGTCCAGCAGATGCACTCCAAACAGATTAAGGTGATGTATATCGAAATAAAGAGGAGCCATACCTGACTTTCGCTTGAGCAAAACATGCCTGTCAGAGCATCTAAAAAGGAAACAATCCGGCATTATATCTTTAATGCATTTTTTTATTAAAGTTCAAATAATAAGGAAGCAGTTTGTATAAATAAGCACAAACTCTGAAAATGGCATTTCTCTATGCAGTCAGAGCCGCTTATATGAGTCGCGTGAAAAACAGCACAAGAGTATTTCAAATTTCTCCCGGCTGATATAACGTCTCGTGCCGAGATGCTCATCCCTCGCGCCCGCTTGCTGCAGCTAGATTATAACATGATGCCTCGCAACATAGTAAATCATAATATACTGTATGTCATGGTGTGTATCTTATGAAGAAAATCAGTGGTTTGAGCTCTATTAAGAAGAGAGTTTGTTTTTTGTGAGAGAAAGATGAAACGAAGTGACCAAAAAAAGGTGAGTGTAGTCTTAGCCCATTATACAATGCAAAAAATGTGGTTTTAGATTTTTTTGTTTTTTTACTTTATCCCCTTTTCTCCCAATTTGGAATGCCCAATTCCCACTACTTAGAGTAGGTCCTTGTGGTGGCACAGTTGCTCATCTCAATCCGGGTGGCAGAGGACAAGTTTCAGTCATCTCCGCTCCTGAGACAGTCAATCCATGCACCTTATCACGTGGTTTGCTGTGCATGACACTGCGGAGACTCACAGCATGTGGAGGCTCATGCTACTCTACGTGATCCACGCATGTGTGGGAGACTGGAGAGGGTTAGGGAAAACCGGCTGGTTGATCGGCCCACGGGACTGGGGAAATGGTTTTGGGGTCAGAATTCCCTGTCCCCGCAGAATAGGAACAGGACGAGGGGAAGAAGAGGGGGAGGAAAGAGAGAGAGAAGAAGAAGAGGTCTCGCCGGCCCCCGAATACGCCACCAAATGTTTCTCAGCCAGCTGGATTGCCTCCGATGAACTGCTCCAGTACTACGAGGTCAATGACAGCTTCGGCATCGCTATCCTCTGTCAGCAGCCACCTCCGACAGGCATCACGGAACTATTGAGCGAAGGCAAACGGGCGACTGCATTCGCTGTACGACAGCATATGGAAGCACTGTTGGTGTTTTTCGAGGTTACAGCTGACCCGTTGCAAGATGACCCGCTTCAGGTCCGCGTACTCCAAGACGTTCTCGACCGGAAGTTGTTGGGCCACGAGTTGGGCTTCCCCGGACAGCAATCGGGCTGCCCACTGGGAGTTGGGCCAGCCCCACGCTTCAGCTGCCTGCCCGAAGTGCTTAATGAAAGCCTCTGGATCATCTTGTGTCCCCATCTTCATGAGTGTGATGTGGGGCTGGGCTATGGCTGCGGCCAGGGTTGTGGCTGGAGTACTCCCCTGGTCCATCAAGCTCCGCAATACCTGTCTATCCTCTGCCTGGGCTTGGAGCAGAACCTGTAAACGCCTGTAAAATGTTGGGTCTGGTGGATGTCGGACCCAATTCCCAGGTTTCGGCCCAACTGTGACAGATCTCTTGCTACTTTGGAGGAGGAAGCGGGGGCCAGGTAAACAGTCCACGTAAATCTTTATTTTTCGACTTTTCAGCTTAACACCAAAACAGTTTGCTTTTCAGCACAACATGAATGCACACAGTCAGCTTCGTGTCTTTCTCTCTCCCCTCTGGCAGTCTGGGCACCCTTTGAATCCCTCTTCAGCTCTCACTGTAACACAGAACAGCTGTTAGAGATCATTTCCCACGTGTCAATCCTTACTGTTCTTCCTCTCCCGGCCTCACTCTCCATAGACATCCCTTTCCATGCCCACATCACCACACTGGTCAAAATAACAAAAAAGCCAGCACAATGTCCAGACCTGAACCACATTGTGATCAAGATGAAGATGGACGGCCACAAGCCATCAAGCAAAGCCAAGCTGCTTGAATTTTTGTGCCAGAAGTGGCATAAATTCACCCAACAGCAATGTGAAAGACTGGTAGAGAGCATGCCAAGATGCATGAAAGCTTTGATTGAAAATCAGGGTTATTCCATCAAATACTGATTTCTGAACTCTTCCCAAGTTAAAACACTAGTATTGTGTTTTTTAAAAATGAATACGAACTTGTTTTCTTTACATTATTAGAGGTCTGAAAACACTGCATCTTTTTTGTTATTTTGACCAGTTGTCATTTTCTGCAAATAAATGCTCTAAATGACAGTATTTTTATTTGGAATTTGGGAGAAATGTCAGTATTTAATAGAATAAAACAAAAATGTTAATTTTACTTAAACACATATCTATAATTAGTAAATCCAGATAAACTGATAATTTTGCAGTGGTCTCTTAATTTTTTCCAGAGCTGTATATACTGATGGGCCAAACCATTATGACCACTCACAGGTGAAGCGAATAAGGTTGATCATCTCCTAACATGGCCACATGTCAAGGTCTGAGTAGATTAGATGGGAAGTGAACAATCAGTTCTCATAGTCAACGTGTTAAATGCAGGAGAAATGGACAGGAGTAAAGACCTGAGCTAATTGACAAGGGCCAAACTGTTATGGCCAGACGACTGTGGCACAAGTCACAGAAAATTTTAATAATGGTTACCGGAGGAATGTCACAACACACAGTTCATCGCACCCTGCTGCGTATGGGGCTGCATAGCCACAGATCAGTCAGAGTGCCCATGATGACCCCTGTCGAAAGCGCCTACAATGGGCACGCGAGTGTCGGAACTGGACCTTGTGGAAGAAAGTCGCCTGGTCCAATGAGTCCCATTTTCTTTTACATGCACTGTGGGATGACGACAAGCTGGTGGAAGAAGTGTGATGCTCTGGGCAATGCTCTGCTGGGAAACCCTGGATCCTGCCTTTCATGTGGACATCAATTTGACACGTGCCACCTACCTAAACATTGCTGCAGATAAACCCCGTCATGGCAATAGTATTCCCTGATGGCAATCCAATTGAGCATCTGTGGGATGTGCTGGACCAACAAGTCCGATCCACAGTGGCTCAACCTCGTAACTTACAGGACTTGAAGGATCTGCCGCTAATGTCTTGATGCTAGATACCACAGGACACCTTCAGGTGAGGACCAACAGCATATTAGGCAGGTGGTCACAATGTTTTGGCTCATCAGTGTATATGTGCTTGTTCTTTTGTTATTATATCAATATACATTGCCACTGGTGTGGGATGGGATATAGAATGGGTGGGCATATAGATGCAAAGATAACTGAGGGTTAGAGAATAACAGGAGGATACCCCTTATTAGCATATAATTGTTTGTACTGAGACAGAAACAGAGTTGTTTTTTGGGTTTAGACAATAAGAAATTACTAACCTAACTAAGAAATAATTTGTTTGGTTCAATAAGAACTGTGGGTAACTAATAATCTGGGAGATTCTGTTGTAGTTATTAAAGATCTTTTGTAATTAAAAGATCTGTAGGGCATTCCAGAAAGCCGAGTTAATCAACTCTAAAATAAACCCTGAAGTCAAGTTGATTAAACCACACATTGCTTACTCGTGGATATTGGTAGCAGAATGCCATTAAGTTCACACAACCCTGAAACTCAGTTTATACACATTCACTGACTTCATTTACATGGACACCAAAAAGCAGTTTATTGCGAGAAAGCGGCTTATTGTGAGATCGCAGCATTCCTGTTTACATGCACTGTATAAATGGCATACTCCCACATACAAGGCTCGGTCAGCAAGCAGCTTTCTCTATAGCAACGTAATTTCCCCAGGACGCTTGTGAATATTAACATGGCATCTAAGACTTAACTATTTTATTCTAAGTTGCTTGGCTTTACTTACAGATATTCCAGAGTTGTTGCTGTGTTGGTTAACTTTCCATCGCAACCTCAAGCACAATTGTGCTGCAATAGTGGGGTTTCCCTCTTACGTAAAATTATTACGTAAAATGTAGGAACACACATATTATATATATATATATATATATATACAACCTGTGAAAACCTGTTTAAATTAAACATGATTAAAAAAACCTGTAATAACACTTCTTATCCATTTACATGACCACATAAGCAGCGTTTTCCAGGAGAAAACCAGGGGTGTTAAACCACTTTCCATTAGTTACTGTGAACTCTGAAAGGCATTCTCAGCTGAGTGCCGAATCCACGAGTCGCCATGAGTAAGAAAAGCTCACTTATAAGTTTTAATGACTATGAATGTGGATTATAATATAGTCTTCACCCACAATTGTGAGATTGTCCTTGACCAAAAAAACAAACAAAAACAAAAAACAATATGAGTTAAGTTTATAAATCTATAAAGCTTGACTGTACAGTACTTGTAGAAGCCAAATTCAACATTTATAGTAAACCTCTGTCATCCACAATAGTTGTAAAAGGATAAAATCAATCAATTATTTGATTTCAAATCCATTTGTAACAAAGAAATAAAAGTGAAGCCCAATTTAATTTGACTATATTTTTGGTGATATATTAAAGGGTAATTTTGTAATTTTAATGATAACATCAAATATAGTAGATACCAGTTAAACAAGGTTATTATCATTTATATGCATAAATATCTAATATGCTTTTCCACATTTTTCTGTTTTTTTATGACTTTAAAATTACAGCCACCAGACCTAGTTCACTGACTGAAGTTGAACTGACTAGTGGAGACTGAAGTGTTACAAAGTGTTGACCCTGAAATTAAATTAGCTCACTATGACAGTTTTGGACAACGCTTTTTTAAATGAATCTTCAGACTACGTGATTGGCTGAAACTCTTCCCACAAGAAGTGCATTTGAATGGCTTTTCTCCAGTATGCACTCTCACATGTGTTTTTAGGTTTGATGATGTAATAAAACTCTTTCCACAAAAAGAACACACGTAAGGCTTCTCATTAGTATGAGTTGTCATGTGTCCCTTTAGATGTGATGCCAGTGTAAATTTCTTGCCACACTGATCACAGTTAAATGGCTTTAATCCAGAATGAAAGCGCAGATGAAGTTTGAGATTGCATGCTTGTGTGAAACTCTTTCCACACTGAAGACATGTAAAAGGCTTCTCTCCAGTGTGAATTCTCATGTGACGTTGAAGACTTCCTTTATGTGCAAAACTCTTTCCACACTGAGGACATGTAAAAGGCTTCTCTCCAGTGTGGATTATCATGTGAACATCAAGCGGTCCTTTCTGTGTGAAACTCTTTCCACACCGATGGCACGTGAAAGGCTTCTCTCCAGTGTGAATTCTCATGTGACGCTTAAGATCTCCTTTATGTGCAAAACTCTGTCCACACTGAATGCAGGGGAAAGGCTTCTCCCCAGTGTGAAGTTTTAAGTGAGCGTTAAGGTTTCTTTTTTGTGTGAAACTCTTTCCACAGTGAGAGCAGGTGAAAGAATCTTTGGCTTTTGTTCTTCGAGTTCTTTTTTGTGATAAATTATTTTCAGTCTTCGAGCCACTAACATCTTCACCAGTCAAGAAATTATCAAATTTATTATACTGATAATTCTCCTCCACGTCATTCAGTTCTTGACTTTCCTCTTTCACTTGTATCAGGTCTAAAATGAACATAGAAAATTAAGACAAATGTGAAAAAGAAATACAACTGAACACCTTAAGTATCTGCTTCATGTGAACTTTTATATGCTGAAAGTTAATTCTCTCATGTAGATTCTGGAATTATTTAACTGTAATTTTTACAGATTCTTTGATTTTCTAACAACAGCTGCCAGACTTAGTGAACTGTCTGAAGCTTTGATACCTTAGGGCGTTTTCAGACCTGTTGCTCGTTTGATTTGTTCCAAAACGGGCTAAAATTGTTACAATGTTGCATTTTATTCTTGCAAAGTCAAAATGCGAGCAAGCTGTCACAATGTTTGTGCGCTGTTCTGGGATTTAGCTCATCCATTGATATGCCAGTTAAAATGACTAACATGTCAAAAAAATTGTCAAACTATAACATTTTAGAGTATAGTTTGTGTTTCAGTTTATGTTCCGCTACATTGTACAGAATGCATGTTCCAGTCAGAGGTTGCACTGCAAATAAGCATTTTCAGTCACTCGGATGGATATGAGTTGTAAAATCCGTAATGGTTATTTTTATCTGTCATTAGATAAAAATGGCGGTCATAGAGCTCTCTTTCTCACACACACACACAGCAAAGTCTAAAGCCACATGAAAATGTTTTTATCAGTTGCAAACGCCATCCAACAAGTATCGGTTCTGTCGCTATCCAAAAGATGGAAGCGATCATACTAAAATTACCTCAGGAACTATAAACAACTCCTATTTTAAATTAAACTGTAGTCGCCAAAAAAACTATATCCATGTTTTGACAACAAATTACAGATGTAATCTCCAAAGATCCATCAGGTATGTTTGTGGTTTTTATAGGGATATTGTTTGGATATTGTTGGAAACGCACCAGGTTCCGAAACAAATGCCCCAAACAAGCCAGGTGTGAAAACGGCCTTGATGTCCCTCAACAGTCTTTATGAAGATTTAAGAATGAACACCAACCTCTTTGTTCCTCAGTATCTTCATGTTTAATTCTGCATGATTCTGTAATACTGATGTCTTCATGCTCCTCTTTAAACTCTTCTTTAACACACTTCATTTTTGCAATAGTATGCCAATAAACTTCAATAGTTACACTTGGAGTTGTTCCTCTTAATACACCACCTTTTTTCTTTCTTCACATGTAGGATAATCTACCAAAAAATATATACCAACCATACAAGTCAATTTAATAGACATCAAAAGCTGTTTCAAACCATCCTGCACCAAACAAACATTTCCATTATACAGCACAGTTACTCACAAGAACTGGAGAAACAAACATTTAAGAATTTAAAAAAACTATCCATTTGAGTATTAACACATTTAACTATCAACTTACAAAAGTTTTGAACAAAATAACTTTTCTCAGTCAGTACTTTAGATGGATTGACAAAATCAGCATAAACATACAACAATACTTGCTTGTGCATCTGCTTCACTCTTCTTCTCTCACATTTCAACACAACTCCGTGAAATAGTCCTTATTTATCGCCCCTGTAGGAAGGGATGAATATTGCACCTCTGAGGGAAAAAAAAACATTAACAGGCTTGAGACAGATACTCAAAGCTTCTCTACACAGTGCATGTTTGTGCCATTTAGTGGTAAAAACATTTTTTTAAAAAACAGCACCTTCTGAGGCCTGTTTCACAAAGCTACTTAACTCAGAGTTTCTGGTTGACAAACCCAGATAGAGCCAAACCAGTTTAGATCAGGTTCAAAAGTAATAAATATCTGTTTAAACCTGATTTCATGCTTTACCCTAAAACATGCAAACACAACTGAGCAAGTTTACATGCATGTTCTTACACCGATTAAGCTTAATAAGCTGACCACATGTGTGGTGTAAATGCATTAAATGGCTTTCCTTTATTGGTGTAAGGTCAGAAATGGCTTAGGAATAAACCGGTCTCGGCAACATGGCAATATTGCCTCAACCAATGGCATTAGTTTGGTGCATGCGTCAGGTGTGAGCTCACGTGAGCACAGAGGCAGATTTAACATGGCTACATACTGCTGTGAAAATTGTGCTGCTCCTTGAAAACATATTTCAATATCTGCAATACAGTACTTGTAACATGGAGGAATTTATCGATAACTACATTTATCATAAGATCAATGCTGACATGGAGTCAACAACAGAAAGAGCACTGAATCCGGAAAAAAGGAACAAAAATTGACTCATTTACCAACACAGATGATCTGCTCATTTCTAAAATAAAGGTTAGTGTGCTGGATTTACTAAACAAGAAACTAGACATACCTCGAATTATTCATGAAGAGATTAAGGATTTGCAATCTTGCCTTGACTTTACGTATCAACAAACTGATGACCTTCATAGAGACAATAAAGGACTTCAGACTCTCCTCACATACTGAAAATATTAAAAAAGAAAACAAAGAAATAAAAGAAACAATTCTTGACATCTAAACAAGAAGTATGCGGGGCAATCTCATATTCTCCCGAGTTTTTTTGTAATAATGCCCGAGAATGACTTTGACAGTCCAGAATCCATAATCAAACACTTTCTGCACAACGACCTGAAATTACCCAATGATATTGTAAAAAAAAAAATTACCATCGTGTACACCATCTCGGTGCATGTCTAAAAGAACTTCCACGGCCTATAATTGATTGATTCCAACACTACAAGAAAAAAAGAGCTTGTTAAAAGCAAAGTTTAAGTCCCCGTTTTCTGCTTCCATGACCAAATCCCACAGGAACTTGCCGAACATCAGAAAATACCGTATCCCATCCTCAAGCAACACAGGCTAGCTGGCAGCAGCATTTTACTAAAGGTGGATAAATAATACATAAATGGACAGCTTTTCAAAATCACTCCTTGGTTTTTCTAAACTGAATGAGGAGTCCAGCAATGAAGGTTAGAAAATGCCTCCATATAACTTTAATGTTTGGTGATTGAGCGCAATACTCACCTGTTAAAGCTTAATCCCCCTCAAAAAACCAAGCTCTAGCCACCTCACACACCACTCTATGAGAATTATTTCCAGATCTATGCACCGTGTGAGGTTGTGTTTGGGGTTATTTTTATTTGTAATTCTGTGTTGTAAATAAACTAATGTTACTGGGGAAAATATTGGTAGTAATTCCATTATTGGGGCGATAATAATATTTAGATTTTCCTGGACATTGGCCAAAAATATACCAGCCGCCGATATATCATGCATCCCTAATACTTACTAAAGTTCAGCACTATTTTACATTGGGTAGAAAGTTTTCATTAATAATTTAGATATTAAAAACTATCAGCTGATTAATCGTGTATCGGCCTGTTTTACCAGCTTAGTTACCCATATCAGTGAAACCCACTATTGTTCAACCTCTAGTCCAAAGACATGCCCCAATTCCAAGTTTAAATCTTTCTCCCATAATCTCTTGAGAGTGGTTGAGGCTCCGTCCCACAGACTCTGAATTAACAGGGAGTAATACACTGATGCTTAATGACCTTTTCCTAAAGAAGTAATCACCACTCTCATAGAATCTGCCGCTTTAGGGGAGGTGTATGCTATTCCCAAAAATAGTACAGAGCAAGTGGCGCAGCTGTAGATACCTAAAAAACAGATTTGGGGATCCCAAAATGTTGAACCAAATTTTTAAGGATCTCAACACTACTCTCATATAGATCACAGAGTGTAGTAATCCCCCTCACAATCCACTCTGACCAGCAGAAAGGGGACTTATTAATACGTAGTTTCGGGTTCAGCAATAAGCTCGAGGCAACATTTTAGATAAATATCCGAATTAAACACTCTGGACACTTTTGTCCATACCGAGTGCAAATGCGAGATAACGGGGTGTTATTCAACTTAGATGAATAGAAAGACTTTGCAATGGCAAAATAGGGGCAAGAACTTCCTGTTCAATACAAAACCAGGGAGGGGCTCTTTCAGGTTGAAGCGACCAATGAGCCAAATGTCTGAGACCGTAGTCATAATAATAAAACAAAATCTTGTGTAGGCCTAGCCTGCCTTTGTCAATCAGCCTATGCAGCTTACTGAAATGTTCCAAATGAAAGACTTCGCTATGCTCACAAATTGCTTGAAATAAGAGAGGGGGACATCTATAGGGATTGACTGTAGCAGGTAGTTGAATTTTGGAATACAGTTCATTTTAATAACATTAACCTTCCCAATCATCGATAAATGCAATGAAGCCCACCTGCACACATTGCTCGAAAACCTTTTAATTAAGGGGTCAAAATTAACTTTAACTAAATCAGACAAATTTGCTGGGAATAAAATACCCAAAAACTTAATGCCCTGTTTGAGCTACTGGAAGGCGCCCAGCTGGAAGGCTGTTACTGGGCAGTACGCTGTCAGAGCCAAAGCTTCGGATTTAGACCAATTGACTTTTTATCCTGAGAACTTAGAAAAGGAATTAATAATTCTGTGGAGGCAAGGCATAGATCTAGTAGGGTCAGAGACAAATAATAAAATATCATCTGCGTAAAGCACAAGCTTATACCTTCCGCCATCACCCCTGGAAAATCATCCTCCTTTCTCCTCTTGCGGCTGCTAATGGTTCCAGGGCAAGACAGAACAATAATGGGGAAAGAGGGCAACCCTGCCGGGTGCCCCTATCCTGAGTAAAATAATCTGAAATTAATCCATTTGTTTGTACCGCCGCTACCGGATATAGTAACTTGATCCATCCAATAAAAGTATTCCTGTACATTTCCAAAATCTTAAAAAGATAATCCCATTCTACCATATCAAATACCTTTTCAGCGTCAAGTGAGATGGCAGCAACCAGAGTCTGATCATTCGACACTGACCACATGATACTAATGAAACGCCTAATGTTATCAGAAGAGCTACGGCCCCGAATAAACCTCACCTTATCTATATGTATAAGAGATGTCATAACTTAATCAGTTAGCCAAAATTTTTAACAATATTTTAATGTCTAGCTGGATCAGGGAAATTGGACAGTAACTCTTACACTCGCTTGGGTCTTTGTCCTTTTTAAGAATCAGACTGATCCGGGCTTGTGTCATGGTTGGAGGAAGCTTTCCATTCTTGAATGATTCCGTATAAACTTCTAGCAAAATTGGAGCCAGTTCTGTAGCATAAGATCTAAAACATTCAGCGGCAAAGCCGTCTGGCCCCTGGAGCCTTTAAGCAAAGCCTTAATTACCTCACCAAACTCCTTCAAGGTTATCTCAGAATCAATAGAATATTTTTGCTCAGCCGACAGTTTAGGAAGTTCTAATAGTTCCACAAAGTTTCTAATATCCTCTTCAGTAGGCAAAGATGTGGAACTATAAAGATCAAGATAGAATTCTTTAAAAGAATTATTAATATCAGTGGCCGAGGTAAATATTTCACCACTACCAGATTTCACTGAGGGAATGGTAGAAAAAGACTCTCTTGGTTTTATACATCTAGCCAGGTGTTTCCCTGCTTTGTCCCCCGACTCAAAGTGTGACTGTCTTGCCCTGAATAGCCAAAATTCCACCTTCCGTGACAAAATAGTATTATATCTGTATTTCAATCGGGTAAATTCTCTGAGGCCATTAGACGACATTCGGCGCTTCAGCTCTGCCTCTGCGCTTTTAATATTCCCTTCCAATTCAACGAGTTCTTGCGCTTTGGATTTTTTGGTAAAAGCGGCATACTATATGATCCGGCCCCTAAGAACTGCCTTAAATGCCTCCCAAACCTTGGCCACAGAGGATACTGAGGACCAGTTGGTCTCCATATAGACACTGATTTGAGCCTTTAGCATTTGTTGGAATTCAGGATATTGCAAGAGGGATACATTAAAGTGCCAACTATATGATTTCCTTTTCTTGATATGTGGCAACACCTCTAACACACTAGGGCATGATCTGAGACTAAAATGTTTCCAACTGATGAAATGAGGGACTTAGATATAAATTAAAAAAAATCTATTCTTGAGTAAATCTTATGGACTGTTGAAAAAATGTATAGTCCCTACCAGATGGGTTCAAAAGTCTCCAAATATCTGTAAGACCAAGATTTTTTACATATCCTGTGAAGTGTCAATGTTGCTCTAGGGGGCTTGTACACTTTTGCTTCACTATGATCAAGGACTGAGCCCACCAAAATATTAAAGTCTCCTCCCAATATTATATCACGAGGGGTGCCAGTGGCTTGCAACATCCCTTCAAGATCTATTCAAAAGCACTGATCATCTACGTTAGGTGCATAAATATTAGCCAAAATAAGACTTTGTCCCTGAATTTCAGCTAAAACAATAATTCTATAATAACTCTTCCTAATTTATCTTTACTCTGTTTGAGACATTTGAATTGTAGATGTTTACTTAGTGTAATGACTCCCCTTCTCTTAAGCCAACACTATAAAAATATTCAGCTTCCTGTGGAGAAAGGTGCGTTTCTTGAAGAAACACTACATCATATTTCTTATGCTTAAGAGAAATAACCTTCTTTCTTTTTATGGGGTGCCCCAACCCATTCATATTCCACGTGGAGAGACAATCCACTCATATTAACATTTTACATTTTGACATATAAGACAAAATAGACTGTGTGTCAAAGACAAGATTATAAAGACCACATTCCAACATTAATGCGACAATCAAACCCCAAACATCCCCTAGAAAAAAAAACAACAAAAACATGCACATTAACCCCGTGCACGACAGCACCAACTGGCGTCCATCCTTCCAAACTCAAACAGTCCATGCACGCCTACGAGAGCCCCCGCGACAACCCTGCCATCGGATTGCTCAAGTCCGATGTTTCTATACACATTTTGTGAGACAGAATTACACAGCAAAAGATAATCTATAAAACAAACTCCAGCCAATAGGCAGAATAAACACAAAGAGTGTGTAGCTTCATCCATAAAACTGTCCTGAAGGTGTGTTATTCTACAAATAAACTCCAGCCGCTAGGCAGAACCAGCACAAAAAGAATGCGCAGATTCTTCAAACAGTCAAACGAATGTTCAGTGAGCCGGTCCACTCGGCTGCAACATGAGACAAGCAAATTACTTACTCCAATGACTTTGCAAGAAATACTCCACAAAATAAACTCCAGTCGATAGGCAGAATAAGCACAAAGAGGGTGTAGATTCATCCACAAAACTGTCCCGAAGGTGTGTCGCTCTACAAAATAAACTCCAGCCGCTAGGCGGAACCAGCACAAAAAGAGCATGCAGAATCTTCAAACATTCAAGCGAATGTTCAGTGAGCCGACCACTCGGCTGCAATGCGAGTACCACAAGATGACTTACTCCATTGACTTTATGAAGGACATCGCTTGCGGTAGGCATGTGACTGCTTTACGGCCATCCTTAGCATCTATTCTCAATTTGACTGGGAATATCAGTGCAAAAGCGACCTTCCGTTGATGTAAAAGTTTCTTGCATTCCTTGAATCGATCACGTTTCTCTTTTGTCGATTTCGCAAAGTCTGGGAACAAGAAAATGCTGTGGTTCTTCCAACAAAGCCTTCTTTTACTCCTCGCCTCACGTAACACAAGATTTTTATCGGATGATCTCAGAAATTTGACCAGAATTGATCGGGGCCTGTCTCCCTCAGCGGATCGCTGAGCCGGAACCCTGTGATCTTGCTCGATTTCCATTTTATGGCCTGCTATGTCTAGCAGGCTCGGAAAGAGCCCATCCAGGAATTCCACCATAACCCGTCCCTCCACTCCCTCTGGGACTCCCACGATACGGACGTTATTCCGCCAGCTACGGTTTTTCATGTCCTCCAACTTCTCCCAGATACACTCCAAATCCACCTTGGTTGCTAGCGGATTAGCAGATAATCCTCTCCGATGACTCCACATCAGTAAATTTCACCTCCATGGCAGTGATCGGTTGACGTATCACAGCAAGATCCTCCAAGTCAGCAATGACCTTCGTCAGCATTGCCGATATGTTCAACATCTCTCACCGCATTTCCCGCATCTCTCCCACCAAATTGACTCCCGGGCCCGCAGCCTGTTCAGGGGTGTCAGCTTGAGCACGTAAGTGTCTTTTAATGTCTCCAGAGCCTGAGGATTTTGAATTCTTTGACATATTGTCCTCCTAGAACAGTAATGGAACAGTGTGTATCGAATCTCACCGGTCAATGTGATAAAAAGTATTAAAATTAGCAAAGTGTGCAGAGCTCGCTGTTCAAACGTCCGATCCTCGCCTTGCATCACGTACAGAGGTGAGTTATGTGCTTTTTAATATTTACAGGGGAAAGCTGCAAGAACCTTTCTTGCCAGTTCTGAGTGGAAGTATCAACAATTTGGCAATTCGTTCCTGAAACCTGTGCATCAATCTACCAGGTTTTAAAGGTGCACTCAGTAATTCTAATCCAATACACTTTTTGTCAAATTCTGCAAATATCTCCTCACAGTCTATTAGCTGTACATTCTGTGGGTGGGCTGAAAAAAAAATCTTGTATTTGTACACAGCCCTGGCCCTGTAAATGTGACAAAAAAGTGGATCAGACCCATCCACACAACACTACTCCAGCCAATCAGCAACAGGGGGTGGTTCTTACACGTGCACAGGATGGGGGGTGGGGGCAGAGCGAGAGGGACATTCATAAGAAGAGTGACGGCAAATCTCGCTGATGCGAACTTTCTAAAATCCAAGGAGGACAAATGGCTGAGAAACAGACCAAGAGAAAAAGGTCAGATGAATATAAACTAAAAAAGAAGGATTATGATAAGTCAAGGGCTAGGAGACGCATCAGCATCTGCAAGGCATTTCTGCAATGGAGAGACTTCTGAGAGGTAAAAGGCCTTAAGACAGATGCAGAAGTTGCTCTTTTTCTGGATAACAAAAATTTTGCTATGTTTCACAGAACCCATATATGCTGTTGTTGTGATGTTAGATTTAGTAGCAGGAGAGTTGTAAGTGTCTGGAGCTGATGTGCAAAAAACCGTCTCGCGTGCATGAATTTGGGGGGCGGAGCTTCCAAAGGAGCACTGAAGGGAAGGGGTGTGTTTGTTTTGGCAGTTGAGTTCAAATAGCAACAGTGTTTCTCAGGAATCGCTGAGTGCACCTTTAAAAGAGAAATACCAGAAGGTATGTGTGTTATATCTGTTTTCTTTTTTTTTTTATATACTTTGAAGTTTAAATTGCAGTTTGTAGGCATTTGGACAGCGACACATGGCCACATGACCACAAATTATCAAGGGTCTGACATACGAAATTAGCTGACATATGAAACTAGCCTTCATGTGTTTTAGATTTATTTTCTTGTTTTTCAGTGCCTGGACACAGTGGAAGAGTGGCAGCAAGTAGCCGATGGATTCCAGGCTCAGTGGAACTTCCCAAACTGCCTGGGTGCTCTGTATGGGAAACACATCAACATTTGCCCCCCACCAGGAACTGGATCAACATTCTATAACTACAAGCATACATTTTCCATAGTTCTAATGGCACTGGTTGACAGCAGTTACAGATTCCTGTACGTAGATGTAGGTTGCAATTGGCGGATTTCAGATTTGGTGGATGCTCACTGCAAGACGCCCTGGAGAACAGAACATCCAACATCCCTGTCCCTGCACCACTTCCTGCTTCTGACCGGCTGGCTCCTTATTGCATTGTGGCAGATGAGGGTTTTCCTTTGAAGGAGTACCTCATGAAGCCATATCCAAACCGCAGGATATCTGTAGAGCAACGCATCTTCAATTACAGGCTGTCGCAAGCTCGGAGGGTGGTAGAAAATGCTTTTGGCATCGAACCGTTTTCGAGTCTTTCAAGACACTGCCAAAGTGGAGGACATTGTTTGGCTTGCTGTGCTCTGCACAACTTCCTGTGGACCGAGTGTTGCGAGCTATACATTGTGGGAATTGACCAGGAAGGACCGGATCATGACAGTGTCCCAGGAAGGTGGAGACAAGACCCTGACCTATGGCAGGCCTCCCTGTCACACACAACCAATGCTACAACACGAGCCAAACAGCTCAGGGATGAACTATGCCATTACTTTAATTCTGACATTGGTGCGGTGCCTTTTCAGTGGTGCAAAATATAGGAAATGTGTAAAATACTGACAAACTTGTTGGTTTCCAGAAGTTGGCCTTGGTTTCATTTCTATGGCTGTAGTTTGAAATTGCAAAATAAAGTTTTGCATTTTTCATTATACCATTTTGTGTTCACTCTTGACAAAGAAGTGCGAGTGCAAGTACCCTTTACCAAAAGTCAAAATGTTTTATTATCAAATGTGCAGTACAATGGGCAATTAAATTCTTATAAGGCACAGACATATAAAAAAAAATTATATATATAAAAAAAATGTAGGTAGGTAAAATATAAGTCTGCAGGAATTATTTACATTTACATATATCTGTTACAACTTTGTTGCCACATGTAAAATTACAGATGTGTAAACTGTCTGTCAGAGGCCCATTGAATACTTGGAGATGCAGTTGTCCACCTTGTGCTGGAAATGTGACAGTAAATGTGGGGGCAACTTCTGCATTCTGTGTTCAATGTTTTTGCAGTAGGCAGAGATGGCATCGTTGTGGTCTTCCTGAGAAGCTAAACTTTCCAGGGTTTTACCAATGGTGCGCATCATGTATGCTGACTCCTCACTGGCGGACTCATCCAGCATCTTACTGCGCTTCACCCGAGGCCTCGGAGTGCTTGACTGGCAGGAGGTGCAAAGGATCCTCTCTGATGGCTGTGGACTCTGCTCCACAGATGGTGGATTCTGTTAGGGGAGTACTGGGCCTTGGCTCACGCTCAAAGAAGCTGGGCTCTTCAGGGGTGCTGGTCCAGGTGTCACTGTTGGTGCCATCTGAGGGTGAATAGGAATCATCAGCAGCCGAAGGTTCCTTAAAATAAAAATAAATTCACAATGAGTGGGATTTAATACCATGGATTCTTACAACTTTTCACCAAGCATTCATAACAATAACAGGGCATTGTTAAAACAGTATCCTGAAAATTGGTCTCCATTTGTTTGGGGTGTGGTCAGGGGTGAAATGCCTGGTGTGAATAAGCTTCCCTCACAGCGTAGACAAATTGATATTATAATGGCTTTATACAGATGCACATCGTGGCACATTGTGGAAGATAATGAGAGAGTGAGACCAAGTTAACGTATGAAAGGCTACATTTGAATAGAGGGGTAGAAACACCCACCTGGACAATCAGTGGCCACTTCTTGCAAATTTGTATTTACATTTTTGTCATGTAGCAGATGTTTTTATCCAAAGCGACTTACAATATGTAAATGAAAGCAGCAAGAAACAATGTTTTCTTTATTAACAACAGTTAATTTACCCTGATAGTTAGGTTGGAAGTGGTCTCGTTCCTTTTTGTGTGGGGTTCTAAAAACTGTAGCCGGGTCAGGATCCATTGCTGCCTTCCAGTCTTCTGTGCTCCAAAACTTCCTGAGGGTGCAAGTTTCTTGTACCGTATATACTGTGTTCGCAGAGAATCCCACCTCTTTCTGAGCTCTTTCTCTGAAAGACAAAGTCAAGTTTTGTTAGCATTGTGTTAGCAGGTCAAATTCATGTCTATATGCAGTGCCAACAAAGGTTATTTTTGCTCTTCTCGTTACGGATTTAAGATGCTGGCACGTAATAACAAAACTGCCTGTTCCATAACCGAAATAAGCCTGGCTTATTTTGGTAAACAGAATAAACAAAATGATATTTACCATGTACTAGTGAACAATAAAACAAACAATTATGAACAGTTTCTGCTTAAGAGCACAATAGCCAAAAAATGAAATCTTACCTGATATAACAAGTTTGTTTTCGATCTCACGCCAGAGTTCTGCTTTCACCACTTGGTTGGCATAACATTTTTCTGTAATGCCGTACAGAGCTGGCCTCTCCTGAATCATGTTGATCAGTTGGTCTTCAGTTTCTTCATTCCAGACGGCCATGTCATTATGAAAATATTCGCGTATTGGAATGCTCAGATGAGATGAAGATGAAAAATTATAAGAGCCTTCTGTGTGTGTGCCCTCTTGACTTCGTCGTTTGCTTGCTTTCGTCACTTCCGTTTTTCTTCTTGTGCACTCGTTCACTAAGCTGAACAGCCAATCAGATTAATCTGTCTCACCGACGGGCTCCGCCGCCGATTTAACATGCTCAATCGGCTGAAAAGCTGCTGACGGGGGTCCGACTATTGCCAACGGTGCGGAACACACCACAAAAACTAGGCCGACGGATGCTCAACGACGGCCCGACATTGGCCGACCATCGGCTTGGTGTTTCAAGGCCTTTAGAGAAGGCCGTGAAATAGAATGGAATGGGTTGTGCTGAGATATACAGAAACAGGTATGTTTTTTTTTCATATAAGAAAATACTAACCTAACTAAGAAATAAAAATGTGTTTGGTTCAATAAGAACTGTGGATAACTGATCATCTGGGATATTCTGTTGTACAGTTGTCTTCTGGCCATAATTAAAAGATCTGTAGGCTATTTCAGAAAGCAGAGTTAATCAACTCTGACATAAACCCTGAACTCAACTTGATTATACCACACATTGCTCACTCATGGTTACTGGTACCAGATTGCCAGTTTGGATTTAGTTCACTCAACCCTGAGTTTGAAACTCAGCTTATATTTGTTTATGGTAAACTCAAAGGCATTCTCAGAAGAGCTCAGAATCCACAAGTCACCATGGATTAATAAGAATAGCGTGCTTATACATTTTAATGAATATGAACGAGGATTATAAAAGCAGTCTTCACCAGCAATAGTGAAGGGACTGCAACGGTTTAGGAGTGAGAGTGTCCTTAACAAAAACACACTTAAATCAATGTGTGAGATTTAAGTACATAAAACTATAAAGATTTACCATACAATGCTTGTAGAAGCCTAATTCAACATTTAACCTTCTGAGATTTGTTTTAATCAAATTGTTAATTATGTTTCCAGGAGTGTTGGTAATTCATGTTTATGAGATGTTAGAGACTTTCCAGCTGATTTTCTGTAAAGCTGCTTTGGAACAATGTGTATTAGGAAAAGCACAAATAAATAAAAAATAAACAAATAAAAATGACTTGAAAATATGTTGCAATGCATTTTACAATACAAAATATTTTGTACACACAGAAATGACCTTAATTATGATTCAAAGTAATGGCCAGCATCATCCAATCATTGCCAATCATGTTAAAATAAAACTATATACTGTATATAAATTGTGGATCTATGAACTGATTACCATTATCCCATGCCAAAGATGTTGAGTGGTCCAAACATCAGCTGCAGCCTGAAACTGAACTTTACCAGATGTTTGCAGTGAATGCACTTAGCTGCATAGGAAAGCTACAGGATGCTCCCTTGCTCCTAATTTAGTGGATGACTTAACCTCAAGTGTGCTTTCTGCCTGCGCTTATCTCAGAACAATTCGAAATGCACCTCATTTTCACCTGAACTCCACATAAAGCAACATTTTTCTGCTTTTGGTTGAACCCACTGATTCTCAAAGACAGTAAATATAGGATTATATAGGTAAAATATAGGTTATGATCATTTACATGGATAAATATGCTTTTCCACATTTTTCTGTCCCTAACCTTTGTGGTTCTTTTTCAATGACTTTCAATGTACAGCCATCTAGGCCCATATTCACAAAAAATCTTAAGGTTAAAAGTATCTGCTAACGTGGAAATTTAGGAGCAAATCTTAAAAATTAGGGCCGCGTGACTTCTAATTTTAATCTAAGAGGAATTCATGAAGCATTTTAACGCTAAAAGTCGCTCCTAAACTCACGACAGCTTAGAAGTTGTCCTGAGGACTCCTAAATCTCCAAGAATGACTCAAAAACGATTTGAAACATGCCTGCTGTCGTCAATCTACATTAAAAACAATGTTTTAGAATATTATTATGACATTAACTTTTTAAAAAGGTATCGCCTGAATCGTGAGGGTGTTTTCGTAAGGGCTCCCTTGATACAGTAGAAGATGGGATGCACGCTTGTTTCATTGCATCAACACAGGATGGAGTGTGACAACCAAATGTCTGTCTGTCTATCTATCCATCTATCTATCTGTCAGTCTGTCCTGACAAATAGTGCATGCCAGTCTATCAATCTTTTGGGGCGATTTAAAAGAGCACGCACATAAAACGTGACGTCATCTATAGCAGCGAGGTCAACTCCGCCATACTCTTAGGATTTTCTTAATAAAAATTGCTCTTAGCAGTTTTGTGAAAGGTAGGTTTTAAGCAAAAACTCCTAGCTAGTAACTCATTGAAGAACTCCTAGTAGTAAGATAAAAATCTTTGTAAACATGGGCCCAGATGTAATACACTGACTGAAGTTGACTAGTGGAGACTGAAGTGTTACATTAAATAAGAGTTGGCCCTAAAATTTTATTTGCTCACTATAGCCTAGTTTTCATCCACTTTTCACGCTATTTTGTTATCGACAAAGTGAAAATGCCTAAAAAAACCATGTGCGAAGTTTGCCGTCTTCTGCCTGTTTCCATTCAAATGGCCTTTTATCGATAAAAAAATGGTGTGCGTGATGTCATGCCTAAAGAAACACTGTCGCATAAGTTTTGGTTTAGCGCAAAAGAAATCTGCCCTGAAGCCGTTTCCATACAGAAATGTGTGTTTATCGCTAATTGTGTACCTTTCGCCTCCCAGATGTCCCTAATGTTTTTTCCTCCAAAGTTTTGGTAAATTGGGGAGAGTATTGAGACAATTCATTGAAATAAGCCAGCTTACTGTCATTTTAATTTCACAAATAAATGCAATCAGATGATGAGGAATTGCAATCAAAAGAGAACAGTTGCCCTTCTGATAGGACTGTAATATTGGTCCTGGTGTTGCACCTATCTCAGGTTGCCACCGGTTCCAACCAGAAAGTGAATCGTCATGGCCCTGTTCAAGCTGGCAACCTGCACCAAGTAATGGGGAAACTTTCAGTCTTATAAGGACCATCCATCCATGTGTATATGCTGTGTGCACAGCTATTAAAGAAAAACTGATGCTGTGTAATTTCAGGGTTTACACTGATACATTCCTGATATTCAATAGGCTATTTTGAACAATCATCTAATCTAATGCATCAGGACTGCATTATGTCCCGCATATTTGTCCAGCTTTTAACGACCAACTGAACTTGATTATTTAAAATTGATTTTAGCGTCATAATGCAATTTACTCAGTAAATGCGATCTGAGGTAAAGAGGGTTAGATTTAAAATACTGAAACGTTTTAAAATGTTCAAAAGCTCGTTTTCTGAAAGTGAACTCAGCATTGGACAAATAGTTCAGATAGTTTATAGTCTTGAAAAGTGTAGAACATTCTGAGAATGTTATTCAGCCGACTTTATTCATCTACAGAACAGGGTAAGGCTAATTTAAGCTTGTGTAAAGGCAAGTATATAGGCCTAACAATATAATTTTTTCATTTGGTAATTAATTTTAATGAATTTTGCCAGCATTTTTTCTAAAGCTAAACAATTTTATAAAATTGGGCTGTTGGTGTTTCAAAAAAAGCACACTGAAGCTTTTCTTCTAGTATTGTGAATTTATTTTTCATTTAAAACATCTTTGTGCACAGAAATGATATGTTTTTTGTATTGTGGGTTAATTCCATGACTGCTCTCTATTATTTTGAATAGTGTGGAAAAGCAACTTTAATAAATAAACGGATGGCTACCGCGATTAATCGCAAACAGTAGCCATTCATTTGTTCTCCGTGCACTTGTCAATGTGCATGTCTTGATACGAGATATTTGTGTTGGCACTCCTGGAAGTGTCATGTTTGCAGTCATCGGATCTTTATGCCATTAAGATCAATCCATAATCACGTACAATAAATGGACTTTTATGGATGTATACCTTGTCGTCATGATTGACACAGGCTAACCATTGGGGTCAATTCTGTCATGTGACACTACATTTTTGCATTAATGCCAATTTTCTCGACAAAGTGTTTCCAAACCAGGTTTTCACGACATTTGATGTATCGACATAGAATTTATGCACCAGAGTTAAACGGAAAAATATTATGTCGACATTTGTGAAATTTTAGCGATAATTTGCATTTCCATCAGCTTTATTTTAATGCGCTAAAACTATTTTCCGCAAAAAATCCTTGGATGGAAACTTAGTTACTGACAGTTTTGGAGAATGCTTTTTTAAATGAGTCTGTAGATTACTTGATGTGCTGAAACTCTTCTCACATGAAGTGCATTTGAATGGCTTCTCTCCAGTATGCACTCTTGCATGTGTTTTCAGGTTTCCTGAGCGAGCGAAACTCTTTCCACAAAAAGAACACACATGAGGCTTCTCATTAGTATGAGTTGTCATGTGTCCCTTTAGATGTGATGCCAGTGTAAATTTCTTGCCACACTGGTCACAGTTAAATGGCTTTAATCCAGAATGAACTCCAAGATGATGTTTCAGATCGCATGCTTGTGTGAAACTCTTTCCACATTGAAGACATGTAAAAGGCTTTTCTCCAGTGTGAATTCTCATGTGACGCTGAAGACTTCCTTTATGTGCAAAACTCTTTCCACATTGAGGACATGTAAAAGGCTTCTCTCCAGTGTGGATTATCATGTGAACATCAAGCGGTCCTTTCTGTGTGAAACTCTTTCCACACCGATGGCACGTGAAAGGCTTCTCTCCAGTGTGAATTCTCATGTGACGCTTAAGATCTCCTTTATGTGCAAAACTCTGTCCACACTGAATGCAGGGGAAAGGCTTCTCCCCAGTGTGAAGTTTTAAGTGAGCGTTAAGGTTTCTTTTTTGTGTGAAACTCTTTCCACAGTGAGAGCAGATGAAAGAATCTTTGGCTTTTGTTCTTCGAGTTCTTTTTTGTGATAAATTATTTTCAGTCTTCGAGCCACTAACATCTTCACCAGTCAAGAAATTATCAAATTTATGATACTGATATTTCTCCTCCACGTCATTCAGTTCTTGACTTTCCTCTTTCACTTGTATCAGGTCTAAAATGAACATAGAAAATTAAGACAAATGTGAAAAAGAAATACAACTGAACACCTTAAGTATCTGCTTCATGTGAACTTTTATATGCTGAAAGTTAATTCTCTCATGTAGATTCTGGAATTATTTAACTGTAATTTTTACAGATTCTTTGATTTTCTAACAACAGCTGCCAGACTTAGTGAACTGTCTGAAGCTTTGATACCTTAGGGCGTTTTCAGACCTGTTGCTCGTTTGATTTGTTCCAAACATGAAAATGTTTTTATCAGTTGCAAACGCCATCCAACAAGTATCGGTTCTGTCGCTATCCAAAAGATGGAAGCGATCATACTAAAATTACCTCAGGAACTATAAACAACTCCTATTTTAAATTAAACTGTAGTCGCCAAAAAAACTATATCCATGTTTTGACAACAAATTACAGATGTAATCTCCAAAGATCCATCAGGTATGTTTGTGGTTTTTATAGGGATATTGTTTGGATATTGTTGGAAACGCACCAGGTTCCGAAACAAATGCCCCAAACAAGCCAGGTGTGAAAACGGCCTTGATGTCCCTCAAGAGCCTTTATGAAGAATTAAGAATGAACACCAACCTCTTTGTTCCTCAGTATCTTCATGTTTAATTCTGCATGATTCTGTAATACTGATGTCTTCACTCTCCTCTTTAAACTCTTCTTTAACACACTTCATTTTTGCAATAGTATGCCAATAAACTTCAATAGTTACACTTGGAGTTGTTCCTCTTTATACACCACCTTTTTTCTTTCTTCACATGTAGGATGATCTACCAAAAAATATATACCAACCATACAAGTCAATTTAACAGACATCAAAAGCTGTTTCAAACCATCCTGCACCAAACAAACATTTCCATTATACAGCACAGTTACTCACAAGATCTGGAGAAACAAACATTGAAGAATTAAAAAAAAAAAAAAAAGTATCCATATGAGTATTAACACATTTAATTATCAACTTACAAAAGTTTTGAACAAAATAACTTTTCTCAGTCAGTACTTTAGATGGATTGACAAAATCAGCATGAACATACAACAATACTTGCTTGTGCAGCTGCTTCACTCTTCTTCTCTCACATTTCAACACAACTCCGTGAAATAGTCCTTATTTATCGCCCCTGGAGGAAGGGATGAATATTGCACCTCTGAGGGAAAAAAAAACATTAACAGGCTTGAGACAGTTACTCAAAGCTTCTCTACACAGTGCATGTTTGTGCCATTTAGTGGTACAAACATAAAGAGGCCCGTTTCACAAAGCTACTTAAAAGAGTTTCAGGTTGACAAAACCAGACTAAGCCAAACCAGTTTAGATTAGGTTCAAAAGTAATAAATGTCTGTTTAAACCTGAGTTCATGCTTGACCCTAAAACACGCAAACACAACTGAGCAAGTTTACATGCATATTCTTACACCGATTAAGCTTAATAAGCTGACCACATGTGTGGTGTAAATGCATTAAATGGCTTTCCTTTATTGGTGTAAGGTCAGAAATGACTTAGGAATAAACCGGTCTCAGCAACATGGCAATATTGGCTCAACCAATGGCATTAGTTTGGTGCATGCGTCAGGTGTGAGCTCACGTGAGCACAGAGGCAGATTTAACATGGCTACATACTGCTGTGAAAATTGTGCTGCTCCTTGAAAACATATTTCAATATCTGCAATACAGTACTTGTAACATGGAGGAATTTATCGATAACTACTTTTATTACAAGATAAATGCTGACATGGAGTCAACAACAGAAAGAGCACTGAATCTGGAAAAAAGGAAAAAAATTGACACATATAACGACACAGATGATCTGCTCATTTCTGAAATAAAGGTTTGGTGTGCTGGATTTAATAAACAAGAAACTAGACATACCTCAAATTATTCATGAAGTGATTAAGGATTTGCGATCTTGCCTTGACTTTACGTATCAACAAACTGATGACCTTCATAGAGACAATAAAGGACTTCAGACTTCACTCTCCTCGCATACTGAAAATATTAAAAAAGAAAACAAAGAAATGAAAGAAATAATTCTTGACATCCAAACAAGAAGAATGCGGGGACAGTCTCATATTCTTGGAAATGCCCGAGAATGACTTTGATAGTCCAGAATCAAACACTTTCTGCACAACGACCTGATGTTACCCATTGATACTGTAAAAAAAAAATGACCATCGTGTACACCATCTCGGTGCACATCTGAAAGAATATCCACAGCTTATACTTGATCAATTCCAACACTACAAGAAAAAAGAGCTTGTTAAAAGCAAAGGAAGGGAACTTTAAGTCCCCATTTTCTGCTTCCACGAACAAAATCCCACAGGAGCTTGCCGAACATCAGAAAATACCGTATCCCGTCCTCAAGCAACACAGGCTAGCTGGCAGCAGCATTTTACTAAAGGTGGATAAATAATACATAAATGGACAGCTTTTCAAAATCACTCCTTGGTTTTTCTAAACTGAATGAGGAGTCCAGCAATGAAGGTTAGAAAATGCCTCCATATAACTTTAATGTTTGGTGATTGAGCGCAATACTCACCTGTTAAAGCTTAATCCCCCTCAAAAAACCAAGCTCTAGCCACCTCACACCACTCTATGAGAATTATTTCCAGATCTATGCACTGTGTGAGGTTGTGTTTGGGGTTATTTTTATTTGTAATTCTGTGTTGTAAATAAACTAATGTTACTGGGGAAAATATTGGTAGTAATTCCATTATTTGGGCAATAATAATATTTAGATTTTCCTGGATATTGGCCAATAATATACCAGCTGCTGATATATCATGCATCCCTAATACTTACTAAAGTTCAGCACTATTTTACATTGAATAGAAAGTTTTCATGAATAATTTAGATATTAAAAACTATCGGCTGATTAATCGTTTATCAGCCTGTTTTCCCACCTTAGTTATCCGTATCGGCGAAATCCACTATCGTTCAACCTCTAGTCCAAAGATATGCCAGTCAATTATTCTTGGAAAAAAATGACCAGTATTGGTCTATTCTATGGTTAAAATGTCCATTCTGTTTTTATATTTTTAAAAATGTCCATGGTAAATCCCCCGAATCTCCATAGATGATTACTAATATCTGTTTGGTCTACTAACGTTCCATTTGTTATGCATGTAAAATAAAGTTAAAAATGTCTGAATGTACTCAAACACAAACATTGTTGATCAATCTTTTAATGTCTTTAATGTAGACAACCTTTAGTAGCTAAATGACCAGAATATGCCACTGGAAACAACTAGTGAAACATAAAAAAAAAATCTCATGCAATCGATAATTTCTCTTGGCCCACCCACCCAAAGGTTTCTGTCTACACTACTAGATGATAAAAATGATGAAAACAAGCAACTGGTCATATATAATCCAAATAACCATCAAGAATAAGTCTCCAATAGGCCAGTCATACACACAAAAAAGTCCCTATACAAACCATACAAACATTAAGTCAAACATCTCAGTTCAATAGTTCAAATGGTCTTTACCATACATCAAAAACTGTTTGAAACAATCCTGCAACCCAACAAAAATTCTCATTCCGCAGCAGTTACTAACAAGATCTGGAGAAACAAACAATAAAAAAATAAAAAAATTGCCTGTACAACAGTCCCGATTTTACAAGCCGTGTCCTGCTTGTCCCGATAATCAGTCTAAGCCTAATATTTAAAAAAAACATTTATCATTGCTGTGATTCGTGCTTTATTCTGTAATGAGAAACTTGTGATGAATAATGAGAGAATCGTTCAATCTCTCAGTCTCAGAATCAGCAGGGCGTTTTCCACTAAACTTTCCCCTCATCACCCCCTACCACATTTCCTGTTGTCTGTCAGCCCATAAGAAAAGTTCTCAACTGCTAGAAGCCAAAAACCAGGGAGGGATGATAATAGTTAAACAGCACAGGTGAAGGTAATCAAGTAACAGAAAATGTGTCCCCTTCCTAAAAACCTATGACATAATGTCAGCAAAACTGCAACCCTGTATCAACAAGCCATGTGATGTCATAAACCCTATTCGGATGAGATTAGTTTTATATGGGGATGTGGGGCAATGTAATAATTACCAGAGCTTCTCATTGATTTTAATCCCATCCGAAACAGGCATATCAGTGCCAATAAAGATTACAGAATTATTTATTACCCAGGTAAAGTTTGTCCACTGCAAACTGACATGCTAGTAAAAAGCCAGTGAATCTGCGCTGTCTGTGGGCACAATAACTATCGTTGTTTCTGAAGTTCTCCGTGTCTTAAATTTTTGGTCAAAGAAATTAGAAATGAGAAGATGCGCTTCACATCCTTAGATAAATCTGGCTGTCGCTGTAACGTTGCTGGTAAAGACAGGCTGACGAAGACGATGAAGTTAGAACCCAGGTGCAGTTTATTTACATACGTGAAATCCAACAACCGTAAATCCAAACATGGAACAAAACATAAACTTGACTAAACTAGACTTGACCAATCCAACAATGTTACACTTACAATACCTGACAATGGACAATGGCAAACATGAGGCTTAAATACATGGACAAGGGAGAAACATGACAATGATAACCAATGACAAGACAGAACTGATAACAAGGTAACAAGACAATAAACCAATGAAAGCAAGACACATGAACAGGGATGGAAACATGAAATCACATGACCAGGGGACCGCATGACATGAAACAGGGAATCACATGACCTGGCAGGGAAACAGGAAATAACATGTCATGGAACAAATGACTATAAAACAGGAACTAAACTTCCAAAATAAAAGACATTTACACAAAACATGAACAAAAACACATAAATCAAAATCAAATCAAATCACTTTTATTGTCACACAGCCATATACACAAGTGCAATGGTGAGCAGGTGTGACAGTGATGAGACATATACCAATTTACAATAACATCAAATTAACACAACACAATTTAAAGTCTAATATACACATAATTACACACAACACAATATACAAATAACATACACTGTACAATATACAATACACACAATATAGATACACATTATTCAATAAAAAAAGAATATATAGTATATATAGAATGTACAGTAGGTTGTATTGTACTGTATTGACATTCAGGCTGTCGGCTGGTAGTCAGTTGTTAAGAGAGAATATAATATAATAATAATAATATAATCTATGACAGTCCGGTGTGAGATATAAGAGTAAGAGTAATAAAGTGCAGTGCTGATGTATTTGATCGTGGGAGATCGAGAGTTCAAAAGTCTGACTGCTTGGGGTTAGAAGCTATCATGGAGTCGGCTGGTGCGGGTCCTGATGCTGCGATACCGCCTGCCTGATGGCAGCAGTGAGAACAGCCCATGGCTCAGGCGGCTGGAGTCTCTGATGATCCTCCGAGCTTTTTTCACACACCGCCTGGTATATATGTCCTGGAGGGAGGGAAGCTCACCTCCGATGATGTGTCTGGCAGTTCGCACCACCCTTTGCAGTGCTTTGCGGTTGTGGGCGGTGCTATTGCCGTACCAGGCAGAGATGCAGCCAGTCAGGATGCTCTCTACAGTGCAGGTATAGAACCGTGTGAGGATGTGGCGGTTCATTCCAAACTTCCTCAGCCGTCTCAGGAAGAAGAGGTGCTGATGAGCCTTCTTCACAACGACTTCAGTGTGGATGGACCATGTGAGTTCCTCAGTGATGTGGACACCCAGGAACTTGAAGCTGCTGACTCTCTCCACTGGTGCTCCATTGATGGTGATGGGACTGTGTTCTCTGTCTTTTCTTCTTAAGTCCACCACAAGCTCCTATGTCTTACTGACGTTGAGGGAGAGGTTGTGCTCCTGACACCAGTGTGTCAGAGTGTGTACCTCCTCTCTGTAGGCTGTTTCATCATTGTCAGTGATCAGACCTACCACCGTCGTGTCATCAGCAAACTTAATGATGGCATTGGAGCTATGTGTTGCCACACAGTCATGTGTGTACAGGGAATACAGGAGTGGGCTGAGAACACAGCCCTGCGGGGCTCCAGTGTTGAGGGTCAGTGATGAGGAGATGTTGCTGCCTATTCTAACCACCTGGCGTCTGCTTGACAGGAAGTCCAGGATCCAGCTGCACAGCGAGCTGTTTAAGCCCAGAGCCCGGAGTTTCTCATCAAGATTGGAGGGCACTATGGTGTTCTTAAAACCATGACAGTTGCGTATTGATGCATGTTTTTCTAAAGCATTTAATACGGTCAAGCGTTTATTTAAAAAAAAAAAGAAAAAGAAAAAAGGATCATGTATTCTTTTGGTTAGGAAAAGTGCAGCTCCACATCTTGAGACATATTTTCCAGAAGAACAAATAAAATTACACAACTTGAACGGATTGTCCATTAATTGGTAGATGTGTCCTGATTTTTTGTCTCAGTCATCTGGTCACCCTACTATACAGGCATAGTGAAACCATCAACTTACATAAATGTTACATAAACAAAAGAAAGTTCCTCATTTAGGACTTTAGTGGAATTTGAATTGGAAAATTCAGAATGAGCATTCAAACATCCTTTCTTGTGGATTTACTTACATTTACATTGTCATTTAGCAGGTGCTTTTATCCACAGTGACTTACAAATGGGGAACATAAGCAATTCGTCACAAAAAAAGTCAACAATATCTTCAGTATCGCATTACCAAGTTCTCACAGCGGCTGGAGTAGTAAAGATGCTAGTCCAAAAGAAAGCGACAGACCAGGATTTTATTTTTTTAATAAATAGTAAGTTTGATTGGTTAAGTACTTGCGGAGATGATGTGTTTTCAGCTGTTTCTTGAATGCTGAGATGGTATCAGCAGATCGTGTGGAGGTTGGAAGCTTATTCCACCACAGCAGAACAGAGAGTGGAAGTGAAGAGAAAAGCGCTTTAACACATCCAGGTTTCTACCAGAGAACGCAGCTTATGTGGTCATGTAAACACATCAGCTGCATCTTACAGATTTTTGAAGAGTGTGCATGTGCATGGAGCAAACCGAGATAATAAACATCATAGGATGGAGCCCAACATGTCAACACAGCGGAAACAATTCAACGGTTTTGGGAGTACAGTGGTAAAAACACATACACTATAAACTACATCCATTTAGAAACGGCAATGTAACATATCGACTGTCCCTCACGCTCACGTTTATGCGCTCATACATTGGGGGAGTGCCAGAGTTTTACGTTGAAGGTAACTATTATAGTGCAATTCCACCACAGGTCGCAATAGAATGTTAAGGAAAAAAATACAGCAATTCTAATTCTTAAAATCTTCACAAAGTTAAGCAACGGAGAATAAAATAAAGTCTTCCTCGAGTGTCATGTTTGTTATTTACAAAAGCGTTGTGGGGAAATTACACTGCTTCGGAGAAAGCCGCTTACTGACAAAGCCGCATGTATACGGGAGTACGAGTTCGCCGCTTAAACAGTGTACGATATAACCCGCTTTCTCGCTATAAGCTGCTTACTGGTGTTCATGTAAACATAGTCCCTGATTATTTTTTGGAGTGACTATTTGCATCCAGGTGTAAATAGTACCTGCAAACAGCGTTTTGTAAGTGTCGATGCAGTGGCGTGGGGTGTAACGCTGGTGTGTTGACCCGGGTTCGATTCTGCGTTTGTTGCTTTTCACGAAGGATTCATTCACGAACTGGACGTCTTTACCGACTAGGATACCCTAGGTGTGGGGAAAGTGGCATTTTCTCTGAGGAGACAAGGGAGGAGGAGGCCTTCTCAAAAAATGTGGGTGAGAAAAATAATCAACTGTACATAATTATAACAAATAAAATATTATAGAATGTGAGCTCAAATAATGTGTATATTACTCATCTTTCTAAAGTCACTGTCAAACTGTGACACCAGAGGGAGACAGGACAAAGATAACTGGGGGTTAGAGAACAGGTGGATGCCCCTTATTTGCATAGAATGGGTTGTGCCGAGATATACAGAAACAGGTATGGTTTTTTTTGTGTTTTTTTTAATAAGACTAACCTAACTAAGAAATAAGAATTTGTTTGGTTCAATAAGAACTGCGGATAACTGATCATCTGGGATATTCTGTTGTACAGTTGTCTTCTGGCCATAATTAAAAGATCTGTAGGCTATTCCAGAAAGCAGAGTTAATCAACTCTGACATAAACCCTGAACTCAACTTGATTGTACCACACATTGCTCACTCATGGTTACTGGTACCAGATTGCCAGTTTGGAGTTAGTTCACTCAACCCTGAGTTTGAAACTCAGCTTATATTTGTTTATGGTAAACTCAAAGGCATTCTCAGGAGAGCTCAGAATCCACAAGTCACCATGGATTAATAAAAATAGCGTGCTTATAAGTCTTAATGAAACGAGGATTATAAAGCAGTCTTCACCAGCAATAATGAAGGAACTGCATCAGTTTAGGAGTGAGAGTGTCCTAAACAAAAAGCATACTTAAATTTAAAAAGATTTAAGTACATAAAACTATAAAGTTTTACCATACAATGCTTGTAGAAGCCCAATTCAACATTTAACCTTCTGAGATTTGTTTTAATCAAATTGTTTATTATGTTTCCAGAAGTGTTGGTAATTCATGTTTATGAGATGTTAGAGACTTTCCAGCTGATTTTCTGTAAAGCTGCTTAGGAACAATGTGTATTAGGAAAAGCACAAATAAATAAAAAATAAACAAATAAAAATGACTTGAAAATATGTTGCAAAGCATTTTACAATACAAAGTATTTTGTACACTCAGAAATTACCTTAATTATGATTCAAAGTAATGGCCAGCATCATCCAATCATTGCCAACCATGTTAAAATAAAACTATATACTATATATAAATTGTGGATCTATGAACTGATTACCATTATCCCATGCCAAAGATGTTGAGTGGTCCAAACATCAGCTGCAGCCTGAAACTGAACTTTACCAGATGTTTGCAGTGAATGCACTTAGCTGCATAGGAAAGCTATATGATGCTCTATTGCTCCCTATTTAGTGGATGACTTAACCTCCAGTGTGCTTTCTGCCTGCACTTGAACAATTTGAAATGCACCTCATTTTCACCTGAACTCCATAAAAAGCAAATTTTTCTGCTTTTGGTTGAACCCACTGATTCTCAATGTGATAATGCACAAAAAATATAGGATTTCTAAGGAAAAAAACAAGATTATGATCATTTACACTGAGGGCCAAAAATTTTGAATAATGTACAGGTTTTGCTCTTATGGAAAGAAATTGGTATTTTTATTCACCAAAGTGGCATTCAACTGATCACAATGTATAGTCAGGACATTAATAAAGTGAAAAATTACTATTACAATTTCAAAAAAAAAAATAAATCAGAACTTCTTAAACTACTTCAAAGTGTTCTCATCAAAACAATCGTCCACATGCAGCAATGACAGCTTTACAGATCCTTGTTATTCTAGCTGTCAGTTTGTCCAGATACTCAGGTGACATTTCACCCCACGCTTCCTGTAGTACTTGCCATAGATGTGGCTGTCTTGTCGGGCACTTCTCACACACCTTACAATCTAGCTGATCACACAAAAGCTCAATGGGGTTAAGATCCATAACACTCTTTTCCAATTATCTGTTGTCCAATGTCTGTGTTTCTTTGCCCACTCTAACCTTTTCTCTTTTTTTTCCTGTTTTTTTCTTTGCAATTCTTCCCCTGAGTCTTCTCTTTACTGTTGTACATGAAACTGGTGTTGAGCGTGTAGAATTCAATGAAGCTGTCAGCTGAGGACATGTGAGGCGTCTATTTCTCAAACTAGAGACTCTGATGTACTTAGCCTCTTGTTTATTTGTACATCTGGCCTTCCACATCTCTTTCTGTCCTTGTTAGAGTCAGTTGTCCTTTGTCTTTGAAGACTGTAGTGTACACCTTTGTATGAAATCTTCAGTTTTTTGGCAATTTCAAGCATTGTATAGCCTTCATTCCTCAAAATAATGATTGACTGACGAGTTTCTAGAGAAAGCTGTTTCTTTTTTGCCATTTTTGAATTAATATTGACCTTAAGACATGCCAGTCTATTGCATACTGTGGCAACTCAAAAACAAACACAAAGACAATGTTAAACTTCATTTAACAAACCAAATAGCTTTCAACTGTGTTTGATATAATGGCAAGTGATTTTCTAGGACCAAATTAGCAATTTATCATGATTACTCAAGGATAAGGTGTTGGAGTGATGGCTGCTGGAAATGGGGCCTGTCTAGATTTGATCAAAAATGACTTTTTTCAAATAGTGATGGTGCTGTTTTTTTACATCAGTAATGTCCTGACTATACTTTGTGATCAGTTGAATGATACTTTGGTGAATTAAAGTACCAATTTCCTTCCGAAACAGCAACATCAATATATTATTCCAAACTTTTGGCCCTCAGTGTATATGGATGAATTTGCTTTTCCACATTTTTCTGTCCCTAACCTTTGTGGACTTTCAATTTACAGCGTCTGGGCTCGTATTCACAAATAATCTTAAGGTTAAAGTAAGCTGCATGGAAATTTAGGAGCAAATCTTAAAAATTAAGGGTGCGTCACTTCTAATTTTAGGACTCGTAAAATTTTAATCTAAGAGGAATTTATGAAGCATTTTAAATGCTAAAAGTCGCTCCTAAACCCACGACAGCTTAGAAGTTGTCCTGAGGACTCCTAAATCTCTAAGAGTGACTCACATATGATCCAAAGCATGCCTGCTGTCATCAATCTACATTAAAAACAATGTTTAGAATATTATTATGACATTGACTTTTTTAAAAAGTTATCGCCTGAATCATGAGGTTGTTTTCGTTATTGTAAACTCAGTTGAAACTGAAACAATCCAATTACAACGGAGATAAAGGTTTTTTACAATCCTGCACTCCCTGGCCAAGGGCAAACTGAAACTGCAGCATGAATGAATTGGGAGTTTCTGTCATCGGTCAGCAGAATTACCTATCAAACTATAAATGCCCACTCCAGACCGTACATCATCTGACAATTCATAACATATGTTTTTCTGCCAAAGCTTACTCGATGCAGAGAAATAAGGTGGCATTCACAGCCATCATGGGGCTCCCTTGATACAGTAGAAGATGGGATGCACACTTGTTTCATTACATCAAGACAGGATTAAGTGTTCATCAAGCGAAACAATATATAAAAGTCTATCTGTCTGTGCTGACAAATAGTGCATGCCAGTCTACCAATCATTTGGGGTGATTTAAAAGAGCATGCACATAAAACGTGACGTCATCAATAGCAGCGAGGTCAACTCCGCCATACTCTTAAGATTTTCTTAATAAAAATTGCTCTTAGCAGTTTTGTGAAAGCTAGGTTTTAAGCAAAAACTCCTAGCTAGTAACTCTTTGGAGAACTCCTAGTAGTAAGATAAAAATCTTTGTAAACATGGGCCCAGATGTAATACACTGACTGAAGTTGACTGACTTAGTTAAGAATGAAGTGTTGCATTAAATAAGAGTTGGCCCTAAAATTTAATTTGCTCATTATGACAGTTTTGGAGAATGTTTTTTTAAATGAGTCAGTAGATTACTTGATGTGCTGAAACTCTTCTCACATGAAGTGCATTTGAATGGCTTCTCTCCTGTATGCACTCTCTCATGGATTTTCAGGTTTCCCGAGCGAGCGAAACTCTTTCCACAAAAAGAACATACGTAAGGCTTTTCATTTGCATGAGTAATCAGGTGTACCTTTAGCTGTGATTCCAGCAGAAATTTTTTGCCACACCGTTCACAGTTAAATGGCTTTAATCCAGAATGAAAGTGCAGATGAAGTTTGAGATTCCCTGCTTGTGTGAAACTCTTTCCACATTGAAGGCATGCAAAAGGCTTTTCTCCAGTGTGAATTCTCATGTGACGTTGAAGACTTCCTTTCTGTGCAAAACTCTTTCCACATTGAGGGCATGTGAAAGGCTTCTCTCCAGAATGAAGTCGCAGGTGACTCTGAAGGCTTGATGTCACTGAGAAACTCTTTCCACAGTGAGAGCAGGTGAAAGGCTTTTCTCCAGTGTGGATTCTCATGTGACGCTTAAGATCTCCTTTATTTGCAAAAATCTTTCCACACTGAAGGCATGTAAAAGGTTTCTCTCCAGTGTGGATTTTCATGTGAACATAAAGATGTCCTCTCTGTGTAAAACTCTTTCCACATTGAAGGCATGTGAAAGGCTTCTCTCCAGAGTGAAGTCGCAGGTGACTCTGAAGGCTTGTTGTCTCTGAGAAACTCTTTCCACAGTGAGAGCACGTGAAAGGCTTTTCTCCGGTGTGAATTCTCATGTGACGCTTAAGATCTCCTTTATTTGCAAAAATCTTTCCACACTGAAGGCAGGTGAAAGGCTTCTCTCCAGAGTGAAGCCTTAAGTGAGTTTTAAGGTTTCCTTTTTGTGTGAAACTCTTTCCACACTGAGAGCAGGTGAAGGAATTTTTGGCTCTTGTTCTTCGAGTTCTTTTTTGTGAAAAATTATTTTCAGTCTTTGAGCCACTAAAATCTTCTTCACCAGTCATATTATTGAGTTTATGATGCTGATGTTTCTCCTCCACGTCATTCATTTCTTGACTTTCCTCTTTCACTTGTATCAAGTCTAAAATGAACAGAGTAAATTGAGACAAATGTGAAAAAAGAAATACAATTGAAACCTTTTTAAAGCATCTACTTTGTGATATTTTATATGCTGAAAGTTAATTCTCTCATGTAGATTCTGGTATTATTTGTTTGTTTAACTGTAATTTTACTGCTGTGATTTTCTGTGATTAATATTTTTTATTGATTCATCTATTAAACAAAGAACAGCAAAACATACTTACAGAATCAATATTTAACCGCACCCCCAACACAAATCCCCAACCCGACCCCCAACAACACCCCAGTGGTCACATAATTAGATACACAAACAAACAAAAAAAACAAAAAATATATATGCTAATCACACACATCCACGAAACCTCTCTCTCCACTGTCCCTCCCTGAGAGCCCTCCAAAAAAGACAGATATTTGCCCCATTTCTCCACAAACAGGTCTAAACTACCCAGTTTTCTGGATGCCCCCTCCTCAAAAGCTGCCACTCTGGCCTTCTCTGAACACCACTCCTGAAATGGGGGTGCTCCAGCCGACTTCCAACTCCTTAAAATAATCTGTCTGGCAATCATAATACTAGTTAGGACCCAGTTTTTCACGTGCTTATTCTCCAAATTAATGACCGCTCCATCTCCTAAAATACAGAGTCTGGGGCAAAATAAAATTTGAGAGCCCAATACCTCACACATAAAACTCTGAATCCTAAAACAAAATTCTTGGATCATAACACATCCCCAAAAGACATGGGTTGTGTCTCCATCTTCTGATTGACACCGCCAGCAGGTGGGTGTGTCTTTAAGACCAAGCCTATGCAATCTAGAGTGGGTCCAATAGACTATATGTCAAATCTTAAATTGCATAAGGTGAACCCTTGCATCTCTAGATGCAGACTTGATGTTTTTTAGAATCCTAGCCCACACTACCAAGTTTAGATCTTTCTCCTATAATCTCTTAAGAGAAGTTGAAGTTCTTCCCCCAGACTCTGAAATAGCAGGGAGTAATACACTGATGCCTCATGACCTTTTCCAAAAGCAGTAATCACCACTCCCAGAGTATCTGCCACTTTATAGGGGTGTAAACTACTCCCAAAAAGAATACAGAGCAGGTGGCGCAGCTGTAAATACTTATAGAACTGAGATCTGGGAATCCCAAAAAGCTGAACCAAATTTTGAAAGGATCTCAACACTCCACTCTCATATAGGTCACCGAGTGTAGTAACCCCCCTCTCAATCCATTCTGACCAGCAAAAAGGGGACTTGTTGATACATAATTTGGGAGTCAGCCATATGCTTGAGGCACCATTTAAATAAATGTCAGAATTTAAACACTCTGGACACTTTTGTCCACACCGAATGCAAATGCGAGACAACGGGGTGTTACTTAACTTCTCCGAATAGTTTGATAGAAAGGCTTTGCAATGGCGAAATAGGGGCAAGAACTTCCTGTTCAATACAAAACCAGGGAGGGGCTCTCTCCAATGGAAGAGACTAATGAGCCAAATGTCTGAGACCGAACGCATAATAATAAAACAAAATCTTGGGTAGGCCTAGCCCACATATGTCAATCGGCCTATGTAACTTACTGAAATGTAATCTGGGACGCTTACCATTCCATATGAAGGACTTTGCCATGCTATCAAATTGTTTGAAATAAGAGAGGGGGACATCTACAGGGAGAGACTGCAGCAGGTAGTTGAATTCTGGAATACAATTCATTTCAATAACATTAACCTTCCCAATCATAGATAAATGTAATGAAGCCCACCTTCCCACATTGCTCGAAAACCTTTTAATTAAGGGGTCAAAATTAACTAACTAAATCAGACAAATTGCTGGGAATAAAATACCCAAATATTTAATGCTAAATGTTTGGGCCATTGAAAAGTGCCTGGTAGAAAAGCTGTTACTCGTAGTACGCTGTCAGAGCCAAAGCTTCGGATTTACACCAATTGACTCTGTATCCTGAGAACTTAGAAAAGGTATTAATAATTCTGTGGAGGCAAGGCATAGATCTAGTGGTGGGGTTAGAGACAAATAACAAAATATCATCAACGTAAAGCAAAAGCTTATGCGCCACACCTCCTGCCACCACCCCTGGAAAATCATCTTCCTTAAATCTGTATTTCAATCAGGTCAATTCTCTGAGGCCATCAGATGACATTCGCCGCTTCAACTCTGCCTCGGCACTTTTAATATTCCCTTCGAACTCCACGAGTTCTCTTGCTTAGGATTTTCTCCATATAGACATTGATTTCAGCCTAAAACATTTGTTGGAAATCAGGATTTTGCAAAAGGGATACATTAAAGCGGCAACTATATGATTTCTTTTTCTCCGTATGTTACAACACCTCTAAACTCACCAGGGTGTGATCTGAGACTAAGATGTTTCCAATTGAGCAATCAACAACAGATGAAATGAGGGCCATATATATATATATATATATATTTATAAAATCTATTCTAGAATAAAAATGTATAGTCCCTCCCAGATGGGTTTAAAAGTCTCCAAATATCTGTAAGACCAAGATTTTTACACATCCTGTGAAGCGTCAATGTTGCTCTGGGGGACTTGCACACTTTTGCTTCACTATGATCAAGGTCATAGTCCATCAATAGATTAAAGTCTCCTCCCAATATAATATCATGAGGGGCGCCAGCCGCTTGCAACATCCCTTCAAGATCTATAAAAAAGCCCTGATCATCAGTGTTAGGTGCGTAAATATTAGCCAAAAATCAACCTTTGCCCCTGAATTTCTTCTAAAACAATTACGACTCTTCCTAATTTATCTTTAATCTGTTTGAGACATTTGAATTGAAGATGTTTACTTATCAATGAAATGACTCCCCTGCTCTTGAGCCAGCTCTAAAGAAAACATGCCCAACCCATATCTTCCTTTCTAACTTTTTCAGCTTCCTGCAGGGAAAGATGTGTTAACTGTGTTCTTACGTTTAAGAGAAGAAATAACCTCTTTTTTTATGGGGTGCCCCATAAAAGTTAATAAATTTTTTTTTTTTTTTAAGTGTATCAAGATTTGATGATGATGGTTTTAAATAGCATTGTAACCTACTATTTTTCTACATGCCTTTTTCTTCAGCGAAGCAGATTACTAGCTCATTAAAACTCAATGTATCAATAAATTCTCATATACTATTTTCATATAATACTTGTATTATAATTTGTCAATAAATATCCTTATTAGCTAGACTGGGAACTTTTACCTTTGTATGTTCGTGTCCGGTGGCAAACACAAGCCATCAGCACATGAAGTTAAACCTGTCACCTTTTTCCCTTTACTTTCCTTTTTGCGACATGGTCCGTGTCTTTCCTGTGTATTAGCCAAGTAAAACCAAGGAAAAAAGCAGTCCTAAAAATTGGAACACGCGATCATCCTTAATAGCGCACTCGCTCCAATGTTTACCTCTCACACAATCGCCACAGATGGGTCTGATACATACATTCTACTGATTTCATGGCGCCACAGTGGAAAAAGAAAGCATAACTGCATCAACTGGCCCGGAACAGTATGGTTTCGCGATGAAAGCTGTTCGGCCCGATGGTGGAAATGCGGCTAATGTTGCATTTTCTTATTGGTTCGAATCACTTTCACAAAGCAATATTTGAAAACAGACTAAAAATGTTTAATAAAAGTCATGTCAGCAAGCACCTCAAGAATGCAAGAATGTTTGTGCGCTGTTCCGGGATTTCGCTCATCCATCAATATACCAGTTAAAATTATATACCTGTAAACAATTGTCAACCTATACAAATTTGAGTATTTTTTGTCACAGTTACGCTAAGCACCGCTATTAAACCCGTTAAAGTGATCGTACTAAAGTTACCTCAGGAATTATTAAACAACTCCTATCTTAAACGTGCAATTATATGTAATGTAGTCGCCAAAAGGCTATATACATGTTTTGATTATCTATTTTTGTTATAGTGACATGCTGACTTACACGTCTTCTCCAAAGATCCATCAGGTATGTTCATTGTTTTTAAAAGGATATTTGGTTCATTGTAGGGATGTGCTGAACGACTAATTTCACTTATGTTTAAACTGAAATTTTGAAGTCGATTAGTCTAAAAAGAAAGCAATCTTCAGAAAACAGTCAAAAAATGTGTTTATGCGACCCAATGTGTTTATAACCCGGAAAAAAAAAAACGCTGAAAAGTTGCACATATTTCACAACATGCAGTCGTGCATTAGCCATTGATATAATACAACAGCTGTTCAGTAAAGAACGTTAACCAATAACAGTTACAAAAAAAAAAATTGGCCTGTGATGTAGCCTAAAACCTAATGTATTCTAAACATGACATGCACACAGAACAAAAGCAGTCGGCACAATAAACAGTAATTTTTTAGGCTACTTACTCAAAAGCATAAATTTTTTTGATGAGCAAAATTAACACGTCGACATGGTCCGGTGAAAGATGGGACTTGACTCACCTGAGGCAGCTACCCTGCTGCTTGAAAAAGCCTGCACAGCGGAAAAATAACGTACAAGCAAGCACAGATGTAAAGAAGTCTCAAATGTGAAAACATCCAACGACTTTCAAACGTTTGGAAATCCATTTCCGCACCACCACTGAAGTGATTTCATAACAACTTTGCTGAGTTTGCTTGTCTAGCGAGAGGACATTTTCCTGTGCACGCCGCGAGTGAAAGAGGGAAGAAGCATGCGCAGCCTGAGGTGAAATTAAACTTAGTATCTGCTCCAGATATCTTCTTTTTTTAAATAATATTTGTATTATTAATTCTATTTAAAATATGTAACATGAGTAATTTAAGCGCAGCCACTGTAAAAATATAAAGTTAAACGTAAATGTGTAAAAATAAGTTTCAAGCGTGATTGCCGTGTTCATATGTGCCTAAACTAACCGAATTAAGGGAGAAAATGCACCAGGTTCTGAAATAAATCCTCTAAACAAGCCAGCTGTGAAAATGGCCTTAATGGCCCACATCAATCAATGTGAAGAATCAAGAATGAACACCAACCTCTTTGTTCCTCAGTATCTTCATGTTTAATTCTGCATGATTCTGTAATACTGATGTCTTCACTCTCCTCTTTAAACTCTTCTTTAACACACTGCATTTTTGTAATAGTATGCCAGTAAACTTCAGTTGTTACACTTGCAGTTGTTCCTCATTATATACCACCTTCTTTTCTTTCTTCAATTGTAGGATGATCTGAAAAAAGAAAAAGAAGAAAAGACAGATTCCTTCATTTATAGAATATCCCCTTGTTGTACAGTAGGAAATGCCCCATTTACCATGTATAACCAAAGCTAGGCTATAACCATCTGTATGAAATCTAAAATACCCTCAACAGTTATATGGATTAAAGGGGGTTATTCAATGTTCATTATAAAAATAGTTTAATGATGATAATTTGCAACAAAAACACAACACAAAATTGACATACTGAATATTACAAAATCAAGTAACAGAATTTGGCATTAAAACTAGTTCAGTCTCAAATGTCTCATTTAAAGTGGATACATGAATGCAGGCAGGCTTTAAATGAGTTGAAGGAGATGAAATGATGATGAGTATAAATAACAGGTCCTTTATAATCCAATTTAACATCAAGAATAAAAGTCTCCAACAGGCCAGTCATACACAAAAAAAGTCCCAATACAAACTATACAAGTCAATTTAACAGACATCAAAAGCTGTTTCAAACAATCCTGCATCAAACAAACATTTCCATTATACAGCACAGTTACTCACAAGATCTGGAGAAACAGAGATTGAACAATACAGAAAAATGTAACCATGTGAGTATTAACATATTTAAATATCAACTTACATAAGTGTTGAACTAAAGAACTTTCCTCAATCAGGACTTTAGATGGATTGACAAAATCAACATGAACATACAACAATACTTGCTTGTGCATCTTCTTCTATCTCACATTTCTACACAACTCACTGGTTATCACCCTCTGGAGGCAGGGATGAGTAAAACACCCATGAGAAACGTCTTTGTTGTTTCATGGCGGTTGGCAAACCAGCTTATGGTGCATTTCTGCCACTGAGCATTTGCTGGCTTTATTCTGTAGCTACGACAAACATTGACTGTTTTCAGTTTAATTTTTTATGCCCATATAGTATGGTTAGATACTCTTTAACTTAATTGTGCTAATGATATATTTGTAAGATTGTCGCGACACGATGAGAAATGCCACTGCAAATGCAAAAATAAAATCGAAATTGAGAGAAATAAAGTCACAAGTGCGAGTTTATTTCTCAGAATTGCAACTATTTCTCGCAATTGTGAGTTATAAATTCGAAATGCCACAAATAAAGTCAAACTTGTGAAATAAAAAGTCAGAATTACCTCTTATTTTTTTAATTACCTGACGGGACACGAAACGAGGTCTTTGGTAAAATTTAATTGACAGTATGTGGACATTTTTTTCTACAACACAAATTACACAGTTATACCTCAAACATGAATTTTGTAGCCATATTGAATTGCATAATTGTATTTTTTTTTTTTTTTTTAAATTACAGCGGCTTCAAAATTCTCATTTGCGTCACAGGCTGAAGCAGAGGCAGGACCCAAACACAGAGTTAAAAAACAAAAGGTTTTATTTATACAAAATAAACAAAACCAAACAAAAACTACACCGTAGGTGAAAAAAAAACAGTCCAGGGCAACAAACTAGATGACAGGTTGGGGGCAGATGAACTCTTCCAGCACCAACTGGAACCAATAGACTGGAAGGCAAACAGGACCGGCATGAACATGAAACAAGCACAAGACAAACAGGCACTGGACAGCACAAACGAAGACACTAAAATAGGGAAGGAAATTAAACTGGTTAACGGGCAAGGCAGGTGTAACCAGGGCAGGTGTAACATTAATTGGCTCTATAACTCTCCACCAATAGCTGGTGTGGTGAGCATTCTGGCGCACTATGTCTGCCGTCGCATCATCCAGGTGGATGCTGTACACTGGTGGTAGTTGAGGAGAGTCCCGTTCACTGTGTAAAGCGCTTTGAGTGTATTGTCAGAAAAGCGCTATATAAATGTAATGTTCATTCATTCATCCATTCATTCATGCCAACCGACAGACGAGAGAATGCATAGCAACGCCAAACAAAGCAATGCCACACATTCCCACACTAGAGAAAGCCTGAGCGTACAGGCAAACACTACACGATGCACGCAACAGGCAACAAAGGACACCTGTGCGAGAGTTCGGCCACATACAAACCCAACACCTCAGACTGAAATGACCGAACCTCAGCACAACATGAAGATAGGGCGCGCAGCGCAACATGAACGCAACACGAAGTGCGCCCATGGTCGCAAGAGACAGACATAAACAAGTGACGTGAGTGCATGCCGCCAAGATGACATAAGCGCAATGCACTCACAACAATAACAAACAGAACATGGAGCATGAGTGTCCAAATCCTGACACCAACTGAAACCGAACCAGATAGGGCTCTATACAGGGCTCAGGATCCAGACACCATGCTCCGAACATGAAACATGAGACCAACCGAGGAGTGCACAACAGGGAAATTAACAACCAAAGCCATGCGCTCAAACACAGACAGAAAATTAAACACAAAGACAGACAAAGAACGATGATGTCACGGTCCTGTCACACAAAAACCCAGACTGACAGGACCATGACAGTTTGAGGTTTGAAAGTGTGCAATTTATGTTGCAGAACTAAACGTCCAAATATCTTCAAGTAATGTTTTCCACAGACCTTATTTTACTCATAATATAAGTTGTAAAACCCTATTATAAAAACCCATAGAAAAATCCAGAGGGAACCCATGGCTAATTAGACTTCTGGGTTTGCCTACAAATTGACGTTACAGCTGAGCAGCTCTATACAGTCCCACCAGGATTTCGCGGCACTTTTTCATGATTTTTGCAGCCCAAAATTACTGAATTTTCTGCAGGTTTTCTCAAATTTTGTGATGCAATTTGCTGCATTATTTTTATTTTTTATTTTTTTTGGGGTTGTTTTGCAGTGAAAACTCACAAATCATTATTATATACCTCTGTAATTGTGTTAATTACATTGTAAATGCAATTACATGTAAATATTTTTGTGTATATTAACTGGATATGCAGTTAGCAAGCAAAAAAAAATAATTACACAAAAATACCATACATTTAGGTGAAAACTGTGGGTACTGGAAGTCCCTTAATTATTTTCTGCTTCTGAAAATGCAAGAAAACTTCTCTTAGGTTAAAACAGATGTGCAATAAATCTGTAAACTAAAAACACCAATGAGGATTTAATAATTAGGCCTGTTGCAATTATTAAATTGTCTGATACTGAAATCTGATATATGGCCATATTCGAACAAATACCAGTAGAGTTCGCATATTTAAGCATTTATATACAAATTATCATTATGTACAACCGGTCGACCTTGTCAAAATGGGGCTGGCCGACAATCCTGAAGCGACCCTCCATCTCTTCAAGAAGGCAGCCGAGGTGTGGGAATAGCTGCCTGACCAGTGGGCGGCCCGACTGTTACCACTACTCTCCGGGGAAGCGCAGCTTGCGGCACAACAGCTCCCCATAGCAACCTACCCATGTATGCAGACTTAAAGAGAGCCATTTGGCCGGACCCCCCAAACAGAGCCGACAGCACTTCCGGCGTCACAGGAGGAAGTGACCCAGTTGGACGAGGACTACATGGCGGCGTTTCCGGGAAGCTGTGATCTGGAGTCTCCCCTGCTAACTCTGCCTCTCTCCGCTATCCTTCCCATGTTGTCAAGTTTGTCCCCATGGGTGTAGGAGGGGGGCCTGGGCCGGTCTTTTGGAGCTGCGGGGATCCTGGGCATTTCCAGGACCATTGCCCTGTAATGGAGGTGGGCACTCTGGTCTGGATTCCCGACGCTCCACAGGCGTTCCCCGAGGGGGATTTCCCTCTAGAGCAGTCACGTGACGAGTCCCTCAAGCACGCATTTGACCAAGTGGGAGTAATCAATGGTCAACAGCTCCAGCCTAACGTCACGCTCACATACCTGTATTTTTCAATTAACAAAGATAGGTTGTATTGAGTGACGCAGGACACTCAAACAAAAGAAAATATAACCTAGTTATTAGTCCTAAAGAGCCGTTGGGAAGCGCTTTTCCAGGCGGCTCACCATAAACCAATGGCTGGCCATTTAGGACAGGAAAGATTCACGGGGACATTCACAGGTGGTGTGTGCCGTGCCATGTGCCGTGTCAGTTGGCCACCCCAAAAGCGCCATTGCGCCCTCTACCATTAATCGAGGTACCCTTTGAAAGAATTGGTATGGACTTCATCAGGCCATTAGAACGGACTGCATGCGGATATTGCTTTGCATTAGTTCTGGTGGATTATGCAACGCGATATCCGGAAGCAGTGCCCCTGCGCAACATCTCAGCACGTAGTGTTGCGGAGGCACGCTTAAGAATAATCTCCCGAGTGGGGATTCCGAAAGAAATCCTCACTGACCAGGGCGCTACATTTATGTCACGAACACGGCGCGAACTGTACGAATTATTGGGCATTAAATAAATTCGCACCAGTGTTTACCACCCACAAACCAATGGGTTGGTGGAATGATTTAATAAACCCTGAAAATCATGATCAGTAAGTTCGTACACAAGGATGCTAGGAATTGGGATATGTGGCTCGAGCCCCTGTTATTTGCAGTGCGAGGGGTCCCACAAGTCTCCACAGGGTTTTCCCCATTCGTGCTGCTGTATGGGCATTGGCCGCATGGTGTGCTCGACGTCATACGGGAAGCTTGGGAGGAGGGACCTTCAAACAATAAAAATTAAGTTCAGTACATTCTTGATCTTAGAGCAAAACTCCACATTTTGGGTCAATTAACACGGGAATTTGCTCCAAGCTCAGGAACATCAAAGCCGGCTGTATGATGGGGCACTCGACTACAGGAATTTGCTCCGGGAGATAAAGTGCTTGTATTAAAGCCCACCTCAAGCTCTAACTTACTCTCCAAGTGGCAAGGGCCTTTTGAGGTCACACGGCGAGTTGGAGATCTCGATTATGAGGTTAAGCGAACGGACAGGGTGGAGCATGTCAAGTTTACCATCTCAACCTCCTAAAATCATGGAGGGAGGCGGTCCCTGTGGCCTTGGAAATGGTAGTTCCAGAGAGGGCAGAGCTCAGGCCAGAGATGATGATCAAACCTATTCGACACTGGATTTAACAAAGGGTTATTGGCAGATCCTCTCAACTCCAATCTCCCGAGAAAAACTGCATTTTCCACACCATTCGGTTTACACCAATTTCTGACCCTCCCGTTCGGTTTGTTTGGGGCCCCTGCCATGTTCCAGCATCTCATGGACAAAATTCTCAGGCCACATAAAGCATATGCCGCCGCTTATCTAGATGATATCATAATTTATAGTAATGATTGGAAGCGGCACATGCAACATCTAAGAGCCATCCTGAGATCGCTGCGGCAGGCGGGGCTCACAGCCAACCCAAAGAAGTGTACAATTGGGCGGGTGGAAGTTCGGTACTTGGGCCACGGGCAGGTGCGTCCCCAAATTAACAAAACCGCAGCGATCGCGGCCTGCCCAGCACCCAAGACCAAAAAGGAGGTTAGACAGTTTCTGGAGCTGGCTAGCTACTACTGAAGGTTTGTGCCTAGTTACACTGACTGATCTCAGTCGAAAGGGGGCTCCCGATCCGGTCCAGTGGATGGAGTCGTGCCAACAGGCTTTTCTAAAAGTGAAATCTGCACTTTGTGGGGGACCAATCTTACATGCTCCAAACTTCTCTCCCCTTTATTTTGTAGACAGATGCATCTGACAGGGGGCTGGGGGCAGTGCTCTCACAGGAGGTGGAGGGAGAGGAGCGACCGATGCTGTACATTAGTCATAAACTCTCACTGAGGGAAACTAAGTACAGCACCATTGAAAAGTAGTGTTTGGCGATCAAGTGGGTGGTCCTCTCCCTCCGCTTCTACCTGCTGGGGTGGGCCTTCACCCTCTGTTCAGATCACACCCCACTCCAGTGGCTCCACCGCATGAAGGATACCAATGCACTTCTGCTGTTCAAATTTGAGGTGATTCACAGACCGGGAGCGCAGATAGCTGTGGCTGACTTTCTCGCCAGAAATGGGGGGTGAGCTGACAGGCTGGATTTTGCCCCTGGATTATGCCCCGGAGTTGGGTGGTGGAGGTATGTGGTGATGGGGGCGTGGTCGTGTGTCTGTCTGCGGAAGAGAGGGTGTGGTGTGGTGTGGCTCGTCAAGCTGGTTGACATAATTTCTAATAGTTGTTTCTCATTACAGTGATAGTGGAGAGATGCCTTAAAAACAGCTGAACACGCCAGAAGAGAGAGAGAGAGAGAGAGAACAAGTGTGCAGCGTTGCCATTGTGTATACCGAAGCTATTGAGTGTTTGTAAAGAAGTTGGTTTATTTTTTTGAGAGTCAATTTTTGAACTGAGTGAATAAACCCGAAAGAGTGCACTGCTGCACAGAAGAGAAATAAAGCATTACCTAAAGCGTGTCACTGCTCCCCGTCTCCTCCTTCCCATACCCGAACTTGGAGTTTTGTTACAACCACATTTTCATGTTTGCTTCTTGTCTTTTCAGAAACGGACTAGAAAGCAGAGACAATCACTGTGCAGAGACACAGCCACCAGAACACTGAGAAACTACAGCACAACGTTGACAGCACCTGACACTGGATCACAAGCACCTCACCATTTTCCTTCATCTTCACGTTTATCTTCTCCAATAAAGGCCCCTCCAGGGTGAACATTTTTTTTAAACTTTTGTCTGTGCCTCATTCTCATCCCACTACATTGGTGGAGAATGCTGGGCTTAAGTTCAGAGTGAAGACAGACACATAATTTGCCCCATATTGTTTGTTTGTGCAGTTCTATAGATTCTGCTTTCTCTCTCCCATAATAGAGGACCTTATTCATTGATTGGTTAAAGTTTCACTCCGCCAGCAGCAGATCTCAGAAAAACCCGCCGCTGGACTGACTTGAGCGGAGCAGGAGATCATGCATCTGCGAACAGAAAGAGTAGAGCTTGTGCGAACACCGGAGGTGAGAGAAACAGCTCACCAATTGCTGACTAAGCTCACAGAGCAGGATGATGTAGAATCCTATCTCCATACCTTTGAGGTGATGTCCGCTCACGAAGGATGGGCATGAGGGGAATGATCCTGCATTTTAACACCCTACCTTATGGGGGAAGCGCAGCAGGCATACTATTCCCTTCCAATCGACTTGTTAGGCAACTATGATGCACTGAAGGCAGGGATTATGGCTTGGGTGAGCTTATCACCAGTGTGTGCTGTTCAAAAGTTCCATGAGTGGGTGTATGATCCTCAGGCTCCGTTTTGGGTCCAAACCACAGAGCTTGCACGCCTGGTGCAATTGTGGCTCATAGGAGGAAATCCAACCCCAGAAAAAGTGTCAGAAAGTATAACGGTGGATAAACTGTTAAGGTCTCCCTTGCTCTGTTCATAAATCCATAGGCATGAAAGATCCATCCACGATGGCTGAATTGGTAGAGGCGGTGGAGCTGACAGAGGCAGCAATCACCCAGGACGGAGGAGAGAGAGCAGCTGGGTACCCCCGGAGGGGATTTCCAGAGAGGCATGCATCAGAGGGCACCCAACGGGTAGAAATACCGCCTGTGGGAACAGGAGTCAGAGATGAGCCAATGCCACAGATCCAAATCCACCAGAGGGCAAAGGCTGGTTTGTGGGGTGAATTCTTCATTGTAAACCCCGCCCCACGGGGACATACCGGGAGGTGCGCATCAATGAGTGGTGTGTCCTGGCCATGTTGGATACCGACAGCTCAGTCAGTCTTGCCCAACCTGGAGTTCTGCTCTCAAAATCCTCAGACAAAGCGCTAATTCCCATAACCTGTGTACACAATGACACCTGCTACATGCCATCTGCCATGGCCATGGTAGCGGCGTAATTAGGAAGCTAGACATTGATGTGATGAAAGATTTGCCGGCCTTGGAGGAGCTTGTTGAGGTAATTAAAGCCTTGTCAATAGGTAAGGCACTGGGGCCAGATGGTTTTGCTGCAGAATTTTTTAGATCTTATGTCACAGAACTGGCTCCACTTATGCTAGAAGTTAGAGTAATTAAAGAAAGGTGAACTACCACCAACCATGGCACAAGCCCTGATCAGTCTCATTCTTAAAAAAGATAAAGACCCAAATGAGTGTAAAAGTTATCATCAAATTTCCCTGATCCAGTTAGATGTAAAAATATTGTCTAAAATTCTGGCCAATCGATTAAGAGTAATTACATCTACTATAAATAAAGATCAAGTGGGGTTTATTCGTGGTCGTAGTTTTTCTGATAATATTAGAGGTTTTATAAATATTATGTGTTCAGTAGTGAATGATCAGACCCCGATTACTGCCATCTCACTTGATGCCGAGAAGGCGTTTGATAAGGTGGAATGGGATTTTTCTTTTTTTTTTTTTTTTAATTTTGGACATTTTTGGGTTTGGGAAAATTTTTATTGGGTGGATTAAGTTACTTTATAAACAAATATTAGCAGCAGTGAAAACTAATGGATTCATTTCAGATTATTTTTCTCTTGGTAGGGGAACCCACCAAGGCTGTCCTCTCTAGTAGATCCTAGTAGTTCTATGCCTAGCCTGCATAAAATTATTAATACTTCCTACAAATTTTCAGGATACAGGGTGCATTGGTCTTAATCGGAAGCTCTTGCTCTGACAGCATATTGCCCTGCCACGGCTTTCCAACCTGGCGCATTTCAATGGCCCAAACAAGGCATTAGGTATTTAGACATTTTATTTTCAACAAATTTGAGAGATTCAGTTAGTTAATTTTGACCTATTAATGAAAATGTTCTTGTGTGATATGGATAGGTGAGCTTCACTACATTTGTATATGGCAGGGAAGGTCAATGTTATAAAAAATTAATTCCATCCCCAAATTCAATTATCTGCTACAGACTCTCCTGCTAGAAGTTCCACTTTCTTATTTTTAACAATTTGATAGCATATCTATGTATTTTATTTGGAATGGTAAACGACCTTGTTTGCATTTCAGTAAGTTACATAGACCAATTGGAAAAGGAGGTTTAGGCCTCCCCACAATTCTGTTTTATTACTATGCTTTTAGTCTCAGACACCTGGCCCATTGGTCTCTTCCACCTGAGAGAGCCCCTCCCTGGTACTACGTTGAACAAGTGGTCCTTTCCCCAATCTCACTACTGCAAAGTCTTCCCATCACACTACCTAGAGAAGTAAAAATGCATCCCATTATTTCATACTTACATTCAGTATGGACAAAGGTTTCCAGAATGTTCAATTATGATACTTACCTAAATGTTTCCTCAAGCATATGGCTGAACCCCAAATTATGTATTAACTACTGTGTACCCCTTTTGCTGGAAAGAATGGCTGGAGAGGGGTGTTGCTACACTTTATGAAAACTGAGCTTTTAGATAATTTGAAAATATAACACAGCAATTTGGGATTTCTAGGTCTCAATTTTATTAGGTATTTACAGTTGCACCATCTACTATTTTTGGTGGTAGTACACAGCCCCCTAAAGCTGCAGACATCCTCTGTATGGTGCTCACGGCCTTTGGAAAGGGGCATGAAGCATCAGTGTATAATTTTTCGTTGATTCAGAGTCTTGGTGTCTGGGCCTTAAGAGGTTATAGGAAAGAGATTTGAACTTGGTATTGGAGGATGGGGAGTGGGAAAGAATTTAAAAAAATGTTAAAACTATGTCTAGCGATGCAAGGGTATGCCTTATTCAGTTTAAGATTTTGCATTGTTTCTGCTGTACTCCCCCTAGATTGTTTAGGCTTGGTTTAAAAGACACATCTACCTGCTGGCGATATCAGTTGGAGGATGGATACATAGCCCATGCTCTGTGGTTTTGCACTGGGATTCAGGAATTCTGGGTGGGAGTCCAGAATTTTATCTGTGAGATACTCAAATGATATTCTGCCCCAGACTATGTATATTGTGTGATGGGGCGGTTATTAAAGTAGGTGACAAATATACAAAAAGCTGGGTCCAAACTAGTGTAACAATTGGCAGACAGATACTTTCTAGAGGATGCAAGTCAATTGGCACTCCCTCATTTCAAGAATGGTTGACCGAATTGGGCAGGGTGGCAGCAATTGAAAATATGTCATATAAACAGCTTGGCAAAAGATACGCATATGGTAAATAATGGGACAGGTATTTGTCCTTTCTGGAAGGCTCTCAGTGAGGACCGTGTGGAGAGAGACAACATTGTGGTAGTAATTGTGAATTCTGCTCTTTGTGGAATTCTTTCTTTTCTCTTTGTTTGTTGATTTTTATATTTTGGATTTTTAGAATTGAGTATAATGAAATTTCTGGCCATCCAATCTTTGATTTCATTGACACACAAATTTCATCAGGTTTCAAAGATACATAAATTTGGGTATTGTCGGCATAGCAGTGGAAATTTATTCCACTATTCCTGATAACATCTCCCAGGGGAAGCATATTTAACCTTGTACGACCCCGCAGAGTCATTTAAGGGTTAAACTTCTGACATACGGAGTCATGTGACCAAACACCATGGCGTCGATTTTTTTGAATTGCATCTATGGGTCCAGTGCCAACAAAAGTGCCTCTGGTAAGAAACCTCTTCAAATTTTTTCTAGTAATACTACCTTTTCTAGTATTTTCGACATAAATGGGAGATTTGAAATCAGTCTATAATCAGCCAGTTCTCCAGGTTCAAGTTGTGGCTTTTTAATAAGCGGTTTGATAACTGCCATTTTTAAATTTCTTGGGACATGTCCTAAGAATAGCGAGGAGATAATAATATTAAGAAGTAGTTCTGAGATTACAGGGAATACCTCTTTTAAGAGCTTAGTTGGTATTGGATCTAACATACATTGTTGCTTTTGATGTTTTGATAAGTTTTGTTTGCTCTTCATGACCTACAGTATGACAGCAAAGGATTCAAGTTGCTCATGAGGGAAAATTATAAGACACTGTTTTCTGAGGTGCTGTGACAGACGATTGCATAATTCCAATTTTATTTCTGATGATTTCAATTTTATCCTTAAAGAAATGAATGAAGTCATTACTATTGTGCTGCAATGGAATATCTGGTTCAATAGAGGCTTTATTCCAAACCAATTTAGCCACAGTACTGAATAAACACCTAGGATTGTTGAGGTTATTTTCTATAAGTTTGCCAAAATATGTTGACCTAGCAGTTTTTAATGCCTGTCTGTAGCTACATACACTATCCTTCCATGCACCACGAAATACCTCTAATTTTGTATTCTTCCACTTACGCTCAATTTTCCGAACTGCTCTCTTGAGAGCATGAGTGTGATCATTGTACCATGGTGCGAGGCTTTTTTCTTTATTCTTATTTAATCAAAGGGGGAAGACACTATCAAAAATGTATTTATATTTTCTGTGATTACATCAAGTTCTTCTAGACTTTTTGGCTTACTGAGTATTTGAGACAAATCTGGAAGTTTATTAGTGAAGCTATTTTTAGTGGTTGAAATGTGTGACATTAGCAAATCGCAGCATACATGGTAATGAGCTGAGATGTTATCGCTCTGTGGCAGAATTTCTAAAGTATCAACATTAATTCCATATGACAGAATTGAATCTAGTGTATGATTATGCCGATGAGTTGGTCCTGTCACATTTTGTCTGACTCTAAGAGAGTTGAGAATATCAATAAATGCTAATCCCAATGTGTCATTTTCATTATTTATGTGAATGTTTATGTCACCAACAATTAAAGCTCTATCCAAATTAACTACTATATCTGGTAGAAAATCGGTAAATTCACCAAGGAAATCAGAATACGGCCCGGGTGATCTATATACTAAAGCAAGGGCAAAAGGCGACAAGATTTATTATTTAAATATGATGATGTCACATTAAGCATTTTGATTTTAAAAGACTTAAACTTATATCCCATCCTCTGATTAACACTAAAAACATAACTGTAGATTGAAGCAACACCTCCTTGACCCTTCAGACGAGGCTCATGTTGATAACAATAACCTGGGGGAGTAGACTCATTGAAACTAATATATTCATCCTGTTTAAGCCAGGTTTCAGTCAAACAGAGTGAATCCAAACTATGATCTGTAATAATTTTAATTTACAATTAGTGCTTTGGTTGAAAGAGATCAAATGTTGAGTAGTCCTAAATGTATATGATGTTAATCTTAAATTTTTTGTTATTTTCAAGTTTGAACATAACACAAATATTTCTAAATGATTTAATGAGGGGTTTGTGTTTGGTAGTTCAGGGAACAGATACAGTCTCTATATGATACCTAGGTGATACTGTCTCTATGTGTTGTAGTTTATGTGACCTGTGTGACGTCTCAAAGCAGCTTGAAGATGGATGATTAAGCCGTACTGTCTGCTTCTTGACCTCGGCCCCAGTTAGTCAAATACTATTACTATTAAGACTATGAGCCAAATTACTAGAGAGGAGAGCGGTACGTTCCCTGGAGGGATGGAGTCTGTCTCTCTTTAGCAGGTCAGGTCTACCCCAAAAACTCTTCCAATTGTCTATAAATCCTATGCTATTCTCTGAACACCACTCAGACATCCAGCCTTTCAGTGACACTAATCTACTATAAAACTCATTGCCACGACAAGCATGGAGGGGCCCAGAGCATATTACAGTGACTGACATCATTTTTGCAAGTTCACATATCTCTTTAACATTATTGCTAGTGATCTCCGACTGGCGAAGCAGGACATCATTATTTTTTTTTAAATCTAAGTTTAGCATTAGCCAGCACTTGTAAATTTGATCTGGTGTCAGACGCCCGAGCCTCCAAAATGCAATTAACAATAGAGTCTCTATTTCCACGTTCCTTACAATAGAATAACCTATAACAAGGGCTCTTTCAACATGATTCTTAGTGGGTACATCACTGAGTGGGGAGAATTGATTGGAAATCCTAACAGGAATGGTAGAGTGGAGTGCAGGGGCTCTACAACCGGAAACAAAGTGTATGTGTTGCTCACTGTACTACCTGCATCTGAAAGAGTATCTACCACCTTCTCTTTTTTTTCAATTAACATATTTATTGATTCGTAGACATATATAACCAAGAAAAAACACAACATATATATATTGAATCAACATTTAACATTTAAGCCCCACTATTACCCCTCAGCCTCCCCAATCACCAACCCCACCCTGACCCCCAGCGAACACCCCTGTGGTCATAAATAAGAATACACACAAACACAAAACTGACCTCCACTAGTGTTCAGATGTGTCTCTAACTCATTAACCTTCTCCATCAGCCTGATACATTCCTTACATTTATCACATGTAAATCCCTCACTGCTGACGGAAGAAGCTATAGTAAACATGTGGCATGCAGTGCAGTGCAGAAAGTGATAACATGAGCGGATGCCATGACTTACCGCAACTGTTTGTTGTTGTTGTGGTGGTGCTTCTTGAGCAGAGGGGGTTTGAGACCAATGTTAATCCCTCATTCAATTGTTTGCTGTTGTTATGGTGGTTCCTGATCAGCAGAGGCTTGAGATTGATGCAATAATCCATGTAAAACACAGAGGCGAAACGAGTGCATGCAGTCAAAACAAGAGATGTAGACTGGAAAAATAGAAAAAAAAAGAAAAAGAAAGAAATATACACGCAGTTGAAAAAGTACAAAAGCATTAAAAAAAAAAAACGAAGTAACGGGAAAATGGTAAAGATTAAGGATAAAATTAAGAACGTAGAGGAATAAGCAATGCTATGCTTTGTGAGATGTTATCTAATGTTTCTATATATGCCTTCATGTTTCTCGCAGTCATGTTGTTTGTTTTTTTGAATCGTATCATAAGAAACTGAGATGCGTTCTTTGTCTGATGAACGTGTCATCAAACACACAATCGAATACAGCGGCTGTGAGAGCTGATCTTTTAACTTACCTTATTTTCTGGGAAATAGTTTTTTTTCATCATCTAAAAGGTCCTGCGACTTATAATCCAAAGCAAACACATGCACACCAAAACACATCTGCTTACACACAAACATATGATAACATCAGTCAGAGAGGGTAGAAGTGTTTTAAAGTAGCCTATTCAGAGTATTTTGCCTTTACAAAGTACTTTATGCAACAGTTTAAATATTCTGTCCCATCATAACATAATTGTTCTAAACTCTAGATTGCTGTCAAACACAGCTCCTCAAATACCCATAAAATGAAAATTTTTCACACTCATAGGAAAAACATTCAGTCAGTGAACCAGATAATTAATGCATGGTAAAGAGGTTGTAAATAGATATATCCATAGACAGACAGTCGCTAAAGTTTGTAAAACACTAAAACAAACTAAGAGCTGTTTATTTGAATACAGCATAGTTACATAGGTCCCACTTTATATAAGGTGTCTTTAACTACTATGTACTTAAGCATTTGATACAATGCACTTATTATTTACATGTGTGTTGTTGCATTGCACTTACATTTAAAGTACCTGCATTTAATCACATGTGTAGTTACACTGTTAACCTTACCCCTAACTCAACCCTTACTCTAAAACCTAAATCTAACTCCTAATCTTAACCCTAAGCCTACACCTACTGCTAAACCTACCTGTACCTCAATCACATTAGAGGCAAATGTGAATCTTGTGAGAATTTTGCAGAACAACACACAGTAAATTTGTTGTATTGAATGCATTTTAACATTACTACATAGTAGTTAAAGACACCTAATATAAAGTGTGACCGTTACATATGTTATTAACAGATATGGCTTATCTGTATTCTTTTTTAATGAACTATAAACAGATTATGAAAAACTGTTACAAATAATTACTTGCTCCCGATAAAAACAAGGTTGAATTCTGCATAATATGATGCGGACCTGTAGATCCTGTAGTAATCCAGCTGCAACTTTATTTCCGGAATTTTGTTTTTGAAAAATTTGAAACAGCAAGAACTGGAAGAAGGTGGAAGCAATAAGATGCTTAAGAATAAATTAGTGCAATAGTGATTAGGATTACTAAATGCTTATGAGCAGAAGTGTGGTTTATGCTTGATCTAAAAATAACTTTACTGCTATAGCAAAGTAAGAAGATGGTGCAGTGGCTGTAACAGCAAAGACGCAGGTAACAGCTGATAAGATGCAACAACAAGGCCCTCAGAAAAATACAGCTGCAGAAACAACAGGAACCGAGTAAGTGACTGAGTGGTAACACTTTCTATGAAGCTCACATTTATAATGCATTGTAAAGTTATTATAATGCATTAGTAATGTCTCAAAATAAATTATTATAATATGTTATGACTTTTCATAAATAATTGTAACTACAGTTATAATACATTATAATACTTACATATTCATAGTTATACCTTAGAGTATAATGCATTATAACACCAGCAACATCCAATTTTATCTGCAGAAGTTATGTATTATTTACAGTATATTTGTAAAATATATAATAGGTATTGTATGCTTTAAGAAAAGTAAAAAAAAGCAATGTCTTCTTATAAACATCCATAAGATATTTTTAAGTGGTTATAAGGCATTACAACTCATGCTGGAAATTATCTACATTACACATGCCCAAAATAACACCCATTCATTGTAAATTTTGAAATATTACAAAAAACACTTGTAAAGTTACAAAGTTAAAAATTTTCAGAAACTCTCTCTCTCTGGGAGTCACGTGACGCCCTGCAAGTTTTGGACGTGTGAAAGGCGAGCTCTGTGCACTTTGCTAGTTTTTAATACTTTTTATGTCATAAACCGGTGAGATTCGATACAATCTGTTCCATAACTGTTCTATGAAGACAATAAGTCAAAGAATTCAAAATCTTCAGGCTCTGGAGACATTAAAAGACACTTATGTGCTCAAGCTGATACCCCTGACAGGGCCGCAGACCAGGCACTTAATTTGGACGGTGCGGCGGGAAAGATTCAGTGTCAACTGTCGAGCATGTCGGTGATGCTGACGAAGGTTGCTGCTGACTTGGAGGATCTTGCTGTAATATGTTGTGATAAAGATAGGTTCATAGGCAATGGAGGAGTCAGGAAGCAGCAAACAGTTGAGTGTTTATTCTTATCGTCAGCTTCACACACACATTCAAACAAAGCAAAATGGCTTTGGGTGGCCTACTCAAAATAGCTTTCTCTCTGTGGTCTGTTGCTCTGGCCACTCTCTCTCTCCTCTGCCGCTCTGGCGGGCCTTATCAGGTCTCCCTCCACCATCACTATAATGAGAGACAGGTGTTAGTGTAAGTACAGACCAGGTGACGAACTTTACCTCTTTCCCTATCCCGCAATCAGACACATGACCACGCCTCCACGTGCCACATACCCCCACCGCCAACTCAGGCCAGGGCAACATCTGGCCTGCCTACTCCCCCCCATTTCTGGAGAGAAAGTCAGCCACAACTATCTGCGCCACTGGCCTGTGGATCACCTCAAACTTAAAGGGCTGAAGAGCCAGATAACAACGGGTGATCCGCGCGTTAGTATCCTTCATGCGGTGGAGCCACTGCAGAGGAGCGTGATCAAAAGAGGGTGAAGGCCCACCCCAGGAGGTAGTAGCGGAGGGTAAGAACAGCCCACTTAATCACAAGACACTCCTTCTTGATGGTACAATACTTTGTCTTCCTAAAGGAGAGCTTGCAACTAATAAATAGCACTGGCCGTTCCTCCCCTCCCACCTCCAGTGAGAGCACCACGCCCAGCCCCATCAGATGCATCAGTGTGCAAAATAAAGGGGAGAGAGTAGTCAGGTGCATGTAAAAGCGGCCCCCACACAGTGCGGACTTTACCTTAAGGAAATCCAGTTGGCACGACTCTGTCCACTGGACCGGATCAGGAGTCCCATTTTAGTAAGGTCAGTCAGCGGGCTGGTGACATCAGAATAGCTAGACGCAAACCTCCGGTAGTAGCCAGCCAGCCCCAAAAACTGCCTTACCTCCTTTTTGGTCTTGGGTACCGTGCAGGCTGCGATCACTGTGGTTTTGTTAACCTGTGGAACCTCTGCCCGTGACCCAAGTGGAACCCCAGATACCTAACTTCCACCCGCCCAATTGCGCACTTCTTCGGGTTGGCCGTGAGTCCCGCCTGCCGCAGCGCTCTCAGGAGAGCCCTCAGATGTTGCATATGCTGCCACCAGTCATTACTATAAATGACAATATTGTCCAGATATGCAGCGGCATATGCCGTGTGAGGTCTGAGGATCTTGTCCATGAGGCGCTGAAATGTGGCCGGGGCTCCGAACAAACCAAATTGAAGCGTCACAAATTGGTGTATTCCGAATGGTGTGGAAAAAGCCACCTTTTCTCGGGATATTGGAGATAAAGGGATCACCAAAGCTTGATGTGTTAACCCCTTTTACTCTTACGGTATCCGATACACCCCTGCCCAATCGGGGGCAGCCTCTAGAGCATTGGGGATCTGGACCGGTGTCCCCACCTCCATCACCAGACACGGATCCTGACTGTGTCCGGCTTCCCCACAGCTCCAACAGACCGGCCCAGGCCTTCCTTCTGCACTCTTGGGGGTGGTCTCGCCAACCTGGGGGGATAGCGGAGGGAGACAGGGGGAGTAGGTGGGGCAGACAAGGGGAAGGGTCCTCTGGACCGGGGGTGGGGTTTGGGCAGGGCTCCTCCCCACTTCCAAGGAGCCGGAACTGGGTGGGACTGAGGGGGACTGGGGGGAGGGGGACATGAGACACAAGGGGTGGAGAGAGAGAAGGGAGAGAGAGAAGAAAACACTGCTTCGCTGCCTCCTGGAAACACCGCCATGTTGTCCTCTGCCAGCTGGACGGCCTCCTCCAGCGACACTGGGTGGTGGCACTGGACCCACTCGGACATGCCTCAAGGAAGTTGGGAGATGAACTGCTCCAGTAACACCAGATCGACAACTTCCACGGTGCCACGGGTTCTCCCCACCAGCAACCATTCCCGGCAGGTGTCACGGAGTTGCTGCGCAAAAGCGAACGGTGGCTGTGCTTCCCGAAGCTCAGGGACCTGAATAGCTGCCGACTCTACTCCTGGGTCCAACTGACCCGTTGCTGGATGGCCTTTTTCAGATGGCTGTAATTAAGGAGGCTGGCGGCGGGGAGTTGCTGTGCCGCTAGCTGTACCTCCCCGGAGAGTAAGGGCAACAGGCGGGCCACCCACTGATCAGGAGGCCACCTCCATACCTCGGCTGTCCTCTCGAACAGGTCGAGGAAGGCCTCCGGATCATCATTTGGCCCCATCTTCATCAGGGCCACAGGTAGGGTAGGCTCCGGGGAGAGCACCTGCTGGTCCTCCGCTTGTGCCTGGAGAAGGCATACCTCCATGAGGGTCTTGAAGATATCGCCCAGCGGTGAGGACTCCATAACAGCATTCTCCTCCAAAGGTCTCCCTCCGCCATCACTATAATGAGAGACAGTTGTTAGAATATTACAGCCCAGGTGATGAGCCTTACCACTTTTCCTCTGCCGCAGACAGACCCATGACCATGCCCCCCCATGCCACATACGTCGATCGATTACTGCCATGGAGTCGAAATTCACTGAGTTTGTTTAAAGAATGTCGGATGTTGAGAAACGGATCGATTATCTGAAGTCACTGGAGAGGGAATTAGCTGCTAAATCGCTAGCGACCAAGATAGATTTGGAATGCGTTTGAGAAAAGTTGGAAGACATTGAGAATCGTAACTGGCCAAACATTTTTGGAAAAATTCCAAATTGTTGGAATTCCTGAGCGAGCAGAGGGTCAGAATATGGTGGAATTTCTGGATGAGCTCATTCCGAGTCTGCTCGACATAACAGGCCGTAAACTGGAAATCGAGCGAGCTCACAGAGTTCCGGCTCGGAGACCCGTGGAAGGAGACAGGCCCGATCAATTTTGGCCAAATTTCTGAGATCATTCGACTGTACAAGTTTGACTTGTAATGTCATTGTATGTTACAAGTTTATGTTATAGCTGTTAATAAGAAGATATTGCTTTTGTAAATTTATTGAAGCAGACAAAGACCACTTATAATATGATCATGTCATAAAGCCTATTGACTGTTTACACTATGCTTCTTTTGCATGACAGCACTTATACGATTAACTTTATTAACTTCTGCTGCATTAAAATTGGACATTGCTTGTGTTATAATGCATTATATCTTAAGTATAGTGGAAGTCTTATAATGTATTATAACTGTAGTTATAATTAATTGTGAGAAGTTATAACTTATTATAAGGTATATTATGAGACATTATGAATGCAGAATAATGCATTAGAATCAGAATCAGCTTTATTGCCAAGTATGCTTACACAAACAAGGAATTTGTCTTGATGACAGGAGCCTCCAGTGCACAAACAATACAGCAAAAACAAAAAAACAAACAAATAGAACATAAAGTGAATAGAAAATAAAGTATATACAGAAATATATTATATATATATATATATATAAAGTTGTGCTGAAAAGTTTGCATACCCTGGCAGAAATTGTGACATTTTGGCATTGATTTTGAAAATATGACTGATCATGCAAAAAAAAAAAAAAAAAAAAAAAGTCTTTATTTAAGGATAGTGATCATATGAAGCCATTTATTATCACATAGTTGTTTGGCTCCTTTTTAAATCATAATGATAACAGAAATCACCCAAATGGCCCTGATCAAAAGTTTACATACCCTTGAATGTTTGGCCTTGTTATAGACACACAAGGTGATACACACAGGTTTAAATGGCAATTAAAGGTTAATTTCCCACACCTGTGGCTTTTTAAATTGCAATTAGTGTCTGTGTATAAATAGTCAATGAGTTTGTTAACTCTCACGTGGATGCACCGAGCAGGCTAGATACTGGGCCATGGGGAGCAGAAAAGAACTGTCAAAAGACCTGCGTAACAAGGTAATGGAACTTTATAAAGATGGAAAAGGATATAAAAAAGATATCCAAAGCCTTGAAAATGCCAGTCAGTACTGTTCAATCACTTATTAAGAAGTGGAAAATTCGGGGATCTCTTGATACCAAGCCAAAGTCAGGTAGACCATAAAAACAAGTGAAGTTTGATCAGTCGCTTCCCTCGTACCTAAATCAACGGCTCCTTTCCAGAATAAAATGAAATATGCAGAAAATCACAGTATTACAGTTCTTGTATAGTGACAGGGCAGAAAGTCTTGAAGTTAGAGAAGAGAGGACAACGGCAGCAGATTATGCTAGCCGGTGTGCTCATGATGCTATGCCCTGCGGGCTTCCGACGTGCCGTGCACAGCGTGTTTTTAAACAGATTTAGCGCTTAGAACTTTCTTCCAAAAATTCAGAAATATTATGTATTTTTTGGTACTTTGTAATTGTGGTGAAATATAATTGTAGCGAAGTTGAATACTTAATTTTTAATCAACTCAAGTAAAATAACTATTATTTATTTATACTTAGTTGAAAAATTTGAAAAATGTACTTTAGTACTGTAACGAGAGTAGTTGTAATTCGTTACTTTCTACCTCTGACAAAGTTCAATTACCCACTCTCGAAAAACATCTGATTATTAATATCCATCATCCCAGGAAAAAGCTGATGTAGTAATCCAGAAATCACTTTATTTTCTTTATAGTCACACAGTACATATGTGATGAAAACTCAAATCGTGTTTCACCATGAAGTCACGCACACCCATACACATACATATTTGAAATGGGTGATTCTCTTTGAATACTTTGTTTTTTATATGTTATTTCTGTTTAGGGAATTGTAAAATGAGCACAATCCTCTCAGTGGCAGGCTAGCAGCTAGTTGTTTACTGTTGGCGGCTATGGAGCTCCTCTCATTTCTCAATGCAGGTTTTAAACCAATCACAGGCTGCAGCACCTCCCACAGTCCCACAGTTCCTATATGTCCCAAAAGTATCTCCCCGGAGTAAGAGCTAAAAATGTCCCCTAAAACGGCTTCGAGGAACTATAGTTCCTTAGGTGTGAAAACGACGAAAAGCACTAGTCCCGTGGAAAAGTACCTAAAACAGCTTTAGACCCGCCAGTAACTGAATTTACACACACAATCCTGTTAAGAAGTTTACATTCCCTTGGTTTCTAATATGGTGTGTTGCTTTCTCGATGATCAATGACTGTTTGTGTAATAATTGTTCATGAATCCCTGCTTTGTCCTGAGCATTGAAGATGTCTACTTTTCTTAAGAAAAAAACCCAACTACAGTAAAATTATTTGGTTTCTCTGCATCTTCTGCACATTTGAGTTCTTCCCAACAGTGGATATATATGAGGTCCAGATTTTGACAATTGAGGGTCTTGAAGATAATACACAACTATTACAAAAGTTGCAAACAATTATTGATGCTCATGAAGGCAACATAAGAAGAACCAAGGGGTGCAAACTTTTGAACAGAATGATTTGTGTAAATAAGAGTCAATTTTGTGTTATGTAGCTTTTGAAGGGCAGTACTACATAAAAAGATATAATCTCTTATAGGCTATTTGTATACATTCTGAAAGGCGTGTGAAAACTTATAAAAACAAAAGGGTTATGCAAACTTCTGCACTTAACTGTATAGGCTATATAGTTTGTGAAAATGTATATTTTATTTTAGATTTAGTTTTTTCACGATTTAACCACATTTTAGCTTTTTTAATGTACAAATTCCATGTAGCCTATCCTATCCATATGATGTCATATTGCATGTGCAATTATGAAATGACTTCACAAAAATTCACAACATTGTAACTAAAATTCAAAATACAACCCCCACATCTGAACATATAAGTGCTTGTACTATGTAAAAAGTGCAATGTAGCTGTCTAAATGTGACATTGTCTGATTTACCTCCTTGCTCGTGTGGAAATGAACATTACAGAAAAATACTCGCTTACATATTCACATGCTGCATGAAGAAATGCATCGGCTGCTTTCAACTCAATGTTGAAAACAAATTTTTTATTGGTGCATTTCTACTTGTACTGAATGACAGGATGACAAAGAGTGCACGCCAAGCGTATGACGTCATTGTCATGGTATCCAGATACATTTCAGCAGATTTGCAGAAAGACTAGAATGAAAGTATCATCAAATCAACGTGCAACGCTTCGAAATTGCTTCTCTTCTCTGCAAACGATACCAAAAACAATAGCGAGAAGGAAAATGAGTACATCAAAAATAGAAAAAAAATCAGTGAGCCTACCAGCTGAAACCAGGACATAATTACAATATTTAGAGAATTGTCGGGACACCAGGACACACCTCTTCAAAAAACGGGACTTCTGGTCACCATAATTAAATGCAACAAGAAAACAATCCCGCAACGTGAAAACAATCTCTCATACAACATTTAATGCCATGGCCTTATGAATTAAAGACTTGTTGCTCTGATTTAAGACCTTTTTAAGACCTGCGGAAACCCTGCCTACACAGTTTTCATATACAGTCCCTACCTTTTTCTCCTTCCCATCACCTGCTGCTGTCTCTCTCCTCTCTCTCCTTCTGTTGCTGTCTCTCTCCTCTCTCTCCTGCTGCTGCTGTCTCTCTCTCTCTCTCTATCTTCTACTTCCATCTCTCTCTCTCTCCTCTCTCCGTCTTTTGCTGCTCTCACTCTTCATCTTCTCCCGCTGTCTCTCTCCTCTCTCTCTCCATCTTCTGCTGTTGCCATCTCTCTCTCTCATTCTGCTTCCATCTCTCTCTCTCTCCATCTTCTGCTTCCATCTCTATCTCTCCTCTCCATTTTTTTGCTGCTATCTCTCTCCATCTTCTGCGGCTCTCTCTCCTCTGTCCATCTTATGCTGCTGTCTGTCTCTTCTGTCCATCAGTCTATCTGTCAGTCAGTCTCTTTGTCTGTCTGTCCGTCAGTCTTTTTGTCTGTCAGTCTCTTTGTCCGTCTCTCCATTATCTGCAAAAAGGTGGAACCATTAATGGGTACTTTCATGGTTTGAGAGTTGCAAATCGGTCTATGACACTGTTATGGTCTGTACCGCACACAGCCCCCCTCTCAATGGACATCACTGCTAGGTGATTGAGCCTGTCTTGGCCCATGTTTCTTCTCAACCACACGTGCAGCCGGCGCAGAGCACTGAACTATCTTTCGCAACTTCAGCTGCTAACAGGAATTGTAAGTGCAGCTTGAAAAACTGATCTCAGGCTTGGAAACATATCAGGGTCAAGGAGCTTGTATATGCTTGCCACATCTGAAATGGCCTCTTCTTTTTTTTCTTCTGCTTAGATAGTGCTTAGCAACCACAAGCTCCTCTTTACTGACTGTCATATGGTACTGTTTAGCAATGAGCTGGAGGGAGTCTTCATTTAGAAAGTCATCCGATGCTGGAGGGCAAGCTTGAATGCCTTTCATCAGCTCTGCACCCACACCACAAAATCTCCTTGTGAGCTCACCTATCATCCTGTCAAGACATGGGTAGTAGATGTTGTACCTTAACTCATCCCCAGTGATCACATTAGCCCTGGTGCCGGAAGAGGACTCCACAACATAGTCTTCCAATCGCCTCTGCTTGCGCCTGTTTACAGTTTGGGTCTCTGACAGATTGTTGGCCTCAGAAATGGCTTTTGCCTCCTCGTAAATGTTCTCTGCACTTTGCTCACTACGCAATGATTGTAGCGTTTCAAGGACAACATCTTTGTAAAGTGTTGCTTGTGCCAGGTCTAGATCATTCTTCTGAAGGTACTTATGGAGCCCTTCTGTGGCGGACAGCATCCTCTTAAACATCACAAGCATATAAACACTTGAAAATCTCAACAGTTTTGACAGCAGTCCAACTGCTGTGGATGTTCCAATTTCTTCTAGGCACCTTAAAACTGCTGTGAGATTGACAATCACAGCATTGACTGATCACAGCTGGCATGCCCATCGGGTTTTGGACAACTGAACAAGTTCACTCTCCACTAAGCCAAGGACTCTCTGCATGTCAGTGAAAGCCTGATGATTGACAAGAGAAATGCTGAAGAAACAATATACACTCTCCAGTGTTTCAAAGAGATCAGTGGTCTCTGGCACAGCCCTGCATGTATGGCAAAGCATCAAATTCAGCTCATGTGCATAGCAGTGCACATAAACTGCTTCTGGGTGTTTGTCACGGAAACTAGCCTGAACTCCACCAACTGAACCACTCATAACTGATGCCCCTTCATAGGCTTGAGCCACACATCGAAGGTCATTAAGGCCGTTGGATTCTAGCACATGTTCAATTGTATCTGACTGACATCGCATCAAAACCATTGAGGCTGCAAAGTTCAAGGAAACGCTCTTTGACTGTGCTATCGGCTCCAACATAGCGCACACAAACTGCAAGCTGTTCAACATGGCCATCCCTTGCCTCATCAGCCATCACTGCATACATTTTTGACTTCTTCCATCTCATTAATTATGCAGTAACTTCCTCTGCACAACATTGAATCATCTCTTTCTGTGAGGAAGGAGAGAGATAAGTGGAATGAGATGGAGCTTTGAAGTTTTTGAGAAAGGGGTCAAATTCCTGCAGGAGTTTAATCATTTCAATGAAGTTTCCCTGAATGTCACAGGACTCCATTTCATTATGGCCCAAGAATCTAGTGACAGCTACAACTCGACGGATGTATTCTCGCCTTTCAGTAATCTGACCAGCTTGTGCCACATTAATTTTCTCTATGACACTGCCTTGTATCAAACTGGCTTGTAAGACTTCCAATTAACCATTGAAGCTTTGTGTACTGAAGTTTTTTCATGCTCTCTGAAGCTGTCTAACGCTCGTTTCCAGTTGGAAAATCCAGTGGTGGCAATAGTGTCCTTGTTAACTCGTGACTCTTTCTTCCCAAACAGCCTGCATGAGAAGCAGAATTTCTGCTTACAGAATATTCTAGCCACTCAAATGAATCAAACCATTTCAGCTGGAAAGACCTTCTTTGCAGTCCAAAGCTAGTGAGTGGATATTCTTTCAGTTTTCCCCATTCAGGGCCTGTCTGCAAAGTCCCTAAATCCTCTACTCTGCTGTCCTCCAATAAATCCTCCTTTCTCCTCTTTGAATCATCTGTGATGCAAAAAGGACAGTTTCAGGACAAGTAAGTTAGTTTTAAAACAAAAAAGTTTAAAAAAATATTCTCAAGTATCACAGGATTATGCTTTAAAATAGACACTAAAAAGGGAGGGAAGATTCAAAAGTGTACAAAATTCCAGTTGCAAAAAAGCCCACGTGTAACCATCTGTGATGATGTTTTGATGATTTTTGGTTGCAATTTTCATGTATTTTGTCATACACATTGCAATAGTTAGGCTATGTTTTTATATATTTTTCAGGAAGGCAAAATAGTGGTATTTCAATATAGCCTAAATGTGTTTTGACATCAATTGAATGGTGGTTGATGTATGAGATGCCAAAATAAGTTAAAGTGAAAATATTAATCATTATAGTCTAACTTCAGGTAGACTGCACTCCACAAAATTAACCTGTTTAATATTGACATTTCATTTAGCTAAATCCATTCCAATGCAGCCTACAGGCATGAGGAGGATTCAAATTTTATTTAATCAAAAGTGCTTAATTCATTGACTTTCTCTGACACACAAAGTGACACCAAATAATTGCTACCAATTACGATGCCTGGTTCTGATTCAGCTGCGGCTGGCTCCTCAGGCTCAACATTGCTACCCTCTGCAAAACCATGAAGTCAAATTAAGTTAATCTCAAAATAAACTGCTTGGCAACAGAAACTAACATCCTAGTTCCTTGCTTTGCAAATAACCTAATACATATTTCTGGTTAAAACTGGGTTAGTAGATTGTACTGTCGGCTATCTACTTCTCGGTAACCTTTTAATAATCTGTAGCTTACTACAAGCTGCCTACTTTGAGGGTAATGTTAGCTTGCTAGTTACTATCATAAGTGGACTAGCACACCCCATGCAGACCATTTTTTCAACCGATTTGATTTACTTAGCCCACGAGAAAAACCCGGATAAACCACAATGAGAGACAAGTGTCATCCACTGGCTATGGCAATTATGATTAAGATGTAGGCTATTTCTCTACAAAATGTACACTTATTTCTAAATACATAGTATAACGTTATATTTATTTCTTGAAATTGGACATTTGGATGTCCTTGACCAGCCCACAAGCTTAAAAACATTAAGCTAAACATGTAGGTAACATCAGTAAATCCTCACCATTACTCTTCTTTTCGATAAAGTCCAAAAGGCTGCATTGATTTTTTTTCTTGACATTTCATTTTTCCTCCAGAGTGACACAGGCTGCCTCCCTAGCGGGAGCGGGAGGGGGGTGGGGCAGGGGGTCAAGTCACGTGAACTTCAAACAAAATGTAGCAATATTATTGCGTAGCCTACGTTCTTTGAAGACCTGCGAGACTGCATCATGAAGATGGTTGCATATTCATACAGAAAATATTCTTGTTGTTGTTGTTGAGCTGCATCTAAACTTTGTGTTGCCTACATTTAAAATTTCATTCGGGGCTACAGTCAAAACATTCAGGGCTGAAGCCCCGGAAAAATGACCTGGTGACGCTGATGCACCAGAGTCTCAACCAGCTCCACATTTTCGGCCTTGTGATTGCCCAGGAAGCCCCGAACCACTGCGAAAAAGCTGTTTCATGCCGCTTTCTCCTTACTAGTGAGCTTCTTGGGGAATTCATTGCACTCCAGGATCTTCTTTATCTGTGGTCCGATGAAGACACCGGCTTTGACCTTTGCCTCAGACAGCTTAGGGAAGAAGTCTTGAGGGTACTTGAAGGCTGCCGGCTCCTTAACTAGAGATCTGACAAATTGTTTCATAAGGCCCAATTTGATGGTGCAGTGGTGGCATCAGCACCTTCAGTGGGTCCAACCATGGCTCCCACTTGATGTTGTTCCTCCCCACAGAGAACTCGGTCCACTGTAGCCAGTCCTGCCTGTGGTAGTGCGCCTTGGTGTCCCTGCTGTCCCAAAGGCAAAGATAGCAGGGAAACTTGGTAAAACCACCTTGGAGACCCATCAGGAATGCCACCATTTTGAAGTCTCCTATGACCTCCCAGCCATACTCATCATACTTCAAGGCATCCAGCAAGGTCTTGCTATGTATCCACTTAGGCAGCAGGAACTAAACTGAACTGGTGGGCTTAAGGCCCCTGAATTTATACTACTATTTATATTACTGGAAAGTTCTAGAAGTTATTCCAAGTTTACTCAGCACTGAATCTATCTGGAATGTTCTGGAAAATAGGTAAATTTCAAAATATCACTGTCCTGGTCACAAAAGCAAAGTTTGTGGGGAATAAACCCTATTTCTATACTTTTGAGGCATAAGCAATTAGGAAATAATAGTTACTACCCAAGAACCAAAAAATAAAAAATAAATAAATAAATTTTATATATATATATATATATATATATATATATATATATATATATATATATATATATATATATATACAGTATATATATATATATATATATATATATATATATATATATATATATAAAATTTTTCTTTTTTTGGTTCTTGGGTAGACACCACGTTGCAGAAGATGAACAACCAAATATCAGTGGTCACAAAACCAGCTGAACCACAAATTCCTAAAACCCAAAGTTTCCAGTTACCTAGCAGCCACATCATTAAAAGATCTGCTTTCAAGAGTGAACCACCTTCACCTCACTCAATGATTCACCAAGCATTCAATACCTCTCATCAACATCCCTTTGCACATTCTTTGCCATTCAACTCATGGCAAGAAGATTTTATCAAAGCAGCTAGTATGACAGATTTTGCTAAATTTCTTGCACGCAAAGAACTTGTCACCACCGGGCTCACAAAGTTTGATGATTGTCCTGAAAATTACCGAGCATGGCAAGCTTCTTTCATCAATGTCATTGAAGGATTAGATCTCACAGCAGGTGAAGAACTAGATCTCTTAAAGTGGCTGGGTAAGGAATCATCAGAGTATGTCAAGAGATTCAGATCTGTGCACATAATCCCAAAGTAGCTCTTCAAATGGTCTGGGACAGACTCAACCAGTGCTACGCTGCCCCTGAAACTGTAGAAAGTGTGCCATTTAGAAAGCTTGATACTTTTCCTCGCATATCCAACAAAGACATTTTCAAGTTAAGAGAACTCAGAGATCTTCTTATGGAATTACAGTCTGCCAAAGAGGATAGGTACTTACCAGGGTTAGCTTACCTGGATACTGCTCGTGGCATCAACCCCACTGCAGACAAATTGCCACATAATCTGCAGGAGAAGTGGATTTCTATTGGATCAAGGTACAAAAATGAACACAAAGTACCCTTTCCTCCGTTTTTATTTTTTACACAATTTGTATGTTGTAAAGCCAGGACGTGAAATGATCCAAGCTTTATGCTGTCTACAAGCAACACCACGGCTCCCAGGTATGAAAAGCCCTCACTTAAGAACACAGTATCAAAAAGTTTCATATCTGCACACAAGACAGATGTAACTGCTTCACTGGAAACTCGAACTGAGAAAAAAGTAAAAAGAGATGGCCTGACAAAAAACTGCCCAATCCATAATAAACCTCATCCACTTGCAAGGTGTAGAGTGTTCAGATCGAAGTCCACAGAGGAATGCAAAACATACCTCAAAGAAAATAATGTGTGCTTTAGATGTTGTGCATCAACCTCTCACTTAACCAGAGACTGTAAAATGCTGCTAAAATGCAAGGAGTGTGAAAGTAATCATCACTCCACAGCTATGCATCTAGGCCCGGCCCCTTGGACCTCAAACTCTGCAGAACAAGAGCATGCAGAACTTGAAACTGAAAAGGAAGTAAACCTCAACAGCCCAGCTTCTATAAGTTCCCAGTGCACAGAGTCACAAATCAGTCATATACTATATAGTCTAGTCAAAAAAGAGTTAATAAAGTTGACAAATTATAAAGATGTATAATTTGTCAACATTATGAACAATTTTGAACAGCACACTATATAGTAAATGTGAACTCATTTAAGCAAAGTAAAGTCAATCGCATGGGTGGGGTCAATGAGCATCAACAGGGTAAAGCACACTCTTGATAAAAGGCCTGAGATGAAGAAACATTTTCAAGATTTTTAGGGAAAGGTGTTAGACAACAAACATGCTGAACTGGCTCCTCTGCTCAAAGAAAATGAGGAATGCTGGTATCTACCAATTTTTGGAGTCTACCATCCACAAAAACCAGATCAGATAAGGGTGGTTTTCGATTCCAGAGCACAATACCTTGGTATCTCTTTGTATAACATTCTTCTCACAAGCTACGATGACTTGAACAATTCCCTCTTAGGAGTGTTGTTACGCTTCCGAAAAGAGCCAATAGCCATAACAGCTGACATTCTGCAAATGTTCTATTGCTTTTTGGTACAAGATGATCACAGGAAATATTTAAGGTTTTTGTGGCACAGAGACAATGACATGTCAAAAGAGATCACAGAGTACCAGATGCGTGTCCATGTCTTTGGGAACAGCCATCCCCTGCCATCGCAATCCATGGTCTAAGACGTGCTGCACAGGAAGGCGAGCATGAATATAGGACAGACACTTGCCAGTTTGTTGAGTTACATTTCTACATGGATGATGGTCTGATATCTTTCCCAAATGAAGTGGATGCTATCAATTTGCTTAAGCGTACCCAGACAGTTCTCGCTCAGTCAAACATAAAGCTTCAAATTCAGCTACAGTGATAAAAGCCTTTACTCCAGAGGATCTAGCTAAATGCATAAAAGACCTGGATCTCACCAGAGAAACTCTGCTGAGTCAGAGAAGTCTTGGATTATGTTGGGAAATGGATTCAGATATGTTCACCTTTCAGGTTACAAACACTGATAGGCCTTTCACTCGTCGTGGAGTATTGTCTATCGTCAAGAGTCTTTTTGACCCTCTTGGGTTAGTGGCACCAGTGACTATAAAAGGAAGAGCTTTACTGAGAGAAATATCTCATGACACAAATGACTGGGACACACCACTCCCTGATGCCGAACAAGAGGAATGGGAAGTATGGAGAAATTCCTTACAGGATCTGAAAAGTCTCCATATACCACTTACTTACGTTTCACTATCACTTTCCAGTGGATAGCATAGAGAGTTATGTCTCTTCTCGGATGCATCAAATATGGCCATAGCTGCAGTAGCCTATATTTGGGTTATTATTGAAGAGGGACTAAGTCAAGTGGGATTCGTCTTGGGCAAAGCTAAACTAGCCCCTCAGCCAGAACCCACCATTCCATGCCTTGAATTGTGTGCAGCAGTATTAGCTGTAGGAATGGCAGAACTAATACTTGAAGAAATGGACATCAAGCCAGATGCAGTCAAGTTCTAGTGTGATAGTAAGGTAGTTCTTGGCTACATATTCAACGAGACCAGATGTTTCTTTGTATATTTGCACAACAGAGTGCAACAAATCTGCCAGAGCACAGTTCCAGAACAGTGGTACTTTGTGCCAACAAAACAGAACTCGGCGGATCTCGCCACCAGGTCAGTGTCTGCATCACAGCTTGCTAACACAGTGGTTTACTGGTCCAGCTTTTCTGCAAACCCTTCTCAACTCACCAAGAATTTTGAGTTGATAAAGCCAGAATTGGATTTAAATCCGGCCACATGTCACAAGTCTTGTCACTGTAATTACAGAAATGCTTCTGTTCCTGGAGAGCTCTTCTTAGAGCTGTCACACTTCTTATTCACATAGCTCGTTCATTCAAGTCAGACTCAATGGCAACGTCAAATGAATGTAAAGGCTGGCACCTATGTGAAAAGGTCAGAACTCCAGAAGAACTCTTTGCATGCCAAGCTCGTTATCCTCAAATCTGTGCAGAAAGAAACATACAGTGATGAACTCAGGGCCTTGGCAGAACAGAAGAACATCCCATGATGCAGTTTACTTTGGAAACTTAACCCTCAGATTCAAAATTAACTGCTAAGAGTAGGCAGATGCCTGAAAAATGCTCCGTTAGACCTGGATGAGAGAAATCCCATCATCCTACCTAAGTCATGTTACAACACTGTTGGTGAAACATTACCATCAAGAAGTAAAACATCAAGGTCGTAAATTCACTGAAGCAGCAATCAGGGCTGCAGGCTTGTGGATCATGAATGGTAAAAGGCTCATCGGTTCCATTTTGCATCACTGTGTTACCTGTCGCAAACTGATGGGTAGAATGGCACAACAGAGAATGGCAGATCTTCCATTGGAATGTCTTGACATGTCCCCTCCTTTCACCTATGTGGGTTTGGATGTATTCGGCCCATGGACTGTTGAGACTCAGCGCACTAGAGGAGGTGCAGAAAACAGTAAACGTTGGGCAGTCCTTTTTAAGTGTATGAGTACTTAGAGCATTGCACACTGAAGTGATAGAAGCCATGGATACATCCAGCTGTATCAATGCATTACGCTGCTTCTTTGCTATAAGGGGACCAGCAAAACAGCTCAGATCCGATTGTGGAACAAATTTTGTTGGAGCATGCAAAGAACTCAGTTTCACAATAGATCGCACTGTTCAGAAATACCTAAGTGATAAAGGTTGTTCCTGGCAATTCAACCCCCCTCATGCATCACACATGGAAGATGCATGGGAAAGAATGATTGGGATCACACGCAGAATACTTGACAGTATGTTGCTGCAAAACAAATCTACCCAACTTACTCATGAAGTTCTGTGCACATTCATGGCTGAAGTATCAGCAATAATTAATGGCAGACCTCTGGTTCCAGTCTCCTCTGATGCAGAGGCACCATTCCTATTAACCCCTGCCACGTTTCTCACGCTGAAGACAGGTTCACTTGATCCTTCTGGAAATTTCACTGACAAAGACCTTTTCAAGAGCCAATGGAAACGTGTACAAGCTCTTGCAACTGAGTTCTGGACTCGCTGGAGGCGAGAGTATCTTCCCATCCTGCAAAGCAGATATAAATGGACTGTAACACAACGCAATATTCAAGCTGGAGACACTGTTCTCTTAAAGGACAGGGAAGTGTCTCACAATAAGTGGCCTATGGCAGTAGTCACTTTTCCCAGTGCTGATGGAAGGGTGAGAAAAAGAGGTTAAGACCACCTCGCAAGGGACTCTCAAGAAGTTCTTAAGACCAATTTCAGAAATAATTTTGCTTCCTAACTCTTTAGGAAGAAGCAAAATTATTTCTGAAATTGGTCTTAAGAACACTGAAAATTCTTGAACACATATAGTGATGTCTACAGACGTCAGGCGGGGAGTGTTATGCCTTTAATTTCACAGACTTTAGCGCCACCTTATGGACACTTAATACAAACTCATTCAATAAAGAGAATCAGGAAGTTCCTTTCATTCAGTCACATGTTGCTTCAGAGACATACATTAAAGGTCTCTCAATCTTCATCAATCCTTGCTTGTAAAGTTTAAGAAATCAATGGCTGTAAGTAATTTTATTTTTTACAGTGCATCCGGAAAGTATTCACAGCACTTCACTTTTTCCACATTTTGTTACAGCCTTATTCCAAAATGGATTCAATTCATTATTTTCCTCAAAATTCTACAAGCAATACCCTATAATGACAACATGAAAGAAGTTTGTTTGAAATCTTTGCAAATTTATTAAATAAAAAACAAAAAATTAAAAATAATCACATGTACATAAGTATTCACAGCCTTTGCTCAATGCTTTGTTGAAGCACCTTTGTTGGCATACCTATTTTTGGGCAGTTTCTCCCATTCTTCTTTGCAGGACCTCTCAAGCTCCATCAGGTTGGATGGGGAGCGTCGGTGCACAGCCATTTTCAAATCTCTCCAGAGATGTTCAATAGGGTTCAAGTCTGGGCTCTGGCTGGGCCACTCAAGGACATTCACAGAGTTGTCCCGTAGCCACTCCTTTGTTATCTTGGCTGTGTGCTTAGGTTCGTTGTCCTGTTGGAAGATGAACCTTCGCCCCAGTCTGAGGTCCAGAGTGTTCTGGAGCAGGTTTTCATCAAGGATGTCTCTGTACATTGCTGCATTCATCTTTCCCTCGATCCTGACTAGTCTCCCAGTTCCTGCCGCTGAAAAACATCCCCACAGCATGATGCTGCCACCACCATGCTTCACTCTAGGGATGGTATTGGCCAGGTGATGAGCGGTGCCTGGTTTCCTTCAGACATGACGCTTGCCATTCAGGCCAAAGAGTTCAATCTTTGTTTCATCAGACCAGAGAATTTTGTTTCTCATGGTCTGAGAGTCCTTCAGGTGCCTTTTGGCAAACTCCAGGCGGCTGTCATGTGCCTTTTACTGAGGAGTGGCTTCCGTCTGGCCACTCTACCATACAGGACTGATTGGTGGAGTGCTGCAGAGATGGTTGTTCTTCTGGAAGGTTCTCCTCTCTCCACAGAGAAATGCTGGAGCTCTGTCAGAGTGACCATCAGGTTCTTGGTCACCTCCCTGACTAAGGCCCTTCTCCCCCGATCGCTCAGTTTGGCCAGGCGGCCAGCTCTAGGAAGAGTCCTGGTGGTTCCAAACTTCTTCCATTTATGGATGATGGAGGCTACTGTGCTCATTGGGACCTTCAATGCTACAGAAATTTTTCTGTACCCTTCCCCAGATCTGTGCTTCGATACAATCCTGTCTCGGTGGTCTACAGACAATTCCTTGGACTTCATGGCTTGGTTTGTGCTCTGACATGCACTGTTAACTGTGGGACCTTATATAGACAGGTGTGTGCCTTTCCAAATCATGTCCAATCAATTGAATTTACCATAGGTGGACTCCAATCAAGTTGTAGAAACATCTCAAAGATGATCAGTGGAAACAGGATGCACCTGAGCTCAATTTGGAGTGTCATGGCAAAGGCTGTAAATACTTATGTACATGTGTTTTTTTCGTTTTTTATTTTTAATAAATTTGCAAAGATTTCAAACAAATTTCTTTCACATTGTCATTATGGGGTATTGTTTGTAGAATTTTGAGGAAAATAATGAATTTAATCCATTTTGGAATAAGGCTGTAACATAACAAAATGTGGAAAAAGTGAAGCGCTGTGAATACTTTCCGGATGCACTCTACATGTTATTGATCTCAGGTGTTAAGAAATTTTGATTATTTAATGCTTACTGGTGTTATTTTGTTTAAGGTAGTATTATGTAAGTCCATAAGCATGATTACTCTGTAATTGTAATGTTTAAATGTAATCTTTAAGTTAAGTTCATTATTGAATTCGTAATCTAAGATTTAGACAGATTTAAATGTCCTAAGCTAAATATCATGATGTTTGTGATACATACTGGATCTTTAAGATACAATTTACTCAAACACATTTTATTTGAGCTTTATACTGAAAACGCATCACATTTGTAAGAAGAATTTATTGTATACTCTTTATTTTGTTTTAGTTTCACTCTGTTTCGTGATTGAGCAAACAAGAAGTGCAAATCCATCTACTGTACTTCAATAAATAATGGAGCTAGGACGCACGCTTTTCGACTCTTTCATTGAATGGAGTTTAGCTTGCTGTCAATCTGTGTAAAAACCCCAAACACGGAGGGAGGACAATATACCCACGATATTAAGGGTCATTCTGGTTGGATACCTACTGTACATTTCTTGATTGAAATGTTTTTATATGATTTAATTAAAATGTTATGTAATAAAACTAGTTGTATGCATATTTCCAGTACGTTTAGTTATTAAAAAATAAATAAAAATAAATTTCGTACCATCATGGGGGACTATTCATGTCCTCGGTTCACGCATGCACACAGTAGCAGCAGCTCACTCATCAGTTCTCTGCACTGCGGACATGTCTGACAGAGACAGTTCAGAGATCAGTGTACTGCTGGCTCGTGAACTGTTGCGACCAACTCAGTGTATTATTGACTCGAGAACTGCTGTCTCCGGATCAGTGTACTGTCAACTTGAGAACTACTGCGACCGGATCACCATCAATGTTCATAAAACGGTAATACATAAAATGGTAAAGAATGTGAGTTTAAATAATGTGTATAGTAGTCATCTTTCTAAAGTCACTGTCAAACAGCAACACCAGAAAATAAACTTTCAGTGGAAAGCAGTGATAAAGATAACTGGGGGATAGAGAATAACAGGGAGATGACCCTTATTAGCATTTAATGTGTTTATAAGATAGACAGAAACAGAGATGTTTTTTTGTTTGTTTTTGTTTTAGACCAGAGGTGCCCAAACTACGGCCCGTGATGACCTTTGATTTGGCCCGCCTTGCCATAGATGACAAGAGGGTAAAAAAATAGAAAACAATAATATGGCATTGATGCAGCTCTTCATTTTTAATTAATCTTTTTGTTTTAAATTTTATTTATTTTTTATTTTGCATTATAAATACTATAGGTTATTTGTAAAGTAGAGAGCATAAGTGATTTAATTTTTAAAAATGTATATGCGTACTTCAATGACCTTTAAATAAGTACTGTCTGAAATTTCGCTCCATTGGCCATCCCACGTGCCACCCCAAAATATTCACTATGATTGGCCAGCTCCAAATTCGGAGGTGGGCATTCAATACTGCCAGACTGAACCTAGTTGGTTTAAAATGGAGCGGGAAATGAAGCAGTGTCAAGACATGACAGGTAATTAGGTGGACTCGCAGAACAGTACGTACAGTCATTCGAAATGAAATATGGCTTGAACGTGCACTATACGTTGTGCAGCATTTCATATCCACGTGAACGCGACCACTGAAGCGCATCCGTGAAGCGGGCTTGATGAAGTCAGGTGAGGGAGCATTTCAATATAAACAATGGTTCCATTCACTCCAAACACCGCACAACATTACCACAAGCACTATAAGTGAACAGACCAGGACTCTCAAAAATCCCTTTTCTGCCCTGCCAGCTAGACAAAAACGGTAATGCAGTAAACTAATTCTTCATATTTCATCTTATTCTGACGAAAACCCGTTTTGGGGTGTGTATAACATCTGTGTGCATCATAATGTAATTCGTTTGTCAAACGTGAGGACATCTCGTTTACTTGCAGCTATCAATTTTTAGGCAGATAGTTGCAAGTTTTTTAATAACCACAAGATACAATCCCATATTTCGGCAGGTTCTTAATCATAATCATATTTTGAAGTCAATGAAATTAATAGGCCTCTCAATTTTTCATTTGCAGAAATGTACGTCGTAGTTTTTATTTCCTTTCATAATGTAATGCATTCAGCCTTAGTCCATCACCTCTTAAGAAAAGAAGCAAAAGTACAATTCAAGTTTTTGATATCACAACAGGAAAACAGTTTTAATGTCAAATAAAAGTATGTAGGCTAAATGCATTCACTACGCAAAAACATTTTACAGCATTGTTTAATTAAATAATCCTACTACATTTGGCAGTCCCAATAAATGGTAATACTGAGTGAAATCCAGGACAGTGTGTAGCCTAGGTCTAAGAAATATCTTTAATATCTTCTTTGTCACATAACAAAACAATATCCTAACTGATAGTATTACGTCATGCCATTGTATCTTCATCTCTCCCAATCTGCACAGAACTACTGTGTTTAGTGTGAGATGCTCTGTTCTCAAAGAGACAGTAAACATGTTTTAATAGATGCTTACATTTTTAGCAGACATTTTATTCAAAGTGACACAATTGAGAGAGACACAATGCACATAAAAATTATATTGAAATCAGTTATGTGCATTGTGCAAGTATAGGACATTTGATGATTTTAATTTGAGAGTTCTTTGTGTTTTGCAGTATTAATATTTAATTTTAAAATAATACAGTTTGATATATGCAACTTTTACTTTTGGCCCACTGCCCTCAATCAAGTTTGATTTTTGGCCCTTCATAGGAAAAAGTTTGGGCACCTCTGGTTTAGACCAATAAGAAATTACTAATCCAACTAAGAAAAAATAATAAGCGAATGTGACTGCTGTGTGCATTTTCCATTTCCCTTTTTGATTTGTGACTAGTAGCACCTAATAAACAAGCAATAGAATTACTTTTTTTTTTTTTTTTTAAAGAGCAAATAATTTTCCAAAAAATGTATGTCCTCAAATGTGGACAGTGGGACTAAGTTGTGAAATTCTTAAAATACCAAGCTATAAAAAGTCAGAATTGTTTTTATCAAATTGTTTATTATGTTTCCAGAAGTGTTGGTAATTCATGTTTTTGAGACATTACAGACATTCCAGCTGATTTTCTGTAAAGCTGCTTTGGAACAATGTGTATAAAAAAAATACTAAAAAAAATACTTTTTTTTTTACAAACAAATAACTTGGCTTGAAATTATCATTAAAGCATTTTACCAATCAGAAATTAGCATAATTATGATTCAAAGTAATGGCCAGCATTATCCAATCATTGCCAATCATGTTAAAATAAAACTATATACTGTATATAAATTGTGGATCTATGAACTGATTACCATTATCCCATGCCAAAGATGTTGAGTGGTCCAAACATCAGCTGCAGCCTGAAACTGAACTTTACCAGATGTTTGCAGTGAATGCACTTAGCTGCATAGGAAAGCTACAGGATGCTCCCTTGCTCCTAATTTAGTGGATGACTTAACCTCAAGTGTGCTTTCTGCCTGCACTTATCTCAGAACAATTCGAAATGCACCTCATTTTCACCTGAACTCCACATAAAGCAACATTTTTCTGCTTTTGGTTGAACCCACTGATTCTCAAAGACAGTAAATATAGGATTATATAGGTAAAATATAGGTTATGATCATTTACATGGATAAATACGCTTTTCCACATTTTTCTGTCCCTAACCTTTGTGGTTCTTTTTGTATGACTTTCAACTACAGCTGTCTGGGCTCGTATTCACAAATAATCTTAAGGTTAAAGTAGCTGTGTGGAAATTTAGGAGCAATCTTAAAAATTAGGGGCTATCACTTCTAATTTTAGGACTCCTTAAATTTTCATCTAAGAGGAATTTATGAAGCATTTTAACGCTAAAAGTCGCTCCTAAACCCACGACAGCTTGGAAGTTGTCCTGAGGACTCCTAAATCTCTAAGAGTGACTCAAACAATTTGAAACATGCCTGCTGTCGTCAATCTACATTAAAAACAATGTTTTAGAATATTATGACAGCTTTTAAAAAGATAATGCCTATATAAACAATTGAGTTGACGAATTTTAATAATATAATACTATAATATTATAAATATTAAAATTGACATTGACCTTTTAAAAAGGTATCGCCTGAATCGTGAGGGTGTTTTCATTATTATAAACTCAGTTAAAGGTGCAGTCACCTCGCCCACGAACTGAAACAACCCAATTACAACGGAGATAAAGGTTTTTACAACTCTGCGCTCCCTGGCCATATGCAAAATGAAACTAGCACGAATAAATTGGGAGTTTCTGTCATCGGTCAGCAGAATCGTCAATCAAACTATAAATGTCCTCTCCAGACTGCACATCATCCGACAGTTCATAACGTATGTTTTTCTGCCAATGCTTACTCGATGCAGAGAAATAAGGTGGCATTCACGGCCATCATGGGGCTCCCTTGATACAGTAGAAGATGGGATGCATGCTTGTTTCACTGCATCAACACAGGATGAAGTGGTCAACAACTGAAAAAAAAAACCAAAAACAGTCTCTCTGTCTGTCTGTCTTTGCTGACAAATAGTGCTTGCCAGTCTACCAATCATTTGGGGCGATTTAAAAGTGTGCGCACATAAAACGTGATGTCATCCATAACAAGATTTTCTTAGTAAAACTTTCTCTTAGCAGTTTTGTGGAAGGTAGGTTTCAAGCAAAAATCCCTAGCTAGGAACTCTTTGGAGAACTCCTAGTAGTAAGATAAAAATCTTTGTAAACACGGGCCCAGATGTAATACACTGACTGAAGTTGACTGACTTAAAATGATTAGTTAAGACTGAAGTGTTGCATTAATAAGAGTTGACCCTAAAATTACATTTGTTCAATATGACAATTTTGGACAATTCTTTTTTACATGAGTCAGCAGATTACTTGATGTGCTGAAACTCTTCTCACATGAAGTGCATTTGAATGGCTTCTCTCCAGTATGCACTCTCTCATGGGTTTTCAGCTCTCCCGATGTAACAAAACTCTTTCCACATTGAAGGCATGCGAAAGGCTTTTCTCCAGTGTGAATTCTCATGTGACGGTAAAGACTTCCTTTTTGTGTAAAACTATTTCCACACTGAGGGCATGTGAAAGGCTTCTCTCCAGAATGAAGTCTCAGGTGACTCTGAAGATTTGAGGTCACTGCAAAACTCTTTCCACACTGATGGCATGTGAAAGGCTTTTCTCCACTGTGGATTCTCATGTGACGATTTAGATCTCCTTTATGTGCAAAACTCCTTTCACAGTGAAGGCATGTGAAAGGTTTCTCTCCAGTGTGGAATTTCATGTGAACATAAAGATGTCCTCTCTGTGTAAAACTCTTTCCACATTGAAGGCATGTGAAAGGCTTCTCTCCGGAGTGAAGTCGCAGGTGACTCTGAAGGCTTGATGTCTCTGAGAAACTCTTTCCACATTGATGGCATGTGCAAGGCTTTTCTCCAGTGTGAATTCTCATGTGACGGTTAAGATTTACTTTATGTGCAAAAATCTTTCCACACTGAAGGCAGGTGAAAGGCTTCTCTCCAGAGTGAAGTCTTAAGTGAGTTTTAAGGTTTCCTTTTTGTGTGAAACTCTTTCCACACTGAGAGCAGGTGAAGTAATGTTTGACTCTTGTTCTTCGAGTTCTTTTTTGTGTAAAATTATTTTCAGTCTTCGAGCCACTAACATCTTCACCAGTCATATTATCAAATGTCTGATACTGATGTTTCTCCTCCACGTCCCTCAGTTCTTGACTTTCTTCTTTCATTTCTATCAAGTCTAAAATGAACATAATAAATCAAGACAAATGTGAATAAGACATACAGTTGAACCCTTTTTTAAAGTATCTACTTTATGTGATCTTTTATATGCTGAAAGTTAATTCTCTCATGTAGATTCTGGTATTATTTGTTTGTTTAACTGTAATTTTACTGCTTCTGTGATTTTCTAACTACAGCTGTCAGATCTAGTGAACTGTCTGTAGCTTTGATAACTTAGGGTGTTTTCAGACTTGTAGCTTATTTGATTTGTATGGAGCCCCTTAGAGAACAGGGCAGGAATTTTTTTTACCGAAATAGTTTTGCGTGCCCTCGCAATAAATTTACCATGGTTTTACTACAGTAACCATATTTTAACCATGATATTCATAGTGCAACCACAGTAATACAGGAAAACAAAAACAATGTAAGACGGATCTGTTATGTACATTCTACTGATTTCACAACACCATAGTGGAAAAAGAAAGCATAACCGTGCCAACTGGCCCGGATCGGCATGAAACGGCATGGTTTTGCAATGAGAACTGTTCAGTCACAGTTATGTTAAGCACCACCTTTAGGGGTAGTGACCCAATTAAGCCCACCTATTGTTTTATTTTAAAATATAAAAAAGACAGAAAGCAAAAGAAAAAACTGTTGTTGCTGAGGAAATGCACACATTTGTTGGTATAATTTGACTTTTCATTTGGAGCCAATCAATTGTTTTGTTCTCGAGTTATTTGGGAAAATGTGCTGCCACTGTTCGGCGGCCATTATTTTCAAGTGGGCTTATAAGAAACAGTGCCTTTGAAAAGCAGAATATTTATTTTATTTGTTTAAACAACAATAACAAACATGCTCTACATTGTAAAAGTGTTTTTTATTCATGAAAAAAAATGTGTTTACCAAATTATTTAAGTTTATTTTCCACTGACACCTATTGGTCCTAATAAACCCACTGAGCACGTGGATGTGTATTTAAAATGTAATTTGGTATTATTAGTTGAATGCCACATAATGTATGATAGGCATATGGTGTCTTATTCATTGTGAAACTGTGTTTTCTTAATGGCATGAATCGCACTGAAGGCCTAGACTTCAAATGCACAGGCCGCTGCTGAGTGCTGCACTTTAGTAAGTACCACTTTCAGTGGCAATACTTTATACATTTCTCTCACACTGATACCTTCTTCAGAGCCTTTGTCATTTGAAATTAATGGAAATATTAATTGAAATATTACAGGTCAAATGTGTTCAGCAGTAACAAAAAACACTGCCTTACAAAGCCTAATAGTACCTGTATGCTTCATCACTGATGACAACATTTGTTAGTTTATTTTATTGTCATATTCAATCTATGAAAGATGTCCAAGAAAGGGTGAGAGAAAAAGGGACAGAAATAAAATCAACTCTTCTCAAAGTCTTTTCTTCTTAAAGGTAATTTATAATGGCATTGTATATATGTGCCCTCAGATGAACACATTGTATTATATAACAATGTGCCCTCTCGTAAATATCACATTTATATTTCAGACGTATTTATTTTACAATGCTCTTACCTTGTTCTTTTTTTTTTGTACATAACATCATAAAATTAGGAAGCTTGGACAGAAGTAATTTTTTTTCAGAGCAGAGAAAAGTTTGGGAAACTTTAAAAGCAAACACTACGAAAGGGAAAACTACAAAACCGCTCCTGTGCACGTGCATTCACGCAATGTAATTTGTTAGCGCTTGGTCTTCTGAAGAATGCGAAGTTGCGAACGGCCGACCAAAAGCAAACACCCAGGCGTTATATTCATACAAGGTTTGCATTAATGATTGATTTACTACTGATAATTAACTTACAAATCTACGGTGACAAGGAGGAGGACGGGGCCGGGCGTGCCAAGGAGAGGGATAAATGCAACGAGATGCGGCAGTTCAGGAGAGAGAGAGAGCCACATGCAGCTGCCGTGTGTGTGTTTATGTTTGTGTGTCTTTGTGTTCAAGTTTATTAAAAACATTACTTTGATGCTTCATCCGTTTCCCCCCGCCTCCTTTCCATTGAAGCCTGTTACATCTACTTTGCAACAAAACATCTTTGGAGCGCTCATGTGTATAGGGTGACTGGAACATATTTGACGCCCCTCAACTCCGAAAAAAAAAAAATCTACGGATCTGCACAATCTTCAAAACAGCGTATGAAGAGGAAAGTGGTTTCTATCCTTGACTTGTAACATTGTTCTAACCTTTTGAACAGCTAGTTAGCTATGTTAGCTTTAATGTTATCATCTCTCCACTTTGTCAGCAATGCAATTCCCCAGGGCAACGATTAGTTATAAACAAATTAATTATCAAACCACCTTTGGTTGTCTTAAATGACTGATTTATTGTACCATGACAATAATAATAATAACGTGTACTGTAGTCATTGCTTGGCTTTTCTCTGTCGATGTTTAAAACCCGCATTTAAAGCATCCATCTCAATAAATAGCCCAGTCATGTTGCAGAACAAACTCATGAACAGAACAATCATGAGTGATTGTTTTTTATCTAACCTCTAGAGGGAACCGTTATACTGTAGAACAGAGGAGTTCAGACTGTAGAAACCTCCAGCGCCGGCCACGGAGGAATTCGTCAAAAAATAACCATCGGGGGGCCTGGGTAGCTCAGTTAGTAAAGACGCCGACTACCACCCCTGGAGTCATGAGTTCGAATCCAGGGTGTGCTGAGTGACTCCAGGCAGGTCTCCTAAGCAACCAAACTGGCCTGGTTTCTAGGGAGGGTAGAGTCACATGGGTTAACCTTCTCGTGGTCGCTATAATGTGGTTCACTCTCGGTGGGCTCGTGGTGAGTTGTGCGTGGATGACGCAGAGAATAGTGTGAAGCCTCCACACACGCCATGTCTCCGTGATAACGCCCTCAATAAGCCACGTGATTAGTGCGGATTGATGGTCTCAGACGCAGAGGCAACTGAGATTCGTCCTCCGCCACCTAGATTGAGGCAAGTCACTACGCCACCACAAGGATTTAGAGCGCATTGGGAATTGGGCATTCCAAATTGGGGAGAAATAATAATAATAATAATAATAATAATAATAATTAAATAAAAACCATCGGAGCTGATTTTTTCCAATAGCCAATATTTAGAAAACGCAACTCTCTGCCCCGATTAATTGGTAAATCTAATATATCAGTTGACCTCTAGTCTAAATCTAAATATCTAAACCCAAATTGAGATATTTATTTAGTTAAATGCAAAGTATTTACATTTTTAAAAGCATAGTGGGCTTAAGAACACATGGGGGCTTAAATGGTACACATGTTGATCATAAGCCCACTCCAGACTTTCCACGTTTCCAATTAAATGAAGTAAACTAATTTTGTCAGTTTATGACAAAACATGAGTGTTTAGATGAGAGATTAATCGTTGATTTAGTACTCACTTTATTGGACTTCATTTCAACTCACTACTTCATTTCTTTAAGAAAACATGTAAAACTTAGATTTGGGTGGGCTTAATTGGGCCACTTCCCCTATACCCGTTTGTTGCCTCCATTCAAAAGACAGAAGCGATCGTACTAAAGTTACCTCAGGAATTATTAAACAACTCCTATGTTAAATGTGCAATTATATGTAATGTAGTCGCCAAAAGGCTATATACAGGTTTTGATTATCGGTTATTGTGACATGCTGACTTACAGATGTGTTCTCCAAAGATCCATCAGGTATGTTCATTGTTTTTAAAGGGATATTTGGTTCATTGGTCTGTTGGGTTGGATTACATTCTCACCACAAGTGAACTGTTCCAGAGTTGGTTTGCAATCGGTGGCTGTGTTCATATGTGCTTAAACTAACCGAATTAAGGGAGAAAATGCACCAGGTTCTGAAATAAATCCTCTAAACAAGCCAGGTGTGAAAATGGCCTTAATGGCCCACATCAATCAATGTGAAGAATCAAGAATGAACACCAACCTCTTTGTTCCTCAGTATCTTCATGTTTAATTCTGCATGATTCTGTAATACTGATGTCTTCACTCTCCTCTTTAAACTCTTCTTTAACACACTGCATTTTTGTAATAGTATGCCAGTAAACTTTAGCTGTTACACTTGAAGTTGTTCCTCATTATATACCACCTTCTTTTCTTTCTTCAATTGTAGGATGATCTGACAAAAAAAGAAGAAAAGACAGATTCCTTCATTTATACAATATCCCCTTGTTGTACAGTAGGAAATGCCCCATTTACCATGTATAACCAAAGCTAGGCTATAACCATCTGTATGAAATCTAAAATACCCTCAACAGTTATATGGATTAAAGGGGGTTATTCAATGTTCATTATAAAAATAGTTTAATGATGATAATTTGCAACAAAAACACAACACAAAATTGACATACTGAATATTACAAAAGCAAGTAACAGAATTTGGCATTAAAACTAGTTCAGTCTCAAATGTCTCATTTAAAGTGGATACATGAATGCAGGCAGGCTTTAAATGAGATGAAGGAGATGAAATGATGAAGAGTATAAATAACAGGTCCTTTATAATCCAATTTAACATCAAGAATAAAAGTCTCCAACAGGCCAGTCATACACAAAAAAAGTCCCAATACAAACTATACAAGTCAATTTAACAAACATCAAAAGCTGTTTCAAACAATCCTGCATCAAACAAACATTTCCATTATACAGCACAGTTACTCACAAGATCTGGAGAAACAGAGATTGAACAATACAGAAAAATGTAACCATATGAGTATTAACATATTTAAATATCAACTTACATAAGTGTTGAACAAAATAACTTTCCTCAATCAGGAATTTAGATGGATTGACAAAATCAGCATGAACATACAACAATACTTGCTTGTGCATCTTCTTCTTTCTCACATTTCTGCACAATTCACTGGTTATCCCCCTCTGGAGGCAGGGATGAGTAAAACACCCATGAGAAACGTCTTCTTTAATGTTCATGGCGGTTGGCAAACCAGCTTATGGTGCGTTTCTGCCACTTACTGGGATGGAGTGTTGAGCATTGACGTTAAGGGAAAGAGAGAGAAAAAAAACCCCACTTAAATTCTTAAATCCTGTTTCTCAATCTGCATCCTTCAAATATATTAGCAGAGCTTTATATACTGTTGAATCCTTATTTAGTAGAATCTGCAGTGAAAATGGAGTAATTCCTATAGACTTTAGTGCATCTATAAGCTGTAATCTTTAATTATCATTACCTAAACACTTTATTAGTACATGTTCAACTGTTTTAAGAAGACCACATCTAGCACAGTATCCAGATTTGTGTTTGCCAATGATGTAAATTGATAAGTGAGGAGTGCCCAACTCTGAGTTTAGATATTATGATATCTTATCTTCTATTGACATAATTGTTTCTATCAAGCCCAACTTATCTTTGGATATTACCTATATGATGCCCCTATGTCTCACTGTCCCATTTTTCTTGCCACATCCCATTTACAGCCCCTTTTATTTAGTCCTTTCACTTCCATTTTACTCATTGGAACACTAAACTCTACTGTATATCAGAGTCTTAGAGCCTGTTTAGTGACATCATCCACCTCCTCATTTCCTTCTACCCCTACATGAGCAGGTACCCATAAAAAGGAAATTACTGTTCTTAATTTATATACCCTGAACCGACTTTGAAGAAAATCTGATGAAATATCCTGCCTAGTTGAAGATTTTCCACTCTTTAAACTTGATGTGGAGGAGTAGGATCATTTCACCACTTCAATAGATGGACCTCTTCAACCCACTGATGAGCCATTATGTTTGCAAGCATTTCCGTAGTGTGCACTAACATATTAGGAAAATATGACATGTAGTAAGTCAGTCTATCCACTGGCAGCCTACAACAACCTTTAGAGTCTTCAAAATTATTTTCACAGTTTTTTAAATATATAACTTCTATATAATAGTCATAAGTCAGTTGACTGAATGCTTGGATACCGCCACCGAAGTGGGTGGAATTTTCAGATGGTCCCTTACGTACGCATCTGAGCATTTGCTGGCTTTATTCTGTAGCTACGACAAACATTGACTGTTTTCAGTTTAATTTTTTATGCCCATATAGTATGGTTAGGTACTCTTTAACTTAACTGTTCTAATGATATATTTGTAAGATTGTCGCATCGAGAGAATGTGACACAATGATAAGAAATGCCACTGCAAATGCAAAAATAAAATTGAAATTGAGAGAAATAAGCAATTGTGACTTTATTTCTCGGAATTGAGACTTTATTTCTCGCAATTGTGAAATGCGAGAAATAAAGTCACAATTGTGAAATAAAAAGTCAGAATTACCTCTTATTACCTGGCGGGATCCAAAACAAGGTCTGTGGTAAACATTAACAATATGTGGACATTTTGTTCTACAACACAAATTACACAGTCATACCTCAAACATGAATTTTGTAGCCATGTTGAATTGCATAATTTAAAAAAAAAAAAAAAAAATCACATAGCGAGGGGGGCCTGGGTAGCTCAGCGAGTATTGATGCTGACTGCCACCCCTGGAGTCACGAGTTCGAATCCAGGGTGTGCTGAGTGACTCCAGCCAGGTGACCTAAGCAAACAAATAGGCCCAGTTGCTAGGGAGGTCACATGGGGTAACCTCATTGTGTTCGCGATTAGTGGTTCTCGCTCTCAATGGGGCACATGGTAAGTTGTGCATGGATCGCTGAGAATAGCATGAGCCTACACGTGATAAAATGCGTGGATTGACAGTCTCAGAAGCAGAGGCAACTGAGACTTGTCCTCCGCCACCCAGATTGAGGTGAGTAACTGAGCCACCATGTGGACCTACTAAGTAGTGGGAATTGGGCATTCCAAATTATGCCCAATGTCCAAATTTATAAAAAAATAAAATAAAAAAAAGCGGCTTCAAAATTCACATTTGCATCACAGGTTGAAGCAGAGGCAGGACCCAAATGCAGAGTTAAAAAACAAAAGGATTTATTTATACAAAATAAACAAAACCAAACAAAAACTACCCCATAGGGGAAAAAACACAGTCCACGGCAACAAAATAGATGACAGGTTGGGGGCAGATGAACTGTTTCCAGCACCAACCGGAACCGATAGACTGGAAGGCAAACAGGACCGGCATGAACATGAAACAAGCACAAGACGAACTGGCACTGGACAGCACACATGAGGAGACTAAAATAGGGAAGGAAATCAAACAGGTTAATAGGCAGGGCAGGTGTAACAAGGGCAGGTGTAACATTAATTGGCTCTATAACTCTTACTTTCTCCTCTCCACCAATAGCTGGTGTGTGGTGAGCGTACTGGCACACTATGGCTGCCGTCGCATCTAGAGCCCGACCGATATGGGATTTTTGAGACCGATACTGATACCGATTTTAGATGGGGGAAATTCACAGATTACCGATATGATGGCCGATATAGTTAATTTTTGAGCTGGAATGAAAATAGACCTTTTCTATGTGGATTGTTCACCGATTGTGCACCGATATGACTATGCAAAGGTACTCAGAAGGCTGCTTTCTTAAAAAAATATTTTTATCAAAGAATATTTGACATTATTATTATAATACACTACCGGTCAAAAGTTTTGAAACACTTGACTGAAATGTTTCTCATGATCTTAAAAATCTTTTGATCTTTAGGCGTATGATTTAATGTTTGAAATTAGTTTTGTAGACAAAAATATAATTGTGCCACCATATTAATTTAATTATAAAACTAAAATGTAATAAAAAATAAAATAAAACATTTTGAAATTGATGACTTGGACCAAATAATAAAGAAAAGCAGCCAATAAGTGCCCAACATAGATGGGAACTCTTCAATACTGTTTAAAAAGCATATCAGGGTGATACCTCAAGAAGTTGGTTGAGAAAATGTCAAGAGTACAAGTCTGAAAATTCTAGGCAAAGGGTGACTACTTTGAAGATGCTAAAATATAACAAGGTTTTGATTTATTTTGGATTTTGTTTAGTCACAACATAATTCCCATAGTTCCATTTATGTTATTCCATAGTTTTGATGACTTTACTATTATTCTAGAATGTGAAAAAAAAAAAAAAAATTATAATAAAGAATGAGTAAGTGTTTAAAAACGTTTGACCGGTAGTGTACATTGTCAACAAATTCTAGAAATGAACACTGAGAAAATAAAGAATAAATAAAAATACAATAAATAGTTAAATAAACATTTGTATGGTTTAGTATCAGTTAAATGCTGACCATTAAAATAAAGAATAAATAAAAATAAAATAAATAGCTAAATAAACATCAGTATTGTATGTTTAGTATCAGTCAAATGCTGACCATTAAAATAAAGAATAAATACAAATAAAATAAATAGCTAAATAAACATCAATAATGTTTAGTATCAGTCAAATGCTGACTATTTTAATACTGCCAGTCAATTATTGGCAGGTTGTAAAACAAGAAGCATTTACACCTGTCGAGTCAAGAGAAAAACAGCGGCAGCGGTTTACACCGTATTCTGCTATACAAGTTCAGGGGAAACTTTCAACGGTGGAAAACCAGACTTTTAAATATTACATTTTATAAATGCAATGACTGGAATTGTTCGGTTGAAGGGGGTACCAAATTGTGAATCTTGAACAAAACAGTTTGGTGAATACATGTTTACACATTAGCATCGACTCAGCTGACAAGCAATGAAAGTAGCTACGTGGTTAGCTAGTTAGCTATAAGCTCGTTGTCACGGAGAGTAAAAGATGGACCAGCATTGCATCTCACCAACTAGGTAATAATATAGCATGAAATCAACACTCAACAGACACAATCCACCACTGCACCGTTGTCTGCTGAGCAGCAAAAAGATGCTCTGATGTTTACCTTTCAATCTGCTACATTACTTACTGCACTGACAAACTATAGCTGGATAACAGCAAACAGACGTGAGTGACACGGTTGTCAGGGACAGAGTTAACGTTATACAGGTGCATCTCAATAAATTAGAATGTCGTGGAAAAGTTCATTTATTTCAGTAATTCAACTCAAATTGTGAAACTTGTGTATTAAATAAATTCAATGCACACAGACTGAAGTAGTTTATGTCTTTGGTTCTTTTAATTGTGATGATTTTGGCTCACATTTAACAAAAACCCACTAAAAAAATTCACTATCTCAAAAAATTAGAATACATCATAAGACCAATAAAAAAAAAACATTTTTAGTGAATTGTTGGCCTTCTGGAAAGTATGTTCATTTACTGTATATGTACTCAATACTTGGTAGGGGCTCCTTTTGCTTTAATTACTGCCTCAATTCGGCGTGGCATGGAGGTGATCAGTTTGTGGCACTGCTGAGGTGGTATGGAAGCCCAGGTTTCTTTGACAGTGGCCTTCAGCTCATCTGCATTTTTTGGTCTCTTGTTTCTCATTTTCCTCTTGACAATACCCCATAGATTCTCTATGGGGTTCAGGTTTGGTGAGTTTGCTGGCCAGTCAAGCACACCAACACCATGGTCATTTAACCAACTTTTGGTGCTTTTGGCAGTGTGGGCAGGTGCCAAATCCTGCTGGAAAATGAAATCAGCATCTTTAAAAAGCTGGTCAGCAGAAGGAAGCATGAAGTGCTCCAAAATTTCTTGGTAAACGGGTGCAGTGACTTTGGTTTTCAAAAAACACAATGGACCAACACCAGCAGATGACATTGCACCCCAAATCATCACAGACTGTGGAAACTTAACACTGGACTTCAAGCAACTTGGGCTATGAGCTTCTCCACCCTTCCTCCAGACTCTAGGACCTTGGTTTCCAAATGAAATACAAAACTTGATCTCATCTGAAAAGAGGACTTTGGAACACTGGGCAACAGTCCAGTTCTTCTTCTCCTTAGCCCAGGTAAGACGCCTCTGACGTTGTCTGTGGTTCAGGAGTGGCTTAACAAGAGGAATACGACAACTGTAGCCAAATTCCTTGACATGTCTGTGTGTGGTGGCTCTTGATGCCTTGACCCCAGCTTCAGTCCATTCCTTGTGAAGTTCACCCAAATTCTTGAATCGATTTTGCTTGACAATCATAAGGCTGCGGTTCTTTCGGTTGGTTGTGCATCTTTTTCTTCCACACTTTTTCCTTTCACTCAACTTTCTGTTAACATGCTTGGATACAGCACTCTGTGAACAGCCAGCTTCTTTGGCAATGAATGTTTGTGGCTTACCCTCCTTGTGAAGGGTGTCAATGATTGTCTTCTGGACAACTGTCAGATCAGCAGTCTTCCCCATGATTGTGTAGCCTAGTGAACCAAACTGAGAGACCATTTTGAAGACTCATGAAACCTTTTCAGGTGTTTTGAGTTGATTAGCTGATTGGCATGTCACCATATTCTAATTTTTTGAGATAGTGAATTGGTGGGTTTTTGTTAAATGTGAGCCAAAATCATCACAATTAAAAGAACCAAAGACTTAAACTACTTCAGTCTGTGTGCAGTGAATTTATTTAATACACGAGTTTCACAATTTGAGTTGAATTACTGAAATAAATTAACTTTTCCACGACATTCTAATTTATTGAGATGCACCTGTATTAGTTATATTGAAAAGGGAAAATGATGGGGTCATTGTTTATTAACTTTCCAGTATGTATTTCACAAACTAGTCAGCAACTTACTGCAAACACACCGCTCAACTCCGCACCGCTCAACACCACCCTGTCTGCAGAACCGCGTCAGCTCAGTTCGGAGCACCCTCTGCTGGACAAAATACATAATGACACCAATTCTAAAGCATTGTTTTCTGCATTACATGTTCTGAAAAAAGTTTTCATTCCTGCGCATATCGGTAAAATATACGCCGATACCGATATATCGGTGAAAGGCTAATATCGGCCGACCGATATATCGGTCGGGCACTAGTCGCATCATCCAGATGGATACTGTACACTGGTGGTGGTTGAGGAGAGTCCCCTGTTCACTGTGTAAAGTGCTTTGAGTGTAGTGTCAGAAATATATATATTAATATAAATGTAATGTTCATTCATTCATTCATTCATTCATCCCAATCGACAGACAAGACGAGAGAATGTGTAGCAATGCCAAACAAAGCAATGCCACACATTCCCACACTAGACAAAACCTGAGCGTACAGGCAAACATCACGCGATACACGAAACAGGCGACAAAGTGAGACAGGACACCTGTGCGAGACACAAACCAGACATCTCAGACTGAAGTGACTGAACCTCAGCACAATGAGAAGATAGCTCACGACCAGGGCGCACAGCGCAACACGAGTGCAACATGAAGCATGCCCGTGGTTGCGAGAGACAGACATAAACAAGTGACGTGAGTGCATGCCGCCAAGGTGACATAAGCGCAATGCACTCACGCCATTAACAGACAGAACATGGAGCATGAGTGTCCAAATCCTGACACCAACCGAAACCGAACCAGACAGGGAAGTCAGGATCCAGACACCATGCTCCGAACATGAAACATGAGACCAACCCAGAAGCGCACGGCAGGGAAATAACAACTGAAGCCTTGCGCTCACACAGAGACAGAAAATGATGTTGTCACGGTCCTGTCACACAAAAACCCAGACTAACAGAGTGACAGGACCGTGACAGTTTGAGGTTTGAAAGTGTACAATTTATGTTGTAGAACAAAAAGCCCACATATCTTCAAGTAATGTTTTCCACAGACCTTATTTTACTCATAATGTAAGTTGTATTATAAAAACCCATAGAAAAATCCAGAGGGAACCCATGGCAAATTAGACTTCCGGGTTTGCCTACAAATTGACGTCATGGATAAGCAGCTCTATACAGTCCCACCAGGATTTCGTGGCACTTTTTCATGATTTTTGCAGCCCAAAATGACTGAATTTGCTGCAGGTTTTCTCAAATTTTGCAATGCAATTTGCTGCATTTTTTTTGTTTTGTTTTTTTTTTTTGGGGTTGTTTTGCAGTGAAAACTCACAAATCATAATTATATACCTCTGTAATAGTGTTAATTACATTGTAAATGCAATTACATGTAATTATTTTAGTGTACATTAACTGGATATGCAGTTAGCAAGCAACATTTTTTTTTTTTTAAATACACACAAAAATAAAACATGTATTTAGGTGAAAACTGTGGGTATTGGAAGACCCTTAATTATTTTTGTATTAAAATGTTCTGCTTCAGACAATGCAAGAAAACTTCTCTTTGGTTAAAATAGATGTGCAATAAATCTGTAAGCTAAAAACACAAATGAGGATTCAATAATTAGGCCTGTTGCAATTGTTACATAGTCTGATACTGAAATCTGATATATGGCCATATACACACAAATACCAGTAGAGTATTAAATTCCACAAATTTTTGGAAAAATGTTTACATATATGAAAATTGCTATTTTTGTCATATTTTGACAAATGTGTTGCATATGTATATATGTGACCTTTTTTATATCAGTACAAAACATTTATGAACATTTATTTTCAGCATATAAGTGTTCAGCATATATTGCCATTTTCAGATTCGTAGCTTACTGTATTAAGCACTTCAAATTCTAATCACATTTTACTACACAACTAATGGGGTTTTTAAGTAAATGTTCAGGTTTCTTTGTATAAACCTGGTTAGCAAGGATAAACAAAAAAAAAATTAACATTTTCAGAGCACAGCAGAGTGTATTCTGATAATTTAATTCAAGGTAAATGTCAGAACTGTGATTTTCTTTCTGTTGTTAAGACTGATGTTTAGTTGATGTTAAACAGTCTAACGGATTGTTAAAGTTTCCCTCAATGGCTGTGCATTTCTGTGTTGCATGTCTTTGGCCCTTTTGATTAAAGGTGAAATCAGTAATTTGTTTCCCATTAAAAAGTTTTACTCCTAAAGAAACGAATTGTAATTTTTAAACAAATGTATAAAATCATGACCACTTACATGAGATGAGGACCTTATAGTTTACTAACCTTAAACTTAACTGTTCAAAATGGCGCCGCTGAGGAAGGCTGCCTACGTTAGTGCCCGCAACCCACATTGCAATTTTTGTGTACTTTATTTTGACTTTTTACCTTGTTTGTTTCTTGAGTTAGGCCATGGACATATAACATACGACCATTTAACTTTAATGAACATTGGAATAAACTTTACTCACCACTCTAATTCCCGTTTTTATCCCAACTGGCCTCTGGAGATTACTCTGAGCCAGATAAACAAATGGACTAAGGCAGCGACGACGACGAAGGAAAAGAGCCATAAAAAAGAGTGAGGAACCGGGTACAAGCCAGGGCACATGCCACACCAATGCCCAGCATATTGTTAGCTAATGTCCAGTCCATTGACAACAAACTGGATGACCTCAGAGCCCGGATACAGTTCCAGTGAGACTTCAGGGACTGCAACGCTCTTTGTCTCACCGAGACATGGCTCACACAAACATTCTGGACCACACTGTACAGCTGCCTGGGTTCTCCATTCACCATATGGACAGGATGGAGAACTCGGGGAAAACCTGGGGTGGTAAAGTGTGTTTAATGATCAACGACAAATGGGGCAGTGCAGGGAGCACCCATCATCTTATGGAATTATGCACACCAGACTTGGAATGCCTCGCCATCATATGCCTTCCTTTTTATTTAGGCTGAGAGTTCACCTCTGCCATCATTATGACTGTTTATATTCCACCTCAGGCCCACACAGATACTGCTTTATCAACACTACACAGAGACACTGGACTGCTACAAATATCGAATCCGGATGCAGCATTGGTGATTATCGGTGACTTTAACAAGGCTAACTTGAAAAAAGTCATACTGGATTTTTATCAGCACATAACCTGCATTACACAGGGAGAAAGAATGCTGGATGCTGGGTGCTGGATACTGCATGGCCAAGGACCCCTCTGTCAAGCTCCTGAAGTTTGCAGTGGACACCACTGTCATCGGCCTCATCCGAGATGATGATGAGTCTGCATACAGAAGGGAGGTTGAACAGCTGGCTGTCTGGTGCAGTCAAAACAACCTTGAGCTGAACACACTCAAAATGGTGGAGATCATTGTGGACTTTAGGAGAAACACCCCAACACTGACCCCCCTCACCATTCTAAACAGCACTGTGGCAGCAGTGGAGTCATTCAGGTCCCTGGGCACTACCATCTCACAGGACCTGAAGTGGGAGACCCACATTGACTCCATTGTGAAAAAGGCCCAGCAGAGGTTGTACTTCCTTTACCAGCTGAGGAAATTCAACCTGCCACAGGCGCTGCTGATACAGCTTTACTCAGCAGTCATTGAGTCTGTCCTCTGCACTTCAATAACTGTCTGGTTTTGTTCAGCTACGAAATCAGACATCAGAAGATAATAAGGGCAGTTCGGACTGCTGAGAGGATTATTGGTTGCCCCCTGCCCCCCTTCAAGAACTATACAATTCCAGAGTGAGGGAAAAAGGCTGGAAAAATTACTCTGGACCCCACTCACCCAGCCCACTACCTTTTTGAACTGTTGGCTTCTGGCCGATGCTTCAGAGCTCTGAGCACCAGAACCGTCAGGCACAGGAACAGTTTTTTCCCTCAGGCTATCCATCTCATGAACAGTTAAATTGCCCCATTGAGCAATAACTATGTGCAATACACAGTTTAGTCTTTCTTATATTTATCCAACACATCCAGCCTCTTCTGCCATTACATTCCTCTGAGAAAAAAACAAAAACAAAAACAAAAACAAACATTTGCACTGTACATAACAGATTTGTATTGCACTGTACATAACAGATTGTATTAGATTTGCACTACCCATATGTATGTGTGTGTGTGTGTGTCTGTTCATATGTGTATAATTGTATTTTTTATTTTTTATTATTTATTATTATCTATGTCTTGCTGCTGTTTTTGTATTGTTGTACACTGGAAGCTCCTGTCACCAAGACAAATTCCTTGTATGTGCAAGCATACTTGGCAATAAAGCTGATTCTGATCATTGTTATACACAACACAGGGACTGCTATAAGGCCATAAAAACACTGCCACTTGGTAAATCAGACCATGCAGCCATTTTACTACTCCCAAAATATAAACAAAGGCTGCAGAGGGAAGATCCGGTGACGCGGGAGGTGTGGCACTGGTCAGACCAATCACAAGCCTTGCTACAAGACACACTGGAGGATGCAGAATGGGAGATGTTCCGGTGCAGCTCTGATGACATCAGTGAGTTTACAGCAGCGGTGCTTGGTGATACAGAGTTTCTGATAGAAGAGACTATTCCCACATGCTCTGTAAAGGTTTTTTCCCAGTCAGAATCCATGGGTCGATTGATCCGTGCTGAAGGCTCTGAATGCGCTCACAGCTGCCTATAATGCAGGGCTGTAGACTGGCAACATGGGTGAATACAAAATGGCTTCCTACAACCTGAGAAAAAGAGTGAGGGAAGCCAAAAGGAAATATAAGGACAGGACTGAGACACAGTTTGAGCAGGCAGATTCCAGGCGTCTGTGGCAGAGCATGCAAACTTTTAAAAACTCAAGCCCCCCACTATAAACACTGGCAGTGCCTCCCTAGTGTATGACTTGAATATCTTCTATTCATGGTTGTGGTTACCAGCACCAGCACAGACCAGAAAAACTGTGAGTAAAAACAATCGGGTTTGGCTGGGAAAGAGGAAAGACTGGTCATTTCAGAACTGGATGTGAGGAAGGTGCTATACAAGCTTGACACCAGAAAAGCATGCGACACAGACAACATCCCTGGACATGTGCTAAAAGTCTGTAATAACCCAACAGCACCAGTCCTCACTACCATTTTTAACCTCTACCTTCACCAATGTGTCGTTTCCACATGTTTTAAGTCCACAACCATCATTCCTGTCCCCAAAACCACCCGTCCCGCTTCCCTGAATGACTACCGTCCTGTAGCACTCACTTCTATAGTGATGAAGTGTTTTCAAAAACTGGTCAGAACCTATGTCTGTTCCTCCCTCCCCAGCTGCCTGGACCCATTACAGTTTGCATACCGGTCCAACAGGTCCACAGATAATGCCATTAATCACACCTACAGACTGTCCACTCCCATCTGGACCAGAGGAAAGGAAACTATGTGCAGATGCTGTTTGTAGATTTCAGCTCCGCCTTTAACACCATCGTCCCTTTACACCTCTGCAAAAAGCTCCAGAACCTGGGGCTGAACTCCTCTATCTGCCACTGGATCCAGGACTTCCTAACCGGATGGTGGTCAGGATGGAAAACTACACCTCCGTGCTCAGCCTCAGCATTGGAGCCCCCCAGGGCTGTGTCCTCAGCCCCCTGCTTTACTCCCTCTACACCAATGACTGCTCGGCCAAACACAGCTCCAACAAGTTGGTGAAGTTTGCTGATGACACTAACAATGATGAGAAGGCCTACTTAGAGGAAGTGGAGGTCCTCTCCACATAGTGTCACAATAACAACCTCTCCCTGAATGTCATCAAGTCCAAGGAGATGGTTATTAATTACAGGAGGGAGCAGGTGAGGAACTACAGCCCCCTGATGATCAACAGAGCCACAGTTGAGAGGGTGAGCAGCTTCAAATACCTTGGGGTCCACCTCACAGAAGACCTCTCCTGGACAACACATAGAAACAGCTTGGTGACAAGGGTGTGCCAGCGTCTCTACCACCTCCGATGCCTGGCCAGGTTCGAGGTCTCCCATGGAGAGTCTTGTGGATAGTCTTCTCACAGGGAGCATCACCACCACCACCAAGCAATCAAAGACTTTCACCACCCCGAATACAGACTCTTTTTAGTGCTCCCATCAGGGAAGCGCTACCGGATCCTGAGGACCAACACAGAGAGACTCAGGAGGAGTTTTTATCCTCAGGCAATCCAGCTACTGAAAGGGGACACTTGAGAGAGTCTGTATATTCCAGCTTCGCACAGACACAACAGTTTGCACTGTAATAAACATTTTAATTAACTAAAAATGTTGCATACTGTGTACATTTGTACAACCTTACCATAACCTAACCCATTTTGCATATTTTCTACTATATTTTATTTATTCACCTTATATTTCTTTATAGTCTATATATTTTCTAAATTGTTTTTTTTTTTTTATCATTATGTGGGTGTATGTCCTTAGTTTGTTGTTGGTTCTGTTTGTGGATGCACTGTGGGATGAGGAACTAAGGAAAACCTTTCACTACATTACATGTATGTAATATGTATGTGACAAATAATAATCCTTGAATCTTGAACCTTATAAAAGCTGTTTTATTATACATGGGAGATAGGCACCCTCAGGGGGCAGCCATTTTAGAATCACATGACCAGCTGAATACTATTCACTTAATCTTAGTAACTGTTATTGGACACTTTCACTCTTGGATTAGTCATGGCTGATTATGAATAGTGTATTTCTGCAATGGCATCTGTAACTGAAAAATACTGATTTTGAATGATGCAGCAGAGATGATACAAACAAAAAGTTACTGAGAGCACCTTCAAAGTATCTTTATTTCTGTTGTTCACATGTATGCCTATACATTTAGAATGACAATAAAGTGAACACTGAATCATTAACTCCTAGCATCCTGTTCCTTTATTGTTTGGTGAACGAGTCAAAGAGCTAGCATTACCATGCTATCTTGATAGCATCCTAACTTTTTCATGTATTTTCAGGCAGACATTGTTACCTTCATGAAGATACAAATCCTGACAGGGCACCGCAGAAAGACTTCTTGATTTAGCTGCTTTCACTTATGCACAGGACAGTGTGGAGAGTCTCCATACCAGAGTCAGTGTCACCCCTGGCAACCATAATCAGTCACACTAGTGAGGAGCACCGTGACTGGAAACAGCTGAGAGCAATCTTCCTCGTTAGGCGAGGGATATATAAGGAGCAAGGAAACTCAGACAAGGTGAGCCATGTGTGGACACCACTGTGGTGATGGGGGCGTGGTCATGTGTCTGTCTGCGGAAGAGAGGGTGTGGTGTGGCTGGTTGACAGTTTCTAACAGCCGTTTCTCATTACAGCGATAGCAGAGAGATGCCTTAAAAACAGCTGAACACGCCAGAAGAGAGAGAGAGAGAATGAGTGTGCAGCGTTGCCAACTGCTGACCGAAGCTATTGAGTGTTTGTAAAGAAGTTGGTTTATTTTTTGAGAGTGAATTATTGAACTGAGTGAAAAACCCGAAAGAGTGCATCTGCTGCACAGAAGACAAAAAGCGTTACCTAAAGCGTGTCACTGCTCCCCGTCTCCTCCTTCCCATACCCGAACTTGGAGTTTTGTTACAAGCACATTCTCATGTTTGCTTGTCTTTTCAGAAATGGACTAGAAAGCAGAGACAATAACTGCACTCCAGAGACACAGCCACCAGAACACTGAGAAACTACAGCACAACATTGACAGCACCTGACACAGGAACACAAGCACCTCACCGTTTTCCTTCATCTTCACCTTCACGTATATCTTCTCCGATAAAGGCCCCTCCAGGGTGAAATTTTTTATACTGCTGTCTGTGCCTCATTCTCATCCCGCTACATTGGTGGAGAATGCTGGGCTTAAGTTCAGCCAGCAGCAGATCTCAGAAAAACTCGCCGCTGGACTGACTCGAGAGGAGCAGGAGATCGTGCATCTGCGAATGGAAGCAGTAGAGCTTGAGCGAACACCAGAGGTGAGACACACAGCCCACCAATTGCTGACTAAGCTCACAGAGCAGGATGATTTAGAAGCCTATCTCCATACCTTTAAGGTGATGTCCGCTCATAAGGGATGGGCACGAGGGGAATGGTCCTGCATTTTGGTCCCCTTCCTTACGGGGGAAGTGCAGCGGGCATACTATTTCCTTCCGACCGACTCGTTAGGCAACTATGATGCACTGAAAGCTGAAATTATGGTTTGGGTGGGCTTATCACCGGTGTGCGCTGTTCAAAAGTTCCATGAGTGGGTGTATGATCCTCAGGCTCCAGTTCGGGTCCAAACCACACAGCTTGCATGCCTGGTGCAATTGTGTCTCATAGGAGGAAATCCAACTGCATAAAAAGTGTCAGAAAGGATAACAGTGGATAAACTGTTAAGATCTCTCCTTCGCTCTGCTCATAGATCCATAGGCATGAAAGATCCATCCATGATGGCCGAATTGGTAGAGGTAGTGGAGCTGGCAGAGGCGGCGATCACCCAGGATGGAGGAGAGAGAGTGGCGAGGTTTTCCAGAGAGGCAAGCGCCAGAGGGCACCCGACGGGTAGAAATACCACCTGTGGGAGCAGGCGTCAGAGATGAGCCAATGCCACAGACCCAAATCCATCGGAGGGTAGAGTCTGGTTTGTGGGGTGCATCCTTCATTGGAAACACGCCCTACTGGGACATACCAGGAGGTGCACATCAATGGGAGGTGTATCCGGGCCATGTTGGATACCGTCAGCTCAGTCAGTCTCGCACAACCTGGAGTTCTGCTCTCAAAATCCTCAGACAAATGCTAATTCCCGTAACCTGTGTACACGATGACACCTTCTACATGCCATCCACCACGGCCATGGTAGCAGCATAATTAGAAGCTAGACATCGATGCGATGAAGGATTTGCCGGCCTTGGAGGAACTTGTTGCGGTAATTAAAGCCTTGCCAATAGGTAAGGCTCTGGGGCCAGATGGTTTTGGTGCAGAATTTTTTAGATCTTATGTCACAGAACTGGCTCCACTTATGTTAGAAGTTAGAGTAATTAAAGAAAGGTGAACTACCACCAACCATGACACAAGCCCTGATCAGTCTCATTCTTAAGATAAAAACCCAAATGAATGTAAAAGTTATCAAATTTCTACATTTCTGGCTAAGTGATTGAGTAATTACATCTACTATACATATAGATCAAGTGGGGTTTATTCGTGGTCATAGTTTTTCTGATAATATTAGACGTTTTATAAATATTATGTGTTCAGTAGCGAATGATCAGACCCCGATTGCTGCCATCTCACTTGATGCCCAGAAGGTGTTTGATAAGGTGGAATGGGACTTTTTTTTTTTTTTTTTGATTTTGAAAATTTCCGGGTTTGGGAACACTTTTATTGGGTAGATTAAGTTATTTTATAATCAACCATTTGCAGCAGTGCAAATTAATGGATACATTTCAGATTATTTTTCTCTTGGTAGGGGAACCCAGCAAGGCTGTCCTCTCTAGTAAATCCTAGTAGTTCTATGCCTAGCCTGCAAAAAAACTATTAATACTACCTGGTGCCTTTCAATGGCCCAAACAAGGCATTAAGTATTTAGGCATTTTATTTCCAACAAATTTGAGAGATTTAGTTAAAGTTCATTTTGACCTATTAATGAAAAGGTTCTTGTGTGATGTGGATAGGGGGGGCTTCACTACATTTGTATATGGCAGGGAAGGCCAATGTTATAAACTACCTAAAGAAGTAAAAATGCATCCCATTATTTAATACTTACATTCAGTATGGACAAAGGTTTCCCGTATGTTAAATTTTGATACCTACCTAAATGTTTCCTCAAGCATATGGCTGAACCACAAATTATGTATTAACAATAGTGTGCCCCTTTTGCTGGAAAGAATGGATGGAGAGGGGTGTTGCTACACTTGGTGACCTTTATGAAAACTGAGCTTTTAGATCATTTGAAAATATAAAACAGCAATTTGGGATTTCTAGGTCTCAATTTTTCAGGTATTTACAGTTGCACCATCTACTTTGAACTATTTTTGGTGGTAGTACATAGCCCCCTAATGCTGCAGACACCCTCTGTATGGTGCTCAAGGCCTTTGGAAAGGGGCATGAAGTGTCAGTGTATTATTCCTCATTGATTCAGAGTCTTGGTATTGGGGCCTTAAGAGGTTATACGAAAGGGATTTTTATTTGGTATAGGAGGATGGGGAGTGGGAAAGAATTTAAAAATGTTTTAGAACTATGTCTATTGATGCAAGGGTACACCTTATTCAGTTTAAGATTTTGCATTGTTTCTACTGTACTCCCCCTAGATTTTTTAGGCTTGGTTTAAAAGACACATCTACCTGCTGGCGATGTCAGTTGGAGGATGGAGGCATAGTCCATGCTCTGTGGTTTTGTGCTGGGATTCAGAATTCTGGGTGGGAGTCCAGAATTTTATCTGTGAGGTTTTAGATACTCAAATGTCATTCTGCCCCAGACTATGTATACTGTGTGATGGGGTGGTTATTATATTAGGTGACAAATATACAAAAAGCTGGGTCCAAACTAGTGTAACAATTGGCAGACAGATAATTTCTAGAGGATGGAAGTCAAGTGGTGCTCTCTCATTTCAAGAATGGTTCACCGAATTGGGCAGTTGAAAATATGTCATATAAACAGCTTGGCAAAATATACGCGTATGGTAAGTAATGGGATAGGTATAGTGGATTCTGCATATATGTTTTGTTCCTGTTTTTTATACAAGAATCAATAAAAAGTGTTAATAACAAAACAATTAGTAAACTATGTAAGTGTTAAGGGCCAGTGTTTAAACAACAAGATTTTGTATGAACTGTAAGATCAATGACTAATGTCTATGAAGTCCATCCTGTATTAACTGCAGAAGTTCACATAAATGCATTGTCCTTTGTTAGTTGGCTGAACAGGCTTTTGTTTGCAATTAATTGATAGTCTATGTATTCCTTTTAAGAGTGTAGTCCATCATTAGACCAAGGTGATGCATGAAGAGATCAGTGAGTTGCATCGCATTTCAACCGGCAGGTCATTTCGGTGAGGTTCTATGAGGTCCATCCTAAGTCCAAGGTTCAGGCAGTGGCATATGAAGTATCCCATATATTACGGTTGGAGTTGGCATTGTTCATCCTCTAAAGTCTATCGTAGTAGATTGAAGTGATGTCTGGCTGGCACTGGCTGCAGTTAGTAGTCATCACTCAGCGACACGTAGCAGTGGAGTCTGACACCAAGCAGGAACGGATCTGGATCCTGCCGGCTCTGGTAACTTAGGGATTGGTTGAGACAAGGAAACAAACAGAATAATATTAGCTTAGATGCCATTACATTAATTATTGATTATGAGAAGTGTTTCTGGTTCCAGCAGTCCTAACTAGAGCAGCCTAATTACGAGTTTATGAATAAGTTAGGTGTATGCCTGGTTGCATAGATGAATCTTTAGTCTAGACTTAAACTTAGACTTAAACTGAGAGTGTGTGTCTGAGTCCCAAACAATGTTAGGAAAACTATTCCATAGTTTAGGAGCCAAATAGGAAAAGGATCTACCTCCTTTTGTTCATTTTGATATTCTAGGTACTATTAACAGGCCAAAATGTTGTGATCGTAATTAACATGATGGAATATAGCTTGGTAGAAGGTCACTTAAGTACTGCAGAGCAATATCATTCAAAGTTTTGTATGTAGTTAACACAAATTTTTAATTAATACAAGATTTAACAGGTAGCCAATGTAACAATGATAAAATGGGGCTAATATGATCATATTTCTTGGTTCTAGTCAGCACTCTGGCTGCTGCATTTTGAACCAATTGAAGTTTATTTATTGAACATGCAGGACATCCTCCCAGTAATGCATTACAATAATCTAGTCTTAAGGTCATGAACGCATTAATTCATTTTTCGGCATCAGCAACAAAGAGCATGTGTTGTAATTTAGCATTAGTTCTGAGGTGGAAGAAAGTTGTTCTAATAAAATTGGAAATTTGATTTTTAAAAGACAAATTAGTGTCAAACATAGAAGTTATGTGCTGTAGAAGACGATGTAACAGTATATCCATCAAGAGTCAAATTATTTTAGTGGCTTATTTTTTAGAGGTTTTTGGACAAATAACTAGTACCTCTGCTTTGTCGGAATTGAGTAGAAGGAAATTTCTGGCCATCCAATCATTGATTTAATTGATACACTCTGCTAATTTGGAGAGTTGTGAAATTTCATCAGGTTTAGAAGAAATATAACGTTGGGTATTGTCGGCATAACAGTGGAAACTTATTCTGCTATTCCTGATAATATCTCCCAGGGGAACCATATTTAACCTTGTACGACCCCGCAGAGTCATTTAAGGGTTAAACTTCTGACACACGAAGTCATGACCAAACACCATGGCGTTGATTTTTGTGGACTGCATCTATGGGTCCAGTGCCAACAAAAGTGCCTCAGGTAAGAAACCTCTTCAATTTGTTTCTAGTATTATTACATTTTCTAGTATTTTTGACATAAATGGGAGATTTGAAATCAGTCTATAATTAGCCAGTTCTCCAGGATCAAGCTGTGGCTTTTTAATAAGCGGTTTGATAACTGCCATTTTTAAATTTCTTGGGACATGTCCTAAGGATAATAATATTAAGAAGAGGTTCTGAGATTATTTTAAGAGCTTAGTTGGTATTGGATCTAAAATACATGTTGTTGCTTTTGATGTTTCGATAAGTTTTGTTTGCTCTTCATGACCCACAGTATGATAGCAAAGGATTCAAGTTGCTTGTGAGGGGAAATTATAAGACATGTTTTCTGAGATGCTGTGACAGATGACTGCATAATTCCAATTTTATTACCGATGATTTCAATTTTATCCTTAAAGAAATGAAGTCATTACTATTGTGTTGTGATGGAATATCTGGTTCAATAGAGGCTTTATTCCTAACCAATTTAGCCACAGTACTGAATAAACACCTAGGATTGTTGTGGTTATTTTCTATGAGTTTGCCAAAATATGCTGACCTAGCAGTTTTTAATGCCTGTCTGTAGTTACAGACACTATCCTCCATGCATTGCGAAATACCTCTAATTTTGTATTCTTCCACTTGTGCTCAATTTTCCAAGCTGCTCTCTTGAGAGCATGAGTGTGATCATTGTACCATGGTGTGAGGCTTTTTTCTTTATTCTTATTTAATCAAAGGGGGAAGACAAAATCAAGAGTGCTAGAGAAGACTGTATTTATATTTTCTGTGATTACATCAAGTTCTTCTAGACTTTTTGGCTTACTGAGTATTTGAGACAAATCTGGAATATTAGGGATTGCTCCCAACATGTGAAGCTATTTTTAGTGGTCAAAAGAATAGTTCAACCTGAACGATAACATTGTGTAGACTGAGTGACATTAGCTAATCGCAGCATACAAGAAACAAAGTAATGAGCTGAAATGTTTTCGCTGTGTGCCAGAATTTCTGAAGTATCAACATTAACTCCATATGACAGAATTTAATCTAGCGTATGATTGTGGCGATGAGTTGGTCCTGTCCTGACTCCAAGAGAGTTGAGAATATCGATAAATGCTAATCCCAATGTGTCATTTTCATTATCTACAGTGAATATAAAAAGCTGTTAAAACAGCAGGTTTTTGTGATGTAAAAATGAAACAAAGATAAATCTTATCAGACAACCTATGCAATGCCACTGAAAACCAAAGTGACACATTTCAGAGAAAAAAAATAAAAAACTTAGAATAACTTAACTGCATGAGTGTGCACACCCTTTTGTAATTGGGGATGTGGCTGTTCAGCTGTTCAGGGATGTTCAGAATCAGCCAATCATCAAGCTTATGTGAAATAGCACATACCTGTCTTCACCTGAAGTAACTCTGATTAATTCCAAATAAATCTCAGCTGTTCTTGTAAGATTTTTCTGACATCTTTTTGGTTGCATTCCACTACAAGAGCCATGGGTGGCTCAGTGGTTAAGGCTCAGTGGTTAAGGCTCTGGGTTACTGATCAGAAGGTCGGGGGTTCAAGCCCCAGCACCGCCAAGATGCCACTGTTGGGCCCTTGAGCAAGACTCTTGACCCTATCTGCTCCAGGGGCACTGTATCATGCACTCTGACCCCAGCTTAGTTCCAGATATGTGGAAAAAAAAAAGAATTTCACTGTATATGTGCAAATGTGTGATAAAGAAATATAATTAATTAATTAGGGCTACAAAAACATTTCCAAGGATATACTGTGGAGAAAGTATGGCACAACAGTGATATTATCAAGAATAGGACGTCCCTCCAAAATTGATGAGGGAAAGCTGATCAGGGAGGCTGTCAAGAGGCCTACAGCAAAGAGTTGCAGCTCTTTCTGGCAAGTACTGGTTTCTCCCAAAATGTGACAACTATCTCCCATATTCTTTATCTATGTTGACAGGGTGGCAAGACACAAGCCTTTTCTGACAAAAAAAACATCCAAGCCCACAAAAAAACATATCCAGTCTCCCAAAACCATGTGGGAAAAGTGTTATGGTCTAATGAGACCAAGACTGAACTTTTTGCCCAAAATCGTAAAAGGTATATTTGGTGCAAAAACAACACAGCACATCAGCAAAAGAACACCATACCCACGGTGAAGCATGGTGGTGGCAGCATCATGCTTTGGGGCTGCTTTTCTTCAGCTGGAACTGGGGTTTTAGTGAAGGTGGAGGGAATCATGAATAGCTCCATGTACCAGTCAGTTTTGGCACAGAACCTTCTGGCATCTGCTAGAAAGCTGAAAATGAAGAGATCTTTCAGCATGACAATGATCCAAAGCACACATCCAAATCAACAAAAGAATGGCTTCAGCAAAAAAAGATTAAAGTTTTGGAATGGCCCAGCCAAAGCCCAGACCTGAATCCTATAGAAAATCTGTGGGGGGACCTGAAGAGGGCCGTACACAGGAGATGCCCTCGCAATTTGACAGATCTGGAACATTTTTTGCAAAGAAGAGTGGGAAAATATTCCCAAGTCAAGATTTGCCAAGCTAATAGACTCCCATTCAAACAGACTGAGTGCTTCAAAGGGTGATTCAACTAAGTATTAGTTCAGGGATGTGCACACTTATGCAGTTAGGTTATTCTTTTTTTTTTCTCTGAAATGTGTCACTTTGGTTTTCAGTGGCATTGCATAGGTTGTAATTTTTACATTAAAGGTGCAACAATTATAGCTCTATCCAAATTAACTACTAGATCTGGTAGAAAATCTGCAAATTCACCAAGGAAATCAGAATACGGCCCGGGTGATCTATATACTAAAGCAAGGGCAAAAGACAACAATGTCACATTAAGCATTTTTATTTCAAAAGACTTAAACTTATATCCTGTCCTCTGAGTAACACTAAAAACATCACTGTAAATTGTAGTAACACCTCCTCCTTGTCCCCTCAGATGAGGCTCATGATTATAACAATAACCTGGGGGAGTAGACTCATTTAAACTAATAAGCCAGCTTTCAGTCAAACAGAGCAAATCCAAACTATGATCTGCAATAATTTCATTTACAATTAGTGCTTTGGTTGAAAGATCAAATGTTTAGTCCTAAATTTATATGATGTTCATCTTCAATTTTTTGTAGTTCAGGGAACAGACACAGTCTCTCTATGATACCTAGGTGATACTGTCTCTATGTGTTGTCGTTTATGTGACCTGTGTGATGTCTCAAGGCAGCTTGTAGACGGATGGTTAAGCCATAATGTCTGCTTCCTGACCTGGGCCTCAGTTAGTTACATATTATCACTATTAAGGCTATGAGCCAAATTACTAGAGAGGAGAGCGGCACCTTCTCTGGAGGGATGGAGTCCGTCTCTCTTTAGCAGGTCATGTCTACCCCAAAAACTCTTCCAATTGTCTATAAATCCTATGCTATTCTCCAAACACCACTCAGACATCCAACCTTTCAGTGACACTAATCTACTATAAACCTCATCGCCACGACAAGCATGGAGGGGGCAGAGCATATTACAGTGTCTGACATCATTTTTGCAAGTTCACACAAGCTCTTTAACATTAACAGTGATCTCTGACTGGCGAAGCAGGACATCGTTACTTTTTTAAATCTATCATTAGCCAGCACTTGTAAACTTGATCTGATGTCAGACACCCGAGCCTCCAAAATGCAATTAACAATAGAGTTTCTATTTCCACGTTCCTTACAATAGAATAACCTATAACAAGGGCTCTTTCAACATGATCCACAGTGGGTGCATCACTGAGTGTGGAGAATCAATTGGAAATCCTAACAGGAATGGTAGAGTGGTGTCGCTTTACTGAGCGAGCATGCCTCCGAGAATCACCCAAACGCCCTGCTGCGGGGGCTCAACAACCGGAAACAAAGTGCATGTGTTGCTCACTGTACTACCTGCATCTGAAACAGTATCTACCAGCTTCTCTTTCTCACTGAACTCCACTAGTGTTCAGATGCGTGTCTCCAACTCATTAACCTTGTCCGTCAGCCTGAGTAATTCCTTATATTTATCAGATGTAAATCCCTCACTGCTGATGGAAGAAGCTATTGTAAACATGTGGCATGCAGTGCAGGAAGTGATAACATGAGTGGATGCCATGACTTACCGCAATTGTTTGTTGTTGTGGTGGTGGTGGTTCTTGAGCAGCGGGGGTTTGAGACCAATGTCAATCCCTCATGCAATTGTTTGCTGTTTTTACGGTGGTTCCTGATCAGCAGAGGTTTGAGATTGATGCAATAATCCATGTAAAACACATAGAAAACGAATGCACGCAGTCAAAACGCGAGATGTTGACAAGTGGAAAAAAGAAAGAAAACAAGAAAAAGAAATATACATGCAGTTGAAAAAGTACAAAAGCAGAAAAAACATAGTAAAATGGTAAAGATTAAGGATAAAACTATGAACGTAGAGGAATAAGCAATGCTACGCTTTGTGAGATGTTATCTAATGTTTCTGTATATGCCTTCATGTTTCTCGCAGTCATGTTGTTTGTTTTTTTAATCGTATCATAAGAAACTGAGATGCGTTCTTTATCTGATGAATGTGTCATCAAACACACAATCGAATACAATGGTTGTGAGAGCTGATTTTTTAACTTACCTTATTTTCTGGGAAATAGGTGTTGTTGTTTTTTTCATCACCTGAAAGGTCCTGCAACTTATAGTCCTAAGCAACTTATTTACGTAATTGATACGTAATTGATGTTGGCCGGTCAAACACATGCACACCAAAACACATCTGCTTATACACAAACATATGAAAACATCAAGTCAGAGAGGGTAGAAGTGTTTTAAAGTAGCCTATTCAGAGTATTTTGCCTTTACAAAGTACTTTATGCAACAGTTTAAATATTCTGTCCCATTATAACATAATTGTTCTAAACTCTAAATTGCTGCTCCTGGTCCTAGTGCCTGCCATATAATCTGTCAGTGTGACATATACACAGATGCGACTTATACATGTTTTTTTATCTCAACATTATTTTGTCCAGCTGCAACTTTTATTTCCGGAATTTTGTTTTTGAAAAATTTGAAACAGCAACTAATAGAAGAAGGTGGATGCAATAAGATGCTTAAGGATAAATTAGTGCAATAGTGCTTAGGATGACTAAATGCTTTAGAGCAGAAGTGTGGTTTATGCTTGACCTAAAAGTAACTTTACTGCTATAGCAAAGTAAGAAGATGGTGCAGTGGCTGTAATAGCGAAGACGCAGGTAACGGCTGATAAGATGCAAAAACAAGGCCCTCAGAAAAATACAGCTGCAGAAATAACAGGAACCAGGTTAGAGACTGAGTGGTAACACTTTCTATGAAGCTCACATTTATAATGCACTGTAAAGTCATTATAATGCATTAGTAATGTCTCAAAATACACCTTATAATATGCTATGACTTGTAACTACAGTTATAATACATTATAATACTTACATATTCATAGTTATACCTTAGAGTATAATGCATTAGAACACCAGCAACATCCAATTTTATCTGCAGAAGTTATGTATTATTTACAGTATATAAAATATATAATAAGTACTGTATGCTTTAAGTAAGGTGACAAAAGCAATGTCTTCTTATAAACATCCATAAGATATTTTTAAGTGGTTATAAGGCATTACAACTCATGCTGGAAATATACACATATATATATATATATATATACACATATATACACATACATATATACACACACACACAGGTGGCCAAAAGTTTGGAATAATGTACAGATTTTGCTCTTATGGAAAGTAATTGGTACTTTTATTCACCAAAGTGGCATTCAACTGATCACAATTTATAGTCAGGATATTAATAATGTGAAAAATTACTATTACAATGTAAAAAAAAAAAAAGAAAAAAGAAAAAAAAAAATCATAACTTCTTAAACTAGTTCAAAGAGTTCTCTTTATAAAATCCTCCATGTGCAGCAATGACAGCTTTGCAGATCCTTGGCATTCTATCTATCAGTTTGTCCAGATACTCGGGTGACATTTCACCCCACACTTCCTGTAGCACTTGCCATAGATGTGACTGTCTTGTCAGGTACTTCTCTCGCACCTTACAGTCTAGCTGATCCCACAAAAGCTCAGTGGTGTTAAGATCCATAACACTCTTTTCCAATTATCTGTTGTCCAATGTCTGTGCTTCTTTGCCCACTCTAACCTTTTCTTTTGGGTTTTCTGTTTCAAAAGTGGCTTTTTCTTTGCAATTCTTCCCATAAGGCCTGCACCCCTGAGTCTTCTCTTTACTGTTGTACATGAAACTTGTGTTGAGCATGTAGAATTCAATGAAGCTGTCAGCTGAGGACATGTGAGGCATCGATTTCTCAAACTAGAGACTCTGATGTACTTATCCTCTTGTTTAGTTGTACATCTGGCCTTCCACATCTCTTTCTGTCCTTGTTAGAGCCAGTTGTCCTTTGTCTTTGAAGACTGTAGTGTACACCTTTGTATGAAATCTTCAGTTTTTTGGTAATTTCAAGCATTGTATAGCCTTCATTCCTCAAAACAATGATTGACTGATGAGTTTCTAGAGAAAGCGGTTTCTTTTTTTTTCCTTTTTTTTTTTTGTTGCCATTTTTGACCTAATATTGACCTTAAGAAACGGCAGTCTATTGCATACTGTGGCTACTCAAAAAACAAACACAAAGACAATGTTAAGATTCATTTAACAAACCAAATAGCTTTCAACTGTGTAATGGCAAGGGATGTTCTAGTACCAAATTAGCAATTTATCATGATTACTCAAGGATAAGGTGTTGGAGTGATGGCTGCTGGAAATGGAGCCTGTCTAGATTTGTTTAAAAATGACTTTTTTCAAATAGTGATGGTGTTGTTTTTTACATCAGTAATGTCCTGACTATACTTTGTGATCAGTTGAATGCCACTTTGGTGAATTAAAGTACTAATTTCCTTCCAAAACGGCAAAATCTCTACATTATTCCAAACTTTTGGACATCAGTGTGTGTGTGTGTGTATATATATATACTGTCTCATATATATATATATATATATGTATGTATGTATGTATGTATGTTGATCACACATGTAGCCAATCTTCAAGCATAAAAATAAAATAAAACTGATTCTATACTTGACTTTATTCAATAAACTTTAATGTTTGTGCATCTTATTTGAAGACTTGTTTTATAAATAACTTTCATTGTATAAGTTTGACTTGTAATGTCATTGTATGTTACAAGTTTATGTTATAGCTATTTATAAGATATTGCTTTTGTAATATTGACTGTTTACACTATGCTGCTTTTGCATGACAGCACTTATACGATTAACTTTATTAACTTCTGCTGCATTAAAATTGGACTTTGCTTGTGTTATAATGCATTATAATCTTGAGTATAACTATGAATAGGGGTAGTTTTATAATGTATTATAACTGTAGTTATAATTGTTTGTGAGAAGTTATAACTTATTATAAGGTATATTATGAGACATTATGAATGCAGTATAATGCATGTATAATGCTTTTACAATGCATTATAAATAAGGGCTTCATAGAAAGCGTTATCGACTGAGCTTGTTTACATGGACACCAGAGAGCTGTTCATTGCGAGAAAGCTGCTTAAGACTGAAAAGCGCATCACGTTTACATGCACTGCATTAGTGGCATACTGTTAACCCCCAAATATAATGTAATTTTTCTGTGAAGATGTCAAGCAATGAAGTACCTATTTTTTCTTCGAAAAACATTAGAGAAGAAACCAGACATGATGCATCATTTCACTGAGTTAATGCAAAAGATGCTGGTCAACGATCATGCAAAACCTGATCGACCTCTGAGAATGTAAAGAACACAGATATCTGCCAATGTTTGGGAAATATCACCTTCAAAAGAATTTGATTCAAGTGCTGAACATGGAGTGTCCTTTTAAATGCTTTTTTGTGGATCATATTTAAATAATGCTCTACTGGGAGTCCTTTTGAGCTTTAGGAGAGAGCCTGTAGCATTTACAGCTGATGTTCACAATTCACAGCATCAAGACTACCTTAGATTCCTGTGGTATGAAGGCAATGACATCAATAAGAATTTGAAGGAAAATAGGATGAAAATCCATGTCATTGTTTACAAGAGGAGCACTGTACAAAAGTTTAATTGTCTTTGCTGTAGATTTGTATAAGTGTATTGTTCAAAATGGTCATTTGGTGTGTGTATCCTGGATGCTTCAACCTTCAGAAACATTAACTTTTCATCGATTGCTTATACATGATTATGAGCAATTGGAGCTCTAGCTTATCACGCTAAACCTGGATATCAGTACCCCCAAAAATTCTCTCAAATATTGGAGGGTGTGCAGTGAACATTTTACCCCTGAGGATTTCAGACCATCGAAAGAAACAAAGGGTCGATATCTGAATTTATCGGGTGTGCCCGTGCTGTTTTTCCAGCGAACTCAGTATATGTGAAAACTTTGTCATTGTCACGCCTCCCTCAGCGCCCTGCTCCTCATCACCCGATTTCTAATTCACCGCACCTGCACTCAATTCACTCGCTCATCACTGTCTGCATAAATAACTCACCTTCACGCCACTTCACTGTCAAGTCTCACACAAAGGACTCGCAGTGTTTATTTACCTGTCTGTATTTGCTCTTGATCTTCATCGATATCTGTTTAGAGCTTACTCTGCTGTTTTGCCAGTTACCTCTTCTTCAGTTTGTGAAGCTTCTCTTCTGTGTGATATCACCTGTACCATTGATCTCACTGTGTAAACCCTGTAAATCCTGTGAATCTCAGCAAATGCTCTCGCACTTGGTTTCACTAACTACAACTTGTGTGGCTTGAATTCCTGACTGTCATACAGCCTATATATTTCTTCTAAAAAAAAAAAAAAAAAACACAAGTAGATAATGCAATGGCATTTCTCTGAAATAAAGGATTGTTATTTACTGCAGTAATGTTTTTTATTATTATTTGGAAATTAGTTTTGTATTTTATATTGTTTTGAAATTGTTTTGGACTGTTTTGGTTTGTGAATGGCGCTTGGTCAGTGGAAGTTTCTCTTGTAAACAATGACGCACTTCCTGCCTCCTTCACGTGACGTGTGACCTCTACGTGACGCGTGAGCTTACATCATCCCTCTCATGTGCGTGCGTCAGACAGATGTACGGAAGCGAACATTTGTAGTTATAAAGTATATAAGTATTGTTTTGTTTCTAAAAATAATCAATCGTTTGGGTACAGAAGAACTTTATTTGTTGACTGGAGTCGTGTGGATTTTGATGCACCCTAAATATGCATTTTGGACTGTCAAAAAAATGTAGTACATTCACTTGCATTGTTTAAAAGGAGGCGGCCTGAAATGAAATCCTAAAAATCTTAAATTCTGTTTTGATGAAGAAAAAAACTCAGATACATCTTGGATGGCCTGGGGGTGAGTAAATTGTAAGCAAATTTTCATTTTTGGGTGAACTATTCCTTTAAAGGGTCAAAATTAACTCTAAATCACACAACTTTGCTGGGAATAAGATGCCCAAATCCTTAATGCCCTGTTTGGGCCACTGGAAGTCACCCCGCTGAAAAGCTGTTACTGGGCAGTATGCTGTCAGAGCCAAAGCTTCGGATTTAGACCAACTGACTCTGTATAACAATACTGTGGAGGCAAGGCACTGATCTAGTGGGGTCGGAGATGAATAATAAAATATCATCTGCTTAAAGCAAAAGCTTATGCGCCATACCTCCCGCCACCACTCCTGGAAAATCATCTTCCTTTCTTATCAAGGCTGCTAATGGTTCCAGGGCAAGACAGAACAATAAGGAGGAAAGAGGACAACTTTGCCGGGTGCCCCTATCCAAAGTAAAATAATCTGAAATTAATCCATTTGTTTGTACCGCCGCTACCGGGTGTCTATAAAGTAGCTTAATCCATCCACTAAAAGTATTCTCGAACCCATATATTTCCAAAACCTTAAAAAGATAATACCATTCTACCATATCGAACGCCTTTTCGGCGTCAAGTGAGATGGCAGTGACCAGAGTCTGATCATTTGCCACTGACCACATGATATTGGTGAAATGCCTAATGTTATCAGAAGAGCTGCGGCCCTGAATAAACCCCACCTGATCTATATGTATAAGAGATGTCATAACTTCACTTAATCGGTTAGCCAGAATTTTTTACAATATTTTTACGTCTAGCTGGATCAGGGAAATTGGATGGTAACTCTTACACTCGCTTGGATCTTTGTCCTTTTAAAGAATCAGACTGATCCAGGCTTGTGTCATGGTTGGCGGAAGCTTTCCATTCTTTAATGACACCGTATAAACTTCTAACAAAAGTGGAGCCAATTCTGTAGCATAAGATCTAAAGAATTTAGCGGCAAAGCCATCTGGCCCCGGAACCTTGCCTGTAGGCAAGGCCTTAATTACCTCGCCAAGCTCCTCCAAGGTTATCTCAGAATCAAGAGAATGTTTTTTGCTCAGTTGTCAGTTTAGGGAGTTCTAATGATTCCACAAAGTTCCTAATATCTTCATCAGTAGACAAAGACGTGGAACAATAAAGATCAAGATAAAATTCTTTAAAAGCATTATTAATATAAATGGCCGAGGTAAATATTTCCCCACCAGCAGATTTCACTGAGGGATTGGTAGAAAAAGGCTCTCTCTGCTATATGTATCTATCAAAATCATCCCTGCTTTGTCTCCCGACTCAAAGTATGACTGTCTTGCCCTGAATAGCCAAAACTCCACCTTCCGTGGCAAAATAGTATTATATCTATATTTCAATCGTATCAATTCTCTGAGGCCATCAGACGACATTCAGCGCTTCAGCTCTGCCTCGGCACTTTTAATATTCCCTTCCAACTCCACGAGTTCTTGTGCTTTGGGTTTTTTGGTGAATGATGCATACTGTATGATCCGGCCCCTAAGAACTGCCTTAAGTGCCTCCCGAGACACAGAGGATACTGAGGACCAGTTGGTCTCCATATAAACATTAATTTCAGCCTTTAACATTTGTTAAAATTCAGGATTTTGTAAAAGGGATACTATAAAGCATCAACTATATGATTTATTTTTCTCCATATGTGGAAACACCTCTAAACTCACCAGGGCGTGATCTGAGACTAAGATGTTTCCAATTGAGCAATCAACAACAGATGAAATGAGGGACTTCAATATATATAAAAAGAATCTATTCCAGAATAAATCTTATGGACTGATGAAAAAAAATGTATAGTCCCTACCAGATGGGTTCAAAAATCTCCAAATATCTGTAAGGCCAAGATTTTTACACATCCTGAGAAGTGTCAATGTTGCTATAGGGGGCTTGCATACTTTTGCTTCACTATGATCAAAGACTGAGTCCATCAAAAGATTAAAGTCTCCTCCCAATATTATATCATGAGGGGTGCCAACAACTTGCAAAATCCCTTCAAGATCTATAAAAAAAAAAAAGCCCTGGTCATCAGCGTTAGGTGCGAAGATATTAGCCAAAATCAACCTTTGCCCCTGAATTTCTGCTAAAACAATAATGACTCTTCCTAATTAATCTTTAATCTGTTTGAGACATTTCAATTGTAGAGGTTTACTTATCAATGTAATGACTCCCCTGCCCTTACTCGAGCCAGCACTAAAGAAAACATGCTCACCCAATATCTTCCCAAAATGTTCAGCTTCCTGTGGGGAAAGGTGAGTTTCTTAAAGAACACTATATAATATTTCTTACATTTCAGAAAATAACCTTCCTTCTTTTTATGGGGTGCCCCAGCCCACTCATATTAACATCTGATATATTAGAAAAAATAGATTGTGTGTCAAAAACAAGATTATAAAGACCACATTCCAACACTAGTGTAACAATCAAACCCCAAACTTCCCCCCAAACCAAACAAACAGAAAAAAGAAAAACGTGTGCATTAACCCCGCGCATGACAGCACCAACCAGCGTCCATCCCGCTAAACTCAAACAGTCCATGTATGCCTACGTGAGTCCCTGCGACAACTTTGCCATCAGATTGCTCAAGTCCGGTGCTCCTACAAATTTTGTGAGACAGAATTACACAACAAAAAATTGTCTATAAAACAAACTCCAGCCAATAAGTGGAATAAACACAAAAAAACGTGTAGATTCATAACAGTTGGGCTTAAATGTAAAATTTAATTTGCTCAATATGACAGTTTTGGACAATTCTTTTTTACATGAGTCTGTAGATTACTTGATGTGCTGAAACTCTTCTCACATGAAGTGCATTTGAATGGCTTCTCTCCAGTATGCACTCTCACATGGATGTTCAGGTGTCCTGATGTAACAAAACTCTTTCCACATTGAAGGCATGCGAAAGGCTTTTCTCCAGTGTGAATTCTCAGGTGACGGTAAAGACTTCCTTTTTGTGTAAAACTATTTCCACACTGAGGGCATGTGAAAGGCTTCTCTCCTGAGTGAAGTCGCAGGTGACTCTGAAGATTTGACGTCACTGCAAAACTCTTTCCACACTGATGGCATGTGAAAGGCTTTTCTCCACTGTGGATTCTCATGTGACGATTTAGATCTCCTTTATGTGCAAAACTCCTTTCACAGTGAAGGCATGTAAAAGGTTTCTCTCCAGTGTGGATTTTCATGTGAACATAAAGATGTCCTCTCTGTGTAAAACTCTTTCCACATTGAAGGCATGTGAAAGGCTTCTCTCCAGAGTGAAGTCGCAGGTGACTCTGAAGGCTTGATGTCTCTGAGAAACTCTTTCCACATTGATGGCATGTAAAAGGTTTTTCTCCAGTATGAATTCTCATGTGACACTTAAGATTTACTTTATGTGCAAAAATCTTTCCACATTGAAGGCAGGTGAAAGGCTTCTCTCCAGAGTGAAGTCTTAAGTGAGTTTTAAGGTATCCTTTTTGTATGAAACTCTTTCCACAGTGAGAGCAGGTGAAGGAATTTTTGGCACTTGTTCTTCGAGTTCTTTTTTGTGTAAAATTATTTTCAGTCTTCGAGCCACTAACATCTTCACCAGTCATATTATCAAATGTCTGATACTGATGTTTCTCCTCCACGTCACTCAGTTCTTGACTTTCTTCTTTCATTTCTATCAAGTCTAAAATGAACATAATAAATCGAGACAAATGTGAATAAGACATACAGTTGAACCCTTTTTTAAAGTATCTACTTTATGTGATCTTTTATATGCTGAAAGTTAATTCTCTCATGTAGATTCTGGTATTATTTGTTTGTTTAACTGTAATTTTACTGCTTCTGTGATTTTCTAACTACAGCTGTCAGATCTAGTGAACTGTCTGTAGCTTTGATAACTTAGGGTGTTTTCAGACCTGTAGCTTATTTGATTTGTTTGGAGCCCCTTAGAGAACAGGGCAGGAATCTTTTTTACTGAAATAGTTTTGCGTGCCCTCGCAATAAATTTACCATGGTTTTACTACAGTACCCATATTTTAACCATGATATTCATAGTGCAATCACAGTAATACAGGAAAACAAAAACAATGTAAGACGGATCTGTTATGTACATTCTAATGATTTCACAACACCACAGTGGAAAAAAAAAGCATAACCGTGCCAACTGGCCCGGATCGGCATGAAACGGCATGGTTTTGCAATGAGAACTGTTCAGCCCAATGGTGGAAAAGCAGCTAAAGTTGCACTTTCTTCTCGGTTCGGTTTGCTTTTCACAAACCAAAACTGTGTTAATAAAAGTCACATTTGTGCAAGGACCTCATTGGTCAGAATGTTTGTGTGCTGTTCCAGGATTCACTCATCAATCAATATACCAGATAAAATTAAATACCTGTAAACAATTGTCAACCTATACAAATTTGAGTATTTTTTGTCACAGTTATGTTAAGCACCACCTTTAGGGGTAGTGACCCAATTAAGCCCACCTATTGTTTTATTTTAAAATATAAAAAAGACAGAAAGCAAAAGAAAAAACTGTTGTTGCTGAGGAAATGCACACATTTGTTGGTATAATTTGACTTTTCATTTGGAGCCCCTCAATTGTTTTGTTCTCGAGTTATTTGGGAAAATGTGCTGCCACTGTTCGGCGGCCATTATTTTCAAGTGGGCTTATAAGAAACAGTGCCTTTGAAAAGCAGAATAATTATTTTATTTGTTTAAACAACAATAACAAACATGCTCTACATTGTAAAATAGTGTTTTTTATTCATGAAAAAAAATGTGTTTACCAAATTATTTAGGTTTATTTTCCACTGACACCTATTGGTCCTAATAAACCCACTGAGCACGTGGATGTGTATTTAAAATGTAATTTGGTATTATTAGTTGAATGCCACATAATGTATGATAGGCATATGGTGTCTTATTCATTGTGAAACTGTGTTTTCTTAATGGCATGAATCGCACTGAAGGCCTAGACTTCAAATGCACAGGCCGCTGCTGAGTGCTGCACTTTAGTAAGTACCACTTTCAGTGGCAATACTTTATACATTTCTCTCACACTGATACCTTCTTCAGAGCCTTTGTCATTTGAAATTAATGGAAATATTAATTGAAATATTACAGGTCAAATGTGTTCAGCAGTAACAAAAAACACTGCCTTACAAAGCCTAATAGTACCTGTATGCTTCATCACTGATGACAACATTTGTTAGTTTATTTTATTGTCATATTAAATCTATGAAAGATGTCCAAGAAAGGGTGAGAGAAAAAGGGACAGAAATAAAATCAACTCTTCTCAAAGTCTTTTCTTTTTAAAGGTAATTTATAATGGCATTGTATATATGTGCCCTCAGATGAACACATTGTATTATATAACAATGTGCCCTCTCGTAAATATCACATTTATATTTCAGACGTATTTATTTGACCATGCTCTTACGTTGTTTTGTTTTTTTGTACATAACATCATAAAATTAGGAAGCTTGGACAGAAGTAATTTTTTCAGAGCAGAGAAAAGTTTGGGAAACTTTAAAAGCAAACACTACGAAAGGGAAAACTACAAAACCGCTCCTGTGCACGTGCACTCACGCAATGTAATTTGTTAGCGCTTGGTCTTCTGAAGAATGCGAAGTTGTGAACGGCCGAACAAAAGCAAAAACTCAGGCGGCATATTCATACAAGGTTTACATTAATGATTGATTTACTACTGATAATTAACTTATAAATCTACGGTGACAAGGAGGAGGACGGGGCCGGGCGTGCCAAGGAGAGGGATAAATGCAACGAGATGCGGCAGTTCAGGAGAGAGAGAGAGCCACATGCAGCTGCCGTGTGTGTGTTTATGTTTGTGTGTCTTTGTGTTCAAGTTTATTACTAGAGTGCTTGTTTGTGTCGGGTGGGGTGGAGGGATTATTGCTCGGGGAGGAAAAAAAAAAGATTTGATTTCATGTGGTTTGAGGTTGTATTTTCTATTATGTCTGTGTGATTTGCTGCATAAATCAATAAAAATTTGTTATTAGAAAAAATAACCATCGGGGGCCTGGGTAGCTCAGTGAGTAAAGACGCTGACTACCACCCCTGGAGTCACGAGTTCGAATCCAGGGCGTGCTGAGTGACTCCAGCCAGGTCTCCTAAGCAACCAAATTGGCCCGGTTGCTAGGGAGGGTAGAGTCACATGGGTTAACCTTCTTGTGTTTGCTATAGTGTGGTTCGCTCTCGGTGGGGCTCGTGCATGGATGCCGTGGAGAACAGTGTGAAGCCTCCACATACACTATGTCTCCGTGGTAATGCCCTCAACAAGCCACGTGATTAGTGCGGATTGATGGTCTCAGAGGCAACTGAGATTCGTCCTCCAACACCTGGATTAAATTGGGGAGAAAAAATAAATAAGAATAATAAAAATAAAATAAAAACCAAGAAAACGCAACTATCTGATATATTAAATCTAATATATCAGTTGACCTCTAGTCTAAATCTAAATATCTAAACCCAAATTGAGGTATTTATTTAGTAAAATGCAAAGCATTTACATTTTTAAAAGCATAGTGGGCTTAAGAACACATGGGGGCTTAAATGGTACACATGTTGGTCATAAGCCCACTCCAGACTTTCCACGTTTCCAATTAAATGAAGTAAACTAATTTTGTCCGTTTACGACAAAACATAACATGAGTGTTTAGATGAGAGATTAATCGTTGATTTAGTACTCACTTTATTGGAAGGCTGTTAACATTTCTATAAGAAAACATGTACAACTTAGATTTGGGTGGGCTTAATTGGGCCACTTCCTCTATACCCGTTTGTGACCCGTTTGTTGCCTCTATTCAAAAGACAGAAGCGATCGTACTAAAGTTACCTCAGGAATTATTAAACAACTCCTATCTTAAATGTGCAATTATATGTAATGTAGTCGCCAAAAGGCTATATACAGGTTTTGATTATCGGTTATTGTGACATGCTGACTTACAGATGTGTTCTCCAAAGATCCATCAGGTATGTTCATTGTTTTTAAAGGGATATTTGGTTCATTGGTCTTTTGGGTTGGATTACATTCTCACCACAAGTGAACCGCTCCAGAGTTGGTTTGCAATCGGTGGTCTCGGACTGATTGTTTTGGTGCAGTTTCAAGTGTGATTGCTGTGTTCATATGTGCTTAAACCGAATTAAGAGAGAAAATGCACCAGGTTCTGAAATAAATCCTCTAAACAAGCCAGGTGTGAAAATGGCCTTAATGGCCCACATCAATCAATGTGAAGAATCAAGAATGAACACCAACCTCTTTGTTCCTCAGCATCTTCATGTTTAATTCTGCATGATTCTGTAATACTGATGTCTTCACTCTCCTCTTTAAACTCTTCTTTAACACACTGCATTTTTGTAATAGTATGCCAGTAAACTTCAGTTGTTACACTTGAAGTTGTTCCTCATTATATACCACCTTCTTTTCTTTCTTCAATTGTAGGATGATCTGAAAAAAGAAAAAGAAAAAGAAGAAAAGACAGATTCCTTCATTTATACAATATCCCCTTGTTGTACAGTAGGAAATGCCCCATTTACCATGTATAACCAAAGCTAGGCTATAACCATCTGTATGAAATCTAAAATACCCTCAACAGTTATATGGATTAAAGGGGGTTATTCAATGTTCATTATAAAAATAGTTTAATGATGATAATTTGCAACAAAAACACAACACAAAATTGACATACTGAATATTACAAAATCAAGTAACAGAATTTGGCATTAAAATAGTTCAGTCTCAAATGTCTCATTTAAAGTGGATACATGAATGCAGGCAGGCTTTAAATGAGTTGAAGGAGATGAAATGATGATGAGTATAAATAACAGGTCCTTTATAATCCAATTTAACATCAAGAATAAAAGTCTCCAACAGGCCAGTCATACACAAAAAAAAAGTCCCAATACAAACTATACAAGTCAATTTAACAAACATCAAAAGCTGTTTCAAACAATCCTGCATCAAACAAACATTTCCATTATACAGCACAGTTACTCACAAGATCTGGAGAAACAGAGATTGAACAATACAGAAAAAAGGTACTCATACGAGTATTAACATATTTAATTATCAACTTACATAAGTGTTGAACAAAATAACTTTCCTCAATCAGGACTTTAGATGGATTGACAAAATCAGCATGAACATACAACAATACTTGCTTGTGCATCTTCTTCTATCTCACATTTCTGCACAATTCACTGGTTATCCCCCTCTGGAGGCAGGGATGAGTATTACACCCATGAGAAACGTCTTCTTTAATGTTCATGGCGGTTGGCAAACCAGCTTATGGTGCATTTCTGCCACTTACTGGGATGGAGTGTTGAGCATTGACGTTAAGGGAAAGAGAGAAAAAAAAACACTTAAATTCTTAAATCCTGTTTCTCAATCTGCATCCTTCAAATATATTAGCAGAGCTTTATATACTGTTGAATCCTTATTTAGTAGACTCCGCAGTGAAAATGGAGTAATTCCTATAGACTTTAATGCATCTATAAGCTGTAATCTTTAATTATCATTACCTAAACACTTTATTAGTACATGTTCAACTGTTTTAAGAAGACCACATCTAGCACAGTATCCAGATTTGTGTTTGCCAATGATGTAAATTGACTGATAAGTGAGGAGTGCCCAACTCTGAGTTTAGATATTATGATATCTTATCTTCTATTGACATAATTGTTTCTATCAAGCCCAACTTATCTTTGGATATTACCTATATGATGCCCCTTTGTCTCACTATCCCATTTTTCTTGCCACATCCCATTTACAGCCCCTTTTAATTAGTCCTTTCACTTCCATTTTACTCATTGGAACACTAAACTCTACTGTATATCAGAGTGTCTTAGAGCCTGTTTAGTGACATGATCCACCTCCTCATTTCCTTGTACCCCTACATGAGCAGGTACCCAAATTGGCCCGGTTGCTAGGGAGGGTAGAGTCACATGGGGTAACCTCCTCGTGTTCGCGATTAGTGGTTCTCGCTCTCAATGGGACACGTGGTAAATTGTGCATGGATCACGGAGAATAGCACGAGCCTCCACATGCGGAGTCTCCGCGGTGTCATGCACAGCGATCCTCGTGATAAGATCCGCAGATTGACGGTCTCAGAAGTGGAGGCAACTGAGACTTGCCCTCCACCACCCGGATTGAGGTGAGTAACCGCGTCACCACGAGGACCTACTAAGTAGTGGGAATTTGGCATTCCAAATTGGGAGAAAAGGAGATAAATAATACAAAAAACCACATAGCGGGTTCCAAATTCACATCTGCATCACAGGCTGAAGCAGAGGCAGGACCCAAATGCAGAGTTAAAAAAACTACCCCATAGGGGAAAAAACACAGTCCAGGGCAACAAACTAGATGACAGGCTGGGGGCAGATGAACTGTTTCCATCACCAACCGGAACTGACAGACGGGAAGGCAGACAGGACCGGCATGAACATGAAACAAGCACAAGACGAACTGGCACTGGACAGCACACACGAGGAGACTAAAATAGGGAAGGAAATCAAACAGGTTAATGGGCAGGGCAGGTGTAACAAGGGCAGGTGTAACATTAATTGGTTCTATAACTCTTTCTTTCTCCTCTCCACCAACAGCTGGTGTGTGGTGAGTGTACTGGCGCACTATGGCTGCCGTCACATCATCCAGATGGACACTGTACACTGGTGGTGGTTGAGGAGAGTCCCCTGTTTACTGTGTAAAGTGCTTTGAGTGTAGTGTCAGAAAAGCACTATATAAATGTAATGTTCTTTCATTCATTCATTCTTTCATCCCAATCGACAGACAAGAGGAGAGAATGCGTAGCGACAGGTAAATGCCATGCAATGCACGCAACAGGCGACAAAGTGAGACAGGACACCTGTGCGAGACACAAACCCGACACCTCAGACTTAAGTGACCGAACCTCAGCACAACGTGAAGATAGCTCGTGACCAGGGCACATAGCGTAACACGAGCACAACATGAAGCATGCCCGTGGTCACGAGAGACAGACATAAACAATTGACGTGAGTGCGTGCCGCCAAGATGACATAAGCGCAATGCACTCACGCCAATAACAGACAGAACATGGAGCATGACTGTCTGAATCCCGAAACCAATCGAAACCGAACCAGACAGGGAAGTCACGATCCAGACACCATGCTCTGAACATGAAATTTGAGACCAACCCAGAAGCGCATGGCAGTGAAATAACAACCAAAGCCGTGCACTCACACAGAAACAGAAAATGAAACACAAGACAGACATAGAATGTTGTTGTCACGGTCCTGTCACCCAAAAACCCAGACTGACAGAGTGACAGGACCGTGACAGTTTGAGGTTTGAAAGTGTGCAATTTATGTTGTAGAACAAAACGTCCACATATCTTCAAATAATGTTTTCCACAGACCTTAATTTACTCATAATGTAAGTTGTAAAACCCATTATAAAAATCCAGAGGGAACCCATGGCAAATTAGACTTCCGGGTTTGCCTACAAATTGACGTCATGGCTGAGCAGCTCTATACAGTCCCACCAGGATTTCGCAGCACTTTTTCATGATTTTTGCAGCCCAAAATGTCTGAATTTGCTGCAGGTTTTCTTAAATTTTGCGATGCAATTTGCTCCATTTTCTTTTTTTTTTTGGGGGGGGGGGGGGGGTTGTTTTGCAGTGAAAACTCACAAATCGTCATTATATACCTCTGTATTTGTGTTAATTACATTGTAAATACAATAACATGTAATTATTTTAGTGTACATTAACTGGATATGCAGTTAGCAAGCAAAAAAAAAAAAAGAAAAAAAAAAGAATTATAAACAAAAATACCATACATTTAGGTGAAATACACAATTGAGGATTCAATAATTAGGCCTGTTGCAATTATTACATTGTCTGTTACTGAGATCTGATATATGGCCATATACACACAAATACCAGTAGAGTTCATATATTTGAGCATTTATGTACAAATTTAAATTCCACAAGTTTTTTGAAAAAAATGTTACATATATGAAAATTGCAATTTTTATCATATTTTTAAATATGTGTTGCATGTGTATATATGTGACCTTTTTTTATATCAGTAAAAACCATTTATGAACATTTATTTTCAGCATATAAATGTTCAACATATATTGCCATTTTCAGATTCGTAGCCTACTGTATTAAGCACTTTAAATTCTAATCACATTTTACTACACAAATAATGGGGTTTTTAAGAGAATGTTCGGGTTTCTTTGTATAAACGCGGGTTTTTGTTTTAAGGAGATAAAACTAGAAAACTTTGTGTGAGACAAAGGGCAACCTGGTTAGCAAGGATTAAAAAACAAAAAAAAAAACAACAAAAAAAAAAAACATTCGGAGCACAGCAGAGTGTATTCTGATAATTTAATTCAAGGTAAATGTCAGAACTGTGATTTCTTTCTGTTGTTAAGACAGAGTTTAGTTGATGTTAAACAATCTAACGGATTGTTAAAATTCCCTCAATGGCTGTGTATTTCTGTGTTGCATGTCTTTGACCCTTTTGATTAAAGGTGAAATCAGTCATTTTTTTCCCATTAAAAAGTTTTACTCCTAAAGAAACGATTTGTAATTTTTAAACAAATGTATAAAATCATGACCACTTACATGAGATGAGGACCTTATAGTTTACTAACCTTACACTTAACAGTTCAAAATGGCGCCGCTGAGGAAGGCTGCCTACGTTAGTGCTTGCAACCCACATTGCAATTTTTGTGTACTTTATTTTGTTTTTTGCCTTGTTTTTTGCATTATACTTGAGTTAGCCCATGGACATTTAACAGAGGACCATCTAACTTTAATCAACATTGGAATAAACTTTACTCACCACTGTTATTCCCGTTTTTATCCTGACCCCGACTGGCCTCTGGAGATTACTCTGAGCTAGATAAACAATGGACTTAGTCTCCTGAGGCAGTGACGACGACAAGGGAAAAGAACCATAAAAAAGAGTAAGGAACTGGGTACAAGCCAGGGCACACTCCACACCAGTGCCCAGCATATTGTTAGCTAATGTCCAGTCCATTGACAACAAACTGGATGACCTCAGAGCCCAGATCCAGTTCCAGTGAGACTTCAGGGACTCTTTGTCTCACCGAGACATGGCTCACACCAACCATTCTGGACCACATTGTACAGCTGCCTGGGTTCTCCATTCACCGTATGGACAGGATGGAGAACTCGGGGAAAATCCGGGGTGGTGGAGTGTGTGTATTTATCAATGACAAATGGGGCAGTGCAGGGAGCACCCATCGTCTTATGGAATTATGCACACCAGACTTAGAATACCTCGCCGTCAAATGCATTCCTTTTTATTCTGGCTGAGGGTTCACCTCCGCCATCATTGTGACTGTTTATATTCCACCTCAGGCCCACTCAGATACTGCTTTATCAACATTACACAGAGACATTGGACTGCTACAAATATCGAATATAGATGCAGCATTGGTGATTATCGGTGACTTTAACAAGTCTAACTTGAAAAAAGTAATGCCGGATTTTTATCAACACATAACCTGCAGTACAGAGGGAGAAAGGATGCAGGATCATTATTATACACAACACAGGGATTGCTATAAGGCCATAAAACACTGCCACTTGGTAAATCAGACCATGCAGCCATTTTACTACTCCCAAAATATAAACAAAGGCTGCAGAGGGAAGATCCGGTGACGTGGGAGGTGCGGCACTGGTCAGACCAATCACAAGCCTCGCTACAAGACGCACTGGAGGACGCAGACTGGGAGATGTTCCGGTGCAGCTCTGATGACATCAGTGAGTTTACAGCAGCAATGCTTGGTGATACAGAGTTTCTGATAGGAGAGACTATTCCCACACACTCTGTAAAGGTTTCTTCCCAGTCAGAAGCCATGGGTAGATCGATCCATGCGGAAGACTCTAAACACGCTCACAGCTGCTTATAACGCAGGGCTGTTGACTGGCAACATGGATGAATACAAAACAGCTTCCTACAATCTGAGGAAAACAGTGAGGGAAGCCAAAAGGAAATAGACCTTGTTACCTTCATGAGTAAAGTTAGGAGTAGAAAGCAATTCATGCTAAAAGCACCAGAGCGAGGGCTTCTGGAGCAGATATCAGCAGCAGATATCATCAAGTCAAACAAAGAAATGCTTTAAGAAAGGTGAGAGAAGATGAAAGGCTTGCTACAGAAAGACTTCTTGATTTAGCTGCTTTCACTCATGCACAGGACAGTGTGGAGAGCCTCGCAAACCAGAGTCAGCGTCGCCCCTGCAACCGTAATCAATCACACTAGTGAGGAGCACTGTGATTGGAAACAGCTGAGAGCAATCTCCCTTGTTAGGCAAGGGAGACATAAGGAGCAAGGAAACTCAGACAAGGTGAGCCACGTGTGGACACCACTGTGGTGATGGGGCGTGGTCGTGTGTCTGTCTGCAGGAGAGAGGGAGTGGTGTGGCTCATCAAGCTGGTTGACATAATTTCTAACAGCTGTTTCTCATCAGCTGTTTCTCATTACAGTGATAGTGGAGAGACGCCTTAAAAACAGTGTGCAGCATTGCCAACAGCTGACCGAAGCTATTGAGTGTTTGTAAAGAAGTTGGTTTATTTTTTGAGAGTGAATTATTGAACTGCGTGAAAAACCCGAAAGAGTGTATCTGCTGCACAGAAGAGAAATAAAGCGTTACCTAAAGCGTGTCACTGCTCCCTGTCTCCTCCTTTCCATACCCGAACTTGGAGTTTTGTTACAACCACATTCTCATGTTTGCTTCTTGTCTTTTCATTAACAGACTAGAAAGCAGAGACAATAACTGTGCTCCAGAGATACAGCCACCAGAACACTGAGAAACTACAGCACAACGTTGACAGCACCTGACATTGGAACACAAGCACATTACCGTTTTCCTTCATCTTCACCTTCATGTAAATCTTCCCCAATAAAGGCCCCTCTAGGGTGAAACATTTTTATACTGCTGTCTGTGTCTCATTCTCATCCCGCTACATTGGTGGAGAATGCTGGGCTTAAGTTCAGAGTGAGGACAGACACATCATTTACCACGTATTGTTTGTCAGTTCTGCAGATTCTGATTTCTCTCTCCCATCATGGAGGACCTTATTCATCGATTGTTTGAAGTTTCACTCTGCCAGCAGCAGATCTCAGAAAAACTCGCCACTGGACTGACTCAAGAGGAGCAGGAGATTGTGCATCTGCGAACGGAAGCAGTAGAGCTTAAGCGAACACCAGAGGTGAGAAACACCGCCCACCAATTGCTGACTAAGCTCACAGAGCAGGATGATGTAGAAGCCTATCTCCATACCTTTGAGGTGATGTCCGCTCACGAGTGATGTCCGCGCACAAGGGGAATGGTCCTGCATTTTGGTGCCCTTCCTTACGGGGGAAGCGCAGCGGGCATACTGTTCCCTTCCGACCGACTCGTTAGGGGACTATGATGCACTGAAGGTGGAAATTATGGCTTGGGTGGGCTTATCACAGGTGTGCACTGTTCAAAAGTTTCATGAGTGGGTGTCTGATCCACGGGCTTCTTAAATATAACATATATATAAAACTTGCCTCGGGGGCGTTTACCATTTGCATCGATCGTCTCAGCACATTACCGTATGAATAGCGTGCTCTGCTGGTGGGTGTGATCACATTAGGGATAATTAGCTGAGCCAGGAGAAACTGTACATCACTTTGTTTCATACAGATTACATTGCAGGAGAATATTTGTTTTAAATTTGAATTGTTTTATTTAAAAGTAGACATTTTAAGCTTTCTTTAGACATAAGTTTCATGTTTGTCTGATAAGCATTTGCGGAGTTTCAGTTCATGATTTTGTTTCAGAAAGATGCTTGCGGAGACAGAGACGGCTGAAAGCGCACCCGGTTTATTTTCTTTATTTTACAAAAGCACAAGGTTTTGTTGTTATTGTGAGTGTACACAAATAAAAGTAGACACTTTATAGCATCCGTCGACCCATGAGGGTTAAAGTAGGTGACAAATATAGTGAAAACCGTGTGGAGAGAGACAAAATTTTGGTAATAATTGTGAATTCTGCTCTTTGTGGAATTCTTTCTTTTCTCTTTATTTGTTGATTATTATATTTTTGATCTTCTCAAATATTTGTTTTTGTTTGTTTATATGTGTGCATTGTGTAATTTAGGCTTTGACCACAGGGATGTTTGTTGAGGGACAGTGTGGGGATAGGGAGGGAGGGGGGAAATAATGGGGATTAAAATAGATTCTGCATATATATGTTTTGTTCCTGTTTTTTATACAAGAATCAACAAAAAGTGTTAATAACAAAACAATTAGTAAACTAAGTAAGTGTTAAGGGCCAGTGTTTAAACAACAAGATTTTGTATGAACTGTAATATCAATGACTAATGTCTATGAAGTCCATCCTGTATTAACTGCAGAAGTTCACATAAATGCATTGCCCTTTGTTAGTTGGATGTAGTCTATGTATTCCTTTTAAGAGTGTAGTCCATCATTAGACCAAGGTGATGCAGGCAGAGATCAGTGAGGTGCATCACAGTTCAACCGGCAGGTAATTTCGGTGAGGTTCCATGAGGTCCATCCTAAATCCAAGGTTCAGGCAGTGGCATATGAAGTATCCCATATTTTACGGTTGGAGTTAGCATTGTTCATCCTCTAAAGTCCATCGTAGTAGACTGAAGTGATGTCTGGCTGGCACCGGCTGCAGTTAGTAGTAATCACTCAACACGTAGCAGTGGAGTCCGACACCAAACAGGAACGGACCTGGATTCTGCTGGCTCTGGTAACTTAGGGATTGGTTGAGACAGGGAAACAAACAAAATAATATTAGCTTAGATGCCATTAAATTAATTGCAGAGTTATAGATTATGAGAAGTGTTTCTGGTTCCAGCAGACCTAACTAAAGCAGCTTAATTATTAGTTGATGGATAAGTTAGATGTATACCTGGCTGAATAGATGAATCTTTAGTCTAGACTTAAACTGAGAGTGTGTGTCTGAGTCCCAGACAATGTTAGGAAGACTATTCCATAGTTTAGGAGCCAAATAGGAAAAGGATGTACCTCCTTTTGTGGATTTTGATATTCTAGGTACTATTAACAGGCCAGAATTTTGTGATCGTAATGAATGTGATGGAATATAGCTTGGTAGAAGGTCACTTAAGTACTGCGGAACAATATCATTCAAAGTTTTGTATGCAATTAACCAAAATTTTAAATGAATATGAGATTTAACAGGTTGCCAATGTAACAACGATAAAATGGGGCTAATATGATCATATTTTTTGGATCTAGTCAGCACTCTGGCTGCTGCATTTTGAACCAATTGAAGTTCATTTATTGAACTTGCAGGACATCCTCCCAGTAATGCATTACAATAATCTAGTCTTGAGGTCATGAACGTATGAATTAGTTTTTCAGCATCAGCAACAGAGAGCATGTGTTGTAATTTAGCTATAGTTCTGAGGTGGAAGAAAACTGTTCTAATAAAATTGGAAATGCGATTTTCAAAAGACAGATTAATGTCAAATATAACACCTAAGTTATGTGCTTTAGAAGATGATGTAACGGTATACCCATCAAGAGTCAAATTATATTTTAATGGCTTATTTATTTATTTTTTTTAGAGGATTTTGGTCCAATAACTAGTACCTGTTTTGTCGGAATTGAGATGAAGGACATTTCTGGCCATCCAATCTTTGATTTCATTGATACACTCTGCTGATTTGGAGAGTTGTGAAACTTCATCAGGTTTCAAAGAAATATAAAGTTGGGTATCATCGGCATAACAGTGGAAACTTATTCTACTATTCCTGATAATATCTCCCAGGGGAAGCATATTTAACCTTGTACGACCCCGCAGAGTCATTTAAGGGTTAAACTTCATGTGTCATGTGACCAAACACCATGGTGTTGATTTATTCATCTATGGGTCTAGTGCCAACAAAAGTGCCTCAGGTAAGAAACCTCTTCAAATTTGTTCTAGTATTACTACCTTTTCTAGTATTTTTGACATAAATGGGAGATTTGAAATCAGTCTATATTAAGCCAATTCTCCAGGATCAAGCTGTGGATTTTTAATAAGCAGTTTGATAACTGCCATTTTAAAATGTCTTAAGACATGTCCTAAGGATAGTGAGGAGATTATAATATTAAGAAGAGGTTCTGAGATTACAGGGAATACCTCTTTTAAGAGCTTAGTTGGTATTGGATCTAACATACATGTTGTTGCTTTTGATGTTTCGATAACTTTTGTTTGCTCTTCATGACCTACATTATGATAGCAAAGGATTCATGTTGCTCGTGAGGGAAAATTATAAGACACTGTTTTCTGAGATGCTGTGACAGACGATTGCATAATTCCTATTTTATTTCTGATGATTTCCATTTTATCCTTAAAGAAATGAATGAAGTCATTACTATTGTGCTGCAATGGAATATCTGGTTCAATAGAGGCTTTATTCCTAACCAATTTAGCCACAGTACTGAATAAACACCTAGGATTGTTGAGGTTATTTTCTATAAGTTTGCCAAAATATGCTGACCTAGCAGTTTTTAATGCCTGTCTGTAGCTACAGACACTATCCTTCCATGCACCACGAAATACCTCTAATTTTGTATTCTTCCACTTACGCTCCATTTTCCGAACTGCTCTCTTGAGAGCATGAGTGTGATCATTGTACCATGGTGCGAGGCTTTTTTCTTTATTCTTATTTAATCAAAGGGGGAAGACACTATCAAAAATGTATTTATATTTTCTGTGATTACATCAAGTTCTTGTAGACTTTTTGGCTTACTGAGTATTTGAGACAAATCTGGAAGATTTGGGATTGCTCCCTACATGTGAAGCTATTTTTAGTAGTCAAAAGAATAGTTTAATCTGAACGATAACATTTTGTTATCGTTCAAATTAATCTCAGCTGTTCTTGTAGGATTTTTCTGACATCTTCTTGGTTGCATGCTACTACAAGGGCCATAGGCTAACAAAGTATCAATGGGATCTCATTGTTGAAATATATCACTCAGGTGAGGACTACAAAAAATGTTCCAAGGCTTTAGGTATACCATGGAACACAGTGAAGACAGTCATCAACAAGTGGAGAAAGTATGGCACAACAGTGACATTATCAAGAATAGGACTTCCTTCCAAAATTGATGAGAAGACAAAGAGAAAACCGGTCAGGGAGGCTGTCAAGAGGCCTACAGCAACATTAAAGGAGCTGCAGCTCTTTCTGGCAAGTACTGGTTGCTCCCAACATGTGACAACTATCTCCTGTATTCTTCATCTGTCTAGGCTATGGGGCAGGGTGGCAAGACACAAGCCTTTTCTGATGAAAAAAACATCCAAGCCCACAAAAAACTTATCCAGTCTCCCAAAACCATGTGGAAAAATGTGTTATGGTCTGATGAGACCAAGATTGAACTTTTTGCCCAAAATCGTAAAAGGTACATTTGGCGCAAAAACAACACAGCACATCAGCAAAAGAACACCATACCCATGGTGAAGCATGGTGGTGGCAGCATCATGCTTTGGGGCTGCTTTTCTTCAGCTGGAACTGGGGCTTTAGTGAAGGTGGAGGGAATCATGAATAGCTCCATGTACCAGTCAATTTTGGCACAGAACCTTCTGGCGTCTTCTAGAAAGCTGAAAATGACGAGATCTTTCACATTGTCAGCATGACAGTGATCCAAAGCACACATCCAAATCAACAAAAAAATGGCTTCAGCAAAAAAAGATTAAAGTTTTGGAATGGCCTAGCCAGAGCCCAGACCTGAATCCTATAGAAAATCTGTGGGGGGACCTGAAGAGGGCCATATATAGGAGATGCCCTCACAATTTGACAGATCTGGAACATTTTTTGCAAAGAAGAGTGGGAAAATATTCCCAAGTCAAGATGTGCCAAGCTAATAGACTCTTATTCAAACAGACTGAGTGCTGTAATAAAATCAAAGGGTGATTTAACTATGTATTAGTTCAGGGATATGCACACTTATGCAGTTACGTTATTCTACATTTTTTATTTTTATTTTTTTTCTCTGAAACATGTCACTTTGGTTTTCAGTGGCATTGCATAGGTTGTAATTTTTACATTAAAGTTGCAAAATTTCTGATATGATTTATCTTTAATCACAAAAACCTGCTGTTTTAACAGGGGTGTGTAGACTTTTTATATCCACTGTATGTGAATGTTTAAGTCACCAACAATTATAGCTCTATCCAAATTAACTACTAGATCTGGTAGAAAATCTGCAAATTCACAGAGGAAATCAGAATATGGCCCGGGTGATCTATATTGCAAGGGCAAAAGACAACAATGTCACATTAAGCATTTTTATTTCAAAAGACTTAAACTTATATCCTGTCCTATGAGTAACACTAAAAACATCACTGTAAATTGTAGTAACTCATTTAAATTAATAAGCCTGCTTTCAGTCAAACAGAGTGAATACAAACTATTATCTGTAATCATTTCATTTACAATTAGTGCTTTGGTTGAAAGAGATCAAATGTTGAGAAGTCCTACATTTATATGATGTTTATCTTCAATTTTTTGTTATTTTCAAGTTTAAACAATCACATTTTTTCTAAATTATTTAGTGAGGGGTTTGTGTTTGGTAATTTGGGGAACAGACACAGTTTCTATATGATACCTAGGTGATATTGTCTCTATGTGTTGTAGTTTATGTGACCTGTGTGATGTCCCAAGGCAGCTTGCAGATGGATGGTTAAGCCATACTGTCTGCTTCCTGACCTGGGCCCCAGTTAGTCACATATTATCACTATTTTTTGACTATGAGCCAAATTACTAGAGAGGAGAGCAGCACCTTCTCTGGAGGGATGGAGTCCGTCTCTCTTTAGCAGGTCACGTCTACCCCAAAAACTCTTCCAATTGTCTATAAATCCTATGCTATTCTCCGAACACCACTCAGACATCTTTCTCACTGAACTCCACTAGTGTTTGGATGTGTGTCTCCAACTCATTAACCTTGTCCGTCAGCCTGAGTAATTCCTTACATTTATCACATGTAAATCCCTCACTGCTGATGGAAGAAGCTATAGTAAACATGTGGCATGCAGTGCAGGAAGCGATAACATGAGCGGATGCCATGACTTACCGCAATTGTTTGTTGTTGTTGTGGTGGTGGTTCTTGAGCATTGGTGGGTTGAGACCGATGTCAATCCCTCACGCAGTTGTTTGCTGTTTTTACGGTGGTTCCTGATCAGCAGAGGTTTGAGATTGATGCAATAATCCATGTAAAACAAAAAGAAAATGAATGCATGCATCAAAACGCAAGATGTAGACAAGCGGCAAAAAGAAAGAAAACAAGAAAAAGAGAAATATACATGCAGTTGAAAAAGTACAAAAGCAGAAAAACATGGTAAAATGGTAAAGATTAAGGATAAAACTATGAATGTAGAGGAATAAGCAATGCTACACTTTGTGAGATGTTATCTAATGTTTCTGTATATGCCTTCATGTTTCTCGCAGTCATGTTTTTTTTTTAATCGTATCATAAGAAACTGAGATGCATTCGTTGTCTGATTAATGTGTCATCAAACACACAATCGAATACAGCAGCTGTGAGAGCTGATTTTTAAACTTACCTTATTTTCCGGGAAATAGGTGTTTTTTTCATCACCTGAAAGGTCCTGCGACTTATAGTCTGAAGCAACTTATTTACGTAATTGATACGTAATTGATGTTGGCCGGTCAAACACATGCACACCAAAACACATCTGCTTACACACAAACATATGAAAACCTCAGTCAGAGAGGATAGAAGTATTTTAAAGTAGCCTATTCAGAGTACTTTATGCAACAGTTTAAATATTCTGTCCCATTATAACATAATTGTTCTAAACTCTAGATTGCTGTCAAACACAGCTCCTCAAATACCCATAAAATGACAATTTCTCACACTCATAGGAAAACATTCAGTCAGTGAACCAGTTAATTAATGCATGGCAAAGAGTGTTGTAAATAGAATTATCCATAGATAGACAGTTGCTAAAGTTACTAAAACACTAAAACAAACTAAGAACTGTTTATTTGAATACAGCATAGCTACATAGGTCCCACTTTATATAAGGTGTCTTTAACCACTATGTACTTAAGCATTTGATACAATACACTTATTATTTACATTTGTTGTTGCATTGCACTTACACTTAGAGTACCTGCATTTAATAATGTGTAGTTACACTGTTAACCTTACCCCTAAGCCAACCCTTACCCTTACCCTAAAACCTAACTCCAACTCTTAACCTTAACCCTACTCCTACCAGTACCTCAATCTCATTAGAGGCAAATGTGAATCTTGTGAAAATTTTGCAGAACAACACACAATAAATATGTTGTATTGAATGCATTTTAATGTTGCTACATAGTAGTTAAAGACACCTAATATAAAGTGTGATTGTTACATATGTTATTAACAGATATGGCTTATCTGTATTTTTTTTAATGAACTATAAACAGATTATGAAAAACTGTTACACATAATTACTTGCTCCCGATAAAAACAAGGTTGAATTCTACATAATATGATGCGTATCTGCAGGTTCTTAAGTAATCTTCACAGTGCACATCTGACATGTTGAGCGGTTGAAGTCTGGCGGCTGCTCCTGGTCCTAGTGCCTGCCTATAATCTGTCAGTGTGACTTATGAACAGATGCGATTTATATGTGTTTTTTTTTAATATCTTACAACATGATTTTGACCAGCTGCAAATTTATTTCCGGAATTTTTTTTTTACTTTTTCTAAGTTAAAACAGCAAGTACTGAAAAAGATGGATGCAATAAGATGCTTAACCCTTTCCAGACGGAGCGTTCAAATTTGGGAACAATTATTCCCATGGTTCCTGTCTCAATATCTTCCCCGTCCAATCACCGATTTTATTTCTGAAAACTGCCAGATACTCGTGACAATATAAGCTAAAAGCACATATGATTGGTTAAGGGGTTACTGGGCGTGAATAATAAATGTATCTTCATCATCCTCATCCTCCATTTGCCTGGGCGGGGCCAGAGAGGATACCCTGGGAGATTACCTCCAGTGTTGGACTTGCTGCTTCAAATTGAAAACTGAGGTGATCTTTTGAGGTAAGACAAGTTATTTAACATGTGTTGTCAATATTGTCTACGGAAGCTCTGAACCGCAAGGTGGAAGAAAAAAAATAACGGTGAAAAATAAAAATAAAAATAGTGTCTCAGTTCCTTCCTGAGCCTATGTCTTAAAAAAAAAAAAAAAACTTTAAAAGGACAGACATAATAATAATTTCCCCATGTTTCCCGTTTTACTCAATACATTCCTTCACTTCCACCATGTAACACTGAGCAAACGGCATAGATGGTTTAGAAAGACCAACAATTTCAAACAAAAAAATAGACCCGGACCACGAGGAGATGGAGGATGAGATGGAACCTGATCCCCAGCCAAGACCATCAACTAGGTATATATGAATGTGTATGTATTGTTAGTTTCCATTTCTCATATGACTGATACTCACAGTAACACTAACACTGTTACTCTTATTATTTTGGGTATGGCTAGCCATTCTCGCACAGGTCCCAAGTCAGCTAGAAAGCGTAAATGTTTCTTATCCCTCGTACTCTGACATCAATTCACAGGCACCAAAACCTCTCCCATTTAAGCCTAGCCGTCCATTTGGTATTGACTTAGGTAGCGTGCATCAGGCTGTGCGGTCAACTTCCAATATGATGTTGCGAGAAATTTACTTTTTCATGCTGTTTTTTTACTCAGGCTGTAGTTGCTGAGATATGCAGCTTTACAAACCGTCAGGGGTGGGAGCTCGTCCTAAACTGTCCGTCACATTCCAGCTACCAAGGAGCTTGGATGGAGGTGATTCCCGATGAATTTAACAGATTTCTTGGGTTGCTCATTTACATGGGGTTTTCAATTCTCCCTGATTCCCATCGTCATTGGGGAACCAAGTCACTTCAGGGCTCGTGGGCGAGGGGATTTATGTCGCGTGACCGCTACAAGGCTCTTTTAGCAGCTCTACATGTTGTAGACCCTACCACAGAGGATAATCAGGATCACCTTAGGAAGTTGCGTTATCTTATGGACCACCTCAAACAAAAATGCCAGCAGCTCTTTCAGCTTAACCAAAATCTCGCAATAGATGAAAGCATGGTCAAGTCTAAAGCTCGGTCAGGATTTAAACAATACATGAAGGGCAAGCCTACTCGGTGGGGTTTTAAATTATGGGTAATTGCAACATCAGACTCGGGATATACTCTCAAATTTATTGTTTAAACAGGTAGTCATGATGGGCGTGTCACTGACTTGGCCACCAAAGCAGTTGAATCGTTACTGCAGCCATTCACAGACCAGTGCCACAATGTTTGGTTTGACAACTTTTACACGTCCCCAGCTCTTATGGTTAAGTTGTTAGAAATGGGAACTAATGCCTGTGGGACATGCATGGTGAATCGTAAACTGTTTCCTGCAGAATTTAAAGACATCAAAAGATGGGAACGTAAGACAGCTTGTGGGGATATGAGGTGGTGTAGGACTGATGGGAATATACTTGTAATTCAGTGGAAGGACACAAGTGCAGTTACATGCCTCTCCAATTTCCACAATGTGAATGGCTCAACCGAAATTACTAGGTTTGTAAAAAATGATGGCGACTGGACAAAAGAAGTAGCCTTCCAGCCCACTGTCATCAACGATTATAACAAAAACATGGGCGGTGTTGATAGGTCAGACCAAATGATAAAATCTTACAACGTCCTACAAAAAACTCAGAAGTGGTGGAACTCTTTTTTTTCCACTTCATAGACATTGCCGTCATCAATAGTTTAATATTGTTTAAGGAATGGCAACACATTCATGCAGCACCAGGGGATGAGCATAGACCGGTGAATTTAACCCAGACAGATTTCAGAGAAAACCTGGCTCGTCAGCTGGTAGGTATCAATATTCACGCAAGTTTCCCTTTGCATACACTAAAGCCTGTAGTCCCTCCTTCATCATCACTCCACACAGCCCATGTCCCTAAATTTGAAGAGTCCTCTAAGAGATGTTGGCTATGCTATCGGAAAAGTAGGACTGAAAATAAAACTAAAGCAGCTTGTTGCGCGCCGGAATGTAATGGCAAAAGACTTTGCTTGGTTCGCGATAGGAACTGTTTTCAGTCTTGGCACTCAGCTGAAGAGTTTCGTGAAGAAGACTAGGTTGGGCTGTGTTTACTGGTGTTGTCGTACTCCCCCTCCCCTCTTTTCTCCCTCTCTTCTCTCCACAGTTATTGCAGTTGTTGAGTATTTATGAATTTATATATATTCTGTTCTTGCACTCTTTATTAAAAATGTATTTACTGTAGATAGTTCGAAAGTTTGATTTGGCATGTTTTGCTGTGTAATTCGTGTGTAATTCTAATGTTCAAATTAAATAAAGTGTGTTTTATTGAACACATAAAATGTATATTTCAGTGTTTCTGTCCTTCAATTTCAGATGCAGTCTCAATTTATTATTGCAGGTGCTCAAAAGGAGTATTTGAGGAGTGGTCATGTGAAATGTATCTTAACATTCTAAATGTTTGTTTTATTCCGTTTGCCCACTAATCACTAGAATGGTAATAACTTTTAAACAATAGATTATATTTCTAATCTGTCTGCTATTCTACATTGCCCACAAAATTATGTATATTTCATACACTCGAAGTTTCCCTCTAGCTTTTAATTAAAATGGTTGAAAATGCAGTTGTCTGATGAAGTATGGTGGCTGGAGAAGATTTTTGTAAAAATTGCTGTGTGAAATCTTATTGATAAAGGATGATTAGCCTTAAATAATCATACATATATTTATATCATTTGAAAGCCCTAGTTCTTCTCTTCAATATGGTATATACAGTTCAAGTGTGTGATGTTTTATGTATATGAATGTAATATGAAAATGGATATGAATATCATATTCTGGCACAGAATGGCATTTTTGGAATTTTGGGCTCAGGCTTTAAAGGGTTAAGGATAAATTAGTGCAATAGTGCTTAGGATGACTAAATGCTTTAGAGCAGAAGTGTGGTTTATGCTTGATCTAAAAATAACTTTACTGCTATAGCAAAGTAAGAAGATGGTGCACTGGCTGTAATAGCGAAGACGCAGGTAACGGCTGATAAGATGCAACAACAAGGCCCTCAGAAAAATACAGCTGCCGAAATAACAGGAACCGAGTTAGAGACTGAGTGGTAAGACTTTCTATGAAGCTCACATTTATAATGCACTGTAAAGTCATTATAATGCATTAGTAATGTCTCAAAATACACCTTATAATATGCTATGACTTGTAACTACAGTTATAATACATTATAATACTTACATATTCATAGTTATACCTTAGAGTATAATGCATTAGAACACCAGCAACATCCAATTTTATCTGCAGATGTATTATTTACAGTATATTTGTAAAATATATAATAGATACTGTATGCTTTAAGTAAGGTGACAAAAGCAATGTCTTCTTATAAACATCCATAAGATATTTTTAAGTGGTTATAAGGCATTATACTCATGCTGGAAATTATCTACATTACACATGCACAAAATACAAAATAACACCAATTCAATGTAAATTGAGATATCACGTAAAACACTTGTAAAGTTACAATGTTAAAATTTTTCAGAAAATCTCTCTCTCATATATATATACATATATATATATACATACACACACACACACACACACACACACGCATACACTAGTGGTCAAAAATTTGGAATAATGTTCAGATTTTGCTCTTATGGAAAGAAATTGGTACTTTTATTTACCAAAGTGGCATTCAACTGATTACAATTTATAGTCAGGACATTAATAATGTGAAAAATTCAAGGCAATTACAATTTGAAAAAAAAAAAAACTACTTAGAGTTCTCTTTAAAAAATCCTCCACGTGCAGCAATGACAGCTTTGCAGATCCTTGACATTCTAGCTGTCAGTTTGTCCAGATACTCAGTTGACATTTCACTCAACGCTTTTTGTAGCACTTGCCATAGATGTGGCTGTCTTGTCGGTCACTTCTCACGCACATTACATTCTAGCTGATCACACAAAAGCTCAATGGGGTTAAGATCCATAACACTCTTTTCCAATTATCTGTTGTCCAATGTCTGTGATTCTTTGCCCACTCTAACCTTTTCTTTTTGTTTTTCTGTTTCAAAAGTGGCTTTTTCTTTGCGATGCTTTCCATAAGGCCTGCACCCCTGAGTCTTCTCTTTACTGTTGTACATGAAACTGGTGTTGAGCAGGCAGAATTCAATGAAGCTGTCAGCTGAGGACATGTGAGGCATCGATTTCTCAAACTAGAGACTCTGATGTACTTATCCTCTTGTTTAGTTGTACATCTGTCCTTTCCATCTTTCTGCCAGTTGTCCTTTGTCTTTGAAGACTGTAGTGTACACCTTTGTATGAAATCTTCAGTTTTTTTGGCAAAAACAATGATTCCTCAAAACAATGATTGACTGATGAGTTTCTAGAGAAAGCTGTTTCTTTTTTTGCTATTTTTTACCTAATATTGACCTCAAGACATGCCAGTCTATTGCATACAATTTCAACACAAAAACAAACACAAAAGACAATGTTAAGCTTCATTTAATGATCCAAATAGCTTTCTACTGTGTTTGATATAATAAGTGATTTTCTAGTACCAAATTAGCAATTTAGCATGATTACTCAAGGATAAGGTGTTGGAGTGATGGCTGCTGGAAATGGGGCCTGTCTAGATTTGATCAAAAATGACTTTTTTCTATATATATATAGACAGTATATGTATGTTGATCACACATGTAGCCAATCTTCAAGCATAAAAATAAAATAAAACTGATTCTATACTTGACTTTATTCAATAAACTTTAATGTTTGTGAATCTTATTTGAAGACTTGTTTTATAAATAACTTTCATTGTATAAGTTTGACTTGTAATGTCATTGTATGTTACAAGTTTATGTTTTAGCAATTTATAAGATATTGCTTTTGTAATATTGACTGTTTACACTATGCTGCTTTTGCATGACAGCACTTATACGATTAACTTTATTAACTTCTGCTGCATTAAAATTGGACTTTGCTTGTGTTATAATGCATTATATTCTTGAGTATAACTATGAATAGGGGTAGCTTTATAATGTATTATAACTGTAGTTATAATTGTTTGTGAGACGTTATAACTTATTATAAGGTATGAGACATTATGAATGCAGTATAATGCATGTATAATGCTTTTATAATGCATTATAAATATGGGCTTCATAGAAAGTGTTATCGACTGAGCTTGTTGACATGGACACCAGAGAGCTGTTCATTGCGAGAAAGCTGCTTAAGACTGAAAAGCGCATCACATTTACATGCACTGTATTAGCGGCATACTGTTAACCCCCATATACAATGTAATTTTTCTGTGATGCTGTCAAGCAATGAAGTACCTCTGCTTTCTTCGAAAAACATTAGAGAAGAAACCAGACATGATGCATCATTTCACTGAGTTAATGCAAAAGATGCTGGTCAATGATCATGCAAAACCTGATCGACCTCTGAGAATGTAAAGAACACAGATATCTGCCAATGTTTGGGAAATATCACCTTCAAAAATTTTATTTGATTCAAGTGCTGAACATGGAGTGTCCTATTAAATGCTTTTCTGTGGATCATATTTAAATAATGCTCTACTGGGAGTCCTTTTGAGCTTTAGGAGAGAGCCTGTAGCATTTACAGCTGATGTTCACTATTCACAGCATCAAGACTACCTTAGATTCCTGTGGTATGAAGGCAATGACATTGATAAGAATGTGAAGGAAAATAGGATGAAAATCCATGTTTTTGGTAATAGCCCATCACCTGCTATAGCCATTTACTACATGAGGAGAGCATCCCAGGGAGGTGAGTCAGAACATGGCGCTGATGCTATAAGTAGCTGCTCCTGAAGTAGCAATCCTAAAGAGTAACAGACAGATGCTAGCTGAATCAAATCTATTACTGCATGGTGTCCTCCAACAAGCAATAATAGAAGCTTTCCCATAAAAGATCTTGACCTCAGTGCAGATCCCCTAACTATCCAGCAAATCTTGGGACTGTCTTGGAATCTGGAAATAGAGAGTTTCAAATTCAGGGTTTCCCCTGATGAAAAGCAATATACAAGAAGAGGCATTCTCTCTTCAGTAAATGGCATCTATAACCCTTTGAGGTTTGTGGCACTCATATCAAATGAGAGAACTCACATTTGAGCTGCATGAATGGGACACACCACTTCCACCTGAAAAACAGATTGAATGTAATGTGGTAAGAATCATTGGATGACCTTGAACATAATTAGATTTGAAGATGTTATACTCCATCTTCACTGACATCTACAAAGACAAAAAAACTTTGTAATAGGAGCTACATGAGAACCACTGAACCATTCAAGGGCAATGTCATGCTGGCTTTGTGATGGGGAAATTTAAACAGGCCAAGACCTACACATACAATTCCACGATTAGAACTGAATAATTTATTCAGGGATTAGTTGGATATTGACTAAAATGCTATCAAGTTCTTTACAGACAGCAAAATATTGCTGGGGTACATTCCCAACACCACAAGGAGTTTCTATGTGTCTATAGCCAACAGTGAATCGAATCAGAAAATCTACACATTCTGATGAATGGTTCTACATCTGCATAGAGAATAATTCTGCAGATTATGCAACTAGTCCCACACAAGCAATTCTCTTGTTACACACAAGATGGCTCACAGACTCACCTTTTCTATCACAAGTCCAGCCAGAGGACTTTCTTGAGAAAGATGCTTTTGCACTTGTAGATTCAGGAACAGATGATGAGATACGCCCTGATGTTGTGTCCCTGGTGACCAAGAGCTCAGAGCCACGGTTAGGTCACTATCACTTCCTGTGCTTTTCTATCTGGAAGACTCTCACTTACACATTAGCCATACTCCATCACATTGCCACATCCTTCCAAAGTCCAAGCATAAATGGCAATAGTACAAAAATAAACATGCAATGTCACAGAGATGGCCAAAGCTAAGAACTTAATTATTGGCTCTGGTTCTGCTCCTTGGTTCAACATGAAGTGTTCAAAGATAGGGATAATTCCAGCTGCAGGGTTCATCACAAATGTGTAATATGTTGTAAGCTCAGAGGATGCTTTGAGTGTCTTTTACCTGCAGATAGGCTTACTCTAAAACCACCATTCACTGGTGTAGGACTTGACATATTTGGTCGATGGACAATTTTCACATGGCGCACAAGAGGAAGTAGTGCATAAAGCAAACGATGGGCAGTAATCTTTGCATGTACGCCTAACAGTACTGTACACATAGAACTCATACCTTTCTAAGTTCAGTCATAACAACTCTCAGAATGATTTAGCATGTTAATGTGGGTATGACATAGGATTTGCTGCTGCAGAGCAAGCACAAAGACTTGCTAATGCTTGAACATATATTAGACATACCGCTGCTACTGCACAATTACACTTATGCAGATTATCCTTCTTTGCACATGTGGTGCTGGGGAAGAGGTAGGTTTCAGAAAAAAACTCAGTGGGTGCTATCCAATGCGACTTAAAAAAGAGGAATACATTGTAAGCGAATCATCTTAAGGATACAGTGGTACAAAAAGTGCTGTATTACAAAATTTCACTGCATCAGAATAGTAGTATTCAAGCCAGATTAAAGTGCAACAAGAATGTTTTATTTTATTTATTTTTTTATTTAATGACTTAAGTGCTAATGGAAAAGATGTGTTTTTAGACATTTTTTAAGACAGAAAGTGAGTCAGCTTCATGGATGGAGTTGGGAAGGTCATTCCACCAACATGGTACGATGAAACCGAAAGTCCGAGAAAGTGTTTTGGTGCCTCTTTGTGTTAGTACAAAAAGGCGCCGTTCCTTCTGGTGGGAACTTAGCTCTGCAGAAATTAATTTAGGTATGCTGGAGCAAACTCAGTGACTGTTCTGTATGCCAGCATCAGAGCCTTGAATTGATATGTGCATCAACCGGCAACCAGTGAAGAGAGACAAGGAGTGGTGTAACATGCGCTCTCTTTGGTTCATTAAATACCAGACGTGCTGCAGCATTATGGATCATTTGCAGGGGTCTAATTGCACATGCAGGAAGGCCTGCAATGAGAGTATTATAGTAGTCCAGTCTAGTTATGACAAGTGACTGAACAAGAAATTGTTTGGCATGTTCAGAGAGGAAGGGTCTTATCTTCCTAATATTATAGAGTGTAAATCTACATGATTTTGATTTGGACTCAAGATGGCGCCGAGTATGGCTGCTGCGTTGCGAGCTCCAACACAACATAGTAATGTTTTGTTTGTTTTGTTCACAATTCTTATGTTTTTTGTATTGGATGTTGTCTGCCTTATTGTCTACGACAGACAAACACTTTTGGACATTGGTTCAGCAATTTCACACCGTAAACCGGACTTCAAATTCCTCAATGCCGACCCGCTGTTTACAAACACGCAAGCGGAGCCCTTTGTCTGGGCAGCACGGCTGCGGAAACGCAGGAGGAAAAGGGGAAACAGAGTCGGCGTTCTCATCAGAGTAAGACGCCGTGCAAATTGACCCCCGCTACCCACTATTCTACTGGCAAATGTTCGGTCTCTGGATAACAAGCTCTGCGAGCTGAAAGCGCAGATCTCTTTCCAACGAGAGACGAGGGACTGCTGCATTATCTGCCTTACAGAAACTTGGATGTCTGCGGAGATTCCAGACTCAGCCATTGAACCCGCGGGGTTCTCCGTGCACCGAGCGGACAGAGCGAAAGACCTCTCAGGTAAAAGCAGAGGTGGTGGTGTATGTTTTATGATCAACAAATCCTGGTGTGATCAGAGGAACGTACATTCTATCAAGTCTTTCTGCTCTCCTGATCTGGAATTTCTCATGCTTCTGTGTCGACCATGCTGGTTACCGAGGGAATTCACAGCGGTCATTATCACAGCTGTGTACATCCCCCCACAAGCCAACACAGACCGGGCACTCAAGGAACTGTATGGGACTATAAGTGAGCAGGAAACTGCGCACCCTGAGGCCGCGTTCATTGTGACCGGGGACTTTAATAAAGCCAGTTTAAAATCAGTCGCACCAAAATACCACCAGCACATTAGTTTCAACACACGAGGGGACCGGGTTTTGGACCATTGCTACTCTCCCTTCCGGGATGGCTACAAATCCCTCCCCCGCCCACCATTTGGCAAATCGGACCACTCTTCCATTCCGCTTCTACCCGCTTACAGGCAGAAACTGAAACAGGAAGCACCCACCCTCAGAACGATCCAGTGCTGGTCATACCTATCAGATTCTACGCTACAAGACTGTTTTGATCACATGGACTGGGAGATGTTCCGGTCTGCCTCTGATGACGACATCGAGCTTTACGCTGATAGCGTAATGTGTTTCATCAGAAAGTGCGTAGAGGACATGGTTCCGACCAGAACAATATGGATCTATCCAAATCAGAAACCATGGATAAATAGAGATGTTCGCGCGGCACTTAATGTGCGGACCTCCGCTTTTAATTCCGGAAATGCGGAGGAGCATAAACAAGCCAGTTATGCCCTCCGAAAAACTATCAGAACCGCAAAACATCAGTACAGGAGCAAGATTGAAGGACAGTTTAACACCACCAACTCTAGAAGCATGTGGCAGGGAATTAACATCATCACGGACTTTAAAGGGAATAAAAACTCCACCATGAACACCACTGCCTCTCTCCCGGATGAGCTAAATACTTTTTATGCTCGTTTTGAGGAAAATAACACCGCCCTCGCGGAGAGAGCTCTCGCGGCCGAAGCTACAGAGGTTAGTTCACTCTCCTTCTCTGTAGCGGATGTAACCCGATCCTTCCGATGGGTGAATATCCGCAAAGCCGTGGGCCCAGACGGCATTCCGGGCCGCGTCATCAGAGCATGCGCGAACCAGCTGGCTGGTGTTTTTACGGACATTTTCAACCTTTCCCTCTCTTTGTCTGTAGTGCCCACATGCTTTAAAACATCCACCATTGTGCCTGTTCCAAAGCAATCAAAAATAATTTGCTTAAATGACTGGCGTCCTGTTGCTCTGACCCCCATCATCAGCAAATGCTCACATGGTCCATCCACACTGAAGTCGTTGTGAAGAAGGCTCATCAGCGCCTCTTCTTCCTGAGATGGCTGAGGAAGTTTGGAATGAACCACCACATCCTCACACGGTTCTACACCAGCACTGTAGAGAGCATCCTGACTGGCTGCATCTCCGTCTGGTACGGCAATAGCACCGCCCACAACCGCAAAGCACTGCAAAGGGTGGTGCGAACTGCCAGACACATCATCGGAGGTGAGCTTCCCTCCCTCCAGGAAATATATACAAGGCGGTTTGTGAAAAAAGCTTGGAAGATCATCAGAGACTCCAGCCATCCGAGCCATGGGCTGTTCTCACTGCTACCATCAGGCAGGAGGTATCGCAGCATCAGGACCCGCACCAGCCGACTCCATGACAGCTTCTTCCCCCAAGCAATCAGACTTCTGAACTCTTGATCTCCCATGATCAAAATACATCAGCACTGCACTTTATTACCCTTACTTTATTACCCTTACTCTTATATCTCACACCGGACTGTCATAAATTATATTATTATTATATTATATTCTCTCTTAACAACTGACTATCAACCGACAGCCTGAATGTCAATACAGTACAGTACTGTACATTCTATATTTACTACTATATATACTTTTTTATATATTTTTATTTTTTATTTTTATTGAATAATGTGTATCTATATAGTGCGCATTGTATACTGTACAGTGCATGTTATTATTTGTATATTGTTGAGTGTAATTATGTGTATATCAGATGTTTAAATTGTGCTGTGTTAATTTGATGTTATTGTAAATTGGTATATGTCTCATCACTGTCACGACTGCTATGTTGATCGGAACTGCACCCAAGAATTTCACACACCATTGCACTTGTGTATATGGCTGTGTGACAAAGTGATTTGATTTGATTTTGATTTGATGATTGTGCTGTCTTTGAGATATGGTCTGTGAAATTTGTTGGTTATCGATGGTTACCCCTAGATTTCTGACCGATTTGGAAGGCGTTACTGTAGTTGAACCCAGCTGCACGGTGATGTTGTTTTCAACAGCAGGGTTGGCTGTAAAGACAAGGAGTTCAGTCTTGTCTGGGTTAAGTTGCAGGTGGTGTTCCTTCATCCAGGACGAGATGTCTGCCAAACAGGCAGGGATTCGAGCAGTCACCATGATGTCATTGGTTTGGAAAGACAAGTAGAGCTGTGTGTCATCAGCGCAGCAGTGGTAAGAGAAACCATGTGCCTGAATGATGGGTCCCATTGATGATGTGTATATAGAGAAGAGAAGAGGAGTGGCCCAAGCACTGAGCCCTGAGGTATCCCAATAAGTAGCTGATGTGACTTGGACACCTCACCTCTTCAGACTACCTTGAAGGACCTACCTGAGAGATAGCAATTAAACCAGTCAAGCACAGTTCCTGTGATGCCCAGAGTAGAAAGGGTGGAGAGTAGGATCTGATGGTTGACTGTGTCAAAGTCTGCAGAAAGGTCCAGTAGAATTAGGACGGATAATCTGGATCCAGCTTTCACCTGTCTCAGCGACTCGTTGACAGACAGCAGGGCAGTCTCGGTGGAGTGTCCACTTTTGAAGACTGACTGATTGTCATCCAGCAGCTTGTTCTGTGAGAGACAGGCAGAGATCTGATTGAAAACTGCCCTTTCAAGTGTTTTTGCCATGAATGGGATGAGAGAGATTGGTCTGTAGTATTCTACTTGTGTGGGGTTATTTCAGCAGCGGGGTTACTCGAGCCTGTTTAAATGTAGTCGTAAAATACCTCTAAGTAGAGATGTGTTAATTATGTGTGTGTACGTAGGATGGATGGAGAGATGGCCTGGAGAAGGTGGGAAGGAATGGGTTCAAGGGAACAGGTGGTGGTTGCAGAGGAGGAGTTTAGAGACCTCAGTGTCAGTCAGAGGAGAGAACATAAGAGACAGAAGAGCTGCATATAGGAGGCGGGTGTTTGACAGGGTCTGGTGCTGAGAATGTATTGCTGTTGGCTGTAATCTTATTAGTAAAAAATGTGGTGAAGACATCTGCTGTCAGTGATGCGCCAGGTGGTGGAGGGGGAGGACAGAGAAGTGTGTTGAATGTTCTAAACAAGCTGCGAGTGTCTGTGGTGGTGTTGATCTTGTTCTGGTAATATGACGTTTTTGCAGATTTAACGTTATCTGAAAAAGTTGCAAGCAGAGACTGATACTTACCCAGATCTGCTGGATCTTTAGATTTCCACCATCTCCTATCAGCCAACCTGAGGTCAGTCTGATGTTCACGAGGGAGGTCTGAGAGCCAGGGACTGGGTGGTTTCATACGTGCTGGCCTAGAGGAGAGAGGACAGATGCTGTCTAGACAGGTTGTTAAAGTAGAACTTAGTATGTCTGTGGCAGTGTTTACATCCAGGGTGGAAAATAAGTTTTGTGTGGGAAGAGAGGTAGAGACAGCAGTGGAGAGGCACGAGGGTGAAAGAGAACGGAGGTTACCGTGAATGAAAACCAAAGGCGGAGTCTGTTTTAATATAGATGGGAGAGTCATGTTGAATTGAACAAAGTAGTGATCAGAGAAATGTAAAACAGTAACAAGAATATTTGAGTTGGTACAGTTACGTGTAAAAATGAGGTCCAGCTGGTTGCCCGATCTGTGAGTTGCTGTAGTGCTTAATGTTTCCAAGTCAAACGAGGCCAAAAGAGCATGAAGTTCAGTTGCCTGGGGCTTGTCTTGTTGTATGTTGAAATCTCCAAGAACCACAAGTGGTCTACCATTTTCAGGGAGGAGGACAGCAGGACATCCAACTCCTCATAAAAGTTTGCCAGCTGACCTGGAGGGCGATAGATGACAACAACATGGATTTTTGTGGGTTGTATTGTAGTAATGGCATGGAATTCAAAAGAAGTATTGTTACATAGAGAGGAGTGTGGTGAAAATGTCCAGTTGTTTTGAATGAGCAAACCTGTTCCCCCACCCCTACCAGTGTGTTGAAGAGTGTGAGAGAAGGAGAAGTTGTTGGAGAAGGCAGGGGTGTTGCTGTATCCTCTGGATGTATCCATGTTTCTGTCAGTGCAAGGATGCTGATGTTGGACTCTGTGGCGAAGGCTGGAATGAAGTCAGCTTTGTTTACAGCTGACTGGCAGCTCCAGAGTCCCACTGAGAAAGAGAGCGGAGCAGGCGCTGATGTGCAAAGTGGCCGTAGGTTGTGTGGGTTGCGTTGTGTCTTGCATCTATATCGTTTAACTGTCTGTAACAGATAACAGGGATGTGCTTGAGGGCATATGTTATGCGTGAAGTAGACATATTAGAATGTAGAAGGAAAATATAGGAGAAAAAATACAATTACAAGATACTTAAGTGCTATGGTGAGTGGCGCCTTGTCAGTGTCCTTGCTCGGTGGACTCGCACAAGTAGACTCGCTGGTCTTCACACGAGGAGGACTTTACACGAGGCCTACTACTTCCGCATCAGCATTCAGTTCAAATATATACATGCTGCTAATGAGCCATTCAGTGAAAAAAGCTGGACACGCTTTAATAATGCTTAGCACAACAAAGCTAGTCAAGTGGGAAACTGAAACTAAGCGCGGGAAAAAATGCGAATTCAGTACACCGCAAACAATCGATGCTAAACTTTAGCAATAAATAGTACTCTAAAACAAGTGAAGCACTGTTTATAGACACACTAAAAACAATGATAGTTTTACACGCACTAGACAAACAACTCTAAATCTAGCAGTGAATACCCTGGGACAAGTCAAAACAATGTAGCACACACCCACACGTTCAACACAGTAAACAAACAGCACAAGTCTAGCAATTAATATTACTCTACAATGAAGTAAAACAATGAAATAAACACACACGCAACTTCTCCTGAAATGACCATGGATCCCGCAGTTTAAAAATAAAAATTTGTACTTCTAAAATGATATGTCCTCGTTTCCTTTCCTTGCTTCCCTTCTTCATTTCCTTGCTCCACCCTCTTAGGAAACGAGGAAAAAATGGAAGGAAAGGAAATGAGGACAGAGGAATCGAAGCCAGAAGGATTTGTAAAATGAAATGTCCTGCTCACTCAAGTGTGACTTCAGAGTGCATTTTTGTGCAGCTGCAGTACCTCGGCACACTTACCATTATGTTGTTGAAACTTTATTTATTTTTGTTATTAACAATTTTTATTGATTCCATGCAGCAAATCAAATAGACACAACAGAAAATGCAGAATCAACCCACATGAAATCACAACCCTTCCCCCCGAACATTAACCCCCCCCACCCGACACAAACAAGCACCCCAGTGGTCAAAAGCCAACTGACGAAGACACACAAATAAACAATAAAATATCAGAAAATATTTAGAAACTTATAAAATAATAATAAAAAAAAAAAATACATAAAAAGCATACTTTCAAAAACAAAAAGGTTGCAACACACACATCCAAAACCACAAGTCTTTCTACACTGCCCCTCCCCGAGAGCCTTCCAAAAAAGCTAGATAGCTGCCCCATTTCTTGATGTATATATCCCGGTTGCCTAGTCTTCTACATGATATCTCCTCAAATGCCGCTACCCTGCCCAACTCGACACACCACTCACAATCTAGAGGGGGTCCAATAGCATCGATGCAAAATCTTTAATTGCATCAGATGCACCCTTGCAACTCTAGATGCAGAATTTATGTTTTTTAGAATCCTAGCCCACACTCCCTCCTCCAATACCAAGTTTAAATCCTTCTCCCATAGTCTCTTGAGAGAAGTTGAAGCTCCATCCCCCAGACTTTGAATTAACAGGGAGTAATACACTGATGTCTCGTGACCTTTTCCAAAAGCAGTAATCACCACTTCCAGAGTATCTGCCGCTTTAGGGGGGTGTATGCTGCTCTCCAAAATAGTACAGAGCAGGTGGTGCAGCTGTAAATACCTAAAGAACTGAGATCTGGGAATCCTAAAATGTTGAACCATATTTTCAAAAGATCTCAACACTCCACTCTCATATAGGTCACCAAGTGTATTATCCTTCCTCACAATCCACTCTGACCAGCAAAAAGGGGACTTATTAATACGTAATTTTGGGTTACGCCATATGCTTCAGGCAACATTTAAATAAATGTCAGAATTGAACACTTTGGACACTTTTGTCCATATCGCGTGCAAATGCGAGATAACGGTGTAACTTAACTTCTCCGATTAGTTTAATAGAAAGGCTTTGCAATGGCAAAATAGGGGCAAGAACTTTCCGTTCAATACAAAACCAGGGGGGGGCTCTCTTAAGTGGAAGCGACCAATGAGCCAAATGTCTGAGACCGAACGCATAATAATAAAACAATCTCTTGGGTAGGCCTAGCCCACCTTTGTCAATCGGCCTATGCAACTTATTGAAACGTAATCTGAGACGTTTACCGTTCCAAATGAAGGACTTTGCAATACTATCAAATTGTTTGAAATAAGAGAGGGGGACATCTGAAGGGGAGACTGTAGCAGGTAGTTGAATTTTGGAAAACAATTCATTTTAATAACATAAACCTTCCCAATCATGGATAAATGTAATGAAGCCCACATCCCCCGAAAATCTTTTATTAAAGTGAATAGTTCACCCAAAATGAAAATTTGTTGATAATTTCTTCATCTTCAGGCCATCCAAGATGTATCTGAGTTTCTTCATTCATCAAAACAGAATTTAAGATTTTTAGGGTTTCATTTCAGGCCTTCTCCTTTAAACAATGCAAGTGAATGTACTCAACTTTTTTGACGGTCCAAAATGAATATTTAGGGTGCATCAAAATAATCCACACTACAAATAAAGTTCTTCTGAACCCAAACGATTGATTATTTTTAGAAACAAAGCAATACTTATATACTTTTTAACTACAAATGTTCGCTTCCATACATGTGATTTGCGCTCATGAGAGGGATGATGTAAGCTCGTTGGTAAGGTCACACGTCACGTGGAGGAGGAGGTAGGAAGCGCATCATTGTTTACAAGAGAAACTTGCACAGACCAAGTGCTGTTCACAAACCAAACCAGTCCAAAACCTCCCGCCACCACTCCTGGAAAATCATCTTCCTTTCTTAACGCGGCTGCTAATGGTTCCAGGGCAAGACAGAACAATAAGGGGGATAGAGGGCAACCTTGCCGGGTGCCCCTATCCAAAGTAAAATAATCTGAAATTAATCCATTAGTTTGTACTGCCGCTTCCGGGTGTCTATAAAGTAACTTAATCCATCCAATAAAATTATTTCCGAACCCGTATATTTCCAAAACCTTAAAAAGATAATACCATTCTACCATACTGAATGCCTTTTCAGCATCAAGTGAGATGGCAGCGACTAGAGTCTGATCATTTGCCACTGACCACATGATATTGGTGAAACACCTAATGGTGTCAGAAGTATCTTGTACTGATCTATATGTACAAGAGATGTCATAACTTCACTTAATCAGTTAACCAGAATTTTTGACAATATTTTTACGTCTGGCTAGATCAGGGAAATTGGATGGTAACTCTTACAGTCGCTTGGATCTTTGTCCTTTAAAGAATCAGACTGATCCAGGCTTGTGTCATGGTTGGCGGAAGCTTTCCATTCTTCAATGATTCCGTATAAACTTCTAGCAAAAGTGGAGCCAATTCTGTAGCATAAGATCTAAAAAATTTAGCGGCAAAGCCATCTGGCCCCGGAACCTTGTCTGTAGGCAAGGCCTTAATTACCTCGCCAAGCTCCTCCAAGGTTATCTCAGAATCATGAGAATTTTTTTGCTCAGTTGTCAGTTTAGGGAGTTCTAATGGTTCCACAAAGTTCCTAATATCTTCATCAGTAGACGAAGACTTGGAACTATAAAGATCAAGATAAAATTCTTTAAAAGCATTATTAATATCAATGGCCGAGGTAAATATTTCCCCACCAGCAGATTTCACTGAGGGAATGGTGGAAAAAGGCTCTCTCTGCTATATGTATCCAGCCAAAATCTTCCCTGCTTTGTCCCCCAACTCAAAGTATGACTGTCTTGCCCTGAATAGCCAAAACTCCACCTTCCGCGACAAAATAGTATTATATTTGTATTTCAATGGGGTCGATTCTCAGATGACATTTGGCACTTCAGCTCTGCCTCGGCACATTTAATATTCCCTTCCAACTCCATGAGTTCTCGTGCTTTGGATTTTTTGGTGAATGATGCATACTGTATGATCCGGCCCCTAACCGAACCACTTTAAGTGCCTCCCAAGTCATGCCCACAGAGGATACTGAGGACCAGTTGGTCTCCATATAAACATTAATTTCAGCCTTTAACATTTGTTGAAATTCAGGATTTTGCAAAAGGGATACATTAAAGCACCAACTATATGATTTATTTTTCTCCATATGTGGAAACACCTCTAAACTCACAAGGGCGTGATCTGAGACTAAGATGTTTCCAACTGAGCAATCAACAACAGATGAAATGAGGGACTTGGATATATAAAAAAATCGATTCTAGAAGAAATCTTATGGACTGATGAAAAAAAATTATATTCCCTACCAGATGGGTTCAAAAGTCTCCAAATATCTATAAGGCCAAGATTTTTACACATCATGAGAAGCGTCAATTTTGCTCTAGGGGGCTTGCACACTTTTGCTTCACTATGATCAAGGACCGAGTCCATCAAAATATTAAAGTCTCCTCCCAATATTATATCATGAGGGGTGCCAGCGGCTTGCAAAATCCCTTTAAGATCTATAAAAAAGCCCTGGTCATCAGCGTTAGGTGCAAAGATATTAGCCAAAATCAACCTTTGTCCCTGAATTTCTGCTAAAACAATAATGACTCTTCCTAATTTATCTTTAATCTGTTTGAGACATTTGAATTATAGATGTTTACTTACCAATGTAATGACTCCCCTGCTCTTACTCAAGCCAGCACTGAAGAAAACATGCCCACCCCATATCTTCCCAAATTTTTCAGCTTCCTGCGGGGAAAGGTGCGTTGCTTGAAGAAACACTATATCATATTTCTTATGTTTAAGAAAAGAAATAACCTTCCTTCTTTTTATAGGGTGCCCCAGCTCATTCACATTCCACGTGGAGAGAGATAATCCACTCATATTAACATTTGACATATTAGAAAAATAGATTGTGTGTCAAAAACAATATTATAAAGACCACATTCCAACACTAGTGTAACAATCAAACCCCAAACTTCCCTCCGAACCAAACAAATGTGTGCATTAACCCTGCGCATCACTGTGCCAAACAGCGTCCATCCCTCTAAACTCAAACAGTCCATGTACTCCTACGAGAGTCTCTGCAACAATTTGCCATTGGATTGCTCAAGTCTGGTGCTCCTGTACAAATTTTTAGCCAGAATTACACAGCAAAACATTGTCTATAAAACAAACTCCAGCCAATAAGTGGAATAAACACAAAACTTTTGTAGATTCATCCACATAACTGTCCCGAAGGTGTGTTCCTCCACAGAACAAGCTCCAGCCACTAGCGGAACCAGCACAAAAAAAAAAGTTCCGTTCTTTGGGCAGTCAAACGAATGTTCAGTAAGCCAGCCCATTCAGCCAATACATAAGTGCAACAAAAGACCCAATCACGCCAATGTCCTGCAAAAGATATTCCACAAAACAAACTCAAGGCCACAGGAGGCATAAGCACCAAAAACGTGCAGAAACTTGCACAAGCGGATAATTTATATTACACAAAACAAACTCCAGCCGCTAGTCGGAACCAGCACAAAAAGAAACAAAGAAGGCGCCCAGCTTCCTCGGGCAGTCGAGAGTATGTTCAGTGAGTCAGGTCCACTAGGCAGCAACATGAAAATAACCAAATGGCTAACTCACTCCAATGTTTTTATGAAGGACAGTGCTAGCTGTGGGCATGTAAATTCTCTACGGCCATCCTTAACATCTATTCTCAGTTTGGCCGGAAACATCAGAGCAAACGCATCCTTTCATTAACTACGTTTCCATCCAAGGATTTTTTGCAAAAAAAGTTTTAGCGCATCAAAATAAAAATGATGGAAACGCAAATTATCGCTAAAATTTCACAAGTGTCGACATAATATTTTTCTGTTTCACTCTAGCGCATAAACTCTATGTCGATACATCAAATGTCGCGAAAAACTGGTTTGGAAACACTTTTTGTCGAGAAAATTGGCATTAGCGCAAAAATGTAGAGTCACATGACAGAATTTGCCCCAATCGTTAGCCTGTGTTAATCATGACGACAAGGTATACATCCATAAAAGTCCATTTATTGTACAAGATTACGGATTGATCTGAACGGCATAAAGATCCGATCACTGCAAACATGACACTTCCAGGAGTGCCAACACAAATATCTCGTATCAAGACATGCACATTGACAAGTGCACGGAGAACAAATTAACGGCCACTGTTTGTGATTAATTGAAATCGCGGTAGACATCCGTTTATTTATTAAGGTTACTTTTTCACACCATTCAAAATAATAGAGAGCAGTCATGGAGTTAGCTCACAATACAAAAAAATATAATTTCTGTGCACAAAGATGTTTTAAATTAAAAATAAATACACAATACTAGAATAAAAGCTTCAGTGTGCTTTTTCGGAACACTAACAGACCAATTCTATAAAATTATTGTTTAGCTTTTGAAAAAATGCTGGCAAAATTCCCTGTATTAAATTAAATACATTACCAAACGAAAAACACATTAAATTAAATAAATAAATTACCAAACAAATTTTTTAAAAATATTTTTAGACCTATATATGCCTTTTCTTTACACAAACTTAAGTCAGCTGAATGACATTTTCTACACTTCAAGACTATAAACTATCTGAAATATTTGTCCAATGAGTTCACTTTCAGAAAACGAGTTTTGAACCTTTTAAAACTTTTAAATATTTTAAATCAACCTCTTTACCTCAGATCGCATTTACTGAGTAAATTGCATTATGACGCTAAAATCAATTTTAAATAATCAAGTTCAGTTGGTCGTTAAAAGTTGCTGGACAAATATGCGGGACATAATGCAGTCCTGATGCATTAGATTAGATGATTGTTCAAAATAGCCTATTGAATATCAGGAATGTATCATCTATTTAAACCCTGAAATTACACTGCATCAGTTTTTCTTTAATAGCTGTGCACATAGCATGTACACATGGATGGATAGTCCTTATACGAAGACTGAAAGTTTCCCCCATTACTTGGTGCAGGTTGCCAGCTTGAACAGGGCCATGACGATTCGCTTTCGGGTCGGAACCGGTGGCAACATGCGATAGGCGCAACATCAGGACCAATACAGTCCTATCAGAAGGGCAACTGTTCCCTTTTAATTGCAATTCTTCATCATCTGATTGCATTTATTTGTGAAATTAAAATGACAGTAAGCTGGCTAATTTCAATGAATTGTCTCAATACTCTCCCCAATTTACCAAAACTGCGGAGGAAAAAAATTAGGGACATCTGGGAGGCGAATTAGCGATAAACACACATTTCTGTATGGAAACGGCTTCAGAGCAGATTTCTTTTGCGCTAAAACAAAACTTATGTGACAAAGTGTTTTTTTAGGCATGACGTCATAACGCACAGCATTTTTATTGATAAAAGGCCATTTGAATGGAAACAGGCAGAAGACGGCAAATTTTGCAAAAAATGTTTTACACATTTTCACTTTGTCGATAACAAAATAGTGTGAAAAGTGGATGGAAACTAGGCTATAGATGTAAGAGATTCTTGCATTCCTTGTGAAAAAACTCCTAGCTAGTAACTCATTGGAGAACTCCTAGTAGTAAGATAAAAATCTTTGTAAACACGGGCCCAGATGTAATACAATGACTGAAGTTGACTGACTGAATCTGACTAGTGAAGACTGAAGTGTTGCATTAAATAACAGTTGGTCCTAAATTTAAAATTGTATTTGCTCAATATGACAGTTTTGGACAATTCTTTTTTACATGAGTCTGTAGATTACTTGATGTGCTGAAACTCTTCTCACATGAAGCGCATTTGAATGGCTTCTCTCCAGTATGCACTCTCACATGTGCTTTCAGGTGTCCTGATGTAACAAAACTCTTTCCACATTGAAGGCATGCAAAAGGCTTTTCTCCAGTGTGAATTCTCTTGTGACGATTTAGATCTCCTTTATGTGCAAAACTCCTTTCACATTGAAGGCATGTAAAAGGTTTCTCTCCAGTGTGGATTTTCATGTGAACATAAAGATGTCCTATTTGTGTAAAACTATTTCCACATTGAGGACATGTGAAAGGCTTCTCTCCAGAGTGAAGTCGCAGGTGACTCTGAAGATTTGACGTCACTGCAAAACTCTTTCCACACTGATGGCATATAAAAGGCTTTTCTCCACTGTGGATTCTCATATGACGATTTAGATCTCCTTTATGTGCAAAACTCCTTTCACAGTGAAGGCATGTAAAAGGTTTCTCTCCAGTGTGGATTTTCATGTGAACATAAAGATGTCCTTTTTGTGTAAAACTCTTTCCACATTGAGGGCATGTGAAAGGCTTCTCTCCGGAGTGAAGTCGCAGGTGACTCTGAAGATTTGAGGTCACTGCAAAACTCTTTCCACACTGATGGCATGTGAAAGGCTTTTCTCCACTGTGGATTCTCATGTGACGATTTAGATCTCCTTTATGTGCAAAACTCCTTCCACACTGAAGGCATGTAAAAGGTTTCTCTCCAGTGTGAATTTTCATGTGAACATTAAGATGTCCTCTCTGTGTAAAACTCTTTCCACATTGAAGGCATATGAAAGGCTTCTCTCCAGAGTGAAGTCGCAGGTGACTCTGAAGGCTTGATGTCTCTGAGAAACTCTTTCCACATTGATGGCATGTAAAAGGTTTTTCTCCAGGATGAATTCTCATGTGACACTTAAGATTTACTTTATGTGCAAAAATCTTTCCACATTGAAGGCAGGTGAAAGGCTTCTCTCCAGTGTGAATTCTTAAGTGGGTTTTAAGGTATCCTTTTTGTGTGAAACTCTTTCCACAGTGAGAGCAGGTGAAGGAATTTTTGGCTCTTGTTCTTCGAGTTCTTTTTTGTGTAAAATTATTTTCGGTCTTCGAGCCACTAACATCTTCACCAGTCATATTATCAAATGTATGATACTGATGTTTCTCCTCCACGTCACTCAGTTCTTGACTTTCTTCTTTCATTTCTATCAAGTCTAAAATGAACATAATAAATCGAGACAAATGTGAAAAAGACATACAGTTGAACCCTTTTTTAAAGTATCTACTTTATGTGATCTTTTATATGCTGAAAGTTAATTCTCTCATGTAGATTCTGGTATTATTTGTTTGTTTAACTGTAATTTTACTGCTTCTGTGATTTTCTAACTACAGCTGTCAGATCTAGTGAACTGTCTGTAGCTTTGATAACTTAGGGTGTTTTCAGACCTGTAGCTTATTTGATTTGTATGGAGCCCCTTAGAGAACAGGGCAGGAATTTTTTTTACTGAAATAGTTTTGCAAGCCCGTGCAATAAATTTACCATGGTTTTACTACAGTAACCATATTTTAACCATGATATTCATAGTGCAACCACAGTAATACAGGAAAACAAAAACAATGTAAGACGGATCTGTTACGTACATTCTACTGATTTCACAACACCACAGTGGAAAAAGAAAGCATAACCGTGCCAACTGGCCCAGATCGGCATGAAACGGCATGGTTTTGCAATGAGAACTGTTCAGCCCAATGGTGGAAAAGCAGCTAATGTTGCACTTTCTTCTCGGTTCGGTTTGCTTTTCACAAACCAAAACTGTGTTAATAAAAGTCACATTTGAGCAAGCTCTCATTGGTCAGAATGTTTGTGCGCTGTTCCGGGATTTCGCTCATACATCGATATACCAGATAAAATTAAATACTTCTACCTATACAAATTTGAGTATTTTTTGTCACAGTTATGTTAAGCACCACCTTTAGGGAAAGTGACCCAAAATACCGTGGGCCGTAATATTTCCAACAGGTTAAGCCCATGTACCATATAAGCCATGCACCAGATGAACACATTGTATTATATAACAGTGCGCGCCCTCATAAATATCACATTTATATTTCAGACGTATTTATTTTACCATGCTCTTACATTGTTTTGTTTTTTTGTACATAACTACATCATAAAATTAGGAAGCTTGGACAGAATAACATTTTTTCAGAACAGAGAAAAGTTTGGGAAACTTTCCTGTGCACATGCATTCACGCAATGTAATTTGTTAGCGCTTGGTCTTCTGAAGAATGCGAATTTGCGAACGGCCGAACAAAAGCAAAAACTCAGGTGGCATATTCATACAAGGTTTGCATTAATGATTGATTTACTACTGATAATTAACTTATAAATCTACTTTGCAACAAAACCTCTTCGGAGCGCTCATGTTTATAACGTGACTGGAATGTATTGGACGCCCCTCAACCCTGGAAATAAAACTCAACTGATCTGCATGGATTCATAAGTGATTTATTTAATTATTTATCTTCAAAACAGCATATGAAGAGGAAAGTGGTTTCTATCCTTGACTTGTAACATTGTTCTAACCTTTTGAACAGCTAGTTAGCTATGTTAGCTTTAATGTTATCATCTCTCCACTTTGTCAGCAATGCAATTCCCCAGGGCAGCGATTAGTTATAAACAAATTAATTATCAAACCACCTTTGGTTGTCTTAAATGACTGATTTATTGTACCATGACAATAATAATAACGTGTATTGTATTCATTGCTTGACTTTTCTCTGTCGATGTTTAAAACCCGCATTTAAAGCATCCATCTCAATAAATAGCCCAGTCATGTTGCAGAACAAACTCCACAAGGAGTGATTGTTTTTTATCTAACCTATAGAGGGAACCGTTATACTGTAGAACAGAGGAGTTCAGACTGTAGAACCCTACAGCGCCGGCCACGGAGGAATTCATCAAAAAATAACCATCGTAGTTGATTTTTTCCAATAGCCGATAGTTAGAAAACGCAACTCTCTGCCCCGATAAATCGGTAAATCCAATATATCGGTTAATCTCTAGTCTAAATCTAAATATCTAAACCCAAATTGAGGTATTTATTTAGTTAAATGCGAAGCATTTACATTTTTAAAAGCATAGTGGGCTTAAGAACACATGGGGGCTTAAATAGTACACATGTTGGTCATAAACCCACTCCAGACTTTCCACGTTTCCAATTAAATGAAGTAAACTAATTTTGTCAGTTTATGAAAAAACATGAGTGTTTAGATGAGAGATTAATCGTTGATTTAGTACTCACTTTATTGGAAGGCTGTTAACATTTCTATAAGAAAACATGTCAAACTTAGATTTGGGTGGGCTTAATTGGGTCACTTCCTCTATACCCGTTTGTGACCCGTTTGTTGCCTCTATTCAAAAGACAGAAGCAATCGTACTAAAGTTACCTCAGGAATTATTAAACAACTCCTATGTTAAATGTGCAATTATATGTAATGTAGTCGCCAAAAGGCTATATACAGGTTTTGATTATCGGTTATTGTGACATGCTGACTTACAGATGTGTTCTCCAAAGATCCATCAGGTATGTTCATTGTTTTAAAGGGATATTTGGTTCATTGGTCTTTTGGGTTGGATTACATTCTCACCACAAGTGAACCGCTCCAAAGTTGCTTTGCAATCGGTGGCTGTGTTCATATGTGCCTAAACTAACCGAATTAAGGGAGAAAATGCACCAGGTTCTGAAACAAATCCTCTAAACAAGCCAGGTGTGAAAATGGCCTTAATGGCCCACATCAATCAATGTGAAGAATCAAGAATGAACACCAACCTCTTTGTTCCTCAGTATCTTCATGTTTAATTCTGCATGATTCTGTAATACTGATGTCTTCGCTCTCCTCTTTAAACTCTTCTTTAACACACTGCATTTTTGTAATAGTATGCCAGTAAACTTCAGTTGTTACACTTGCAGTTGTTCCTCATTATATACCACCTTCTTTTCTTCAGGTGTAGGATGATCTGCCAAAAAATAATAAAAAAGACAGCTTCCTTAATTTATACAATATCCCCTTGTTGTACGAAATGACATCACCCCATTTACCATGTATAACAAAAGTTAGGCTATAGTGTACAACAAGGCTAAAGGCACCCCTTAAGGAAATTTAGCTTTTTTCATGGTCGTAGAATGTATTAAGGTAATATATATATATATATATATATATATATATATATATATATATATATATATATTTATATTGATGGAGCAACATAATTTGTGTGAAAAGAAATAATAACGGATGGTTGTTTAGATTAAAATTCAGTTTTTAATAAAAGGTGGTTAGGGAGCCTTTTACTCCACACTTGGAGCAAAAGGCCACTAGGGGGTTTAAAGTGATATTGTGTAGATACCGGGGCAATAGTTACAGGGCCAAATTTGTCAACTAGCAAGATGCTTTTCTGAGTAACAATTTAAGATAATTCTTACTCAAAATAACCAATTCAGAAAAAAGTAAACAATTTTCTGTTAATTTCAAACACATTTGTCATTTTATTACATCTTGAGTATTCTATAAACAAACTAATCTCTATTATGATTGGATGAGGAAATGTGAGAACATTTTTCATAAATCTTTTCACCCCACTTAAGAAAAACAATGCATTTCATATGGCGGAGGTGAACTCTCAGGGTAAATAAAAAGGACGGCATTTGAGGGCATATAATTATTATTATAATTATTATTATTATTATTATAAAATTATAATTATAAAATTAATTATTATAATTATTATAATTATGACGCCGAGGTATTCCAAGTCTGGTGTGCGTAATTCCGTAAGACGATGGGTGCTCCCTGCACTTCCCCATTTGTCGTTGAACGTTACACACACTCCACCACCCCAGGTTTTCCCAGAGTTCTCCATCCTGTCCATACGGTGAACGGAGAACGCAGGCAGCTGTACAGTGTGGTCCGGAATGGTTGGTGTGAGCATGTCTCAGTGAGACAAAGAGCGTTGCAGTCCTTGAAGTCTCGCTGGAACTGTATCCAGGCTCTGAGGTCGTCCAATTTGTTGTCAATGGACTGGACATTAGCTAACAATATGCTGGGCATTGGTGTGGAGTGTGCCCTGGCTCTTTTCCCTCGTCGTCTTTGCTGTCCATTGTTTATCTGGCTCAGAGTAATCTCCAGAGGCCGGTCGGGATAAAAACGGGAATTAGAGTGGTGAGTAAAGTTTATTCCAATGTTGATTAAAGATAGATGGTCGTATGTTATATGTCCATGGACTACCTCAAGAATAATGCTAAAAACAAGGTAAAAAACAAAATAAAGTGCACGAAAATTGCAATGTGGGTTGCGAGCACTAACGTTGGCAGCCTTCCTCAGCGGCGCCATTTTGAACTGTTAAGTTTAAAGTTAGTAACCTATAAGGTCCTCATCTCAAGTAAGTGGTCATGATTTTATACATATGTTTAAAAATTACAATTCGTTTCTTTAGGAGTAAAACTTTTTTTTAATGGGAAAAAAAATGACTGATTTCACCTTTAATCAAAAGGGCCAAAGACGTGCAACACAGAAATACACAGCCATTGAGGGAAAGTCCCCTGTTGCAGAGGGGCTTTTTACCCCAAATACTATCCTTTCACTTATTGGACAGTTATTAAAAAATGTTTGATACACAAATTTGCAACATTTTAATAAATATTAAAAATTAGACCAAACTGCCTCAAAATCAAACTTTAGACACCACATGCAAAGATCACATGGATCAAGTACATTTTGCAGTGTATCGTGACAAGCAGACAAACACATAACACAAAAGTGACATCAAGTAACAGAATTTGGCATTAAAATAGTTCAGTCTCAAATGTCTCATTTAAAGTGGATACATGAATGCAGGCAGGCTTTAAATGAGTTGAAGGAGATGAAATGATGATGAGTATAAATAACATGTCCTTTATAATCCAATTTAACATCAAGAATAAAAGTCTCCAACAGGCCAGTCATACACAAAAAAAGTCCCAATACAAACTATACAACTCAATTTAACAAACATCAAAAGCAAACAATCCTGCCTCAAACAAACATTTCCATTATACAGCACAGTTACTCACAAGATCTGGAGAAACAGAGATTGGAAAAAGAAAAAAAAAAAAGTTATTCATACCAGTTTTAACTAACAACTTACATAAGTGTTGTACAAAATAACTTTCCTCAATCGGGACTTTACATGAATTGACAAAATCAACATGAACATACAACAATACTTGCTTGTGCATCCTCTTGCATCTTCTTCTATCTCACATTTCTACAAAACTATGTGAAATACTCACTGGTTATCACCCTCTGGAGACAAGGATGAATATTACACCCACTTTTTCTTGTTTTCTGTTATGTGGAGCCACCATGATGTACTGTAAATTTCCCATCTATTTGCTATTGTTTGGATACTTTGTGAGAGAACAGCGTAGGCATGGAGGTAGTCTTCAGTATAGCCGTGACTTTCTCATGTCGTGCCACGATGTTGGACATGGAGTGCTGGATACAACATTTAACATGCCTTTGAAGATCTTACGGAACAATTTCTCTCATGCAAGTGCTGGAGAATCCACCAGACAGAGGGTGAGGAAAAGAGGACATAAGGGTGGTGTGCGGCAAAGGCTACGTAAACAGCAACTTTGCTACATTCCCCTTCCCTCGGTAATTCTTGACACTTTCACATTCAGTAATATTTATCAGGAAAGCACTACCTGATTGGTCGTAGAAACTATAGCCCTACCCATAATCGTAGCCGTAATCAGGTAGAGCTTTCCTCATAAATATGAATGAGTATTCTCCTGCCATCCTACATTTTGGAAATCGACCCGCATGGGAGAAATGAGGAAATAAAGAGTAATCTTTAAGAATTTCGTTATTTGAGTAGTTTCTCTCTCTACTCCCTCTACCGTTTGAACTGTTATGAGATTGATCAGTGACGTAATGAGCACCCCTGCTCTACTGTATATCAGAGTGTCTTAGAGCCTGTAGCTACATGATCCACCTCCTCATTTCCTTCTACCCCTACATGAGCGGGTACCCATAAAAAGGAAATTACTGTTCTTAATTGATATATCCTGCATACTTTGAAGTATTTCTGATAAAATATCCTGCCTAGATGAAGATTTTCTGATCAGAACATATCACCACTGATGAGCCATTTTGATAGCAAGCATTTCCGTGGTGTAAACTGATAGATGTTTTAATGTCCTTTTTGCTATATATTTTTTTTTATATTTTTAGGTTTTTCTCTTTTTCTTTTATTTCTAACGAAGAATATCACTTAATGTTAAACGCTGAAAAAAAGCAAATTTTTAGAGTGAAAATACTGGTTACAGTTCTAGCTTTTTAGCTAAAATCACTGGCCTGTGTCATTTGGCATTACAGTCTGCTATTGTTAACTCCTAGTACATAATTGGAAGTATATGTTTGTGCCATTGAAGCCTTGATTACAGCAATTAATGTTACCTGTCTGATTAAAACACCTGACAACCCTTACAAAAATCGAGAGTTCATGACAAATTTGCCACTGATCATTTTCACATGCAAATGAGCTTTGTGGCAAACTAGTGGCCAATTTTCCAGTGTTGCCAAAGGTTTGCTGCAGATTCACCACTACCTGTGAAGAGTTGCAAACTTCTGGCAAACATCTGAGACGAATCACACACTCATTTGCATGTGAAAATATTGAGTGGCATATTTGCGGCAAGCTTGCAGCTGGTTTGCCAGAACTTTAGATTTTTTGTTAGGGAACACATTGTCAGAGTCCTTAATATGTCAAATGTCCAGTGCATAAGACTGCAGTAATAGACACCATCGTGTAAGGCACTAATTTGGACTGCAATGAATGTAAATATGTGAGGTCTGGTCAGAAAATACCACCAGTGGAACCACAACTGATCCCACATAAACCTCAAAATGTTGCAGAGTCCAAATCAAAGCCAACACAGCCTCCTCAATAACTGAATAATTCAGCTGATAAGTCAAAAGCTTCTTAGAAAAATAACTCGCAGGACAGTCAACACCTTCATCCGTCTTACAGTACAGCCATTAGGGCTGCCCCCTGATAGTCGACAAACCTTAGTCGATGAGAAGAGTCTTGGTCGACAAGTTTTGATTGGTTGGTTGGTCGCAGAAAAAACTCCACAGGAAACCGACGAACACCGGTATTACCGCTGATTGGATGCTAGGTGGTAATATGGGGTAATTTTCATTAAGCAGGGTTAGGGTTAAGCCTACACAATAAAGCAAAACACCTTGATTTCAAACTTTGAACTTTATTTTTTATTTATTTGAACTAAAAATTCAAATGAAACTAGAAAAAAAAATTAAGTGCAATTAAAATGTGTTTTGTTCAACTTTCTGAAAGATGGTTTTACAACAGTTGTGAAGGGCAACATCTCTTTGGCAAAGAACCTACTTCATCTGTGCATTCTCTACCAGTCGGTATTTCGTTGTCCAGGAAAATACATCATGTGTGTAAATAAATTTGTTTTGTTCCCTCCTTCACGATATATATATATATATCGCGCAATATCCAATTACATCGGAAATCCCCGGGCTGAGGGATCGGTGAATATTCTTGCTTTAGTGATTTTGCATTGAAAATTAAATTTATTTATTTTAAAAACTTAAATCAAATAAATTTCTAAATTCAAATTGCACTCCAAACGAAATGAAAAAGCAAATAAAATAATGAAGTGATAACATTTTCCACCTGCATGTTTAGGCGGATACTTGCCTGACGGTAAATGGAAAGGTGGTTACTAATATATATATATATACACCATATATAAAGTATATATATATAAAGTATCCCTCTAAACATGCAGGCGGAAAATTACTTACACAAATGAAGACATAAAAGCAATTATAAATGTAAAAATAATAATTATAATGATGATAATAATCACTGAAATATAAATCATGGTTCGAGGTGAACATGTTTTTGTATTATTTTATGTTTTAATCACAGATGTATAGGCTGTAGAGTTGTGGTCACAATGAACTGCTCTGTGGAAAAAATAAAGCGAACTGAACTCAAAGCACCTCCTGAGCTGAGATGTCTGGACGATACTGTTCTTGCAAAATAATAATAATACAAAATTTAAAAAAATCAGAAGACTGAGACAAAGAAAGAGTGAGAAACTTTTACATGCGTGTGTTCCACGAGACGGCATGCCTTAGTATAAACATACATGCACATAGACGGCATGTCATCTGTTCTTAATAATATAATAAAGTGTGTTTCTTCAAGCACGTGTCTGTGTGTCTACGGGCAAATTATTTGTAATATTAATTTGATAATAATAATAGCCTAATAATAATAATAATAATGTAATACATGGCAAAATGAGCCAAATATAGTCTTGACATGTCAAAGGCATCAGCTATTGGCGATCACTCTGACCATCGTCGATCCCAGAGATCATCGTCTGTCGAGCACAACCCTAATGTGCATTTCTCTCTATAAATTAACAAAATGTTCAGACAGTCTCCTTGCTGGTTTTTTCCGACACATTCAGAATTATTACCGTTTTTGCCGGTATTGCTGCGGCTCGCTTCGTGCGTGCACTTGTAAAATGTATATTTTAAAGGCTCATTATTACGGTTTAGTATTTCTCTGTAATGTAGAACAGTGTTAGCAATGTTACTTATAATGTTCTTTCTCAGCCCTGGAACTCAAACCATTTTCTGATGCCCCCCAAAATATATACATTTAAGTAATTAAATTAATATAATAAATGTGCGACTGGTCGACTAATGGCTTAAATTAACGCCTACTAGTCGACCAGGAAAATCTTTGGTTGGGGGCAGCCATAACAGCCATGCACCCACATTACTAGCATCTACACACAGCTTGAAAGGTCTATCAAACTATGGTGCAGCCAGAACTTGGGTAGAGGTGAGAAGTATTTCACCTCCTCAAAAGATAGCTGAGAGATGGGCTTTCAAATGAACCTATTGTGAATTAGCCTTGAGCAGGTCAGTCAGAAAGTTCCTACAGAAGATTTGATAGTAACCAATTCGGCCTAGGAAATGCATTAACTCCTTTTTTGTTGTATGAGAGGGAAAATGATCCATGCACACAGCCCTGCTCAACCACCTTTCTGAGGTACGTGACTGTCGCCCTGACAAATTTGTAATTGGCCAAGTTAACAATAAGACGAGCCTCATCAAATAGACAAATTTAAGACTTTTTAAGACCTTTTTCAAGACCTGAAAAAATAAAAATTAATACTGTATTCCTATACCAAAACAAACCCACCCAATATCAAAATAAATTATGTATCACAGACTCTTACTTAAATAGGCAGGGGCACACATTCAACATGGCCTTAACATTGTTTATCAGTAAAACAGGGTAGGATATATGCAAGATTAAAATACTCAATACATGTTTTCAACATATAAACTCAGCAAAAAAAGAAACGTCCCTTTTACAGGGAACTGTATTTTAAAGATAATTTTGTAAAAATCCAAATAACAGATCTTTATTGTAAAGGGTTTAAACAATGTTTTCCATGCTTGTTCAATGAACCATAAAGAATTAATGTGCATGCATCTGTGGAACGGTCATTAAGACACTAACAGCTTACAGATGGTAGGCAATTAAGGTCACAGTTATAAAAACTTCAGACACTAAAGAGACCTTTCTACTGACTCTGAAAAACACCAAAAGAAAGATGCCCAGGGTGAAGGCATGGAGGACTGCAGATGTAGCCAGGGCAATAAATTGCAATGTCCGTACTGTGAGACACCTAAGACAGCGCTACAGGGAGATAGGAAGGACAGCTGATTGTCCGTGCAGTGGCAGACCACATGTAACAACACCTGCACAGGATCGATACATCGGAATATCACACCTGCGGGACAGGTACAGAATGGCAACAACAACTGCCCGAGTTAAACCAGGAACGCACAATCCTTCCATCAGTGTTCAGACTGTCTGCAATAGGCTGAGAGAGGCTGGACTGAGGGCTTGTAGGCCTGTTGTAAGGCAGGTCCTTACCAGACATCACCGGCAACAACGTCGCCTATGGGCACAAACCCACCTTCACTGGACCAGACAGGACTGGCATAAAGTGTTCTTCACTGATGAGTCGCGGTTTTGTCTCACCAGGGGTGATGATCGGACTCGCGTTTATCGTCGAAGGAATGAGCGTTACACCGAGGCCTGTACTCTGGAGCGGGATCGATTTGGAGGTGGATGATGTGTCATGGTCTGGGGCGGTGTGTCACAGCATCATCAGACTGAGCTTGTTGTCATTGCAGGCAATCTCAACGCTGTGCATTACAGGGAAGACATCCTCCTCCTTCATGTGGTACCCTTCCTGCAGGCTCATCCAACCATACTGCTCTTTCTGTGCGTGATTTCCTGCAAGACAGGAATGTCAGTGTTCTGCCATGGCCAGCGAAGAGCCCGGATCACAATCCCATTGAGCACGTCTGGGACCTGTTGTACCGGAGGGCTAGGGCCACTCCCCCCAGAAATGTCCAGGAACTTGCAAGTACCTTGGTGGAAGAGTGGGGTAACATCTCACAGCAAGAACTGGCAAATTTGGTGCAGTCGATGAGGAGGAGATGCACTACAGTACTTAATGCAGCTGGTGGCCACACCAGATACTGACTGTTACTTTTGTTACCTCCCTTTGTTCAGGGACACATTATTCCATTTCTGTTAGTCACATGTCTGTGAAACTTGTTCAGTTTATGTCTTAGTTGTTGAATCTTTTTATGTTCATACAAATATTTACACATGTTAAGTTTGCTGAAAATAAAAGCAGTTGAATGTGAGAGGACATTTCTTTTTTTACTGAGTTTATATCACATTAAATTTGGTTTATGTGCCATTATTTAAATACAAATTAGAGGTCGACCAATATTGGATTTTGCTGATACGATAATGTGTTGAAAGAAAGAATATTTTTAAAAATTGGTAGCCTATATTAAATGTTCTTAGTCTTTCCTTCTTGTGATGGGGAGGGCCAGACAGAGGCTACAAGTGTCACTGCTGCGGTGAGTTTGTCGGTTTGCTCTGTGTGTTTTGTTATTTCCTCTCCCTCATGTCTCGCAGGCGCTGCTGGCATGCATGATCAGTGTTTCCATTGGAACATCGATTGTTCCCAGAGAAATGCTGATCATGCCACTAATTAGCATGCTAGCAGCACTTGGTTCTCAAATGATTCACTCCATACTTAAGCCCTTCGTGTTGTCAGTATCTTTGCTAGATTGTTGTTTTGATGTGAAGTACTTGCCTCGCTCTCTCTGCCTAGTTGGTCCTGTCTCATGTATCTGTTTGGTTGCCTGTCTCTGCCTGCGTGTCAGGAGTGTGGTTGCTTTCCCGTTTGCAGTACGCTTGTTCTCTGCGCTCACGAGTCTTCAACGGAGGATTCCTACGAATCTGCTCCTGACTTCCACTACAAATAATCCATTCACGGATTAGCCCATTGTGCTGCCACAGCACGCACGCATCCACAAACTTTTCCCCGCTGGTGCTGGGATCCTAAGTCTTCGCCAGCACAGCTGAAGTGAATATTTATTGTTAATAAATCCTTTGAACTCTTCCTCTGCTCTTGGGTCTCTTTGGTCTCGCTCTCTGACAACAAGAGTCCAAATTTAATTAAATTCAGATGCAGTTTATGGTGCAACCAAAATAAAACAAATTTAAAAAAACTGAAATACACGAAGAGTGTTTGCACTTCACTACTTCCAGCTGCTCATTCAAACAGATAAGGGAAATAAAATGTTCACTCCTACAATAATCTACAGTGTATTGTGACATAAACATATTTAATCAACACTATATCATTTTCAACAACTGATCATTAGTGATCACGTCATAAATTTCCGATATGGGCTAATGATTGTGAACTGCTCTGCAACAGCTGGAAACACTCACAAGCCCCTGCGTGCTTGGAGAAAATACAACAGTGCCAGATTTGCACTCTGAAGGATGCAGAAAAGCATCTATTTAATTAAATTTTATTCTTTTGAAGTTTAATAATCACATTAGGTCATATCATGATTCCTGTCTTTCCACATGCAAATTTAAGACCTCTTTAAATGATAAGACTTTTGTTGTATCATTTAAGACTTATGGCCTTAAATTTTGGAAACTGAAATTAAGACTTTTTAAGGTTCTGCGGGAGCCCTGATGCAAGTGCTGTTCTCAGGAGTCCTTGAAAACAACATCGTCTAAATAAACTGCTACACCCACCAAACCAAAAACAGGAGGATATAGCAAATATACTGTTGCAAAAGCTTGTGACAATTTCCATAGAAGAAAATGTCAGACTGGTTTGCATGGAATAAAAATATTTTAAGATAACTGTAGCATTGGTGTTTCCCTTAAGTTGGACAGAGACACCATTCTGACTGGGAAATGATTAGGAGGAGGAGCATGTATTTACCTGAATGAATGCTGGTGCAAAACTGTGACTCTGAGGTAAACTGTGTGCAGTCCTGACATTGAATTGATGTCAGTTTCTCTTCAACCTTTTTGTTTGCCTTGGGAGTTTCCCAAAAAAGTTTTACGGTTATTTACATTGGCCCGAAGGCTACGTTGAACAATGCATCAGACGTTTTATGCAGAACAGTCCACCGGCTGCAGAGTATTTCACCTGATGCACCAAATTTTGTGAATTGATATTTTAATCATTGTAAAATCACATATTTTTATCAATATGCAAGCTGTCCATCGAGGAACGTAAAAGTATTTTGATCTCTAATATAGGTCTATTAAAGGGGTATAAAAGTCTGTTTTAAGAGCTCCTCTGTATGTCTGATCATCACATTGTCTATTTGGCTCCTACTTACAGATATGCATTGAAAAGGGGGAAAACAGATGAATGTACTGATTGGAATTTGTTTAAGAAAGTTTGTACAGATTTAGATGATTTTACAGAGACAGTGTCTGCTTATATTACATTTTGTGAGGCATTAGTAATTCCACAGAAAATGTGTATAGTACTTCCGAATTATAAACCATGGATCACTAAATCGGTCAAAAACTTGTATTAATTGAAGGACTTTTAATCAGGGGGATACCATTCATTATGGTGAAGCTCAAAAACAAATTATAAAAGAAATAAAGTTAGCCAAACTGTTGCAAGATCAAAGTGGAGACTTTGCAAATGGAAAGTCTCATCTAGCTTGGGATGGAGTTAAAAGTATGATTGGAATATAGCAAAAGTAAAGAATGATTGAATTACCAGAGAAATCAAGCTCTGCATTAGCCAATGATTGTAACCGATTTGACATACAATTTGATGTTCATGATTTTAGTTCAGAACTTTCTGCTTATACAGAAGAAATAGGGTATTTATATTTTAAGATTAAGTTTCAAGTCAGCATAACTGATGTTGATGTATGTAAATGTTTTAGTCAGGTCAAGGTTAAAAAGAGCCCTGATCTTATTAGAGGTAGACTGCTGAGAAACTGCGCAGAGCAACTCTCAGATATTTTATCATTTATTTTTAATAAATCACTCCAGCTTTCTAAGGTCCCACATCTCTGGAAAGATTCTGTAGTTGTTCCAGTAGCTATAAAAGGCCTCCACAGTCTCTTAATGATTACAGGCTGGTGGCACTCACTTTATTGGTAATGAAGTCCTCTGAAAAACTTGTTAGGGAGGACATTTTAACATTGACACAATCAGTACTTGATCCCTTCTAGTTTGCTTAAAGGACAATGTATGATACCACTTGCACTCTGCTAAACCTGGTCCTAAGGCACCTAAGGAGGGAACAAAAAAATCATGCAAGATTGATGTTTATTGACTTCTCTGCTTTTAATTGTATTCAGCCCCATATTTTAGCTATAAAACTGGATTTTAAAACAGTATGCTGTCTGGTTGACTTTTTTACTAATAGATCCCAAAGAGTACGGGTCAATGGCGTGCTGTACAACAAACTATTGTCTTCTACTGGTTCACCACAGGGATGTGTTTTGTCCCCGCTTTTATTTTCTTTATAGATAAATAATTGTCTGAGTAACTATAAGGGGAGATGCATCGTTAAATTTGCTGGCGATTCAGTTATTGTATGCCTCCTCAATGATTCAGACTGCGACCATGGTCCCATGGTGGATATGTTTACACAATGGTGTGATCGTTCTTTTTAAAATATTATTGTAATCAAAACAAAACTGATTGATTTCCGTAGGAATTCTTTACCCATCATGCCATCATTAAGGGAAAATCTGTAGAGGTTGTCAAGCAATATAAGTACTTGGAAACTGTATTTGATGACAACTTTTAAGGCCAAAACTGATGTTTTTCAAGAAAAAGCACTCCAGCATTTGTATTGCTTGAGGAAATTACGTAGCTATAACATGGAAGTTTCTCTTATGAAAATGTTTCATTGAGTCTGTTATAACCTTTATTTTAAGAATGTGAAATGTCAGAATAATAGTAGAGAGAATGATTTATATCAGCTTGTATTTCTTTAATCACATTCCCACTGGGTCAGAAGTTTACATACACTTTGTTAGTATTTGGTAGCATTGCCTTTAAATTGTTTAACTTGGGTCAAATTTTTTGGGTAGCATTCCACAAGCTTCTCACAATAAGTTGCTGGAATTTTGGCCCATTCCTCCAGACAGAACTGGTGTAACTGTGTCAGGTTTGTAGGCCTCCTTGCTCGCACACACTTTTTCAGTTCTGCCCACAAATTTTCTATTGGAGTGAGGTCAGTGCTTTGCAGGGTTTCTGCAGGTGCGAAGGAATGAAATGTAAGACTTTTTAAGGCCGAATAAAAGAAAAATTTAAGACCACTTTTGCAATAATAATAATAATAATAATAAAATAATTCTTTAGCTGGTAAATACAAAACCACTGAGACTACTTGGATGTCTCTGGACATGTTTTTTATATTTTATTGTGCATTTGTGTGTGTTTTTTTTAAATAAGTTAATACAACATTAAAACTCTAAATGAATTCATTAAGAATGCACGTAGCCTAAAGTATGTAACCTATATTGTGACCCTTCTCTTTAGTCACTTGCTTTCCAGCAAGACGTGACACAATAGACCAATGCTTTGGCAATGTCACCGCTTATGTCAAACACGGAAGTGGTGGCAAAAACCATGCGTAAAAAGTCAACTTTTATCGGATTACGTTGTTGAAAAATGATTCCGAGGGCTCTCATTGACTGCTGTGGCTTCAAGCCATCAACAGAGCTGACAGACTGAGGACATCATTTCAACTCACAACTTTGCAGCAAAAATTTATAACAAACATGATTACTTTTATCGCTAAGAATATGTTTGTATTGATGATGGCTTTGTGTCATACTTTCGTTTAATCATCTAATCTGTCAAATCTAACACAACAGTCAGTGGGCTTTCTGCCACCACTTACTGCGCATGCGCTGACATTTTTGTAAACAAGAGGATTGGTCTATAGACCTTATTCACAGTAGCGCCATGTTTGATTTTTAATGGGAATGGAAATGAAGCTGTGAGGGACAGACTTACCATCTCTTCAATGGCATGCACGGTATAAATCTGTAAAAAGATACAATATCCCATCTGATTTTCCACAATTCATGTTGTCTGGAGTTTTTTGTCTACTGAGTGTCCTTGAAAAGATATTTTTCCAATGTTTTGTCAGCGCACCGATCCAAAAACGCATTAAACTGCAGTACAGCCTATTGAAGAGACTGTACATCTATCCTGCACAGCCTCGTTGTCATTCTCGTCAAAAATATAATATGCCGCTTAATATAATAAAAGTCTTAAGACTTTTAAGACTTTTTAAGGACCAGCAGAAACCCTGCTTTGTGATGGCCACTCCAATACCTTGACTTTGTTGTCCTTGAACCATTTTACCACAACTTTGAAGGTATGCTTGGGGTCATTGTCCATTTGGAAGACCCATTTATGACCGAGCTTTAACTTCCTGGCTGATGTCTTAAAATGTTGCTTCAATATATCCACGCAATTTTCCTTCCTCATGATGCCATCTATTTTGTGAAGTGCACCAGTCCCTCCTGCAGCAAATCACCCCCACAACATGATGCTGCCACCGCCATGCTTTAGGCTGGGATGATGTTCTTCAGCTTGCAAGCCTCACGCTTTTTCCACAAAACATAACGATTGTCATTATGGCCAAACAGTAAAATTTTAGACCAGAGGACATTTCTCCAAAAAGTAAGATCTTTGTCCCCATGTGCACTTGCAAACTGTAGTCTGGCTTTTTTATGGTGGTTTTGGAGCAGTGGCTCCTTCCTTGCTAAGCAGCCTTTCAGGTTATGTCGATATAGGACACGTTTTACTGTGGATATAGATACTTGTCTACATGTTTCCTCCAGCATCTTCACAAGGTCATTTGCTGTTGTTCTGGGATTGATTTGCACTTTTCGCACCAAACTACACTCATCTCTAGGAGACAGAATGCGTCTCCTTCCTGAACGGTATGATGGCTGCGTGGTCCCGTGGTGTTTATACTTGCGTACTATTGTTTGTACAGATGAACATGGTACCTTCAGGTGTTTGGAAATTGCTCCCAAGGATGATCCAGAGCCACTGAGTTTGAAGGTAGGCCTTAAAATTCATCCACAGGTACACCCCCAATTGGAAAATGACTCGTGTCACACACAAAGTAGATGTCCTAAATGACTTGCCAAAACTAAAGTTTGCTAATATGAAATCTGTGGTGTGGTTCAAAAAAGTGTATGTAAACTTATGACTTCAACTGTATGTGACTAGAGCAACTAGGAAGGCTCAGCTAATCCTCTCTGATCCTAGTCATCCTTTATCCACTGAATTCTGGTTGCTTTCCTCTGGTCGGAGATGCAAACTTCCCCAGTGTAAGACCAACAGATACAAAACTCTTTTATCCCTGTAATTATACATTTGATAAATTACTCATTGTAATAATTATGTGTGAGCATATGTGTGTGTACTGCTGCCTACATAAAAATTGCCTCTTGAGGACAAAAATAAAGATTGAACATGTTTCTTGTTAATGTGTACTACATACCCAATCAATCCTTTCCTATTAACATTAGGACATGGATGAGGAACTTGCACAGAGTGCTGATGAGAAGACCACCATGTGTATCATTGTCACCAAGGACACTGCCAAGAATGAACCCCATGATGTTAAAATGTTTTGCATTTTTTAGATTTTTTTTTTTTTAGAGAAATGTTAAGGTTTATGTATAAAAAGGTTAATAGTTATACTTATGCAAAGATGATTTCATTGAGGCCCTCATGAAGCAGTTGTACATATGTCATTCTGGCTGTAAATTGGTAATGAATATTACACATCGTGCACCCCATGCAATTACGTGGTGGTTAACACCACTACTGGCTTAACTTTAGTTTTTTTATGTGATGTTATGAGAAAGACAGTGGGGCAAATGATCTTATAGTGACCCTTAAATTTGCAATCCCACACATTTTGTAATTTACATCATTTTTTTTTTGTTTTGTTTTTTTTTCTTCACAAAACAAAACAAAAACAAAAAAAAAACTTTTTTTGGGGTTTTATATTTTTATGTATATTTTTCATTTAAATTTTTCCCAAAAGAAAATCATAATTTGTTGAAGTTTCCTTATTTTGAACCTGTTCTTGCGAAAAAAATTAAAAATAAAAAAAAATAAAAAAACATGATTCACGCACATATCGTATGTGTTATTTTTAACGTGCATTTCAATTTACGAGTAATCAAGAACTCATTTTCTTTTGTAGGTTAAAGTGCGTACGACTACAAAATTACTCGAAAATGTCTAATTGCCTAATCCCTAATTTCTAAATCTCTGCACCTCCATTTTCACACATCTGTTTCTCTTATCTAATGATTTCATTAGTTTGAGATGACAGGAACCAGTTCTAGTGAACTGACTGACATTGTATTACATTTAATAAAATGCAGCCCTGAAATTAACATTGCTCACCAAGACAGTTCTGGACAATGCTTTTTTTAGATGAGTCTGTAGACTAGAGTGGCTGAAACCATGCATTTGAATGGCTTCTCTCCAGTATTTTCATGTGTTTTCAGGTTTCCTGATGTAACAAAAATCTCAGTTCATGAGTTATCATGTGTATCTTTAGCTGTGATGCACCTGTAAACGTCTTGCCGCACTTATCACAGTTAAATGGTCTTAATCCAGAGTTATATTGATGAGGAACTTTGAGGTGGCTTGTTTGTGTTAAATTCTTTCCACATTGAGAGCACGTGAAAGGCTTTTCTCCAGTGTGAATTCTCACGTGGCGCAGAAGATTTCCTTTTTATGAGAATCTTTTTCCACAGTGAGAGCACGTGAAATAATTTTTGGCTTTTGTTCTTCGTTTTCTTTACCATGATAAATTAGTTTCCATCTTTGAGCCACTAAAAGGTTCTTCACCAGTCAGGAAGTGCAGTGGTAAATACACTGTGGTATTTGGTAGTGGTAGCTCAGTGGTTAAGGCTCTGGGTTACTAATTAGAAGGTCAGGGGTTCAAGCCCCAGCACCACCAAGATGCCACTGTTGGGCCCTTGAGCAAGGCCCTTGACCCTATCTGCTCCAGGGGTGCTGTATCATGGCTGACCCTGCACTCTGACCCCAGCCTAGCTGGGATATGTGGAAAAAGAAGAATTTCATTGTATATGTGCAAATGTGTGATAAATAAAGAAAATTATTATTAGGATATTATCAAGCTTTCGATACTGATGTTTCTCCTCCAAGTCATTCAGTTCTTGACTTTCTTCTTTCACTTCTGTCAAGTCTAAAAATGAACATAAATTGACATTTATAAAAAAAAAAAAAAATACAATTTCATGCCAGTAAGGAGCAAGGGCCACACATATACTTTGAGATATTTGAAATGTTGATGGTTCTGTAATTCTCAAGTAGATTTTGGTATTATTTGTTTAATTACAGTTTTACCACTTCTATTCTTTTCTAACCACAGCTGCCAGATCTAGTGAACTGTATGAACCTGGCAAAAATTAAGAATTCTGGCAAACTTGCTGCCAACTCGCCACTCTTTATTTCCACATGCAAATGAGCTTTGTGGCAAACTCTTCATTGTCGGCAAAGTTTTTCTGCAAGTTTACCACTACCGGTGAAGAACTGCAAACTTCTGGCAAACATTTGTGGAGAATCGCAAGCTCATTTGCGTGTGAAGATTTGCGACAAGTTTGTCAGAACTCTGGATTTTTTGTTAGGGAAGCTTTTTTGCCTTTATGTTCCTCAACAGTCATAATGAAGAATCAAGAATGGACACCAACTGATTTGTTCCTCAGTATCTTCATTTTTCTTTCGGTGTGGTTCTGGATCAATCATGTCTTCAAGCTCCTCTTTAAACTCTTCTTTAACAAACTAAATTTTTGCAATAGTATGTCAGTAGACTTCAGTGGTTACACTTGGAGTTGCTCCTTTTTACATACCACCTTTAACAAATGAGCAATCATAGTTCTTTAGACATCATTCTATCGCCCATCCCTACTGTTTCAAACAATTCTGCAAACAAACAAAGATTTCCATTCCCCAGCACAGTTACTCACAAGGTCTAGAGAAACAAAGATTAAACAATCCATAAAATGTACCCATACGAGTGTTAACATACTTAAATACCAATTTAAATCAGTGTAGAACAAGAGAACTTTATTCAACCCGGACTTTAGATGGCTTGGCAAAATCAGCAAGAACATACACCAATACTTTCAGGCAACCACTTCACTCTTCTTCTTTCTCACCTTTCTAGAAATACTCACTGGTTATCCCTCTGGAGGCAGGGATAAGTATTACATTTTATATATATATATATAAAACATTAACAGGCTTGAGAGAGTGCAGTCACATTTTAACAACAATATCCAGCAGATGAAGAAGGTAGTGATGGCAAATTGAAGCTTTGTTAAGCAACAGGACTTTAAATATAAAAGTATTAAAATAGCATTAATTACTCAAAAGTTTTCTACACAGTGCACTTTTGTGCCATCTAGTGGTAAAAACATTTTTAAAAACTACAGCACCTTCTGAGGCCTGTTTCATGAAGCTAGTTGAACAAACTCAAGAGTTTCAGAATAAGTTTTAGGTTGACAAAACCAGATAACGCTGGTTTAGATCGAGTTCGGCGATCTCAAGATTCTCAGTATAAACTTTCTCTGTCAACTCAAAGTTTGATTCTGCGTTCATGTTTAACCCTAAAAGCACGTGAGCATGACTGAGCTAGTCTTATACCAATTATGCTGAATAAACAGACAATGTGTTTGGTCATGTAAATGCATTAAAAAGCTTTCCTTTATCCAAAGGTCATAAATGGCTTAAGAATATACTGGTCGACACAGGTTGATTTTTGCCCAGTAGTGTAACTACAGGCAGTGCAGGGTGTGCAAACGACAGAGGAGAACGCTCCCCTCCACCCGTAAGGCTTTTGTTTTTTTCCATTACCATTATTTTGTGTCGCAAGGAGCTCTGGTATGGAGATCCTCCATCAGTGTCATAATTTTTTACAGTATTAAATAGTGATTTTCCATTGTGTCACTGTGGTAAAATAGACAAAATGACAAAAAAGACAATGTTACAGAGCTGTTTGTCAAACAAAGCTTATCAAACACAGATGTCCTATGTGTCTAAAGCATAAAAAGAGAATAAACTAGTCTTAATCAACTCACCCTTTTTACAGAATACATGATCCAGCTCTTAACAAATTAAAATATATTCAGCATGCACAATACTAAGTAGTAAAGTTTATTTACATCTCTAAAAAGATAACTGGGAGTTAGAGAACAGGGGGATGCCCCTTTGCAGTATAGTGTTGCACGAGAGCCAATCACACTGCCTCTAAGCTATCAGTCCACGTTTACCAAAGAACATGAGGTATTCTCTACTCAACACCGTCCTCTGTAACATTAAAGGCCTATTACTTATAATAGCAAAAGAATAAGCACACATATATTTAATTACGCTTATGAGCAATGTTTCAATTGAAACACTAGCCGGGTCAATTATAACTCGGGTTAACGCCATTAATTAAATGCGTTGTTGTTTTTGTTTTTATTAGGGCTAACAAATAAAATTATAAATGTTCACAATGTATTTTCATTTTCATTTTCAGGAAGAAAATTAAATAACTAATATCCATGAAGCAACCATTTACATATATTGAAAAAGCCTGATATTCCAGCATTTATTCTTTACACTAATTCACGAGTTAACTAAACTAACTTAAATGCTGCCATTATTAAGCATTGTAAGATCGCCTTCTACACTTCAAAATGTAAAAAATACAATACAAATAAATGTTACTCATAATAACTGACTTGCTTCACGCTGAACAATGGTGCCAAAAGAGTCCCTTTGCACCTCCTGCTGGTGATTTTGCTGCCAAGTTTTACTGCCGCGTTAATCCCCGAGACAGTAAGGATCATTCTGGTTGGATACCTACTGTACATTTCTCATCTGAAAGGTTTTTAAATGAATTAATTAAAATGTTATGTAATAAAATTAGTTGTATGCATATTTCCAGTATGTTTTTTATAACAACAAACAATTTACATTTCGCCCCTCATTCAAGTCCTCGGTGTGACAGTCTGGCCATGACTGTAACCCCTCTATCTGTCAGTTTGTCTTGTCGGTGTTTTCCCCCTTACTCTTGTGCTTTGCAGGTGCCACACCGAGAACGTAAGCCCCAGAAGCATCATTACTCCAATCATTGATTATCCGGGGCACCTGTCTCCTATTAACCTCTCCCTTTTTAAGCTCCCCTCATGTTGAGTCCTGTGCTGTATTGTTTAGTGGGTTTGCTTAGTCAGTTGGTTCAGCTACTAAGAGCGTTGGTTGGTTTATGTTTCCCTTGTTCAACTAGTTCTTTATTTTGGTATTTTTCTCCACTGAGAGAGGTTTTGATTGTAATCTGATTAGTTTCTTTTTAATAAAGTTTTTTCCTGCATCCCGGCATTTGGGTCCTTTATCTCAGCTTATCTGTGACACCTGGTTCACGGATGCACATAGTATCAGCAGATCACTTATCGGTTCTCTGCACTGCAGACATGTCCGACAGAGACAGTTCACAGATTACTGTTGACTCGTGAACTGTTGCGACCAACTCAGCGTATTATTGACTCGAGAACTGTTGTCTCCGGATCAGTGTACTGTTGACTCAGAACTGCTGACACTGAATCATCATCATCATACTTTCATAATAAACTGTAATGCGTAAAACGGTACAGAATGTGAGCTCAAATAATATGTATAGTAGTCATCTTTCTAAAATCACTGTCAAACAGCAACAACAGAAAATAAACTTTCAGAGGGAAACAGGGACAAAGATAACTAAGGGTTAGAGAATAACAGGGGGTGCCACTTATTAGCATTGAATGGGTTTCTGAGATAGACAGAAAGAGATGTGTTTATTTTGGTTTAGACCAATAAGAAATGACTAACCAAATAAAAACGTAAATTGTTTGGTTCAGTAAGAACTGTGGGTAACTGATGATTGAGGAGATTCTGTAGTACAGTTGTCTTCTGGATGTAATTAAAAGATCTGTAGGGTATTCCAGAAAGCAGAGTTAATCAACTCTGACATAAACCCTGAATTCAAGCTGATTAAACCACACAATGCTTATGGCTATTGGTACCGAAATGCCAGTTGAGTTAGTTCACTCAACCCTGAGTTTGAAACTCAACCTAAACTAAACCCTGAGTTTGTGTATTTATGGCGTTCTCACAAGACCTCAGAATCCACAAGCCACCATTGATTAATAAGAAAAGCGGCTTTATGAATGTTTTATTTGAATGAATGAATCAGTTTAGGAGTGAGTGTCCTTGACAAAAAGCATACTTAAATCAGTGTGAGATTTAAGTATATAAAACTATAAAGTTTTACGGTACAGTGCTTGTAGAAGCCTAATTCAACATTTAACCTTCTGAGACTGAGTGTGACTGCTATGTGCATTTTCCATTTCCCTTTTTGGTTTGTGACTAGTAGCACCTAATAAACACACAAAAACATTTAGTTTTCCAAAAATATTGATGTCCTCATATGTGGACATTAAATTCATGTTCAATTTAATTTCATAATTTGATTTCATATTCATATATAGCTTCTGCTATAGACTATCTTCTGCCCTGGACATCATTTTATTGGATATACCATCATTTGAATACCCTGTTGGTCTCTGACCTTTGTTGGACTACCACAATCACCCCTTCTGGATACTTGGAAACTCTCGGATGTTTACAGCGATCCACACCTTTCATCACCGCTATACCTCCACTGCCCGCCGGTGAACCTACTGCATCCCCCGCTGTTGCCATAAGTAAATGTGTGAGTCTCCAGACTTTTCAGCCTACTCTTATTTGGCCTGCTTGCATCTACATCCCCGAGATGACGCTCAGCTACTCCTTGTATATGAATATGAAAAATTTAATTTCATATTCATATTATTTAATTTAGAAATAAAATACCAAGCTATAGATAGTCTTTATCAAATTGTTTATTTTTCTTCCAGGGGTGTTGGTCATTCATGTTTTTGAGACGTTACAGACATTAGAGCTGATTTTATGTAAAGCTGCTTTGGAACAATGTGTTTGGAGAAGAGCAAAAAAAAATAAATTATATATAAACAAAAATATATATATATATACATACACACACACACACACACACACACACACACAAATAAAAATCATTTGACATTTTACAATACAAAGCATTTTACCAATCAGACATTAGCTTAATTAATTATGACTGAAACCTAACCTTTGTGGTTCTTTTTTTATGACTTTCAAATTACGTCTGTCAGGGCCCTTATTCACAAAAAATAAGGCTAATAAAATAAAAAGCTAAAAGTAGCTCCTAACGTGGAAATTTAGGAGCAACTCTTAAAAATTTGTGATGTGTCACATCTAATTTTAGAACTCATAAAATATTCATCTAAGAGTAATTCATGAAGCATTTTAACACTAAAAGTCACTCCTAAACCCACGACAGTTTAGAAGTCATCTTAAGGACTTCTAAATCCCTAAGAGTGACTCACAAATGATCCAAAGCATGCCTGCTGTTGTCAATCTACATTAAAAACAATGTTTTGGAATATTATTATGACATTAACCTTTTAAAATGGTATCTCCTGAATCACAAGTCAATGTATTTTAATAATATAATATTATAAATATAATATTACGAATTGGGAATTGTCATCAGTCAGCAGAATAATCTATCAACCACACATCGTCCGTCAATTCATAACGTATGTTTTTCTGAGAATGTGTGCTCGCTGCAGAGAGAAAAGGATGCATTCATATAGCTATCACAGGGCTCCCTTGACACAGTAGAAGACTGGATGCACACTTGTTTCAATCACATCTATCCATCTTCCTTCCTGCTTGCGCTTCGTGAGAGAACGCTGTGCGCGACTGGCTGTCGCTTCTCATGGACACGTTTGTTTGTTTATGTTCTTCTGCTTCTACTCAACTATGTTCTGCCCTGGGCTTTCTTATCCACACCTTTCCTCATCTTAGGACTTTTTAGCCTAATCTTATTTGGCCTGCTTGCCATCTACATCTCCGAGATGACGCTCAGCTACTCCTTGTCACAACTACGTGGCCTTAAGTGTTTCCCTAGACTGGACACCGTAACAAATGATTTCTGTAAGGCTCTTGGAATCTCATGACGTCCACGCTATTGTTATCTTTCAACTAGACAACCATTATTGATACATTATTCTTTGCCCACCTGTATTCCATCGATCTGGTCTATTAGACAGGATAATCACAATTTGCCATCACATAAACACAGAGGAATAGACTTTCATGTGCTGAAACCTTTGGTAAAGACTGAAATCTGCTGTATGAATGAGAACAATCGTATATCACCACTATTGTGCTTTATTGAACACACATTCTTTATTTGTGCTTTATTGAACACTTTTAAATAAAACAATTGTGCTTTAACACCCATTCATTATCTAGTAAAGGGACCTTCCTCTGTGACTTGATCTCTGAGAAAGACTTGGACATACTGATTCTCACCGAAACATGGCAAACACCTAATGACTTTGGGGAACTTATTCTACTTACCTCGAATTTTCCTGTCATACAATCAAAATGTCCATATCATAAACTGCAGCCTGTAGATTTATCTTCATTCGCTGACTCGCAGTGCCTCTTCTATGTCCTCCTCTCTTAACCTTTCATGCCCAGTTGAAATACTCGACATATATAATTCCAACCTCTCATCTATCTTAGTTTAACATGCCCCTTTAAAATCTAGGCTCGTTCCCTACACATTCCTTACCATGGTTCACTTCCGAGCACAGAGTGATGAAAGTGATGGGTGCCCGTCTTGAGCGGCTCTATAAGAAAACCAGACTTACAGTCCATTCTATCGCATATTCTGAACATCTTTTGCAATACTGATCAGCTCTAAATTCAGCCCGCTCCACATATATTTAGACTGTTATTACTCCTACTGAATTGATGACCAAGGACAATTTTTTGCTTCTATTAAACTCACACCCTGTAAAGTCTAACTTAGGCTCTACACAGCTCTGTGAATCTATTATTAGTTTTTTCCAAACTAAAACAGATACTTTGTCACCATCTACCACATCTATAACTGATTTTTCACCTAGGCACCTGATTCAAGATTTTTCCTGTTTCACTACTACTGATACTTCCTAGGTTGCTGGGCTAATAAGAAAATCTAACACTTCAAGTTTACTGGATACTGCCCCTACTTCTCTCCTAAAACAATGCTTGTCTGCTATTGCCTCACCCAGTTCTCATATGATTAATATGTCTCTTGTCTCTGGTGTTGTTCTATTTGGTCTTAAAACTGCTGTTGTTACCCCTATCTTCAGAAAATCTGGTCTATATTCCTCTGATTTGTGTAATTATAGGCCTGTATCTAAACTTCCTTTCATTTCAAAGGTATTAGGGAGAGTTGTTACTAGCCAGTTACAGTCTCACTTAACCACTAATAATCTGAATGAACCTTATCAGTCTGGCTTCCGTCCTCTGCATTGCTCTTTTAAGGGTTCTCAATTATCTTCTTTCCTCTGATTCTGGTGTTCTCACTATTCTTCTACTTCAGGATCTCAGCTCTGCATTTGACACTATCTGTCCTAACATACTTCTTACGTGTCTGTCTGCTATTGGTATCACTGGTATTGCTTTGGAGTGGTTCACACCATATCTATCCATGATTTAAAGCACTGGTTGGCAGCAAACTATCTAAAGTTTAATGCTGAAAAAGACAGAAATGCTGCTAACTGGCCCAAAGTCCCTTATTTCTAGAGTCATTCTTTACAATGGACCCGGATGGTTTTCCAATCAATCCATCTAAATCTGTGCGCAACCTGGGTGTGATTTTTGACCCCACACTGATGTTTGACGTCCATGTTAACAATGTTGTTAAGACCACTTTTTTCCCCATTTACTGTACGTAACATCTCTCGCATTCGTCCCGCTCTCAGTTCCCAAGACGCAGAGACTGTAATCCGTGTTTGTGTCACATCACGTTTGGATTATTGTAATTCTGTTTTAACAGGACTTCCAGCTAAAACACTCTCATGACTACAGTATATTCAGACCTCTGCTGCCTGTCTCCTCACACATACTAGAAGATCAGCACACATTACTCCCATGCTCAAGCAACTACACTGGCTACCTGTTGAATACAGCATACGGCACAAGATTCTAATTATCTCCTACAAGGCTCTTCATAATCTTGCCCCACAATATTTCAGACCTTCTCACGCATTACTTACCCGTTCGCTCAATAAGGTCTTCCGAGGCTATTTTTTTGGTTGCTCCCAAGTCTAGATTGTCTTCCATGGGTGGTAGGTCTTTTAGTGTTGAGGCCCCTAGACTTTGGAACTCTCTACCTCAGAACCTCCAGGAGGTCACCTCCTATGAATCCTTCAAGAAGCTGTTGAAAAATCATCTCTTTTCTCTTTGCTACTCTCATGCTTGAGGTTAATGATTACTTCAACTTTTCTTTGAAACCTTTGTGATTTTGTTTTTTGTTCTGTTTTAGTTTGGATGTATTTTGTTTTGTCTTTGCTTTGTAAAGCGACCTTGAGTATTAGAAAGGTGCTATATAAATAAAAATATTAATTATTAATATTATTTATTAATTACTTAGATGTGCTTTCTTTTCAATCTATATATCTTGCTGGCTGTCTGTCTTTGCTGACAAATAGTGCTTGCCAGTCTACCAATCATTTGGGGTGATTTAAAAGAGCACGCACATAAGACGTGACATCATCTATAGCAGCGAGGTCAACTCCGCCTTACTCTTAAAGATTTTCTTAGAAAAACTTGCTCTTAGCAGTTTAGTGAATGGTAGGTTTTAAGCAAAAACTCCTAGCTAGGAACTCTTTGGAGAACTCCAAGTAGTAAGATAAAAATCTTTGTAAACACGGGCCCAGATGTAATACACTGACTGAAGTTGACTGACTGAAACTGACTGAAACTGACTAGTTAAGACTGAAGTGTTGCATTAATAAGAGTTGACTCTAAAATTAAATTAGCTTACTATGACAGTTTTGGAGAATGCTTTTTTAAATGAGTCTGTAGATTACCTGATGTGCTGAAACTCTTCTCACATGAAGTGCATTTGAATGGCTTCTCTCTAGTATGCACTCTCTCATGGGTTTTCAGCTCTCCCGATGTAACAAAACTCTTTCCACAAAAAGAACACACGTAAGGCTTCTCATTTGTATGAGTTCTCAAGTGTACCTTTAGATGTGATATCAGCAGAAATTTCTTGCCACACTGATCACAGTTAAATGGCTTTAACCCGGAATGAAAATGCAGATGATGTTTGAGATTCCCTGCTTGAGTGAAACTCTTTCCACACTGATGGCATGTGAAAGGCTTCTCTCCAGTGTGAATTCTCTTGTGACGATTTAGATCTCCTTTATGTGCAAAACTCCTTCCACATTGAAGGCATGTAAAAGGTTTCTCTCCAGTGTGGATTTTCATGTGAACATAAAGATGTCCTCTCTGTGTAAAACTCTTTCCACATTGAAGGCATGTGAAAGGCTTCTCTCCGGAGTGAAGTCGCAGGTGACTCTGAAGGCTTGATGTCACTGAGAAACTCTTTCCACACTGAGAGCAGGTGAAAGGCTTTTCTCCAGAATGAATTCTCATGTGACGCTTAAGATTTACTTTATGTGCAAAAATCTTTCCACACTGAAGGCAGGTGAAAGGCTTCTCTCCAGTGTGAATTCTTAAGTGAGTTTTAAGGTATCCTTTTTGTGTGAAACTCTTTCCACAGTGAGAGCAGGTGAAAGAATTTTTGGCTCTTAAGAAATTATTTTCAGTCTTTGAGCCACTAAAATCTTCTTCACCAGTCATATTATCAAATTTATGATCATGATGTTTCCCCTCCACTTCATTCAGCTCTTGACTTTCCTCTTTCACTTGTATCAAATCTAAAATGAACAATCAATTGAGACAAATGTGTAGAAGAAAAGAAAAATACAACTGAACCTTTTTAAAGTATCTACTTTGTGATCTTTTATATGCTGAAAATTAATTCTCATGTAGATTCTGGTATTATTTGTTTAACTGTAATTTTACTGCTTTGTGATTTTCTACTTACAGCTGTCAGATCTAGTGAACTGTCTGAAAATGTGATTCCTTTAGGGTGTTTTCAGACCTGTAACTTGTTTGATTTGTACAGAGCTCCTTAGAGAACAGGGTGGGAATATTTTTTCTGAAATAGTTTTGCGTGCCCTCACAATAAATTTACCATGGTTTTGCTAGAGTAACCATGATATTCATAGTGCAACCATAGTAATACAGGAAAATGAAAACAATAGTAATACAAATCCTAATTTTATGGTTACTGTGTTTTTAATACAAATTTTATTAATTTGTTAATATTTTAACAATTACTATTATACATTACATATACATTATTACAATGGTTTTACTTTGTCAAAACTGTCAATGTATGGACATTTCCCAGCCAGAAGCCCTGGGTAAATGGAGATGTGTGCGCCAGGCTGAGAGCACGAACCGCAGCCTTTAACTCTGGTGACATGATAGCCTACAAAAAGTCCAGGTATGACCTTCACAAGGCTATTAGGGTTGCTGAGAGAGACTACAGGGACAGAGAGGAGTCAGACTATCGCAGCTCCGACGTCAAACGCATGTGGAGTGGAGTAGTCTGCGCACAATAACAGGTTACAAAGATAAGAAAAGCAGCGATGTGGACACATCTGCCTCATTACCAGATGAGTTCAACACCTTCTACGCTCATTTTGAGGCAGACAACAAATTTCCTACTGTGAAAATTCCCACTGACCATAACAGCTGCCCTCTGGCCTTAACAGTACCTTAAGTCAGTAGGTCCATTAAGAGGGTCAACGCTCGTAAGGCACCAGGTCCTGGTGGCATTCTCGGCCGTGTCCTGAGGGTTTGTGCTGACCAGTTAGCAGGTGTTTTTACCAACATCTTTAACATCCCCTGAAGTTTCAGAGTGATTCCCACATGCTTCTGTTGGGCCTCATGTATTCAGATAGAAGACAAAGGCAGGCCTAACAATCGTAAAACCTAACTCAGCCCCCACACATTCCATGTCGTAAATTATACTGATAAAAATCGCGCCAAAATCAAACAAAGGGAGTTCAAAACAGACTACAAATCCAGGAAGCCTTACTCACTAAAGGATCGAGCTCTTAACTCCTATTGGATGAGGCACACAACAGAACGTCCCTCAAACATGACATCATCAGGAGTTCAAATAATTCTGAAACGCGTCCAGAATTCGCTTCCAGCGACTTCGTTCACCGAATACGGACGTAGCTTTTTGCTGCTCTCCAGTGCAACCTCATGGCATAAGGAAGTAATGTCCGACTTGAAACTGTAGCCATACAATCTCCATCTCGCTGGACGAGTTGAGATTACTCTGTGTTCAACCGAACACTCTAACGGATCCGAAGGAGACCGCCGAGCAATTTGCATCTTCATCCGTTGGCCTACAGAAGTGAAGAGATTAAAGATTTCTCTTCCATCTTCAATCAAGTCGACATTTCTGAGTTCGCCGCCAGCCTGCCGAGAATCAACAGCCGTACCGCCTGCCGACAGAGCGAGGAAACGGCCTCCCGTCATCACCCGAGCATCAAGGAACCGGGTCAGAGTTAAAGGACAGAGGAAAACACATTCTACCTGTGTCCTCATGCGATTCAAGTAAGAGGTTTATGTCTAGGCAGAGATAGAATATTATAGTGTGTTATTCTTGTGTTTCAAGGTTTTTGCTTGTACAGTTTACGGACCGCCATGTCCGCTCATTATTAATACTCAGGGTATTATCACAAATTTGTTTTGCTGTATTGTGGTCCAGCCAAATTGGATTGTGCAATTTTGCCATTGTGGGTGAAACAGAAACTGAGTTCATCCATTAAAGAGTCAAATAACGCAGGAATTTTACGAGCCCTGCTCGTAAAACCGTGTCTCTGAGTGATGAGCACAGCTGCTTTCTCTCCAGCTATCGCGAAATCAGCTTTCGGGCTGTCGCTTAATCATCTCTCTCTCTCACTAACCATACTGACACACACACACACACACAGTCACACACACACCTTATGTGTTATAGGATTATTTTTATTTCCATATCTAATCATATCACTGTTTAGTTTGTAGTTGTAAGTCGGAAGTTTATTGACTGCATTGTATTAATTATTAATTGATATTACTGCATAAATAAACTTTGTTTATATTACAAAGAGAAGTGTTTTGGTTCATTTTGGTTTTGCATACACCTGTGTCATGCTGACGGGATGTCAGTGCTCGGATTCAAACCTTCATTCATTGTTTTTTCCCCGAAAATCGATATTCTTTGGATGCAATCCTAATATTGAGACTGTTTTAATATTCGGTTATTAGTCCCTGATTTCAGGGTGGTGCCCCGTCAATGTTAATCCTTATTAATAGTCTATTGATTTTTGATAATTGATAATTATCTTTGATTGAATTTGAATGATCAATAAGCTAGTGTTAATTGTAATTAATGTTTCATCGATGTTAACAATTAACGACTATCTTTGATAATTGTTGATTTAAAGGATTAAAAAAAAAAAAGCTAACATTGATTCTCATCAATGTTCTATTGATTTTAATAATTAATAATTATCTTTGATAATTTTTAATTATTGCTAATAACCAAACTTGCTCCTAAACGTAGCACACTACATTTACTGGAGTCCCATATGAGGTTTTAATGAGTTAGATCCAATTAATTAATTTAAATATTAATTAATAACTACAGAAATAATTATTAATTATTTCTGATAGTAACACTGATCTAAACAACCAGTAAAGCCCTACACTTCAAGAAGACCACCATCATCCCTGTCCCGAGGCAAACTGCTATCTCCTGCCTGAATGACTACCACCCAGTCACACTGATCTCAGTTATAATGAAGTGCTTCGAGAGGCTCGTCAAAACCCACATCTGCTCTTCCCTCCCAAACACCGTGGACCAATTTCAGTTTGCACACCGGACTAATGGATCCACAGATGATGCCGTAGCAATGACCACGCACTCTGCCCTTACACACCTGTAGAAAAGAGACACCTATGTGTGGATGCTAATATATCTGGGGCTTAGCAGCCACCTGTGTAACTAGATTCTTGACTTTCTGATGTGCAGACCCCAGGTGGTGAGGATCAGCAGCTGCACATCCTCTACGTTCACACTCAGCACTGGTGCCCCACAGGGATGCGTGCTCAGTCCCCTTCTGTACTCCCTGTTCACACACAACTGTGTGCAAAGCACAACCCTAATATCATCTTCAAGTTTGCTGACATGACTATTTTAGGCCTTATCTCCAATGGAGACAAAACGTCCTATAGGGAAGCGGTCAGAGCACTTTCAGCATGGTGTGGTGACAATAACCTCTCCCTGAATGTCAGCAGAACAAAGGAGATGATTATGGATTACAGAAGTCTCAGAGAGAGACATACGCTCCTATTCACATCAATGGAGTGGAGGTTGAAAGGGTCAAAAGCTATGAGTTTCTTGGCGTACACATCTCCGGTGACCTCTCCTGGTCCCTTCATACAGACAAGGTAGTGAGATACGCCTGTCAATGACTTTACTTCCTGCAGAGGCTAAAGAAGTTTGGCATTGCCTCAGACACCCTGACAAACTTCTACCACTGCAACATAGAGAGTATCCTGACTGGCTGTTTGGTACGGTAGCTGCTCTGCACTTGACCGCAAAGTGCTGCAGAGAGTGGTGAGAACAGCAGAGCTCATCATAGGCAGCAAACTCCTAGCCTTACAGGAAACTTACCATTCACGTTTTCTGAAGAAAGGCAATAAAATCATGAAGGACTGCATCAACCCAGCTCACAATTTGTTAGTGTCACTGCCATCTGGCAGATGCTTCAGGAGTATTCAGTCACAACTAGATTAAAAAACAGTTTCTAACTACAAGCTATCAGACTATTGAACGGCCACTAGCTACCTCCACTCTGCACTCCACCACTTTTCAGTGTATTTATTCTGTATATTTTATATTAATAACACATAGTGTATATATTATTGTGTATTTATTACTGCATACTCTTCTTCAGTCTGCTAATTTACTGTATGGCTCCTGCTGCTCTTCTCACTTGAGTCCATCTGTATCTTTAGCAGTTCACTCTGTACTTGCTTTTAAACTACATTAATGTTTACACTGCAATGATAATTAATCCACATTCATATCTATGGTCATTGTTTAATATTGGGTTCCCACCCCTACTCCTGACTCAGTACTGTCTTTTTACGAAAACCTCTCTGCATCTGCATTCCCTATATTTACTTCTATGTCTGTGCTGTTTGCCTATATGTTAAATTGTCCTGCACTGTCTTTTTTTCTGTGACCTGAGCCTTGTCCCAAGCATCTCAATGCCCAGTGTACCCTGTGTAAGCTGTGTAAATGAAAAATAAAATAACTTGAATATCATGGTTAAAATATGGTTACTGAAGTAAAACCATGGTACATTTTTTGCGAGGAAATGCAAAACTATTTCAGAAAAAAAATTCCCACCCTGTCCTATAAGGGGCTCTGAAGATTTGTTCCAAATCAATTTGTTTTACAATAGCTGCTTTTCCACCATTGGGCCGAATGGTTCCGAGCACAAGTTTATGTTTAGTGTATTATCATGATTTTAGGATGATGGTTTAGTTAGCACTGTAGCCTACACTTATTTTTCTACATGCCTTTTTTGTCAGGGAAGTAGATTAAGAGCTCATTCAAACTAAAAATGTATCAATATATTCTCATATACTATTTTCATATAATACTTATAACTTGTCAATAAATATCCTTTCTAGCTAGTCTGGGAACTTTTACCTTTCTGCATGTTCGTGTCCGATGGCAAACACAAGCCATCAGCACATGAAGGTAAACCTGTCACCTTTTTTCTTTACTTTCCTTTTTGTGACATGGTCCGTGTCTTTCCTGTGTATTAGCCGAGTAAAACCAAGGAAAAAAGCAGTCCTAAAAACTGGAACATGCAATCATCCTTAATAGTGCACTCGCTCCAATGTTTACCTCTCACGCCATCGCGTGATACATACGTGAGATTGTACGTATCAGGCCTTTCTACTGATTTCAAGGCACCACAGTGGAAAAAGAAAACATATCCGCATCAACTGGCCCGGATCGGCACGGAACGGTATGGTTCGAGAACTGTTCGGCCTGATGGTGGACAAGCGGCTAATGTTGCATTTTCTTCTTGGTTTGGTTTCACAAGGCAATATCTGAAAACAGATATTAATTAAGTCAATAAGTCACATGTGAGCAAGCACCTCATTAGTCAGAATGTTTGTGCGCAGTTCCGGGATTTCGCTCATCCATCAAGATACTAGTTAAAATTATATACCTGTAAACAATTGTCAACCTTTACAAATTTGAGTATTTTTTGTCACAGGTATGCTAAGCACCGCCATTCTACCGTTTGTTCTGCCTCTATTCAAAAGACAGAAGCAATCGTACTAAAGTTACCTCAGGATTTATTAAACAACTCACATCTTAAACTTGCAATTACATCTAATGTAGTCGCCAAAAGGCTATATACATGCTTTGATTATCTGTTATAGTGACATGCTGACTTACAGATGTCTTCTCCAAAGATCCATCAGGTATGTTCATTGTTTTAAAGGGATATTTGGTTCATTGTTCTGTTGGGTCGGATTACATTCTTTCCAAGAGTGGACTGCTCCGGAGTTTGTTTGCAATCGGTCGGTGGTCTCAGACTTATTGTTTTGGTGCTATTTCGAGTGCAATTGCCGTGTTCAAATGTGCCTAAACTAACCGAATTAAGGGAGAAAATGCACCAGGTTCTGTAAACAAGAAATCAAATTCTCTAAACAAGCCAGCTGTGAAAATGCCCTTGATGTCTCTCAACAGTCTTTATGAAGAATCAAAAATGAATACCAACCTCTTTGTTCCTCAGAATCTTCATGTTTAATTCTGCATGATTCTGTAATACTGATGTCTTCACTCTCCTCTTTAAACTCTTCTTTAACACACTGCATATTTGTAATAGTATGCCAGTAATCTTCAGTTGTTACACTTGCAGCTGTTCCTCTTTATATACCACCTTTGTTCTTTCTTCAACTGTAGGATGATCTGCCAAAAATGAAAGAAAAAAAAAAAAAAAGACTGATTCCTTAAAGGAATAGTTCACCCCAAAATTTAAATTCTCTCATTGTTCACTTACCCTGATGTCATCCCAGATATGTATGACTGTCTTTCTTTCTTCAGCAGAAGACAAATTAAGATTTTTAAAAGAAGACAGATCTCTGCCAGGTCCTTATAATGCAAGTAAACGGTTGCCAACACTTTGAAGGTCCAAAAGTCACATTTGGGCAGCATAAAAGTAATCCACATGACTCCAATGAATGTCTTCTGAAACAAATCGATAGGTTTATGTAAGAAAAAGTCGATAAATATTATGTTATTAACTTAAAATCGGTGCTTCTGTCCAGGGCTCTTATGCGGTTTGAAATGGCCGAACTCTCGCATGACGATCGTTCTTCTGTTGTAAATAAGCGCCACTTATGTCACGCAACAGCTACGGGATGCATCAACTGCTGGCAGGAAGAAAATTAATAACGTTTTAATTATCTTTTTTTTTTTTTTTTTTTTACACAAACATATCAATTTGCTTCAGAAGACATACATTGATCGACTGGAGTCGCATGGATTACTTTTAAGCTGATAAAGTGCTGGCACCCATTTACTTGCATTATAAGGACCTGACAGAGCTCGATCTTCTTCTAAAAATCTTTATTTGTGTTCTGCTGAAAAAAAGACAGTCATACATATCTGGGATGGCATCAGGGTAAGTGAATAATGAGAGAATTTTCATTTTTGGGTTAACTATTCCTTTAATTTATACAATATTGCATTGTTGTAGGAAATGCCATCACCCCATTTACCATGCATAACCATAGTTAGGCTTTAGACCTTATTCACAGTAGCGCCATCTTCGATTTTTAATAGGAATGACAATGAGACTATGAGCGATAGACGTACAGTCTCTTCAATGGGCTGTACTGTAATTTTAAGTGCTTTTAGATCATTCCGTGGACAAAACATTGAAAAAATATCTTTCTGAGAACATTCAGTGGACAAAAACCTCCAGACAACATGAGCTGTGGAAAATCAGATGTGATCAAGGAGCTATTTACAGATTTATACCGTTCATGTCTTTGAAAAGATGCTAAGTCTATCCCTCACAACCTTGTTTCCATTTCCATTAAAAATCAAAGATGGTGCTAGCATGAATATTGTCTATAACCATATGTATGGCATCTAAAATACCCTCAACAATTATGTGGATTAAAGAGGGGTTATAAATAATTTAACAAATGAGCAAATGCAGTTCTTTCGATGTTTAGTAATGATAATTTGCGACAAAAGCTTGAATCCAGGCTTTAAACAAACACATAACACAAAATTTAAGATTAGAATAAAACCAAGTCCCAGAATTTTGTATTAAAAAATAGTCCAGTCTCAAATTAGTGCCCAACTGATATATTGGTCGATGTATCGGCGTATATGTTTACCGATATGCGTGGATATGAAAACTTTTTTCAGAACATATAATGCAGAAAACAATGCTTTAGAATTGGTGCCATAACGTAGTTTGTCCAGCAGAATGCGCTCTGACTCCATTGTTTACAGAGCTGACTCTGAACTGACGGTGGCTCTGCAGACAGGGCAGAGTTAAGCGGTGCGGAGTTAAGCGGTGTCTTCTCCGTAAATTGCTAACTAGTTTGTGAAATACATACTGGAAAGTTAATAAACAATGACCTCATCATTTTATATAACTAATATAACATTAACCTGACAACAATGTCACTCATTTTTATCACATCTGTTTGCTATGTTAGCCAGCTATAATTTTTCAGTGCAGTCTGTATTGTAGCAGATTGAAAGGTAAACATCAGAGCATCTTTTTGCAGCTCAGCAGACAACGGTGCAGTGGTGGATTGTGTCTGATGAGTGTTTATTTCACGCTACATCGTTACCTAGTTGGTGAGACTCAATGCTGGTCCATCTTTTACTCTCCGTGACAACGAGCTTATAGCTAACTAGCTAACCACATAGCTTTTTTCATAGCTTATCAGCTGAGTGGAAGCTAATGTGTAAACATGTATTCACCAAACTGTTTTGTTCAGGATTCATAGTTTGGTACCCCCTTCAACCGAACAATTCCAGTCATTGCATTTATAAAATGTAATATTTAAAAGTCTGGTTTTCCACCATTGAAAGCTCCCATGAACTTGTATAGCAGAATACGGTGTGACACCTCTGCCGCTGTTTTTCTCTCGTCTCGGAAGGTGTAAATGCTTCTTGTTTTACATCCTGCCCCAAATTGACTGGCAGTATTAAAATAGTCTGCATTTGACTGATACTAAACAGTAATACTGATGTTTATTTAGCTGTTTATTTAATTTGTATTTATTCTTTATTTAAATGGTCAGCAACTGACTGATACTAAACAGTACTGATGTTTATTAAGCTATTTATTGTATTTTTATTTATTCTTTATTTTAATGGTCAGCATTTGACTGATACTAAACCATACAGTACTGATGTTTATTTAGCTATTTATTGTATTTTTATTTATTCTTTATTTTCTCAGTGTTCATTTCTAGAATTTGTTGACAATGTATAATAATAATGTCAAATGTTCTTTGATAAAAAATATTTAAGAAAGCAGCCTTCTGAGTACTTTTGCATAGTCATATTGCTGCAAATTCAGTGAACAATCCACATAGAAATGGTCTGTTTTCATTCCAGCCCAAAAATTAACTATATCGGCCACCATATCTGTAATCTGTAAATTTTCCCCCTCTAAAATCAGTATCGGTCTCAAAAATCCAATATCTGTAGGGCTCTATCTCAAATAGCTAATTTAAAGTGGATACATAAATGCAGGCAGGCTTTAAATGAGTTGAAGGAGAAAATGAAATGATAATGATGAAAACCAGGAACAGGTCATATATAATCCAATTAAACCTCAAGATTATAAGTCTCCAACAGGCCAGTCATACACAAAAAAAAAAGTCCCAATACAAACTATACAAGTCAATTTAACAAACATCAAAAGCTGTTTCAAACAATCCTGCATCAAACAAACATTTCCATTATACAGCACAGTTACTCACAAGATCTGGAGAAACAGAGATTAAACAATACAAAAAGGTACTCAAACGAGTATTAACATATTTAATTATCAACTTACATAAGTGTTGAACAAAATAACTTTCCTCAATCAGGACTTTAGATGGATTGACAAAATCAGCATGAACATACAACAATACTTGCTTGTGCATCTTCTTCTTTCTCACATTTCTGCACAATTCACTGGTTATCACCCTCTGGAGGCAGGGATGAGTAAAACACCCATGAGAAACATCTTTAATGTTTCATGGTGGTTGGCAAACCAGCTTATGGTGCATTTCTGCCACTTAAAAAAACACTTAAATTCTTAAATCCTGTTTCTCAATCTGTATCCTTCAAATATATTAGCAGAGCTTTATATACTGTTGAATCCTTATTTAGTAGAATCTGCAGTGAAAATGGAGTAATTCCTATAGACTTTAGTGCATCTATAAGCTGTAATCTTTAATTATCATTACCTAAACACTTTATTAGTACATGTTCAACTGTTTTAAGAAGACCACATCTAGCACAGTATCCAGATTTGTGTTTGCCAATGATATAAATTGACTGATTAAGTGAGGAGTGCCCAATTCTGAGTCGAGATATTATGATATTTTATCTTCTATTGCCATAATTGTTTCTATCAAACCCAATTTATCTTTGGATATTACCTATATGATGCCCCTATGTCTCATTGTCCCATTTTCTTTCCACATCCCATTTACAGCCCCTTTTAATTAGTCCTTTCACTTCCATTTTACTCACTGGAACACTAAACTCTACTGTATATCAGAGTCTTAGAGCCTGTTTAGCGACATGATCCACCTCATTTCCTTCCACATGAGCGGGTTTTTTTCTAGTGTTTGTTTGATTGATCTTCTGATCGTTTGTTTAGTTTTTCTAGTTTTCTGTTATGTGGAGCCACCAAGATGCACTGTACATTTCTTATCTATTTCATCTTTTTGCTATTGTTTGGATAATTTGAGAGAAGACAGCATAGGCATGGAGGTAGTCTTCAGTATAGCCGTGACTTTCTCATGTCGTGCCACGATGTCTGGCATGGAGTGCTGGATACAACTTTTAACATGCCTTTGAAGATCTTACGGAACAATTTCTCTCATGCAAGTGCTGGAGAATCCACCAGACAGAGGGTGAGGAAAAGAGGACATAAGGGTGGTGTGCGGCAAAGGCTACGTAAACAGCAACTTTGCTGCATTCCCCTTCCCTCAGTAATTTTTGATAACTTTCAGTCTCTTCAGCTGGATGACTTGCAAGAAAATTTTACTTTTTTGTCTAAATTCAGGAATGCATGTGTTATTTTATTGACGGAGAGTTGGCTCAAATACCATGATTTAGACTTGAACCACGAAATCGAGGACTTTGGAGTTTCCCTGAAGTTGGACAGAGACACTGTTCTGACTAGGAAATCATTAGGAGGAGGTGTATGTATTGACGTGAATGAACGCTGGTGCAAAACTGTGACTCTGAGAGAAACAGTGTGCAGTCCTGACATTGTATTGATGTCAGTTTCTCTTCTACCTTTTTGTTTACCACTGGAGTTTCCATTTACATTGACCCGAAGGCTACTGTGAACAATGCATCAGACGTTTTATGCAGAACAGTCCACCGGCTGTTAGGGAGGAGATTTTAACATTCACACAGTCAGTACTTGATCCCCTCTAGTTTGCTTACAGGACCGGCAGAGGAGTGTATGATGCCACTTGTACTCTGCTAAACCTGGTCCTGAGGCACCTGGAGGGAACTAAAAAATCATGCAAGATTGCTTTTTTATTGACTTTTAACTAGAAAACTTACTGATAATTTTTATTTTGGATTTTAAAACTGTGTAGTCTGGTTGACTTTTTTAACAAACAGATCTCAAAGTCCTCTCTGACCCTAGTCATCCTTTATCCACTGAGTTCTGGTTGCAATGGCACCCACCAGTTACCCTTGGGCCAAAGCAGACCAGCTGGGGATTAAGGTAGGGTAAAAGTCAAAGGCAGAGTTTAGTGAGACACTCGTGCTGCGTGTCATTCAAGTCAGATGTGGGATATTCCTACTTGAATTCTCCAAACTCCGACCATAAAGGAATTCCATTGCCAGATGCTTGGGGGAAAAAAATTGTTTAAACAACCAACACTGCAACACTGACATTAGCATAACAGGGGTTTGACTGTTTCCTAGCAACCCAACTGATAAACAATGCTACATTTGAACAGTCATCAAAATATAGTTTAATTTACATAGTTTTGTACAACAGTCTCAGCAAACATTTATTAAACAAGCTTTAATAACTTGTAATGTAGGAACTTTCAATCATTGATCGATATCATTTAATAAAAGTGAATGTTTATCACTAACTTTGTACATCTCTGGGTGCCGACATATGTGTGACGTCACGCACCTGCATCTCAGCTGAAAAAATTGCGGACACATTACAAATCTGTTAAGCTACACAATGGACAAAGCGGTGCCCAAAGGAAGAACTTTCCATGGTTCGAGATCATGGACGGTGTGCTGTGACATCGTCCTGCTGTTAGTGGAGAGACCACTCGGGGCACCATGGCAGTTAAAGTCTGTGAGTTTATCTTTGTAGCTAGCTAACGTTTCCATACAAAATAAACTTGATATTCTAAATAACTAGATAACATGGGTGTTTGTTTTTGGCTCGTGAAATGAGCGGGGTATGTGACGTTTGAACCAGGGTGGCGTATTAAGGGCGTTTTAAGGCAACACTGCGGGGCTTTTGGCCCGATGGTGGGAATGCAGAGCGATTTTGGTCTCGAGGCAATTGACCTCGGCTGACCAGTTTATGGCCCTGGCATAATAGTGGAAATGCAGCTAGTGTGTGCAAGGTACATGAGAAGTGGACGACAACATACAGGTACAATTAAATGAGTCGCATCATTTGTCTGCAAATATAACACTCCATTCACAAAAAATATATCGCTCATCACACACATTAGACACACTTCCCTTCTCTGTTTTCTCAAACAGAGGCTTAAGAGACTATAATTTCTCTGTATCTTTCCAATGTTTTCTGGGATCCACCAGTCACTGACCTTGAGGCCTTCCATAGAAGCCCCGAGGACTGGAGTACCCAGGTACCGATCGCCGCTGTCTGCAAGTTTTTCTTGAGCTTTTGGTCCCGCCCTGTAGCAGACTATCTTCCAAGTCTGGCAGCAGCTGCAGACCCGCCTTGGCTTGGACCTGAGTGACAGCAGGGCATGACATAATGACATTGGCAGATACCGTATCAGAATCTTTGGTGGATTGAATCAGTGCATAGAGCCCTGGTAAGTGTCTTCCTAAAATCATGTCGGCGGGCAAATTGTAAACTATAGCAACGTTCAGTAAGTATGGCTACACCCCATTATCAGGAGAACGGAGGGGAAATAAATGCCAGTGCTGCCCGACCAATGGTGATAGTCTACATTGTCACAGTTGTTTTTGTCATCAGACAGCTGCGACTAAAAAAACTTTGAAAAAGAATAGGTATAATCGCTTGCTTTCTCTATTAAGTTGATATTGTATAAACTCTAAATCAAGCTGACATAGTACTAAATGTTAGGCATATTTGTTCACTGCGCTGCAGTACAAGCTGTTGATGAAATACTGAATAAGAATGATGAGCGGTCTGCTAGAAAGTTTCAGAGCAAGCTTCAGTCCCATTTGCAGTTAAGAGTATCCACCAGCACCATCAGGAGAAGCGTAAAGCAACTTGGGTGGACTTATGGCAAAGCACAGTAAGCAACTTCAAATGTCACTGTTCAATGCTGTATACGGATTAATTTTCCATTTCCAGTTTTTATAAACAGTGAACAATTTTGTCTTGTAGGACAGACCCTATGACTGTGAAAACAACAAGGCCCTGCGTCTTAGTCAAGTTCAGCAGTCAGTGGTTACCGAAGAGACCTTTGACAATGTAATCTTCTCAGATGAAACAACAGTGGCTTTGGAATGCTTTGATTTGATGGGCTACAAGAAAAACGGTTGGAGCATTGTGAAACTGAAAGTTAAGCTTCAAGTTTGGGTAGGGCTGTGTATTGGCAAGAATCTGATATTACGATATGTATCACGATACGGGTTGCGACTCAATATAATGCGATACTGTAAGCAAGGCGATATATTGCTTATATATATACAGGTGCATCTCAATAAATTAGAATGTCATGGAAAAGTTCATTTATTTCAGTAATTCAACTCAAATTGTGAAACTCATGTATTAAATAAATTCAATGCACACAGACTGAAGTAGTTTAAGTCTTTGGTTCTTTTAATTGTGATGATTTTGGCTCACATTTAACAAAAACCCACCAATTCACTATCTCAACAAATTAGAATACATCATAAGACCAATAAAAAAACATTTTTAGTGAATTGTTGGCCTTCTGGAAAGTATGTTCATTTACTGTATATGTACTCAATACTTGGTAGGGGCTCCTTTTGCTTTAATTACTGCCTCAATTCGGCGTGGCATGGAGGTGATCAGTTTGTGGCACTGCTGAGGTGGTATGGAAGCCCAGGTTTCTTTGACAGTGGCCTTCAGCTCATCTGCATTTTTTGGTCTCTTGTTTCTCATTTTCCTCTTGACAATACCCCATAGATTCTCTATGGGGTTCAGGTCTGGTGAGTTTGCTGGCCAGTCAAGCACACCAAGACCATGGTCATTTAACCAACTTTTGGTGCTTTTGGCAGTGTGGGCAGGTGCCAAATCCTGCTGGAAAATGAAATCAGCATCTTTAAAAGCTGGTCAGCAGAAAGCAGCATGAAGTGCTCCAAAATTTCTTGGTAAACGGGTGCAGTGACTTTGGTTTTCAAAAAACACAAATGGACCAACACCAGCAGATGACATTGCACCCCAAATCATCACAGACTGTGGAAACTTAACACTGGACTTCAAGCAACTTGAGCTATGAGCTTCTCCACCCTTCCTCCAGACTCTAGGACCTTGGTTTCCAAATGAAATACAAAACTTGCTCTCATCTGAAAAGAGGACTTTGGACCACTGGGCAACAGTCCAGTTCTTCTCCTTAGCCCAGGTAAGACACCTCTGACGTTGTCTGTGGTTCAGGAGTGGCTTAACAAGAGGAATACGACAACTGTAGCCAAATTCCTTGACACATCTGTGTGTGGTGGCTCTTGATGCCTTGACCCCAGCCTCAGTCCATTCCTTGTGAAGTTCACCCAAATTCTTGAATCGATTTTGCTTGACAATCATAAGGCTGCAGTTCTCTCGGTTGGTTGTGCATCTTTTTCTTCCACACTTTTTCCTTCCACTCAACTTTCTGTTTACATGCTTGGATACAGCACTCTGTGAACAGCCAGCTTCTTTGGCAATGAATGTTTGTGGCTTACCCTCCTTGTGAAGGGTGTCAGTGATTGTCTTCTGGACAACTGTCAGATCAGCAGTCTTCCCCATGATTGTGTAGCCTAGTGAACCAAACTGAGAGACCATTTTGAAGGCTCAGGAAACCTTTGCAGGTGTTTTGAGTTGATTAGCTGATTGGCATGTCAGCATATTCTAATTTGTTGAGATAGTGAATTGGTGGGTTTTTGTTAAATGTGAGCCAAAATCATCACAATTAAAAGAACCAAAGACTTTAACTACTTCAGTCTGTGTGCATTGAATTTATTTAATACACGAGTTTCACAATTTAAGTTGAATTACTGAAATAAATGAACTTTTCCACGACATTCTAATTTATTGAGATGCACCTGTATATATATAAAAAAAAAATTATCTAATTTTAGGAAAACTGTCATAGTATTAAGAACACACCACCATATGCATAAAACCAGAGTAAAAAAATAAATAAATTGCATTTATCAGTCCTCCGTTTATCACTCTTGTTTGTAGCACATACAAGTCCAGATTCCACTCATCCATTATGTGATGCGCTTTTATGGTTACGTACAATTCAGTGGCCCTCGATATCAAAGTGTCGCATGTCAAAGTGATTCCAGCACCCTCATTTTACCTCCTTGTACAACTCGGGCATAGCGATGTCAGTGATGTGTTGTCGGGAGGGTATTGTGTAACGAGGCCAATATGGTATTCACCATATTATGGAAGCCATCATTCTCTACAACACTGAGAGGGTTCATATCTTTGCAAATGAAATAAAGTATTGACCGAGTTATTTTGGTTGCACAGGTTGAGGTCGGTGGTAACTTTGGTGTGTGAACTTGTTCCAGAGTGAGTTAAGAGGGATCCACTCATTTAACTTCAGCCGTTTGCTGTTCTGTTAGCTGTACATCAGAATGGTGCCTTGCTAACTGTGCTCTCAGATTCGTTGTGTTCCCCGAGTATTTGATTTTGGCATGGCACATTTTGCAAACAGTATGGCTCTTGTCGATCTCCTTGGTGTCTCCTTGGTGTGGAATCCAAGATGAGTCCACACTTCAGATCAGTACACCGCAGGTTCATCTTCCATCGGTGGTAACGTTACTAGTTAGCTTGGTTTGCAAATGCTAATGCTAATGTTAGCGGTGCGCCCTTACGCTACTTCCTGTCACAGTTTACATTCAGAGATAACAACACTGCCATCTAGTGGTCAGGGGTTTAAACACAACACAAAATGAGCCGCTGCCATAAATCTTTGGACGTAAACTATTAATTAAAATTCAATACAATGTTTTTGAGAATCGATACAGTATTGCAAAACATACTATCATGATACTCAAGTGTATCAATATTTTCTTACACGCCTAATAGGGGGGCCATATCACATCAGGGACCAGGGCTGATAGTTGTCTTCAAAGGCCATTTCATCACCATATAGCACAGCTGAATCTTTCTTTCTATACAATATTAATGTTAATTTACAATTTCAACTCTTAAGTATGGACCAGGTATTTTATGAAGAGGGGATAAAAACTCTAATTTGGCCCCATACATATGACAATACTTAAAAGGTCCTCATCGCTTCTTCCAAGGTAAAAAAAAAAAAATAGTTCATGAACGGAAGCTACACAGCTGATAAAGAGTATTTCCTATGTGATCTTTTTATTGCTGATTTCTTTTAGCAGAACTGATGTATTTTCTAACGTTACCATGTACAGTATTCACAGACAATGACCCCAAACATACGACAGCCTGGAAATGTATTGCTGATGAGAGGATCAATTGGGTGAAAACTCCAGCTGAGTAGGTTTCTAATTTCATCTGCCTTTCTTGGGTAGCATATCTAATGAACTAATTTATAAAGTGTGCACAAGATAAATTTATATAACATATTCCATTTTTGCCTCCAGATCCCCAGATCTCAACCTGATTGAGCTGGTTTGGCACGCAATGAAGGAGTTTGTCAAATGCGAGGCCAAGCTAACGAATAAAGATGAGCTTCTTCAAGCCATTGTGACTTTCTGAGGCGATCGTCTGATGAAAACCTTTTGCAACTGATACATCGACCACCTTCAGAAGGTTTTTTCCTGCTGTGGTTGGTTAAGCATAATGATGGATCTTCTGGAATGTATCAAATTTATTTTACAGTGTGTTAGCTTTTCACAGATACCAAATGTTTTAGGGTCTGGCCAAAGCATCCTGTCTTGGATCTTTAAAAATGTCAGACACCCCGTTCAGCATTGTATGGAAAGATGAATAGATGTATTGTTTTGTATTTATTATAAATATTTGATTTGCAATTGTTTTTCCCCTTGTAAATAAAAATTGTTCAAAGTTCTCAAAGCAGGACACTATTTTCTTTTACAAAAGAGGCATTGATGTCTTCGATGTCCTCTGTAAGGGACAACGGGATTCAGTACATGTGTTTTCACTTAATAAAATGAGCTCAAAACTTAAAACCTGACTTTGTAATAATTATAATAATAATTTAATAATAATAAAAGAAACATTTTCTTTCATTTTCAAACTGGATCCTGGCATCCTCAACAGAAGAGTTTGAGTAAAATATAAATAAAATAACTTTTAATTCCCCAAACAATTATTGTAATATGTTTTTCATGCAGCAGATACTTTATTGACATTGCAAATATGAAATGAAAAAAATAAATAAATAAATAAATTCCTGATCATGTCTGCAGTCCCTCAAAGGTGAAGTGTGTAACATTTCTGAAGTCAAAATACACTCTACTTTCCCAGTTTGTTGCTCATTGAAACTATAAGTAAGCCATTAGTGGGTTTACCTCCCCCAAAAGTAGAAACATTGAGCCTCCCAGGCACTATCAAAACATTAACATTTATATTTTGAGCGGTCCACTCAGCTCCACCCATCCCTTTATTGTTCAACCTATAGAGTGAGTTAGGGGCGCAGCTACTTGAACTAGCTGTTCAGCTTGGAGAACATGAACCACCATGGCAGACTTGTACAGAGGAAAATAATTATAGCTTCGTCTACAGATGTTAAAGCCAAAATTCGAAGACTTAAAAGACACGGAGAACAGAGTAAAACAAGAATGAACACTGGTGTTGCTTTTACAAGGTGGAGGACACACACACACACACACTACCAATGATGAGATCACTCTAGCACAAGTTACTAATACACCACCACTGTCAACAACAGCCAAAATGGTCAGAAATGGTGCTGTCATTAAGCTTACTAGTTACCAGAACAATCCTACCTCATGAGCTCGATCCCGAACACCCAGCTGCCATTCAATCCGGCGATGTTATCGGATCACTGGATTCCGCTACCACGGTTTGTTTGAAACAGACTTCATTTTTGTAATTACGTTTGATGCCACTAGTCGCGCAGAAATTACAAAGACATAACAAATAAAGCACATAACCTACACTTTTGAACTGCATAGTTTTCTGGTTATTAGCATTGAACTCAAATGCATATATTGAGACATACAAACTTCCACCCTAATTAGTGCAATGGAAAATTGCGATTCTTACTAAAATAGTTTACAATATTTCTTTTGATAATTATATTCTTCCCCCATGAAGAATAATACTGTTCACTTTTTCTTTATTGCCAGGAGAATAAAACATATGATACAATTATATACAGTACATACATTGGCAGCCAAGAGATCATAATAATCATGATAATCTTTTAGCCTGTGGTCTGAATAAACATTGAACAAATGCATTTTTGTCAAAGTCTGAAACCACAGATGCACTTTCACAATCTTCCACATGGTCCAGCACCCTTTATCTACCCAAATACCCAAGGTATGTTTATGTACTATAAAATAAAGAATATTATACATCGGTGGAAAAAAGTTTGGAAAAATAAACAGATTTTGCTCTTATGGAAAGAATTGGTATTTTTATTCACCAAAGTGGCATTCAACTGATCACAATGTATAGTCAGGACATTAATAACGTGAAAATTTACCATTACAATTTGAAAAAAATGTTCAGAACTTCTTAAACTACTTCAAAGAGTTCACATCAAAAAATCCTCCATGTGCAGCAATGACAGCTTTGCAGATCCTTGGCATTCTAGCTGTCAGTTTGTCCAGATTCTCAGGTGACATTTCACCCCACACTTCCTGTAGCACTTGCCATAGATGTGGCTGTCTTGTTGGGCACTTCTCATGCACCTTACAGTGTAGCTGATCCCACAAAAGCTCAATGGGGTTAAGATCCATAACACTCTTTTCCAATTATCTGTTGTCCAATGTCTGTTTTTCTTGGCCCACTCTAACCTTTTCTTTTTGTTTTTCTGTTTCAAAACAGAAATTTTTTTGCAATTCTTCCAATAAGGCCTGAACTCCCGAGTCTTCTCTTTACTGCTGTACATAAAACTGGTGTTGAGCGGGTAGAATTCAATGAAGCTGTCAGCTGAGGACATGTGAGGCGTCTATTTCTCAAACTAGAGACTCTGATGTACTTATCTTTTTGTTTAGTTGTACATCTGGTCTTCCACATCTCTTTCTGTCCTTGTTAGAGCCAGTTGTCCTTTGTCTTTGAAGACTGTGGTGTACACCTTTGTATGAAATCTTCAGTTTTCTGGCAATTTCAAGCATTGTATAGCCTTCATTTCTCAAAACAATGATTGACTGACGAGTTTCTAGAGAAAGCTGTTTCTTTTTTGCCATTTTTGACCTAAAACTGACCTTAAGACATGCCAGTCTATTGCATACTGTGGCAACTCAAAAACAAACACAATGTTAAGCTTCACTGAACAAACCAAATAGCTTTCAACTGTGTTTGATATAATGGCAAGTGATTTTCTAGGACCAAATTAGCAATTTATCATGATTACTCAAGGATAAGGTGTTGGAGTGATGGCTGCTGGAAATGGGGCCTGTCTAGATTTGATCAAAAATGACTTTTTTCAAATAGTGATGGTGCTGGATTTTTTAACATCAGTAATGTCCTGACTACATGTTGTGATCAGTTGAATGCCACTTTGGAACAGCAAAATCTGTACATTATTCCAAACTTTTGGCCGCCAGTGTATAAATGAATGAATTCACATTTGATAATCCTGTTTAAAAATAGAAAATATTGGCTAGCCTATCAGCACATTAAAAGAAGACACATGTTTAAAGTCTGTTTTTGGAAGTTACAATTGTTTGAATATGCTGCCTAATGATGCTAGAGCATAACGTCTGTGTACATGTATAGAAATACTTACAAATGATAATTCTCTCTAGTGAAATGTGAATGAATAAATAGAAACAAATAATTCTCCGTTATGTAGGTGTCCTCATGAACGCTGAATGTTGCAGGAAAAGTCTTTATCGTGCATCTCCATTGCAGCATCCATCCAACAATTAATGTTGTGGTTGTGAATTTGTGTTTCTTCTTCTATTTTATGGCAAGCAAACGAGCTCACTGCCACAAACTGAATGGTTTTGACATTACTAGAAACAGCTTTGAGTCGCTCATCTCTGGCCTGTTGAAATTCAATGGTTTTAGCGCCTTGAACTGGAACTGACTAGTTGAGACTGAAGTGTTACATTAAATAAGAGTTGGGCCTGAAATTGACTCACTATACTTTTTTAAATGAGTCTGTAGATTACCTGATGTGCTGAAACTCTATCCACATGAAGTGCATTTGAATAGCTTCTCTCCAGTATGCACTCTCTCATGGATTTTCAGCTCTCCTGATGTAACAACACTCTTCTCATCAGGCTTCTCATTATGAGTTCTTAGGTGTAACTTTAGCTGTGATCCCAGCAGAAATTTCTTCCCACACTGATCACAGTTAAATGGCTTTAATCCAGAATGAAAGCGCAGATGAAGTTTGAGACTGCATGAATTTGTGAAACTCTTTCCACAATGAAGGCATGTGAAAGGCTTCTCTCAGGAGTGAAGTCGCAGGTGACTCTGAAGGCTTGATGTCACCGAGAAACTCTTTCCACACTGAGAGCAGGTGAAAGGCTTTTATCCAGTGTGAATTCTCATATGATGCTCAAGAGTTACTTTATGTGCAAAAATCTTTCCACATTGAAGGCAGGTGAAAGGCTTCTCTCCAGAGTGAATTCTCATGTGACGCTGAAGATCTCCTTTATGTGCAAAAATCTTTCCACATTGAATGCAGGTGAAAGGCTTCTCTCCAGAGTGAAGTCTTAAGTGAGTTTTAAGGTTTCCTTTTCGTGTGAAACTCTTTCCACAATGAGAGCAGGTGAAAGGCTTTTCTCCAGTGTGAATTCTCATGTGACGCAGAAGATCTCCTTTATGTGCAAAAATCTTTCCACATTGAAGGCAGGTGAAAGGCTTCTCTCCAGAGTGAAGTCTTAAGTGAGTTTTAAGATTTCCTTTTCGTGTGAAACTCTTTCCACATTGAGAGCAGGTGAAAGTCTTCTCTCCAGAGTGAATTCTCATGTGACGCTGAAGATCTCCTTTATGTGCAAAAATCTTTCCACATTGAAGGCAGGTGAAAGGCTTCTCTCCAGAGTGAAGTCTTATGTGAGTTTTAAGGTTTCCTTTTCGTGTGAAACTCTTTCCACATTGAGCGCAGGTGAAAGGCTTCTCTCCTGTGTGAATTCTCATGTGACGCTGAAGATCTCCTTTATGTGCAAAAATCTTTCCACATTGAAGGCAGATGAAAGGCTTCTCTCCAGAGTGAAGTCTTAAGTGAGTTTTAAGGTTTCCTTTTCGTGTGAAACTCTTTCCACAGTGAGAGCAGGTGAAAGGCTTCTCTCCTGTGTGAATTCTCATGTGACGCAGAAGATCTCCTTTATGTGCAAAAATCTTTCCACATTGAAGGCAGGTGAAGGGCTTCTCTCCAGAGTGAAGTCTTAAGTGAATTTTAAGGTTTCCTTTTCGTGTGAAACTCTTTCCACAGTGAGAGCAGGTGAAAGGCTTTTCTCCAGTATGAATTCTCATGTGACGGTTAAGATTTACTTTATGTGCAAAAATCTTTCCACACTGAAGGCAGGCGAAAGGCTTCTCTCCAGAGTGAATTCTTAAGTGAGTTTTAAGGTTTCCTTTTCGTGTGAAACTCTTTCCACAGTGAGAGCAAGGAAAATAATTTTTGGCTCTTGCTCTTCGAGTTCTTTTCTTTGAGAAATTATTTTCAGTCTTTAAACCACTAACATCCTCTTCACCAGTCATATTATCAAATTCGTGATCATGATGTTTCTCTTCCACATCATTCAGTTCTAGACTTTCCTCTTTCACTCGTATCAAGTCTAAAATGAACAAAGTAAATTGACAAATAAGGGAAAAAAATGCAAAAGCCAAGTATTTTGTGATATTTATATGCTGAAAGTTAATTTTCTCATGTAGATTCTGGTATTATTTGTTTAACTGTAATTTTACATTTTTAACTTCAGCTATCAGATCTAGTGATCTGTCTGAAGCTTTGATACCTGTTTTCAGACCTGTAGCTTGTTTGATTTGTACAGAGAAGTGGTCCTCAGACTGTGGTACGTGCCCTCAGGTGGTACGCAGCACGACCCAGGATACTAACATTAAAAATCATTTAAATATAGATTTTATTCAAAAGTTTTCCATGTTTTATTTCTAATGTACATCTATAAGAGTCATGCATAGCCCACTCTTTTCTTTTTCTTTACATCGGCAGTGCAGAATGTGAATAGGTAACGTGCTCTGTGCGCACACAATAGTATTCCCACACAAAAAACAGAACAGCAAAAACTGACGCGATCAAGGGAAGATATCATTCCGTTTAATTTACACATTCTCAGACTTCCTTAAAGTCTGTGACCTTAAATAGTGCTTTTGACACTGGGTTGTATTTGGCTGTATTTGTTTTTCTTTCACTGGAAGATTGTTTGGATGAGGGACAGAGATATGGAGCGCGTGTCTGACATCTGTACGCAAGGCAGTGCTATGTGACGAACACTGCCGCTATGTCACCTATGACCGAGTCCGCTTATGATGGTAAGGGCTGGTAAGGGCATGAATCAAAGTAAAAGAAACCCTAGATAACTAACTGCAGCTGCTGCTTTCATAGATCACATGCACATTATCACATATTTTTAAGGGTGATGCTAGCTGCAGTATTTTAGGGGGGCTGAGATGAAAAACAGGGTCTTGCAATGCCTAGGATCCAAATATCTAAATATATATAGTAGTTTATTTGAACTGGATTGCAAAACTTCTAAATGTTAATATTGTATGTGTGTATTTTAGAAACACACTCTTAATTGCTGATTTTGTAAACTAGAAGAAATATGGATATTAACCAAATATAGCATTGTGTACGTTGCTCACAATCCTCAAGACTATGCTCAAAAATGTTTAATTGCCGAATGCTGAAAAAATATTTGAGTGAACGTTGGTGGTGACTAGATGGTACTTGAATGTTCTGATTTGACCGAAGGTGGTACTTGTCCTTAAAAATTTGAGAAACACTGCCTTAGAGGACAGGGCAGGATTTAAAAAAAAAAAAACAAAAAAGAAAAACATTGTGTTGCCTTGCAATAAATGGTAAATTTATTGCGAGAGAACGCAAAACTACTTCAGAAAAAAAAAATCCCGACCTGTTCTCTAAGGGGCTCTGTAGATTTGGATTTAGATTAGGTTAGCTACTGTAATCATACTCAACTGTTCTCAACAGTGCTGGAGGAATAGCTTTAGTACGTGCCAACTTATGATTGTCAATTTGCCAACACCAAGGTAACTTCGTGCTTTTAGTTGTTTCTAGCTTGCCAAGTTCACAAATATTTGGTTGAAGTAAATAAAATACAAAAAAAGTGTATGATTAGTGTATCATGATTTTACGATGATGGTTTAATTAGTACTGTAGCCTAGTGTGATGAGGAGGAGGGTGTGGCCAGTCCATGATGGTTGGCGCTGAATCACCTAATCAGCGGGAGAGAGAGATAAAGGGGAGCTGGAGACATCAGTGAGAGAGAGAGAGAGACGCACAAGCTGTGTGTTTGTGTGCGTCTTCTGTTTGTTTTGCTGTAAAGCACTTTGTATTTGTTTAAGTTCAGTTGTACCATTAAAAGTTTATGTTGAAGTCCACCCAGTTCCCGCCGCCTCCTTGCCCATCCTGAGAACTCTGTTACACCTACGTTTATTACACATAAACGCCTTTTTCGTCAGGGAAGCAGATTACCAATTCATTTAAACTCAAAATGTATCAATATATTCTCACATACTATTTTCATTTAATACATATATTATAATTTGTCAACAAATACCCTTTTTAGCTAGTCTGGGAACTTTTACCTTTCTGCATGTTCATGTCCGGTGGCAAACACAAGCCATCAGCACATGAAGGTAAACCTGTCACCTTTTTGTCTTTACTTTCCTTTTTGCGACATGGTCCGTGTCTTTCCTGTGTATTAGCTGAGTAAAACCAAGGAAAAAAGCAGTCCTAAAAACTGGAACACGCGATCATCCTTAATAGCGCACTCGCTCCAATGTTTACCTCTCACATCATCGCCATAGATGGATCTGATACATACATTCTACTGATTTCACGGCGCCACAGTGGAAAAAGAAAGCATAACCGCGTCAACAGGCCGGATCGGCACAGAATGGCATGGTTTTGCGACAAGAACATTTCGGCCCGATGGTGGACAAGCGGCTTATATTGCACTTTCTTTTGGTTAGGTTTGCTTTCACAAGGCATAATTTGAAAACAGACCAAAACTGTGTTAATAAAAGTCACATGTGAGCAAGCACCTCATTGGTCAGAATGTTTGTGTGCTGTTCCGGGATTGAGCTCATCCATCGATATACCAGTTAAAATGATATACCTGTTAACAAATGTCAACATACAAATTTGAGTATTTTTTGTAGTGGTCGACCAATATATCGTAGAGGCCGCTAAATCGGACAATATTCTGATTTTTTTAATTATCGCATCAGCCGATACATTTTCCAGTTTGGCCGATTTGTTTCTTGAGGGCTCCGAGAAACTCTTGCTTGCATGTGAAGCGACTGAGACATGTAAACGACCAGTCACGATTTGTTTTGTTGTTACTTGCTTTCGTCTTACTACAATAATAGTATGCAACACAGTGTCATTTAAATGGTCCGCATATCAGAGACGAGTTTTAGCTCATAATATTAAAGTGCTCATCTGTTTCATTCTCCTCTCTCCTCAGTAGTTCCCTGTAACTTTTAACTGTTTTTTCTAATGATAAAAGGCAAATATCAATAAAACTTGAAAGTCGGTGAAAGTCCTCGTGGTCGCGTAGTGATTCGCCTCAATCCAGGTGGCGGAGGATGAATCCCAGTTGCCTCCGCGTCTGAGACATCAACCCACGCATCTTATCACGTGGCTTGTTGAGTGCGTTGCCACGGAGACATAGCGCGTGTGGAGGCTTCACGCCATCCACCGCGGCATCCACACTCAACTCACCACGCGCCCCACCGAGAACGAACCACATTATAGCGACCACGAGGAGGTTACCCCATGTGACTCTACCCTCCCTAGCAACCGGGCCAATTTGGTTGCTTAGGAGACCTGGCTGGATTCACTCAGCATGCCTGGGATTCGAACTAGCGATCTCCAGGGGTGGTAGCCAGCGTCTTTTACCACTGAGCTACCCAGACCCCTTGTAAGTAAATGTCTTATTCACTCTGCAATGTATGTACAATTGGTTTGATTCTGTATTTATTTAGAAAATGCGATTGTTATTGCGCACATGCCATCCATGGTTGCTGGACTACTGTGTGTACTGTTATTACCTTCTTCCTAATATATGAACAATTTCTTCATGTGCAAATAAATTACTAAAATTTGATGACTAAAAAGAAATCAGAAGAAACTGCTATCTACCATTTAAAATACAATATTATTATTTTAGAATCTTTTTAACAAAGTTAAAGTTTTGTATGAAATTTAGTAAATATAGTGCTTAATAAGAGTTTATTAAATTCTTTTTAGCAATTTTTTTTTTCTGTTATTTACTAAATTAAATTATGGGATATATCAGCATTGTATCGGCCTATCAGCCACCCTGCTCTCTGGATATCGGCATCGGCTGGACCACCTCGTCCAGTTGGTCTCGGATGATTGTTTTGGTGCGGATCTGAGTGTGAGTGTTCATATGTGCCTAAATTAACTGAACTAAGGGAGAAAACGCTCCAGATTAGATATTAAATGTCTCTCAACAGTCTTTATGAAGAATCAAGAATGAACACCAACCTCTTTGTTCTTCAGTATCTTCATGTTTAATTCTGCATGATTCTGTAATACTGATGTCTTCACTCTCCTCTTTAAACTCTTCTTTAACACACTGCATATTTGCAATAGTATGCCAGTAGAGTTCAATTGTTACACATGGAGTTGTTCACCTTTATATACCACCTTCTTTTCTTTCTTCAATTGTAGGATGATCTGCAAAAAAAAAAAAATCTTATCTTATGCCGTTTATCTTAATTTATCCAATATATTCAACAATTATATGGATAAAAAGGGTATTCAATGTTTATTATTAAAAATAATTTAACAAATCAGCAAATGTAGTTCTTTAGACATTTAGTGATGATAAATCGCAACAAAAACATGAATTCAGACTTTAAACAAACACAACACAAATTTGACATTGTGACGAGGAGGAGGGTAGCCGGGCCATGTATACAAGTCAATTTAACAGACATCAAAAGCTGTTTCAAACAATCCTGCATCAAAACAAACATTTCCATTATACAGCACAGTTACTCACAAGATCTGGAGAAACAGAGATTAAACAATACAGAAAAACGTAACCATACGAGTATTAACATATTTAAATATCAACTTACATAAGTGTTGAACAAAATAACTTTCCTCAATCAGGAATTTAGATGGATTGACAAAATCAGCATGAACACACAACAATACTTCCTTGTGCATCTTCTTCTATCTCACATTTCTATATAACTGTGTGAAATACTCACTGGTTATCGCCCTCTAGAGACAAGGATGAATATTGCACCCATGAGAAACATCTGTAAAGTCCCCTTGAAGTGCCTTGAAAAGCACAGCTTTCTTAACGCTGTTGATTTATTTCCTACTGAAACATGAATTTGGGGTGGGACTTGTTGAACAGCTCGTGCCATACACACACACACACACACACACACACACACACACACACACACACACACACACTCCTCTGTCCACCGTACTGCTGCTGTTAGAGAGTGAAACTACAGAAACGGAGCAATTTCAACCTAGTCCGGCCACTTTTCCACTGACTTGAGATCCAAAAAATTATAAAACTGACCCTGTTACTATGTAGTATAACCAGCCCACAAACAAAAACAGTGCATCGCGGACATCACTAATGATGAGACAGGGGCTGTAGTGCGAGTCATGAAGTTGAATCAGTAACAAGCGAATTAAACATTACAATATATCAATGTTTTGAATCACACTACACTAAATAGACAGAGCAAATAAAACTTACTCATGATGTACATCCCAAGAACCCTCTGAAAAACAGCTGCATTAAATATAAACGCCAGACACTTTCATCGCGTCTTTCTCCCGCGAGCGGATTCCAATCAGAAGTGAAAGTCCCTATGCACTGTTCCTTTCAACGACAATTACCCTCCACTCTGAGGGCTTCAGGGGGCTGAAAGGTGATAACGGTCAGTCACAACTCACTTCTACAGTGATTATTATTGAACGTTCTGTTTGGAAAGACCCCACAACATGGATTGTGCTCTCTCTGAAGTACCCTGCGAAAGAATCATCAGTGCAGGTGAGAACACAGCCATGTGTGGTGAGCAGATTAGAGGGAAGGTGCCGTCTTTTTCTAGGAAGCATTTGATTGGACAAAGTTTCTCTAGTGCACTTTGACGTCATGACTGTGCCTCTGTCTTTCAAGCCGGAAGAACTGCAATCTGTGTAGTAAAAAGTGCAGTTTTGCGTAGTACAATGATGCTGTACAGCATAATGACAAATTGTACTGCACTTACAATGCCTTTTAACTGCAGTACTGATGTAGTGCACTGCAAAATAATAGCAGTTCAGAGTAGTACAATTTAAAATCAATGCAGTAGAGCTGTAGTTTGTGTGGTTCCCTTTCAATTCAGTCATAAATGCTGCATCATAGACAATATCCATGATATTATATCTAAGCGACAATTAGACTTTTTGTTCTTAAAGGAATAGTTCACCCAAAAATGAAAATTCTCTCATTATTCACTTACCCTGATACCATCCCAGATATGTATGACTGTCTTTCTTCGGCAGAACACAAATAAATATTTTTAGAAGATAGAGCTCTGTCAGGTCCTTATAATGCAAGTAAAAGGGTGCCAGCACTTTGGCGGTCCAAAAGTCACATTTAGGCAGCATAAAAGTAATCCATATGACTCCAGTCAGTCAATGAATGTCTTAAGCGAATCGATAGGTTTATGTACGAAACAAGTAAATAATTAAAACTTTTTTAAGCATTAACCTCTAATCTTCTATTTGTATCAGCATTTGTTGAAATGCTGGGTCCTATAGAAAGATGTATTAAAGTGCCATCTATATGATATCCTTTTCTCTTCATGTGGCAACATCTCTAAACACACCAAAGCATGATCTGAAACTAAAATGTTCCCTGCAGCATACAGTTGTCCTTGGATACTCCTGGTGAACATGTTTCTTCACTAGAGCAACAGATCAGGGCTAGCGAGGACAATCTACAAGATCTTTTGATACAGACCAGAGAACTAACTAAAGATAATGCCTACCTGATGGACAAGATTCAGGACCTGGAGAGCTGAAGCAGAACTTCTAATCTTCGCTTTGTTAAGATTCCTGAATCCACCGAGGGCCGCAATATTCTTGGTTTCATGTCCCAGTTGATCCCGCAGCTCCTTGGGCGAGAGAACTTTCCTACTTCTCCCGTTATCGAGAGGGCTTACCGCACTCCTTTGTTTCTACACAACGATAGAGACGATAGAGCTGGTCCAAGGCCTATCCTGATTAAACTTCTCAACTTTCAGGACAAGGTTAGAATCTGCCGTCTTGCAAGAGAGCTGGTGTTTAAAGGTACTCGCATCTACATATATTCTGATTTCAGTGCGGATCTCGTGAAGAGGTGCTGTTGTTTTGATATAGTTAAACGGAGACTCCATGAACTTAATCTAAAATACTCTCTCTGGTATCCATGTACACGGAGTGTCATTGTCGATGGCAAGCCCCAATGTTTCCCATGGATTCTCCATCATAAGAACAGTTAACTTGTTTAGTTGAAGTATACAAGCCAGGACACTGTAGTATCTCCGGCTTTTCACATCCAGTTGCCTAAACATAATCTTTCATAAAAAAAATTTTTTTTGGCAGGTTTATTTCTGCTGGCATGTCTTTTAGTTATTTACCGCAAATTGATTTGCTTGTCTGAATCCAATTATATTAAAAATGTACTGTTGTATTGCCAGCTGTCTCAGTTGTTGTTGCAAAATTGTCGCTGGTTTTATTTTGTTGAGCTACTGTCACTGTTCCTATTTCTGATGCAGACCGACCTTTGTGTGGACTATTAATGGTTTCTGCTTATATTGACTTAATTTGGCCTTCTCACAGAGATGCCTTGGCTTAGGATGACCGGGGCTGCTGGGCCAGATTTTATGTTCTTGTTTATTTGTTTTGTGTGTTTGTTTGTTACATTACTACAACCCCTTACAACCCTCTTAGTTTTTTTGGATTTGCATAGCTTTTAATTTATCCCTTAATAGTGTAGCTATCCCTATGATTTCTTACTTTCAAACTGGATAATATTAAAGGTTTAAAAATTATTAATTTGTATATTAGAAGTCTGTTGCCATAAATGTATTTATGGGTAGTCCAACATAATCCTAATATAACTACACTGTCTGAAATGTGGCTTAGTAGCAAAATCTCGGATAATGAAATCAAAATTGTAAATGTACTTTATAGAGCTGATAGAAACTCCAAGGGTGGAGGTGTGGCTACATACGTTTCCTCTAACTTGATATCCGAGTTAATTATACCTACAGTTGAACCTATACATTTTAAATGCCTTTTTGTTAAAATAATTGTTCATCAGAATAAATATGTGACTATTGGAAACAAACAGTATATATACCTACCTCTGTCCCTGCTGAATCTTCCAACTGTTTGATTTCTACTATTGATTCTATCTTATGTAAAAAATGAAATGATTATTTTAGGTAATTTCAACAAAAATGGGTTAGATAAGTCTTGTCTTAAAGATAAAAATAATTTTGAAAATCTAATCACAACTAATTAAAGAACCCACTTGAATCACCCCAACATGTCAGTCTTTACTTGATTGGATACTAGCCACTCACCCTGACAGATTTATTAAAGCTGGTATTCTGTCAGATTGCTTCAGTGACCACACTGTGTATGGAAGATTAAAATTCTGAAATTATCCCCAAAATTACAGAAAATTAGACTACATAAGAAAATGAATGTTGACCTATTTATTAATGATCTAATCTCTATTAATTGGGATAGGTACCAAATAACACCCAATGTTCAGGATACCTGGGATTTTTTACATTCTGAGTTCCCTCAAGTAGTAGATAGACATGCTCCCTGGAAAATCTCAAAGGTCAAGGGAAAACACCTACCTTAGATGAGTGTAGAACTTATATGTCTCTTTAGGCAGAGGTAGAAAGCCTGGGCAAAATTTCGTCAGACAAGGGAAAATGATGATTGGGAAACATACAGGGGACTAAGAAATATATCCGAGACCATGACCCGTAATGCTAAATCTAATTATTATAAAGAATATCTCTCTAATAATTGCAAAAATCCTAATCAATTCTGAAATAGTATAAAAGTCATAATAAACACTTCAGAAAAATGTTCTATTAATCAGATAAGAGATGGCAATCTAATAATCCATGACTCTTTATCTATCAAATCAAATCAAAATCAAATCACTTTTATTGTCACACAACCATATACACAAGTGCAATAGTGTGTGAAATTCTTGGGTGCAGTTCCGAGCAACATAGTAGTTGTGACAGTGATGAGACATATACCAATTTACAATAAACATCAGATTTACACAACACAATTTAAAATCTAATATACACATAATATACAAATAATAACATACAATGTAGAGTATACAATACACACAATATAGAATACACATTATACAATAAAAATAGTATATATAGTATATATAAAATATACAGTAGGTTGTATTGTACTGTATTGACATTCAGGCTGTCGGTTGATAGTAAGTTGCCAATGTGTTGTTAAGAGATAATATAATATAATAATAATATAATTTATGACAGTCTGGTGTGAGATATAAGAGTAATAAGAGTAATAAAGTGCAGTGCTGATGTATTTTGATCGTGAGAGATCAAGAGTTCAAAAGTCTGATTGCTTGGGTGAAGAAGCTGTCATGAAGTCTGCTGGTGCGGGTCCTGATGCTGCGATACCACCTGCCTGATGGTAGCAGTGAGAACAGCCCATGGCTCGGATGGCTGGAGTCTCTGATGATCCTCCAAGCTTTTTTCACAAACCGCCTTGTATATATTTCCTGGAGGGAGGGAAGCTCACCTCCGATGATGTGTCTGGCAGTTCGCACCACCCTTTGCAGGGCTTTGCGGTTGTGGGCGGTGCTATTGCCGTACCAGGCGGAGATGCAGCCAGTCAGGATGCTCTCTACAGTGCTGGTGTAGAACCGTGTGAGGATGTGGTGGTTCATTCCAAACTTCCTCAGCCGTCTCAAGAAGAAGAGGCGCTGATGAGCCTTCTTCTCAACGGCCTCAGTGTGGACCGACCATGTGAATTCCTCAGTGATGTGGACACCCAGGAACTTGAAGCTGCTGACTCTCTCCACTGGTGCTCCATTGATGGTGATGGGGCTGTGTTCTCTTTCTCTTCTCCTGAAGTCCACCACAAGCTCCTTTGTCTTACTGACGTTGAGGGAGAGGTTGTGCTCCTGACACCAGTGTGTCAGAGTGTGCACCTCCTCTCTGTAGGCTGTTTCATCATTGTCAGTGATCAGACCTACCACCGTCGTATCATCAGCAAACTTAATGATGGCATTGGAGCTGTGTGTTGCCACACAGTTATGTGTATACAGGGAATACAGGAGTGGGCTGAGAACACAGCCCTGCGGGTCTCCAGTTTTGAGGGTCAGTGATGAGGAAATGTTGCTGCCCATTCTAACCACCTGGCGTCTGCTTGACAGGAAGTCCAGGATCCAGCTGCACAGTGAGCTGTTTAAGCCCAGAGCCCGGAGTTTCTCATTAAGCTTGGAGGGCACTATGGTGTTGAATGCTGAGCTGTAGTCTACAACAACATTCTTACATAAGTGTTCTTTTTTTCCAGGTGGGAGAGAGCAGTGTGTATTGTAGATGCAATGGCATCATCAGTGGAGCGGTTGTTGTGTAACCAAACTGCAATGGGTGCAGTGATGGAGGCAGCACAGAGCAGATGTAATCTCTGATTAGTCTCTCAAAGCATTTGCTGATAATGGGGGTCAGAGCAACAGGACGGCAGTCATTTAAGCAAGTGATTTTGGATTGCTTTGGTACAGGCACAATGGTGGACGTTTTAAAGCATGTAGGGACTACAGACAAAGAGAGGGAAAGGTTGAAAATGTCCATAAAAACACCAGCCAGTTGGTTCGCACACGCTCTGATGACGCGGCCCGGAATGCCATCTGGACCCGCGGCTTTGCGGATATTCCGCTACACAGACAGAGAGTGAACTAACCTCTGTAGCTTCGGCCACGAGAGCTCTCTCCGTGAGGGCGGTGTTATTTCCATCAAAATGAGCATAAAAAGTATTTAGCTCATCCGGGAGAGAGGCAGCAGTGTTCATGGCGGAGTTTTTATTCCCTTTAAAGTCCATGATGATGTTAATTCCCTGCCACATGCTTCTAGAGTTGGTGGTGTTAAACTGTCCTTCAATCTTGTTCCAGTATTTACATTTTGCTGTTCTCATAACTGGCTTGTTTATGCTCCTCCGCATTCCCGGAATTAAAAGCGGAGGTCCGCGCATCAAGTGCAGAGCGAACATCGCTATTAATCCAAGGTTTCTGGTTCGGGTAGATCCGTATTGTTTTGGTCGGAACAACGTCCTCTATGCACTTTCTGATGAAACACGTTACGCTATCAGCGTAAAGCTCGATGTCGTCATCAGAGGTGGACCGGAACCTCTCCCAGTCCACATGATCAAAACAGTCTTGTAACATATAGTCTGATTGGTCCAACCAGCACTGGATCGTTCTGAGGGTGGGTGCTTCCTGTTTCAATTTCTGCCTGTAAGCGGGCAGAAGCAGAATGGAAGAGTGGTCCAATTTGCCAAATGGTGGGCGGGGGAGGGATTTGTAGCCATCCCGGAAGGGAGAGTAGCAATGGTCCAAAATCCGGTCCCCTCGTGTGTTAAAACTAATGTGTTGGTGGTATTTTGGTGCTACTGATTTGAGATTGGCTTTGTTAAAGTTCCCGGTCATAATGAATGCGGCCTCAGGGTGCGCGGTTTCCTGCTTGACTATAATCCTATACATTTCCTTGAGTGCCCGGTCTGTGTCGGCTTGTGGTGGGATGTACACAGCAGTGATAATGACCGCTGTGAATTGATTTATTTTTCTCTGTATGTGGCAACATCTCTAAACTCACCAGGGTGTGATCTGAGACCAAGATATTTCCAATTGAGCAGTCAACAACAGATGGAATGAGGGATTTAGATATTAAAAAAAAATCTATTCTAGAATAAATCTTATGAACTGATGAAAAAAATGTATAATCCCTACCAGATGGGTTCAAAAGTCACCAGATATCTGCAAGACCAAGATTTTTACACATCCTGTGAAGTGTCACTGTTGCTCTAGGGGGCTTACACACTTTTGCTTCACTATGATAAAGGACTGAGTCCATCAAAAGATTAAAATCTCCTCCCAATATTATATCATGAGGGGTGCCAGTGGTTTGCAACATCCCTTCAAGATCTGTAAAAAAAGCCCAGATCATCAGCATTAGGTGTGTAAATATTAGCCAAAATCAACATTTGCCCCTGAATGTCTGCTAAAACAATAATGACTCTTCCTATTTTATCTTTAATCTGTTTGAGAAGTTTTAATTGTAGATGTTTATATATCAATATAATGACCCCCTGCTCTTACTTGAACCAGCACTAAAGAAAACATGTCCACCCCATATCTTCCCAAATTTTTCAGCTTCCTGCGGGGAAAGATGCGTTTCTTGAAGAAACACTATATCACATTTCTTACGCTTAAGAAAAGAAATAACCTTCCTTATTTTATGGGGTGCCCCAACCCATTCACATTCCATGTGGAGAGAGATAACCCATTCACATTAACATTTGACATATTGATATAATAAAAAAAATAAATTGTATGTCAAAAGCAAGATTATACAGACCACATTTCCCATTAATGCAACAATCAAACCCTGAACTTCCCCCCCAAACAAAACAAACAGAGAAAAGAAAAACGTGCGCATTAACCCCGCGCACGACAGCGGCAACCAGCGTCAATCCCTCTGAACTCAAAAGGTCCACGTACGCATGCGAGAGCCCCCGCGACAACTCTGCCGTCGGATTACTCAAGTCCGGTGCTTCTGCACAGGTTTTGTGAGGCAAAATTAAATAACAGAAAATACTTTTGTAAAACAGACCCCAGCCAACAGGCAGAATAAACACAAAGAACATGTAGATTCATTCACAGAACTGTCTTGAAGGTGTGTTCCTCCACAAAACAAACTCCAGCTGATATAAAGCCGTTCAGTTTCCTCGGACAGATAATTGTTCAGTGAGCCGGCTGTTATGAGTGCAGCAGATGACGTAATCATTCCAATGTCCCTTAAAAATACTCCACAAAACAAACTCCAGCCAACAGGAGGCGTAAGCACAAAGAACGATCAGATTCATCCACAGCTGACCCGAAGGAGTATTATTCAACAAAACAAACTCCAGCCGCTAGGCGGAGCCAGCGCATAAAGAAACAAAACAGGCATCCCGGTTCCTCGAATGATCAAGTGTGTATTGAGCGAGTCAAATTCACTCGGAGGCCGCATAAGAAAAAAATTCACTGAGGTGGTTACAAGAGTGGGGGACATCGAAAAACGGATCGATTATCTGGAATCATGGGAGAGGGAATTAGCTGCTAATCCGCTAGTGACCAGGGTGGATTTGAAGCACGTCTGGGAGAAGTTGGAGGATATGGAGAATCGTAGTTGGCAGAATAACATCCGTATTGTTGGAATTCCTGAGAGAGCAGAGGGTCAGAATATGGTGAAATTCCTGGACAGGTTCCTTCCGAGTCTACTCGACAAAACAGGCCATAAGCTGGAAATCGAGCGAGATCACAGGGTTACGGCTCGGCGATCCACGGAAGCAGTCAGGCCCCGATCAATTCTAGCCAAATTTCTGAGATCATCCGATAAAGATTTTGTGTTACACGAGGCAAGGAGTAAAGGAAGGCTTTCTTGGAAAAACCACAGCATCTTCTTGTTCCCAGACTTTGTGAATTCGACAAGAGAGAAACGTGATCGATTCAAGGAATGCAAGAAACTCTTACATCAACAGAAGGTCGCTTTTGCACTGATGTTCCTGGCCAAATTTAGAATAGATGCTAAGGATGGCCGTAAAATATTCACATGTCCCCAGCAAGCATTGTCTTTCATAAAGTCAAACGGAGTGATTAAGTTATTTTGTGGTACACACGTTGCAGCCGAGTGGGCCTGACTCATTGAATACTGAACTTGACTGTCCGAGGAACTGAGCGTCTATTTCGTTTTTTTTTTGGGCTGGTTCCGCCTAGCGGCTGGAGTTTGTTTTGTAGAATAACACTCCTTCAGGACAGTGTTGTGGATGAATCTGCACATTCTTTGTGCTTATGCCTCCTGTTGGCTGGAGTTTGTTTTGCAGAGTATTTCTGGCAAGACATTGGAGTGATTAGGTCATTTGTTGCGCTCATGTAGCAGACGAATGGGCCGGCTCACTGAACATTCTTTTGACTGTCCGAGGAAAATGAGCGGTTTTCTTTCTTTTTTTTTTTTTTTTTTTTGTGCTGGTTCCGCTAATGACTGGAGTTTTCTTTGTGGAGGAACACACCTTTGGGACAGTTATGTTGATGAATTTCTGTTGTGTGCCTCATCCAATAGGAGTTGAGAGTTCGATCCTTTAGTGAGCAAGGCTTCATGAGATTTGTAGTCTGTTTTTGGACTCCCTTTGTTTGATTTTGGCGTGATTTTTATCAGTATAATTTACGACTTGGAATGTGAGGGCTTGAGTTAGGTTTTTACGACTGTGTTAGGCCTGCCTTTGTCTTCTATCTGAATAAATGAGGCCCAACAAAAATATGTATTGAAACACCGGACTTGAGCATTCAGATGGCAAAAGTGTCGCGGGGGCTCTCGTAGGCGTACATGGAAAGTTTGAGTTTAGAGGGAGGGACGCTAGTTGACGCTGTCGTGCGCGGGGTTAATGCGCATGTTTTTCTTTTTTCTGTTTGTTTGGTTCTGGGGGAAGTTCAGGCTTTGATTGTTGCTCTAATGTTGGAATGTGGTTTTTATAATTTTGTTTTTGACCCACAATCTATTTTTTGTCATATGTCAAAATGTCAAATGTTAGTATGAGTGGATTGTTTCTCTCCACGTGGAATGTGAATGGGTTTGGGCACACCATAAAAAGAAGGAAGGTTATTTGTCTTCTTAAGTGTAAGAAATGTATATAGTGTTTCTTCAAGAAACGCATCTTTGCCCACAGGAAGCTGAAAAATTTGGGAAGATATGGGGTGGACATGTTTTCTTTAGTGCTGGATCAAGTAAGAACAGGGGAGTCATTACACTGTTAAGTAAACATCTACAATTCAAATGTCTCAAACAGATTAAAGATAAATTAGGAAGAGTCATTATTGTTTTAGCAGAAATTCAGGGGCAAAGTCTTATTTTGGCTAATATTTATGTACCTAACATTGATGATCAGAGCTTTTTATAGATTTTGAAGGGATGTTGCAAGCCTCTGGCACCACTCATAATATTATATTGGGAGGAGACTTTAGTCTATTGATGGGCTTTGACCTTGATCATAGTGAAGCAAAAGTGTGTAAGCCCCCTAGAGCAACATTGACGCTTCACAGGATGTGTAAAAATCTTGGTCTTACAGATATTTGGAGACTTTTGAACCCATCTGGTAGGGACTATAAATTTTTTGCTCAATCGTTTGCTCAATTGGAAACATTTTAGTCTCAGATCACACCCTGGTGCGTTTAGAGGTGTTGCCACATACGGAGAAAAAGAAATCATTTAGTTGGTGCTTTAATGTATCCCTTTTGCAAAATCCTGAATTCCAGCAAATGCTAAAGGCTGAAATCAATGTTTATATGGAGACCAACTGGTCCTCAGTATCCTTTGTGGGCATGGCTTGGGAGGCACTTAAGGCGGTTGTTAGGGGCCAGATCATACAGTATGCCTCATTCACCAAAAAATCCAAAGCACAAGGATTGGAAGGGAATATTAAAAGGGCCGAAGCAGAGCTGAAGTGCCGAATGTCATCTAATGGCCTCAGAGAATTGACCCGTACAGATATAATACTATTTTGTTATGGAAGGTGGAGTTTTGGCTATTCAGGGCAAGACAGTCATACTTTGAGTCGGGGGACAAAGCAGGGAAGCTTTTGGATAGATATATAATACAGAGAGAGTCTTTTTCTATCATTCCCCCAGTGAAATCTGCTGGTGGTGAAATATTTACCTCAGCCATTGATATTAATAATGCTTTTAAAGTATTCTATCTTGATCTCTATAGTTCCACATCGTTGTCTACTGATGAAGATGTTAGAAACTTTGTGGATCCATTAGAACTTCCTAAAATAATTCTCTTGATTCTGAGATAACCTTGGAGGAGATTGGTGAGGTAATTAAGGCTTTGCCTACAGGCAAGTCTCTGGGGCCAGGCGGCTTTGCCGCTGAATTATTTAGATCCTATGCTATCCTGGCTCCACTTTTGCTAGAAGTTTATATGGAATCGTTAAAGAATGGAAAACTTCCGCCAACCATGACACAAGCCCGGATCAGTCTGATTCTTAAAAAGGACAAAGATCCAAGCGAGTGTAAGAGTTACCGTCCAATTTCCCTGATCCAGCTAGACATAAATATATTGTCAAAAATGTTGGCGCATAAGCTTTTGCTTTACACAGATGATATTTTATTATTCATCTCTGACCCTACTAGAGCTATGCCTTGCCTCCATAGAATTATTAATTCCTTTTCTAAGTTCTCAGGTTACAGAGTTAATTGGTCTAAATCCAAAGCTTTGGCTCTGACAGCGTTCTGCCTGGTAACGGCTTTTCAGCCAGGCACCTTCCAGTGGCCCAAATGGGGCATTAAGTATTTGGGTATTTTATTCCCAGCAAATTTTTGTGATTTAGTTAGTTAATTTTGACCCTTTAATAAAAAGGTTTTTGAGCGATGTGGACAGGTGGTCTTCATTACATTTATCTGTGACTGGGAAGGTTAATGTTATTAAAATTAATTGTATTCCAAAATTTAACTACCTGCTACAATCTCTCCCTATAGATGTCCTCCTCTCTTATTTCAAGCAATTTGATAGCATAGCAAATTCCTTCATTTGGAATGGTAAACATCCCAGATTACACTTCAGTAAGTTACATAGGCCGATTGACAAAGGTGGGCTAGGCCTACCCAAAATTTTGTTTTATTATTATGTATTCAGTCTCAGACATTTGGCTCATTGGTCACTTCCACCTGAGAGAGCCCCTCCCTGGTTTTGTATTGAAGTTCTTGCCCCTATCTCGCCACTGTAAAGCCTTTCTATCAAACTAACCAGAGAAGTTAGGTTACACCCCGTTTTCTCGCATTTGCATGCGGTGTGGACAAAAGAGTTCAGAATGTTTAATTCAGACATTTATTTAAATGTTGCTTCGAGCATATGGTTGAAACCAAAATTATATATTAACAAGTCCCCTTTCTGCTGGACAGAGTGGATTATGAGGGAGGTTAATACGCTCAGTGACATATATGAAAGTTGAGTCGTGAGATCCTTTGAAAATAACATTTTGGGATTCCCAGGTCTCAATTCGTTAGATATTTACAACTGCACCACCTGCTCTGTACTATTTTTGGGAGTAGCATACACCCCCCTAAAGTGGCAGACACTCTGGGAGTGGTTATTACAGCCTTTGGAAAAGGTCATGAGGTACCAGTGTATTACTCATTACCCATGTGTATGTGTGTATGTATGTATGTGTGTGTCTGTACATATGTGTATAATTATTTTTTATTTTTTATTATTATCTATGTCTTGCTGCTGTTTTTGTATTGTTTTTGTATTGTTGTACACTGGAAGCTCCTGTCAACAAGACAAATTCATTGTATGTGTAAGCATACTTGGCAAAAAAGCTTATTCTGATTCTGATTCTGTATTTCTCCTGAGGTTACCTGTGGGTTTTTCTTTGTATCCCGAACAATTCTTCTGGCAGTTGTGGCTGAAATCTTTCTTGGTCTACCTGACCTTGGCTTCGTATCAAGAGATCCCCAAATTTTCCACTTCTTAATTAGTGATTGAACAGTACTGACTGGCATTTTCAAGGCTGGCATTTCACTTAAACACACTGCAGAAAACAAAAATTAAGTAAAGTGAAACTATCTCCATCTGTCTGTTGTGATCCAGCCGGTTCAGCTAAGCAATGTTTGTGTCAGGACAAGTTAACGTGCTGCCTTAAGACTATAACGTTTTTTCCATCAATTTAGCTTCATTAATCAGCATGTTAGGAGCTTTTCATAATAAACAGATTTATGTTCTAATTTTGTAGAAAATTAAGCAGAGATGTCATCATGGTAAGGAAAGCCTATTTATCCTTAAATTAATCAAACAGATATTTTATGCTTCACTGTTATGTAAATTGTTTGTTTGTTGTTAGTAGATTCTCTCTTTAAGGAAAATATAAAAATGGTCCATTCGAGCTTTTACATTTTTATACATTTTCTCTCAGGGGACACCCCTGAACCCACAGTATTTTATCTGTCAAAAGGCCTCCTATGTCCCATACATAGGTATAGATTCTGAATGTAAAAATACATTGTAAAAACAAAACTCAGCTTCAAAACCAACTGTTGATCTTATCTTTTAATATTCACATCCAAGCAGGGCCGGTCAACCCATTAGGTGATATAGGCGAGCACCTAGGGCGGCATCGCTTGGGGGGGCGCTGATCTACCGAGCCAATAAGTACACGTTCAATCTGTGTCGAACAAAATGCACCCTGTGTTTTCCAATAATGTGTTGTGGCGCCCCCCACGGATCAAATAAACAGTGTACTAAATGCCTTACTACCATACTACTTTTACGGTTTCTGTTATATCCGTGTTTGGCAAAAAACAGTGAGAGTAGTATGAATATGTAAAGGGGTTAGACGGAAAGGAGGAGGCGAGAACCAGCTTGACAATATAAATAATAGTTTAATGATAAACTTAAACAAAAACACACAAACATAAACACATACAGGGCAGCTGCCTGTAGTTTTCTCTCTCTCTCGAACTGCTGTCTCCGGTCACCTTTATCCCTCGCTCGCCTCATCAGGCTGATGGAGGTCCGGGCTTGCATCATTCTGGCCCGGCCCCACCCTCCTCCACGCTACAGGATAGTATGCCATTGTGAACACGGCCATAGACTATGGAAGTGATGCCTGATGTGTGAAATAATCAGTCTTTTGTGTCGATTCTTCTCAAGAATTTGTCTAACGTGCAGGCTAAATCGTTTGAAGCACTTTGTCACACAGTAAAACAGTAAATAGGATGCTTTAGAAGACAGAGAACAAAAACAACGCTGAATGAAGTGAATATTTACTTACAATTCATTGAAACAAAACCTGCAGCTGCATTCAATCGTTTGCCAGTGATGAAGATCATGTGTGAGTGCGAGTGCAGCCTGTGAACCATTGTCTACTGCAGGTAAAGTTACTTTCTTTCTTTCTTTTTTTTTTTTTTTTTTTTGAGTTAAAATTATTTTATTAGCTTACTTGAAGAAACCGTGCAGAGACAGAACACAACACACAGTTTCGTAGAATGCCCAGATGAGTGGTCAGTTACACAGTGTTGACATGGACATTATTTTGAAATATTTCACTGCTGAATTCGCTGACTGGCCAATCAGAATCAGGTATTCCAGAGAGCTGTGTAATAAGAACACATAACACAGTACGCACAACACAACTCTGTACATAAGGAATTCATAGCTCAGCTGCCACAATCACTTTTCTAGCCAGACCATTTCACAAGAATTACTTTCATTCAGGCTTCAGTTCAGGTTTATAAGCACAGCACGTATGTTTTGAAGAAACAGCACATTTGCTGTGCTGACTCCAACGCCAAGCTCTCCCAATAACAGTGAACATAGATAAGTTCTGACTGTTCGTTTCTGCATAAATCTGCATTCTATCATGGATTATATTAATAACAAATTTCTTTTGCAATTAACATTTGTATTGATTCATCTATTAAAAAGGGACAGCAAAGCATATATATATACAGAATCAATATTTAACCCTAACTATCCCCCCCCCCATCATTCACCCGACCCCCGTCAACACCCCGGTGGTCACATAATTACAGACACACAACAAACAAACACAAAAGTATATAAATAAATAAATAAAAATTAAATAAATAATAAACTAATCACACACATCCCCTACACCTCTCTCCACTGTCCCTCCCCGAGAGCCCTCCAAAAAAGACAGATATTTGCCCCATTTCTCCCCAAACAGGTCTAGACTCCCCAGTCTTCTGGATATCCCCTCCTCAAGAGCTGCCACTCTGGCCACCTCTGAACACCACTCCTGAAATGGGGGCACTCCAGCCGACTTCCAACTCCTTAAAATAATCTGTCTGGCAATCATATTACTAGTTAGGATCCAGTTTTTCACGTGTTTATACAAGGGACTGCTGCATTATCTGCCTTACGGAAACTTGGATGTCTGCGGAGATTCCAGACTCAGACATTGAACCCATGGGGTTCTTCGTGCACCGAGCGAACAGAGTGAAAGACCTCTCAGGTAAAACTAGAGGAGGTGGTGTATGTTTTATGATCAACAAATCCTGGTGTGATCAGAGGAACGTACATTCTGTCAAGTCTTTCTGCTCTCCTGATCTGGAAATTCTTATGCTTCTGTGTCGACCATTCTGGCTACCGAAGGAATTCACAGCAGTCATTATCACTGCTGTGTACATCCCCCCACAAGCCGACACAGACCGGGCACTCAAGGAACTGTATGGGATTATGAGTGAGCAGGAAACCGCGCACCCTGAGGCTGCGTTCATTGTGACCGGGGACTTTAATAAAGCCAGTTTAAAATCAGTCGCACCAAAATATCACCAGCACATTAGTTTCAACACACGAGGGGACCGGGTTTTGGACCATTGCTACTCTCCCTTCCGGGATGGCTACAAATCCCTCCCCCGCCCACCATTTGGCAAATCGGACCACTCTTCCATTCTGCTTCTGCCCGCTTACAGGCAGAAACTGAAACAGGAAGCACCCACCCTCAGAACGATCCAGTGCTGGTCGGACCAATCAGACTCTACGCTACAAGACTGTTTTGATCACACGGACTGGGAGATGTTCCGGTCCGCCTCTGATGACGACATCGAGCTTTACGCTGATAGTGTAATGTGCTTCATCAGAATGTGCGTAGAGGACGTGGTTCCGACCAGAACAGTACGGATCTATCCGAATCAGAAACCTTGGATTAATAGCGATGTTCGCGCGGCACTTAATGTGCGGACCTCCGCTTTTAATTCCGGGAACGCGGAGGAGCATAAACAAGCCAGTTATGCCCTCCGAAAAACTATCAGAACTGCAAAACGCCAGTACAGGAGCAAGACTGAAGGACAGTTTAACACCACCAACTCTAGAAGCATGTGGCAGGGAATTAACATCATCAGGGACTTTAAGGGGAATAAAAACTCCGCCATGAACACTGCTGCCTCTCTCCCGGATGAGCTAAATACTTTTTATGCTCATTTCGAGGGAAATAACACCACCCTCGCGGAGAGAGCTCTCGCGGCTGAAGCTACTGAGGTTAGTTCACTCTCCGTCTCTGTTGCGGACGTAACCCGATCCTTCAGACGGGTGAATATCCGCAAAGCCGCGGGCCCAGACGGCATTCCGGGCCGCGTCATCAGAGTGTGCATGAACCAGCTGGCTGGTGTTTTTATGGACATTTTCAACCTTTCCCTCTCTTTGTCTGTAGTCCCCACATGCTTTAAAACATCCACCATTGTGCCTGTTCCAAAACAATCAAAAATTACTTGTTTAAATGACTGGCGTCCTGTTGCTCTGACCCCCATCATCAGCAAATGCTTTGAGAGACTAATCAGAGACAATATCTGCTCTGTGCTGCCTCTCTCTCTAAACCCACTGCAGTTTGCTTACCGCAACAACCGCTCCACTGATGATGCCATTGCATCTACACTACACACTGCTCTCTCCCACCTGGAAAAAAAGAACACTTATGTGAGAATGCTGTTTGTAGACTACAGCTCAGCATTCAACACCATAGTGCCCTCCAAGCTAGATGAGAAACTCCGGGCTCTGGGCTTACACAGCTCGCTGTGCAGCTGGATCCTGGACTTCCTGTCAAGCAGACACCAGGTGGTTAGAATAGGCAGCAACATCTCCTCATCACTGACCCTCAACACTGGAGTCCCACAGGGCTGTGTTCTCAGCCCACTCTTGTATTCTCTATACACACATGACTGTGTGGCAACACATAGCTCCAATGCCATCATTAAGTTTGCTGATGACACGACGGTGGTAGGTCTGATCACTGACAATGATGAAACAGCCTACAGAGAGGAGGTGCACACTCTGACACACTGGTGTCAGGAGCACAACCTCTCCCTCAACGTCAGTAAGACAAAGGAGCTTGTGGTGGACTTCAGGAGAAGAGAAAGAGAACACAGCCCCATCACCATCAATGGAGCACCAGTGGAGAGAGTCAGCAGCTTCAAGTTCCTGGGTGTCCACATCACTGAGGAACTCACATGGTCGGTCCACACTGAGGCCGTTGAGAAGAAGGTTCATCAGCGCCTCTTCTTCTTGAGACGGCTGAGGAAGTTTGGAATGAATCGCCACATCCTCACACGGTTCTACACCTGCACTGTAGAGAGCATCCTGACTGGCTGCATCTCCGCCTGGTACGGCAATAGCACCGCCCACAACCGCAAAGCACTGCAAAGGGTGGTGCAAACTGCCAGACACATCATCGGAGGTGAGCTTCCCTCCCTCCAGGAAATACATACAAGGCGGTGTGTGAAAAAAGCTCGGAGGATCATCAGAGACTCCAGCCACCCGAGCCATGGTCTGTTCTCACTGCTACCATCAGGTAGGCGGTATTGCAGCATCAGGACCCGCACCAGCCGACTTCATGATAGCTTCTTCCCCCAAGCAATCAGACTTCTGAACTCTTGATCTCCCACGATCAAATACATCAGCACTGCACTTTATTACCCTTACTCTTATATCTCACACCGGACTGTCATAAATTATATTATTATTATATTATATTCTCTCTTAATAACTGACTATTAACCGACAGCTGAATGTCAATACAGTACAATACTGTTCATTCTATATATACTATATATACTTTTTTATATATTTTATTTTTTATTTTTATTGAATAATGTATATCTATATAGTGCGTATTGTATACTGTACAGTGTATGTTATTATTTGTATATTGTTGAGTGTAATTATGTGTATATCAGATGTTTAAATTGTGTTGTGTTAATTTGATGTTAGTGTAAATTGGTACTGTCTCATCACTGTCACAACTGCTATGTTGATCGGAACTGCACCCAAGAATTTCACACACCATTGCACTTGTGTATATGGCTGTGTGACAATAAAGTGATTTGATTTGATTGATTGATTGATCCCCAAAAGACATGGGTTGTGTCTCCATCTTCTGACTAACATCGCCAGCAGGTGGGTGTGTCTTTAGGACCAAGCCTATGCAACCTAGAGGGGGTCCAATAAACTCTATGTAAAATCTTTAATTCCATAAGGCGAACCCTTGCATCTCTAGATGCAGATTTTATGTTTTTTTAGAATCCTAGCCCACACTCCCTCCTCCAATACCAAGTTTAGATCTTTCTCCCATAATCTCTTAAGAGAAGCTGAAGTTCCATCCCCCATATTCTGAATTAACAGGGAGTAATACACTGATGCCGCAAGACCTTTTCCAAAAGCAGTAATCACCACTCCCAGAATATCTGCCGCTTTAGGGGGGTGTAAACCACTCCCAAAAACAGTACAAATAATGTGGCACAACTGTAAATACTTAGATCTTTGAATCCCAAAAAGTTGAACCAAATTTTGAAAGGATCTCAACACTCCACTTTCATATAGGTCACCGAGTGTAGTAACCCCCCTCCCAATCCATTCTGACCAGCAAAAAGGGGACTTTTTGATGCATAATTTGGGGTTCAGCCATATGCTTGAGGCAACATTTAAATAAATGTCTGAATTAAACACTCTGGACACTTTTGTCCATACCGAGTTCAAATGCGAGATAAAGGGATGTAACTTAACTTTTCCGATTAATTTGACAGAAAGGCTCTGCAATGGTGAAATAGGGGCAAGAACTTCCTGTTCTATACAGAACCAGGGAGGGGCTCTCTCAGGTGGAAGCAACCAATGAGCCAAATGTCAGAGACCGAAAGCATAATAATAAAATAAAATCTTCGGTAGGCCTAGCCCACCTTTGTCAATCGGCCTATGTAACTTATTGAAATGTAATTTGGGACGCTTACCATTCCAAAAGAAGGACTTCGCTATGCTATCAAATTGCATGAAATAAGAGAGGGGGACATCTATAGGGAGAGACTGCAGCAAGTAATTGAATTTTGGAATACAATTCATTTTAATAACATTAACTTTCCCGATCATAGATAAATGCAATGAAGCCCACCTGTCCACATCGCTCGAAAACAGTTTTATTAAGGGGTCAAAATTAACTAACTAAATCACACAATTTTGCTGGGAATAAAATGCCCAAATACTTAATGCCCTGTTTGGGCCACTGGAAAGCGCCTGGCTGGAAAGCCGTTACTTGGCAGTACACTATCAAAGCCAAAGCTTCGGATTTAGACCAATTGACTTTGTATCCAGAAAACTTAGAAAAGGAATTAATAATTCTGTGGAGGCAAGGCATAGATCTAGCAGGGTCAGAGACGAATAATAAAATATCATCTGCGTAAAGCAAAAGCTTATGCGCCACACCTCCCGCCACCACCCCTGGAAAATCCTCCTCCTTTCTTATCGTGGCTGCTAATGGTTCCAGGGAAAGACAGAACAATAATGGGGAAAGAGGACAACCCTGCCGAGTGCCCCTATTCAGAGTAAAATAATCTGAAATTAATCCATTTGATTGTACCGCCGCTACAGGGTGTCTATAAAGTAACTTAATCCAACCAATAAATGTACTCCCGAACCCATATGTTTCCAAAATCTTAAAAAGATAATCCCATTCTACCATATCAAACGCCTTTTTGGTGTCAAGTGAGATGGCAGCGACTGGAGTCTGATCATTCACCACTGACCACATGATATTGATGAAATGCCTAATGTTGTCAGAAGAGCTGCGGCCCCTAATAAACCCCACCTGATCTATATGTATAAGAGATGTCATAACTTTACTTAATCGATTAGCCAACATTTTTGACAATATTTTTACATCTAGCTGGATCAGGGAAATTGGACGGTAACTCTTACACTTGGTTGGATCTTTGTCCTTTTTAAGAATCAGAGTGATCCAGGCTTGCGTCATGGTTGGCGGAAGCTTTCCATTCTTTAATGATTCCATATAAACTTCTAACAAAAGTGGAGCCAGTTCTGCAGCAAAAGATCTAAAAAATTCAGCGGCAAAACCATCTGGCCCCGAGCTTTGCCTGAAAGCAAGGCCTTAATTACTTCGTCAAGCTCCTCCAAGATTATTTCAGAATCAAGAGAATTTTCGTCAATTTAGGGAGTTCTAATGGTTCCACAAATTTTCTAATATCTTCTTCAGTAGATGAAGATATGGAACTATAGAGATCAAGATAGAACTCTTTAAAAGCATTATTAATATCAATGGCTGAGGTAAAAATTTCACCACCAGCAGATTTCACTGAGGGAATGGTAGAAAAAGACTCTCTCTATTTTATATATCTTGCCAGAAGCTTCCCTGCTTTGTCCCCCGACTCAAAGTATGACTGTCTTGCCCTTAACAACCAAAATTCCACTTTCCGTGACAAAATAGTATTATATCTGTATTTCAATCAGGTCAATTCTCTGAGGCCATCAGATGACATTCGGCGCTTCAGCTCTGCCTCGGCACTTTTAATATTCTCTTCCAACGCTACGAGTTCTCGTGCTTTGGATTTTTTGATGAATGAAGCATGTACTGTATGATCCGACCCCTAAGAACTGCCTAAAGAGCCTCACAAGCCACGCCCACAGAGGATACTGAGGACTAGTTGGTCTCCATGTAAACACTGATTTCAGTCTTTAACATTTGTTGGAAATCAGGATTTTGCGAAAGGGATACATTAAAGCGCCAACTATATGATTTCTTTTTCTCTGTATGTGGCAACATCTCTAAACTCACCAGGGCGTGATCTGAGACTAAGATGTTTCCAATTGAGCAGTCAACAACAGATGAAATGAGGGGTTTAGATATATCTATATAAAACAAGTCTATTCTAGAATAAATCTTATGAACTGATGAAAAAAATATATGGTCCCTACCAGATAGGTTCAAAAATCTCCAAATATTTGCAAGACCAAGATTTTTACACATCCTGTGAAGTGTCACTGTTGCCCTAGGGGGCTTACACACTTCTCCTTCACTATGATCAAGGACTGAGTCTATCAATAAATTAAAGTCTCCTCCCAATATTATATAATGAGGGGTGCCAGCGGTTTGCAACATCCCTTCAAGATCTATAAAAAAGCCCCGATCATCAGCGTTAGGTGCGTAAATATTAGCCAAAATCAACCTTTGCACCTGAATGTCTGCCAAAACAATAATGACTCTTTCTATTTTATCATTAATCTGCTTTGAGAAATTTGAATTGTAGATGTTTATTTATCAGTGTAATGACTCCCCTACTCTTACTTGATCCAGCACTAAAGAAAACATGCCCACCCCATAGCTTCCTGTGGGGAAAGATGCTGTAGGGCTTTACTGGTTGTTTAGATCAGTGTTACTATCAGAAATAATTAATAATTATTTCTGTAGTTATTAATCAATATTTTAATTAATTAATTGGATCTAACTCATTAAAACCTCATATGGGACTCCAGTAAATGTAGTGTGCTACGTTTAGGAGCAAGTTTGGTTATTAGCAATAATTAATAATTATCAAAGATAATTATTAATTATTAAAATCAATAGAACATTGATGAGAATCAATGTTAGCTTTTTTTAATCCTTTAAAATCAACACTTATCAAAGATAATCATTAATTGTTAACATCGATGAAACATTAAAATTAACACTAGCTTATTGATCATTCAAATTCAATCAAAGATAATTATCAATTATCAAAAATCAATAGAATATTAATAAGGATTAACATTGACGGGGCACCACCCTGGAATCAGGGACTAATAACCGAATATTAAAACAGTCTCAATATTAGATTGTTTTCTTAGGAAAATCGACATCCGAGGAATATCGATTTTCGGGAAAAAAACAATGAATGAAGGTTTGAATCCGAGCACTGACATCCCGTCAGCATGACACAGGCGTATGCAAAAAAAAAACAAAACACTTCTCTTTGTAATATAAACAAAGTTTATTTATGCAGTAATATCAATTAATAATTAATACAATGCAGTCAATAAACTTCCGACTTACAACTACAAACTAAACAGTGATATGATTAGATATGGAAATAAAATAACCCTATAACACATCAGGTGTGTGTGTGACAGTGTGTGTGTGTGTGTCAGTGTGGTTAGTGAGAGAGAGAGAGAGAGAGAGAGATTATTAAGCGACAGCCCAAAAGCTGATTTCGCGATAGCTGGAGATAAAGCAGCCGTGTTCATCACTCAGAGACGCGGTTTTACGAGCGGTGCTCGTAAAAGTCCTGCGTTATTTGACTCTAATGGATGAACTCATTTTCTGTCTCACCCGCAATGGCAAAAATGCACAACAATCCAATTTGGTTGGACCACAATACAGCAAAACAAATCTGTGATAATTAATACCCTGAGTATTAATAATGAGCGGACATGGCGGTCCGTAAACTATACAAGCAAAAACCTTGAAACACAAGAATAACACACTATAATATTCTATCTCTGCCCAGACGTAACCTCTTACTTGAATCGCATGAGGACACAGGTAGAATGTGTTTTCCTCCGTCCTTTAACTTTGACCCAGTTCCTTGAGGCTCGTGTGATGACGGGAGGCCGTTTCCTCACTCTGTCGGCGGGCGGTACGGTTGTTGATTGTCGGCGGGCTGGCGGAGAACTCAGAAATGTTGACTTGATTGAAGATGGAAGAGAAATCTTTAATCTCTTCACTTCTGTAGGCAAACGGATGAAGATGCGAATTGCTCGGCGGTCTCCTTCGGATCCGTTAGAGTGTTCGGTTGAACACAGAGTAATCTCAACTCGTCCAGCGAGATGGAGATTGTATGGCTACAGTTTCAAGTCGGACATTACTCCCTTGTGCCACGAGGTTGCACCGGAGAGCAGCAAAAGCTACGTCTTTATTCGGTGAACGAAGTCGCTGGAAGCGAATTCTGGAAGCATTTCAGAATTATTTGAACTCCTGATGATGTCATGTTTGAGGGACGTTCTGTTGTGTGCCTCATCCAATAGGAGTTGAGAGCTCAATCCTTTAGTGAGCAAGGCTTCCTGGATTTGTAGTCTGTTTTGGACTCCCTTTGTTTGATTTTGGCGCGATTTTTATCAGTAAAATTTACGACATGGAATGTGTGGGGGCTGAGTTAGGTTTTACGACTGTTAGGCCTGCCTTTGTCTTCTATCTGAATACATGAGGCCCAACATTCCCCCCTTTGTTCTGAAGAGTTGGTTGTTGTCCAGCATCTTTAGAGCAACTGAAGGGCCGAACAGTTCTTGTCGGTTCACAGTAACCTGTGGGTTACGCCATCCATGTATTCCTGATAGGAAAGAGAAATGGTTGTACAGTCCATACAGTTCATTAGAGTTCACAGAGGCTTTATCGTCTGGACAGAGATTGAGGCACATCTGGGCATAGAACTTCTAGCTAATTCTAAAACTACATTCATCACACATAAACATTTCAAGTTATTGGAAGGAACAGCATTAACCATAACACAATCCTTTGTTGTTCTTTGGTCATAACACAAAATCAAAGCAGAACCTGACATTAGTTACTAGGAACAAAATGTTAGAGGAAAGGAGGGTTAAAGGTTAAAAAGGCTTATCCTTGGAAATGATGGGGTTAACCTGTGGGATGGGCTCAGACTGGTGAGTAAAACGTGGCTGTATGAGAAGTGAGTCCAGTCTGGCCTGTAGGTGTTGAATGTACCTGTACATGGTGTGTGCAATAATTGCGATGATGATCCAACCACTAAGGAGGAGCCAGAGGGCAACCAAACTGATAGGGTGTTCTCGGTAAGATGACGATCTGCTTATGTGACTATGAAATATAGTGGTCAAGCCAGTCGGTTTGAGACTGAACTTCACTAATTCCATCCCTTCAGCCTGAAGCTGCTGTTGAAGGGTGTCATCAACGGTGAGGCTGTGACCTCTAAATGCGTCCATGATCTCAATTTCTGCATCATGTTTGTTGACGTTGAGATGATGGAGGACAATATCGTCAGTGTGCACGATGGCTCTTTGGGGAACCATTAAGAACACCGTTTGGTTTGGTAGCCTTAGTTTAGTGGCCTTAGCTTAGTGGCTGTATCATGGCAGTCGTATGACTTCGGTGGCTGGTGTGTTAACGAGCCAGCGACTGCCTGCTCGCCCTACCTTTGTCTCTGTTCCTTCATCTTTGATGGACATGCTATCATGACACTTGTTCATGGAATTCGGCTCTTTGGCCGCAGAGGTAGTTAGTCACCTCTCTAACAAAGGGGTTGCGTTTTGACAAACCCAATTAATGTACTTTGTCTTGGTACACATGTTTAGGTTAGAGATAAGGTAGAGCGAGGGGTCCTCATCATGGTAGGCGAGTGTTGGTGGTGTTTTGAGGTGAATGTGTGCATTACCTCTCTGAAAACCAACATTAAATACAGATTTTAGTCTATATATATTCTGCCTATGATGGTAGATTGAGGATAAATCCTATTTTGAGGTTCTGAGGATTTACATGGATTGGAATTTCAATGCCAAAACTATATGCCATGTGTATCTGTGAAGGTTGCACAATGGAGATAGTAGCAGATCTAAGGATTTGTTCGACAAGGTCTAGGGAGACCAGGTAAACTGGAATCCTTCCACCACTCAGACTGTTGACTGAGGAGCTAATTTCCCTGAGGTCCTGCATTAGATCTCTAACGATACATGCATAAGTTGTTTTCTCTGACAAAATCCCTAAAGTGTGCAAAGTGTTATTGATAAGAACGGATTGCAAATTTACAGTGACTATAGTACCCTGAAGGGTTTTACCCAGGCCCTGTAATTGTTCTTATTGGAGTCGTCGTCTCTGCTGGATTTTTGGACGATGGCGACGTGTGTATCTGAAGCTGGCGAACTGTTTTCTGGACCAAGTGGTCTTGGTATGTCCACATGAGCCCACATGTGTCCACGACGGCAGTCAATGAGTGGAGCCAATCGGTTCAGTAGGTCCTGGCCAACTAACAGTGGTTCCGTATTAATGGGACATATGTAAACAGGGTCTGTTAGCATCATCCCTTGAAAGGTGTCAATCCAGGCCCGTTTTGTGATAGATGACCTATCTTGCGTGTAGCTTGTGATGCTTATGTTGCAGGTCTCGGTCTATAACGGTTTGCCAAGGGAGAGCTTTGCTCTAGTCACCTCTGCGAAGGTGTTGGAACCCATTTGTGGCAGCGGGGGCGTGGTCAAGCATCTCTCCGGAGAGAGAAAAAGCGGTAAGGGCGCTTACACCTGAGCTAAATTATGTATAACACCTGTCTCTAATTTCAGTGAGCACGGGGAGAGCGGCATAAATAGAGACACACCGCAAATAGGAGGGGGAGAGAGCCTGGGCACGACAGACCCGAGCAAGAAGCTAGGAGTTTCTTTACAAATGTTGAGAGTTTATTTTTGTGAAGCGGTGTGCGATTGATGATTAACTTTGTGCTGCAGAGAGAGAGAAAATAAACTATAACCTGAACCAGGAAAACTGCTTCTCGTCTCCTCTTTACACTGGTGCCGAAACCCGGGAACTGAAGTTTTGGGTAGAAGATGGATGGAGGTCGTCCCGTAGAGTCCTCCCAGTTGGCGGAGATCCTCCAAGCCCTCGCCAGCCTACATCGGAACCACCAACAAACGCTGCTTGAGCTCCGGCAAGATCAAGACCGCCGGTTTGTCGAGCTCATGCATGCTCAAGCCGAGGACCGGCAGGCGATCCGGAGCCTCCTCAGCCAGGGGGCATCCTCAGCCGTGACCCCGGACACACCCACGCCGTTACCCCCGCCAGCATTACAGAAAATGGGGGCGGCGGATGACCCCGAGGCTTTCCTGGATTTGTTTGAGCGGACCGCCGAGATCTGGGGCTGGCCGCTCGGCCAATGGGCAGCCCGACTGATCCCACTACTGTCCGGGGAAGCCCAGCTCGCGGCTCAACAACTGCCAGCGTCGAGCCTCCTGGCCTACGGAGATCTTAAAAGAGCCATCTTGCAACGGGTTGGTCGCACTCCGGAGGAAAGTCGTCAACTCTTCCGGAGCTTGAAGTTGGAAAGCTCTGACCGCCCGTTTGCCTTTGCCCAGCGGCTCCGTGACGCCTGCCGAAGATGGCTGTTAGCGGGGGATCGCGACGTCCAGGGAATTATCGACCAGGTGGTACTGGAACAGTTCATAGTTCGACTGCCAAAAGGAACGGCGGAGTGGGTCCAGTGCCACCGCCCGGCGTCGTTGGAGGAAGCTATCCGACTTGCGGAGGACCACATGGCGGCGATCCCGAGGACAGAAGATCCCTCCTACCTTCTCTCTCCTCCCTCTGTTTCTTCCCCCTCCCCTCTCTCTCTCTCGTCTGCTTTCTCTCCAGGTCCCGTTCCTGCCCCACGCAGACGAGGAGGAACCCAGCACCTGAGACCAGTTCCCCGGGTGTGGGAGGCGACACCTTCCCCTACTCCAGTACCCCGCCGCTCTCCCCCTCAGGGGGGGGCGCCCGCCGACGCAAGTGCGGGCGTGGCGCCTGGGCCGGCCTGCTGGAGGTGCGGAGACCCGAGCCACTTCCGAGATCAGTGCCCTCTGATGGAGCTGGGGACGGTGGTGCGGGTCTCTGACCTCCCACAGGCTGCCCCCGACCGGGCCGGAGCGTACCGGATACCGGTAAGTGTCAAGGGGGTACTCACCAAGCGTTGGTGGATACCGGGTGTAATCAAACCACTATCCACCAACGCCTGGTTCAACCCGAGGCATTGGTCACATCCAAAACGGTGAAGGTGAAGTGTGTACACGGGGATATTCACAAGTATCCAGTGGTGACCCTGACAATTAAATTTCGGGGTAAAAAGCATAGAGTGGAGGCTGCGGTTAGCTCCCGCCTCACCCATCCGCTGATTTTGGGGACTGATTGGCCTGATTTTAAAGCTTTATTAAAGGGAATTTGTGCGGATGGGTCCTGTGTGAGAATAGGGAGATGTGTGATGTGCGATGCTCTGGCAGGGGAGGCGGAGCCGGGGCCGTCCTCGACAGCTCCACGTCATGATGACGAGAGAGAGGGAGAGGCCGCGGCCCCTCCCCTTCTCAGGGAATTCCCTGAGGGGGATTTCCCTTTGGAGCAGTCGCGAGACGAAACCCTCAAACACGCCTTTGACCAAGTGAGAGTTATCGATGGTCAACGACTCCAGCCTGACATCGCACTCTCATATCCCTATTTTGCAATTATAAATGAGCGGTTGTATCGAGTGACACAGGACACTCGAACCAAAGAGGATACAACCCAACTTTTGATTCCAAGGAGCCGTCGGGAAATGGTATTCCAGACGGCTCATTATAATCCTATGGCAGGTCACCTAGGAGAAAGGAAAACACTGAACCGTCTAATAGCCCGTTTCTATTGGCCGGGCATTGGCGGCGATGTCCGCAGGTGGTGTGCGGCATGCCGAGAATGCCAGCTGGTTAACCCACCGGCCACCCCAAAAGCGCCATTGCGCCCTCTCCCTTTGATCGAGGTCCCCTTTGAGAGAATTGGAATGGACCTCGTCGGGCCATTAGAACGGTCAGCACACGGACATCGCTTTGTATTGGTCCTAGTGGACTATGCAACGCGATATCCGGAAGCAGTGCCTCTTCGCAACATCTCAGCACGCAGTGTTGCGGAGGCACTCTTCAAAATAATCTCCCGGGTGGGGATTCCGAAAGAAATCCTCACCGATCAAGGCACAACGTTTATGTCACGGACACTACGCGAACTGTACGAGTTATTAAATATTAAATCGATTCGCACCAGTGTATACCATCCTCAAACGGATGGCCTGGTGGAACGATTTAATAAAACCCTCAAAAACATGATTCGTAAGTTCGTGCACGACGATGCTAGAAATTGGGATAAATGGCTCGACCCCCTGTTATTTGCAGTACGAGAGGTCCCGCAAGCCTCCACTGGCTTCTCCCCATTCGAGCTGCTATATGGGCGACGCCCACGCGGCGTGCTTGATGTATTGCGAGAAGCCTGGGAGGAAGGACCTTCGAACAGTAAAAATGAAATTCAGTACGTTCTTGATCTTAGAGCAAAACTCCACACCTTGGGGCAACTAACACAGGAGAATTTGCTCCAAGCTCAAGAACGACAGCGCCGACTGTATGACAGGGGAACTCAGCTAAGGGAATTTACACCGGGAGATAAAGTGCTTGTATTGCTCCCCACATCGAGCTCTAAATTACTCGCCAAGTGGCAAGGACCCTTTGAGGTCACACGACGAGTGGGAGATCTCGATTATGAGGTTAAACGATCCGATAGAGGGGACGCACGTCAAATATACCACCTCAATCTCCTAAAATTGTGGAGAGAGGCGGTCCCCGTGACGTTGGCTACGGTGGTTCCCGAGAAGGCGGAGCTGGGACCGGAGGTGAGCTCGAAACATAAACAGTTCACCCCGGTCACTTGCGGAGACCACCTCTCACCGAGCCAACTCGCGGAGGTTGCCAGGTTGCAACAGGAGTTTGCAGACGTGTTTTCCCCTCTACCGGGACGTACAAACCTCATCCATCACCACATCGAGACCGAGCCGGGGGTGGTGGTACGTAGCCGCCCCTATCGACTACCCGAACACAAAAAGAAAATTGTTCGGGAGGAATTGGATGCGATGCTTGATATGGGGGTAATAGAAGAATCCCACAGTGATTGGTCCAGCCCAGTTGTTCTAGTGCCTAAGAGCGACGGATCTGTGCGATTCTGTGTGGATTATAGAAAAGTCAACGCGGTGTCTAAATTTGATGCATATCCAATGCCTCGCGTTGATGAGTTGCTTGATCGGTTGGGCACTGCTCGATTTTATTCGACATTGGATTTGACGAAGGGTTATTGGCAGATCCCCTTGACACCAATTTCCCGTGAGAAAACCGCCTTCTCCACACCGTTTGGATTACACCAATTTGTGACACTTCCGTTCGGTTTGTTTGGGGCCCCGGCTACGTTTCAGCGTCTCATGGACCGAATCCTCAGGCCGCATTCAGCTTACGCCGCTGCCTATTTAGATGACATCATCATTTATAGCAATGATTGGCAGCGGCATATGCAACATCTGAGGGCGGTTCTGAGATCGCTGCGCCGAGCGGGACTCACAGCGAACCCGAAGAAGTGTGCGATTGGGCGGGTGGAGGTACGGTATCTGGGGTTCCACTTGGGCCACGGGCAGGTGCGGCCCCAAATTGACAAGACGGCGGCGATTGCGACCTGCCCAAGACCCAAGACCAAAAAGGGGGTGAGGCAGTTCCTGGGGCTGGCTGGCTACTATAGGAGGTTTGTGCCTAACTATTCGGACGTCACCAGCCCGCTGACTGATCTCACTAAAAGGGAGCTCCAGACCCGGTCCAGTGGACGGAGCAGTGTCAACAGGCGTTCACGCAAGTTAAAGCCGCACTTTGCGGGGGGCCGCTGTTACATTCACCTGACTTCTCTCTCCCTTTTGTTTTACAGACAGATGCTTCAGACAGGGGGCTGGGGGCTGTGCTCTCGCAGGTGGTGGGAGGGGAGGAGCGCCCGGTGCTGTACATTAGCCGTAAGCTCTCGTTAAGGGAAACTAAGTACAGCACCGTGGAAAAGGAGTGTCTCGCCATCAAGTGGGCGGTCCTCACTCTCCGATACTACCTGTTGGGGCGGGCCTTCACCCTCTGCTCGGATCACGCCCCACTCCAGTGGCTCCACCGCATGAAAGATACTAACGCCCGAATCACCCGTTGGTATCTGGCTCTTCAGCCGTTTAAGTTCAAGGTGGTCCACAGACCGGGGGCGCAGATGGCTGTCGCCGACTTCCTTTCCAGGAATGGGGGGAGTGGTAGGCAGGCCGGATGTCGCCCCGGCCTGAGTCGGGCGGTGGGGATATGTGGCAGCGGGGGCGTGGTCAAGCATCTCTCCGGAGAGAGAAAAAGCGGTAAGGGCGCTTACACCTGAGCTAAATTATGTATAACACCTGTCTCTAATTTCAGTGAGCACGGGGAGAGCGGCATAAATAGAGACACACCGCAAATAGGAGGGGGAGAGAGCCTGGGCACGACAGACCCGAGCAAGAAGCTAGGAGTTTCTTTACAAATGTTGAGAGTTTATTTTTGTGAAGCGGTGTGCGATTGATGATTAACTTTGTGCTGCAGAGAGAGAGAAAATAAACTATAACCTGAACCAGGAAAACTGCTTCTCGTCTCCTCTTTACACCATTAGACTATTTCGGAACTGGTGTTGAGTAGTGCGTGGGAGTTGAATGATCCATGTGTCAGGTGTTGCCCTTACAGTACAGATCGCCCAAGAAGGTCAGAAAAGGAGGGTGTGGCATGTTAGGAGTGACTGTTTTGGGGAGCAACTTGGACCCTGTTCCCCTTTTCCTGACCTACAAAGTAAACTTTGGCGTTAACGGGAGGGGGTACATCGTCTAGTCATACTGACGAGGTTTTAGTGCCGTGTTCCTTTGAGGAGTTCGATGGACCTGGTGAACAACGGAGCACGTCAAGCTTAGTTACCAACTCAGTCAAGCGTCTCCTAATATCCTCCATTTCCTCTTTCAAAACTTGTTCTCTGAAGGGATTTGAAACCTTGCCTACCCACTCACCTTCTTGTTTGGGTTTTCGTTCGAAACGCGCATTTCTTTTCGGCCGGTGAACATTTTGTTGTTTAGGCCTGCCGTGACCCTGGGGGTGTGTCTGGTCACCACCCCCCTGGTTCTGTTGCCTACCCTCCTGGTGGGGTGATCGCCACCTTGGGGTCCTGTTCTAGCATTCACCTTAACGCGAGGCATTTCGTTGCCTTCAAGCGCTAGGTCTGCATATGAGGCTTGGATCCCCAGGGCTCTGGCGTCGCCTTCGTGCCCTCGGGCAGGGCGCACTCGTGTCTCCCATGCCAGTTGTGCGTATCTTCTGATTTCCTGCGTGGTGGGGTTGCCCATTCTGCAGTGCATCATGACGTCATATCGCACGCACTCGTGGAGGTTGTAAAGGAAAAGAGATTTGAAAGCTCGTTCCTCCTCCAGACCTGGTGCATTACTTCCTTGGACGTACGTGGTTCTCAGGCATCTATAATACTCACGCGGAGGCTCGTGCCTCTTCTGGGTGACGGCGAAAGCAGCTATGGTAGCGGAGGCTTCGTCGATATACAGCGAATACTCCTCACGTAGGGCTTTACACAGAGCTGAGTAGCGGTTTCGAGCAGTGGGCTGCTGGAGGATTTTGAAAGGTGTCTTGGAGGACGAAGTCAGAGACTGTACCACTAGGGGCAGCTCGGCTCCTAGCGTGTGTTCCTGGGTTTCTCAGGGGCACATTTCTACGCGTATCGCTAAAAAGGGAGCCCTCTTCTATGTCAGATGTTGTGCTGTGTGTTTCAGCTGCATTTACCTGATCTGACTCTACTTTTAACTGGGCAGCTTGAAGCTGCCTGCGCAGGGCTTCGTTTTCCTCCTGCATCCGGGCATTATCTTCCTGTGCCTGGACTTTCTCAGCTTGAGTGCACCTAATTTCTTGGTGCAGGCTGAGATTTTCATTCTGCACTGCTTGATAGCTGCTCTGCAGCTGTGCGAGCTGGGCCTGGTGCTCAGCGGTTTGCAGTTGGGTTTTGCGGTGATGAAGAAGGAACATTTGGCCCACTAGGTCCAGGATTTTGCGCATTGGCTTCCCGACCGGGTTGTTGACATAATCAACTAGTTCCTGCAATGCTTCATCACAATGACTAATATTGTAGCCGTTAAGGTTATTTCTCTCCTCTATGAAAAGACGGATGACAGCAGCAACTACATCTTGCAGTGCTGGGTCGACTAACCTCTGTGGAGCTTTAACTCCAGTCACGCAGGGCAATTGGTGACTCATTTTACTGGGGCCGTAAAAATTCTTGTGATAGTGGCTCTGACAGCTTGTTGTTTTACAGTTGATATAATGCTAACACGAAAGCACAGTTGAGAGGCTTCGACCTGTGGCTTACAGTTTACTGTTATGTAATGTGCAAATTTCACTGTGTTCTCTCTTTGGTGGATGTCAATGAAGTGACTTGGCACCTCTCTGTAACATTTAGATGAAAGCGTTAGGAGTTCAATAATAACAACAGCAGATTTTAAGCAGACTATAGTAAATTTACCAACCCCTAATTCACTCTTAAGAGCACTTTCACACCACACTGGCTTATGTTTGGCAAGTTTTGAGAAGTAAATTGTCAAACAGAACCTAACTTTGAAGGATTTCAAGTTATTACTTTGGATTCTTATGCATACACACTGTGACAGAACTGGCACGTAGGATGCCTCACACGGGGCACCAATTATTATGTAGGGCTTTACTGGTTGTTTAGATCAGTGTTACTATCAGAAATAATTAATAATTATTTCTGTAGTTATTAATCAATATTTAAATAAATTAATTGGATCTAACTCATTAAAACCTCATATGGGACTCCAGTAAATGTAGTGTGCTACGTTTAGGAGCAAGTTTGGTTATTAGCAATAATTAATAATTATCAAAGATAATTATTAATTATTAAAATCAATAGAACATTGATGAGAATCAAAGTTAGCTTTTTTAATCCTTTAAAATCAACACTTATCAAAGATAATCGTTAATTGTTAACATCGATGAAACATTAAAATTAACACTAGCTTATTGATCATTCAAATTCAATCAAAGATAAAAATCAATAGAATATTAATAAGGATTAACATTAACGGGGCACCACCCTGGAATCAGGGACTAATAACCAAATATTAAAACAGTCTCAATATTAGATTGTTTTCTTAGGAAAATCGACATCCGAAGAATATCGATTTTCGGGAAAAAAAACAATGAATGAAGGTTTGAATCCGAGCATTGACATCCTGTCAGCATGACACAGGCATATGCAAAACAAACCAAAACACTTCTCTTTGTAATATAAACAAAGTTTATTTATGCAGTAATATCAATTAATAATTAATACAATGCAGTCAATAAACTTCCGACTTACAACTACAAACTAAACAGTGATATGATTAGATATGGAAATAAAATAATCCTATAACACATAAGGTGTGTGTGTGACAGTGTGTGTGTGTGTGTCAGTGTGGTTAGTGAGAGAGAGAGAGAGAGAGAGAGAGAGAGAGAGAGAGAGAGAGAGAGAGAGATTATTAAGTGACAGCCCGAAAGCTGATTTCGCGATAGCTGGAGATAAAGCAGCCGTGTTCATCACTCAGAGACGCGGTTTTACGAGCGGGGCTCGTAAAAGTCCTGCGTTATTTGACTCTAATGGATGAACTCAGTTTCTGTCTCACCCGCAATGGTGAAAATGCACAACAATCCAATTTGGTTGGACCACAATACAGCAAAACAAATCTGTGATAATTAATACCCTGAGTATTAATAATGAACGGACATGGCGGTCTGTAAACTATACAAGCAAAAACCTTGAAACACAAGAATAACACACTATAATATTCTATCTCTGCCCAGACGTAACCTCTTACTTGAATCGCATGAGGACACAGGTAGAATGTGTTTTCCTCCGTCCTTTAACTTTGACCCGGTTCCTTGAGGCTCGGGTGATGACGGGAGGCCGTTTCCTCGCTCTGTCGGTGGGTGGTGCGGTTGTTGATTGTCGGCGGGCTGGCGGAGAACTCAGAAATGTCGACTTGATTGAAGATGGAAGAGAAATCTTTAATCTCTTCACTTCTGTAGGCCAACGGATGAAGATGTGAATTGCTCGGGTGTTCGGTTGAACACAGAGTAATCTCAACTCGTCCAGCGAGATGGAGATTGTATGGCTACAGTTTCAAGTCGGACATTACTCCCTTGTGCCACGAGGTTGCACCGGAGAGCGGCAAAAGCTACATCTTTATTCGGTGAACGAAGTCGCTGGAAGCGAAATCTTTAAGCATTTCAGAATTATTTGAACTCCTGATGATGTCATGTTTGAGGGACGTTCTGTTGTGTGCCTCATCCAATAGGAGTTGAGAGCTCAATCCTTTAGTGAGCAAGGCTTCCTGGATTTGTAGTCTGTTTTGGACTCCCTTTGTTTGATTTTGGCACGATTTTTATCAGTAAAATTTACGACATGGAATGTGTGGGGGCTGAGTTAGGTTTTACGACTGTTAGGCCTGCCTTTGTCTTCTATCTGAATACATGAGGCCCAACAATGCATTTCTTGAAGAAATACTATATCATATTTCTTACGCTTAAGAAAAGAAATAACCTTGCTTCTTTTTATGGGGTGCCCCAACCCATTGACATTCCATGTGGAGAGAGATAATCCACACATATTAACAATTGACATATTGATATAATAAAAAATAAATAAATAAATTGTGTGTCAAAAGCAAGATTACAGAGACCACATTCTCCATTAATGCAACAATCAAACCCCGAGCTTCCCCCCAAACAAAACAAACAGAAAAAAGAAAAACATGCGCATTAACCCTGCACATGACAGTGCCAAACGGCGTCGATCCCTCTAAACTCAAAGAGTCTATGTACGCATGCGAGACCCTCCGCAACAACTTTGCCATCGGATTGCTCAAGTCCGGTGCTTCTATACAAATTTTGTGAGGCAAAATTAAATAACAGAAAATACTTTGTAAAACAGACCCCAGCCAACAGGCAGAATAAACACAAAGAACATGTAGATTCATTCACAGAACTGTCTTGAAGGTGTGTTCCTCCACAAAACAAATTCCAGCTGATATAAATCCATTCAGTTTCCTCAGACAGACAGACAATTGTTCAGTGAGTCGGCTCTTATGAGTGCAGCAGATGACGTAATCATTCTAATGTCCCTTAAAATTACTCCACAAAATAAACTCCAGCCAACAGGAGGCGTAAGCACAAAGAAGGATCAGAGTCATCCACAGCTGACCCGAAGGAGTGTTATTTCACAAAACAAACTCCAGCCGCTAGGAGGAGCAGCACATAAAGAAACAAAACAGGCATCCCGGTTCCTTGGATGATCCAGAGGCCGCATAAAAAAAATAAATCATGTCTTACTTTATAAAAGACGTCCTTTGCGGTCATCCATAATGTCCATTCTCAATCTGGCCGGGAACTTCAGTGTAAAAGCGAACTTCCGTCAATGCAAAAGTTTCTTGGAGTGTCATGCCACAAAACAAACTCCAGCCACTATGCAGAGCCAACGCAGAAAGAAACAAAAAATGGCGCCCAGCTTCCTTAGACAGCGAGACACTGAACAGCGAGTCAGTTCACTCACATAAGAAACGCCCAATGGTTTACTCACCCATAGTTTGTATTAAGGCCAGTGCCTTTTTGGGGCATAAAAATGCTTTGCTGCCATCCTTGGTGTCTATTCTCAGTTTGGCCGGAAACATCAGTGCAAAAGCGATCTTCCATTGATGTAAGAGTTTCTTACATTCCTTGACAAGAGAAACTATCTTGTCAAATTCGCAAAATCTGGGAACAAGAAAATATTGCGATTCTTCCAAGAAAGCTTTCCTTTGCTCCTTGTCCGGCATAACACAAGATCTTTATCGGATGATCTCAGAAATTTGGCCAGAATTGATCAGGGCCTGTCTTCCTCAGCAGATCTGCGAGCCGGGACTCTGTGAGCTTGCTCGATTTCCAGCTTATGGCCTGTTATGTCGAGCAGACTCGGGAAGAGCTCGTCTAGGAATTTCACCATATCTCTGCCCTCTTCATGTTCAGGAATTCCAACAATTTGAATATTGTTTCTTCGATTCCTATTTTCAAGATCTTCCTGTTTTTCCAAAATAAATTCCAAGTCTGTTTTGGATGCGGGCGGATTAGTGGATAATTCCCTTTCTGATGATTCCAGACAATCGATTCATTTCTCAACATCTGTCACTCTTGTGACCAACTCAGAAAATTTTGTTTCCATCTCTGTAATTGATCGACGTATTACAGCGAGATCCTCCAAGTCAGCAACAACCTTTGTCAGCATCACCGAGATGTTGGACAGTTGACGCTGGATTTCATCTCCCTACGTGCCGTCCAAATTGAGTCCCCGGCTCGCAGTCCCGTCAGAGGCCTCAGCTTGAACACGTAAGTGTCTTTTAATGCCTCCAGAGTCTGAGGATTTTGACTTCTTTGCCATGTTTACCTCAAAAAGCAAATATGTAACCGGGTGTATCGAATCTCACCGTTATAATATTAAAATAATCAAAAAACCAGCAAAGTGCGCAAAAACATGGCATCACGTGACCCAGGTAAAGATACTTTCTAAATAAAAATGTATCAAAACACTTACATTATATGAAAGCGCTTAAAAGTACCAAAACCAAACCAATACCATGTTTTTGGACATGTTCTTTGGAGTAGCCTTCCATATAAATACCAGGATATAGGCCTATTGTATATAATAAAAATATCAAGGTTTTACCATATTGTACCATCACTGCACAGCAGGCGTTTGAGAAAGGTAAATTTGATAAACTTTATCTTATGCTGTGTAATGTGAAAAAGTGACAGTATGTTTTAAGTCCATTCATTAATGCTACACAATATACAGTATATAGGCTACTGAAGAAAATGTTCAGATGATGCTCCTAAAATCATCAGAAATGAATGCTTTGGTGCTGTTTTTGCAAAATGAATAAATAAAATAAATAATTTTAAACCCCCCTACAACATCATAGTACAATCGATTGTGTACTTGATGGGTCCCAGACTTCCCAGTAATGATGAAAGCCTATAAATGTGCCTGCTGTGAAATATACTGTACAAAGTGCATAGATCATAGATAGGGCAGTGTGCCTTTATTTAACATCTTAGACCACTTGACTTGGTTTACTTGCACTTTACATTAAAGTTATTCCTGTATATAGTGATACCCTACTTATGATGCCTACTTAAGCCATAACATGCACTTGCATTTTTCTTCCCAACATTGTTATAATTAATGTTTTGCTAGTTTGGGATTATACACATTAGGATGTATTGTATTAATTTGTACTTTTTGTGTAAAAGTAATACATAGCTTTCTAATAATTTTAGAGAGGGGGGGTACACAAAGTACTGGAGGGTCTTGACTAGGGTGCCAAATGGGGTAGGACCAGCACTGCATCTATGTGCCCTTGACTGATGAAGTCTTGATGAAATATTTTAATCTTTTGGTAGAAAAGATCTCTCAGACCCCTGAGTCTTCTCTTTACTGTTGTACATGAAACTGGTGTTGAGCGGGTAGAATTTAATGAAGATGTCAGCTGAGGACATGTGAGGCATCTATTTCTCAAACTAGAGACTCTGATGTACTTATCCTCTTGTTTAGTTGTACATCTGTCCTTCCACATCTCTTTCTGTCCTTGTTAGAGCCAGTTATCCTTTGTCTTTGAAGACTGTAGTGTACACCTTTGTATGAAATCTTCAGTTTTTTGGCAATTTCAAGTATTGTATAGCCTTCATTCCTCAAACCAATGATTGACTGATGAGTTTCTAGAGAAAGTTTCTTTTTTGCCATTTTTGACCCAATATTGACCTTAAGACATGCCAGTCTATTGCATACTGTGGAAACTCAAAAACAAACACAATGTTAAGCTTCATTTAATGAACCAAATAGCTTTCAACGGTGTTTAATATATTGGCAAGTGATTTTCTAGTACCAAATTAGCAATTTAGCATGATTACTCAAGGATATGGTGTTGGAGTGATGACAGCTGGAAATGGGGCCTGTCTAGATTTGATCATAAATGACTTTTTTCAAATAGTGATAGTGATGTTTTTTAACATCAGTAATGTCCAGATTATACTTTGTGATCAGTTGAATATCACTTTGTTGAATTAAAGTACCAATTTCCTTCTGAAACAGCAAAATCTGTACATTATTCCAAACTTTTGGCCACCAGTGCATATACATACAGTTGAAGTCAGAAGTTTACATACACCTTAGCCAAATACATTTAAACTCAGTTTTTCACAATTTCACAATTTAATCATAGAAAACATTCCCTGTCTTAGGTCAGCTAGGATCACTACTTTATTTTAAGAATGTGAAATGTCAGAATAATAGTAGAGAGAATGATTTATTTCAGTTTTTATTACTTTCATCACATTCCCAGTGGGTCAGAAGTTTACATACACTTTCTTAGTATTTGTAGCATTGCCTTTAAATTGTTTAACTTGAGTCAAATGTTTTGGGTAGCCTTCCACAAGCTTCTCACAATAAGTTGCTGGAATTTTGGCCCATTCTTCCAGATAGAACTGGTGTAACTGGGTCAGGTTTGTAGGCCTCCTTGCTTGCACACGCCTTTTCAGTTCTACCCACAAATTTTCTATCAGATTAAGGTCAGGACTTTGTGATGGCCACTCCAATACCTTGACTTTGTTGTCCTTAAGCCATTTTGTCACAACTTGAGGTATGCTTGGGGTCATTGTCCATTTGGAAGACCCATTTGCGACCAAGCTTTAATTTCCTGGCTGATGTCTTGAGATTTTACTTCTATATATCCACACAATTTCCCTTCCTCATGATGCCATCTATTTTGTGAAGTGCACCAGTCCATCCTGCAGCAAAGCACCCCAACAACATGATGCTGCCACCCCCATGCTTCATGGTTGGGATGGTGATCTTCGGCTTGCAAGCCTCACCCTTTTTCCTTCAAACATAACAATGGTCATTATGGCCAAACAGTTAAATTTTTGTTTCATCAGACCAGAAGAAATTTCTCCAAAAATTAAGATCTTTGTCCCCATGTGCACTTGCAAACTGTAGTCTGGTTTTTTAATGGCAGTTTTGGAGCAGTGGCTTCTTCCTTGCTGAACAGCATTTTAGGTTATGTCGATAAAGGACTTGTTTTACTGTGGATATAGATACTTGTCTACCTGCTTCCTCCAGCATCTTCACAAGGTCCTTTGCTGTTTATCTGGGATTGATTTGCACTTTTCGCACCAAACTACATTAATCTCAAGGAGACAGAATGCGTCTCCTTCCTGAGGCTGCGTGGTCCCATGGTGTTTATACTTGTGTACTATTGTTTGAACAGATGAACGTGGTAACTTCAGGCATTTGGAAATTGCTCCCAAGGATGAACCAGACTTGTGGAGGTCCACAATTGTTTTTGTTTTTTTTCGTTTTTGGCTGATTTCTTTTGATTTTCCCATGATGTCAAGCAAAGAGGCACTGAGTTTGTAATTAACATTTTTTTAATAAATCTTATAATAACAAAAACACACACACACACACACACACAACAATTAAACTCCACAACACCCCCCCCCCCCAAAAAAAAAACAATCCTATGGTCACACATAAGTAAATATATACATACACATACACACACACACACACACACACACACACATATATATACATACATACATACACATACCTATACACACACACAATAATCATAATCACTAAAAAGCTATACTACAATACTCTCTCCACACCCCACCCAAGTGCCCCCCAAAAATTCCAAATACCTGCCCCATATCCGGACAAACAAATCTAAATCACCCCGTCTTCCCAATGACACCTCCTCATAAGCCGCTACCCTCCCCACCTCCGTGCACCACTCCAGATATGGGGGCGCACCAGCTGACCTCCAACCCCTCAAAATAACCTGCCTGGGGATCATCACACAGGTCAGAACCCAGTTCTCAATATGGCCATCCCCCACATCGATGACCGCCCCATCGCCCAGAACACAAAGTCTGGGGCAAAACGAAACCCGAGTGCCCACCACCTCGCACACAAAATTCTGAAACTTCAACCAGAATTTCTGAATCTCGACACACAACCAAAAAACATGGGCCATGTCTCCATCTCCAGCAGGTGGGTGTGTCTTGAAGACCAAGCCTATACAGTCTAGAGGGGGTCCAATAAAATCTATGCAAAATTTTGAATTGTATAAGACGCACCCTTGCATCTCTAGATGCAGACTTAACGTTTTTAAGAATTTTAGCCCGCACTCTTTCCTCCAATGCCAAGTTGAAATCTTTCTCCCATACTCTCTTGAGAGAAGGCTCCATCCCCCAGACTCTGAATTAACAGTGAGTAGTACACTGATGCCTCATGACCTTTTCCAAAAGCTGCAATCACCTCTCCCAAAGCATCTGCCACCTTAGGGGGTGTGTGCTACCCCCAAAAATAGTACAAAGCAGGTGGCGCAGTTGTAAATACCTATAAAACTGAGGTCTGGGGATCCCAAAATGTTGGACCAAGTTTTCAAACGATCTCAACACTCCACTTTCATATAGGTCACTGAGTGTAGCAACCCCCCCCCCCACAATCCACTCTGGCCAGCAGAGAGGGGACTTGCCAATACACAATCTTGGGTTCTGCCATATGCTCGAGGCAACATTTAAATAAGTGTCCAATTTAAACAATCTGGACACTTTAGTCCATACCGAGTGTAAATGCGAAATAATGGGGTGTAACTTAACTTTTCCGATTAGTTTGATAGAGATGCTTTGTAATGGCGAAATAGGGGCAAGAACTGCCTGTTCAATAACAAACCAGGGAGGGGCTCTCTCAGGTGGAAGTGACCAAAGAGCCAAATGTCTGAGACTGAATGCATAGTAATAAAACAAAATCTTGGGTAGGCCTGGCCCACCTTTGTCTATCAGCCTATGTAACTGTAGAGCCGAGGAGGGTGGGGCCGGGCTGGAATGAGACACACCCGGTCCCCAATCAGCCTGATGGGGCGCGCGAGGGATAAAGGCGGCCGGGGACGACAGTTCGAGAGAGAGAGAATTGCAGACAGCTGTACTGTGTGTTTTTGGTTGTGTGTTCTGTTTAAGTTGCTCATTAAATTATTATTTAAGTTGTCAAGCCGTTTCTCGCCTCCTCCTTTCCACTGAACCCCCTTACAGTAACTTATTAAAATGCAATCTGGGACGTTTACCATTCCAAATGAAGGACTTCGCTATGCTATCAAATTGCTTGAAATAAGAGAGGGGGACATCTACAGGGAGAGGTTGTAGCAGGTAGATACATTTTGGAATACAATTCATTTTATTAACATTAACCTTCCCAATCATTGATAAATGTAATGAAGCCCACCTGCCCACATCACTCGAAAACCATTTTATTAAAGGGTCAAAATTAACACTAACTAAATCAGACAAATTTGCTGGGAATAAAATCCCCAAATACTTAATGCCCTGTTTGGGCCACTGGAAGGCGCCCGGCTGGAAAGTCGTTACTGGACAGTACGCTGTTAGAGCCAAAGCTTTGGATTTAGACCAATTGACTTTGTAACCTGAGAACTTGGAAAAATAATTAATAATTCTGTGGAGGCAAGGCATAGATTTAATAGGTTCAGAGACAAATAATAAAATATCATCTGCGTAAAGCAGAAGCTTATGCACCACACCTCCTGCCACCACCCCTGAAAAATCATCCTCTTTTCTTATCGCAGCTGCTTATGGTTCCAGGGCAAGACAGAACAATAATGGGGAAAGAGGACAACCCTGCCGAGTGCCCCTATTCAGAGTAAAATAATCTGAAATTAATCCATTTGTTTGTACCACTGCTACATGGTGTCTATAAAGACACTTAAACCAAACAATGAATGTACTCCCGAACCTGTATATTTCCAAAATCTTAAAAAGATAATCCCATTCTACCATATCAAACTCCTTTTTGGCATCAAGTGAGATGGCAGCGACCGGAGACTGATCATTCGCTATTGACCACATGATATTAATGAGACGCCTGATGTTATCAGAAGAGCTGCGGCCCCGAATAAAACCCACCTGATCTATATGTATAAGTGATGTCATAACTTTACTTAATCGGTCAGCCAAAATTTTTACATCTAGTTGGATCAGGGAGATTGGATGGTAACTTTTACACTCACTTGGATCTTTGTCCTTTTTAAGAATCAGACTGATCCAGGCTTGTGTCATGGTTGGAGGAAGCTTTCCATACTTTAATGATTCAGTATAAACTTCTAACAAAAGTGGAGCCAGTTCTGTAGTATAGGATCTAAAAAATTCTGCGGCAAAACCATCTGGCCCCGGAGCCTTGCCAGTAGGTAGGGACTTAATTACCTTGTCAAGAGAGTTTTTGCTCAATCATCAGTTTAGGAAGATCTAATGGTTCCACAAAGTTTCTAATATCTTCATCAGTAAACAAAGATGTGGAACTATAAAGATCAAGATAAAACTCTTTAAAGGCATTATTAATATCAATGGCTGAGGTAAAAAATTTCACAACCAGCAGATTTCACTGAGGGAATGATAGAAAGTATTACTGTCTTGCCCTGAATAACCAAAACTCCATTTTCCGCGAATAAATAGTATTATATCTGTATTTTAATCAGGTCAATTCTCTGAGGTCATCAGCTGACATACGGCGCTTCAGCTCTGCCTCTGCACTTTTAATATTCTCTTCCAACTCCACGAGTTCTCGTGCTTTGGATTTTTTGATGAATGAGGCATACTGTATGGTCTGACCCGTAAGAACCGCCTTAAGTGCCTCCCAAGCCACGCCCACAGAGGATACTGAGGACCAGTTGGTGTCCATATAAACATTGATTTCAGTCTTTAACATTTGTTGGAAATCAAGATTTTGCAAAAGGGACACATTAAGGCGCCAACTAAATGATTTCTTTTTCTCTGTATATGGCAACATCTCTAAACTCACCAGGGCATGATCTGAGTCTAAGATATTTCAAATTGAACAATCAACAACAGATGAAATGAGGGATTTGGATATAAAAAAAAATCTATTCTAGAATAAATCTTATGGACTGATGAAAAAAATGTATAGTCCCTACCAGATGGGTTTAAAAGTCTCCAAATATCCGAAAGACCAAGATTTTTACGCATCCTGTGAAGCGTCATTGTTGCTCTAGGGGGTATACACACTTTTGCTTCACTGTGATCAAGGACTGAGTCCATCAAAAGATTAAAGTCTCCTCCCAATATTATATCATGCAGCATCCCTTCAAGATCTATAAAAAAGCCCTGATCATCAGCATTAAGTGCGTAAATATTAGCCAAAATCAACCTTTGCCCTTGAATTTCAGCTAAAACAATAATGACTCTCCCACATTTATCTTCAGTCTGTTAGAGAAATTTGAATTGTAGATGTTTACTAATCAATATAATGACTCCCTTGCTCTTACTTCAGCCAGCACTAAAAAAAACATGTCCACCCCATATCTTCCCAAATTTTTCAGCTTGCTGCGGGGAGGGATGTGTTTCTTGAGGAAACACTATATCATATTTCTTACGTTTAAGAAAAGTAATAACCTTCCTTTTTTTTATGGGGTGCCTCAACCCATTTACATTCCATGTGGAGAGAGATAGTACACTCATATTAACATTTGACATTTTGATATAGTAGAAAAAATAAATTGTGTGTCAAAAACAAAATTATACAGACCACATTCCCCATTAGTGAAACAATCAAACCCCGAACTTTCCCTCGAACAAAACAAACAGAAAACAGAAAAACATGCGCATTAACCCCGTGCACGAAAGCGCCAACCGGCGACAATCCCTCTAAACTCTAAAGGTCCATAAACGCTCACGAGCACCCACGACAACTTTGCTATCGGATTGCTCAATTTTGCCTCACAAATTTGTGAGGCAAAATTACATAACAGAAAATACTTTGTAAAATAAACCCCAGCCAATAGGAAGAATGAACACAAAGAACGTGCAGATTCATTCACAGAACTGTCTCAAAGATGTGATCTTCCACAAAACAAATTCCAGCTGATATAAAACCGTTCAGATTCCATGGACAGACAAACTAATGTTCAGTGAGCCGGCTGTTATGAGTTCAGCGGATGACATAATCATTTCAATGTCCCGTAAAAATACTCAACAAAACAAACTCCAGCCAGCATGAGGAATAAGCATGAAGAATGAACAGATTAATCCACAGCTGTTCCAAAGGAGTGTTATTCAATAGAACAAGCTCCAGCCGCTAGGCGGAACCAATACAAAAAGAAACAAAATCGTCATCCCGGTTCCCCGGATGGTCGAGTCAATTCACTCGGAGGCCGCATAAAAGTATATACCATGACTTACAAAATCTGTCAACTTTATAAAAGACATCCTTTGTGTGAGCATGTAGATATTTTGTGTCCACTCTCAAACTGGCCGGGAACTTCAATGCAAAAGTAATCTTTCATCAATGCAAAAGTTTCTTTAAGGAAAAGTGTTATTCACAAAACAAGCTCCAGCCGCTCAGCGGAGCCAACGCAAAAAGCAAAAAGAAACCAAAATGACGCCCAGCTTCCTCAAAAGCCAGAGTAAGTACAGCGAGTCGACCCACTCACATGAGAAACACCCAATGGTTTACTCACCCATTGATTCAATAAAAGACATTGCCTGATTGGGACATGTAAATACTTTGCGACCGTCCTTCGTTTCTATTCTCAGTTTGGCCAGAAACATCAGAGCAAAAGTGATCTTTCGCTGATGTAAGAGTTTCTTACATTCCTTGAACCGATCGCGTTTCTCTCGTCGAACTCGCAAAGTCCGGGAACAAGAAAATATTATGGTTCTTCCAAGAAAGCTTCCCTTTGCTCCTCGCCTGGCGCAACACAAGATCTTTACCGGATGATCTCAGAAATCTGGCCAGAATCGATCGGGGCCTTTCTCCCCCAGCAAATCTGTGAGCTGGGACTCTGTGAGCTCGCTCGATTTCCAACTTGTGGCCTGTTATGTCGAGCAGACTCAGGAAAAGCTCATCTAGGAATTCCACCATAACTCTGCCCTCCTCATGCTCAGGAATTCCAACAATTTGAACGTTATTCCTGTGGCTTCTATTCTCAAGATCTTCAGCTTTTCAAGGAGATGTTCCAAATCAACTTTGGTCGTGGGCGGATTAGCGTTTAATTCCCTCTCCGAAGATTCCAGAAAACTGATTCGTCGCTCAACATCAGTCACTCTTGTAACTAACTCAGAGAATTTTATTTCCATCACCATAATCGATTGACGTATTACAGCGAGATCCTCCAAGTCAGCAAGAACCTTCGTCGACATCACCGACATGTTGGACAACTAATGCTGGATCTCCTCTCCCGCCGCACCATCCAGATCGAGTCCGCAGTCTGTAGGCCTGTCGGGGCTTTCATCCTGAACACGAAAGTGTCTTTTAATGTCTCCAGAGCCCAACGATTTTGACTTCTTTACCATGTTTTGCCTCAAAGAGCAAATGTGTAACTGGGTGTATCAAATTTCACCAGTTTATAACATGAAAATAATTAAACATTTTGTAAAGTGCGCAGAGCTCGTCGCTCACACGTCTGCTTCTTGCATGGCATCACGTGACCCCGAGGCACTGAGTTTGAAGATAGGCCTCAAAATACATCCACAGGTAAACCTACAATTGACTCCAATTAGCCTATCAGAAGCTAACTGTCTAATTGCCTAAAGGCTTGACATCATTTTCTGTTGTCCTTCTGGCCGCACCTGCTGGCAGGCTTTCCCCACCTTTCGAGACCTGGGAGGGAGACAAGGGGAGGGAAAAGAGCGAGGCAGAGTGACGGTGAGAGAGAGAGAAAAAGATTGCTTGCCGGTTCCCAGACACAGCTTCACCTGGTTCTCGACTGCTCCTCCACTGCTCCTCCACCCTCTGGCAGACGACAGCTGCTCTTCCCCGGGCAGACGAGTGCTCCAACCCCTGGTGGATGGAATGCCCCTCCACATTCTGGCAGCTGGTAGCGAGCCCCTCCTCCCCTTGCGGATGGCGGTCATTCCTCCGTGTCCAGGCGGCTGGCAGTGACTCATCCATCCCCTGGTGGATGGCCGCAGCTGCTCCTTCCGTCAGACGGCAGTGGTGAGGACTCCACAACAGTGCATCCCTCCTCTTTCCCGGGTTTTGGCACCAATGTAACAGGGTTAGGATGGGCAAGGAGCCGGCGGGAACCAGACGAACCATTAAAGTAATATTTAATGAGAAATTAAAACAAAGAGACACAAACATAAACACACACGTGGCAGCTGCGTGTGGCTCTCTCTCTCCCGAACTGCCACATCTGGCTCGGCTTTATCCCTCTTCTTGGCTGATTAGCCCGCCCTCATCCTCCTCATCACATATATATAGAAACCAGTCTAATAAGATTAACCCTTTCCAGCCGGAACATTCAAATTTGGGAACAATTATTCCCATGGTTCCTGTCTCAATATCTTCGCCGTCCAATCACCGATTTTATTTCTGAAAATTGCCAGATACTCATGACAATATAAGCTAAAAGCACATATGATTGGTTAAGGGATTACTGGGCATGAATAATAAATGTATCGTCTTCATCATCATCCTCCATTTGCCTGAGCGGAGCCAGAGAGGATATCCCGGGAGATTACCTCCAGTGTTGGACTTACTGCTTCAAACTGAAAACTGAGCCGACCTTTCGAGGTAAGACAAGTTATTTAACATGTGTTGTCAATATTGTCTATTGAAAGTCAAAACATTTTAGTTACGAAGCATATATTTGTAGGAGTAACGCTAGTTATTTCTGGAAAAAATGACATGACTGTCGGCGTTCATCGGACAGGCAGCTATCCTCTATTTTTAAGCAAATTTCTGTGAAACTTGCTAAATAAACATTAGCTAGCAATACTATGTATATTTTTAGCTAAATATCAATAACTTTTTTGGCCAGTTTTGTCACTTGTGAAAAATCCGCCTGAAGTAATGTGAGACAGAGAGCAGACGCTGTTCAGACCATTTTTTTTTTTTTTTTTTTTTTTTGACGCTGTTCAGACCTGCCTGGAAACTGGCCTGCTAGTTAGATAAGTTATCTAGCTTGTTGATTTTCCCTTGTAATAATAATAATAATACATAAAAAAAATCTATTTGTAAGATTTATGTAATTTAATTGCATATCAAATTTACATTAATTTGCATTACATAGTTTTAATATAAACAAAGTTTGTTTATATTAAAACTATGTAATGCAAATTAATGTAAATTTGATATGCAATTAAATTACATAAATCTTACAAAAAGGCTTAAATATTTCTGTGAGTGTATCTTTCTATAATTTAGCAGATAGCCTTACCCATCCATCACACAGACATGATTTTAGATTGTGTGTAGTTTCCTGTTCACAAGGAAAGTGTGAGAGGGCTGTCTGCAGTTGGACATTCTGGTTAGTCTGCAAGCCTTTGGTGACTATACAGTGTACAGATTTGTGAAGAAAAAATCTGGCTACCAATTGTAGCTGCTGGTTACCAACTGTGTACTTTTTTCTGTTGTAGAGATGGATAGAGACTATGGCTCCCTGCTCAGCACCCTCAAGAGGCGGCGGCAGCTGACTGCTGATGAGCTTAGGTTCATAGCAGAAGAGGACATGGCTCATGAGGGCATGAGCACACAGGAGGAAGATCTGCTGGACCAGGAACTACTGCAGGAAGACCCGGACCATGAGGAGATGGAGGATGAGATGGAACCTGATCCCCAGCCAGGACCATCAAATGGGTATTTATGAATGTGTATGTATTGTTTGTTTTTATTTCTCATATGACTAATACTCACAGTAACACTAACACTGTTACTCTTATTATTTTGGGTATGGCTAGCCATTCTTGCACAGGTCCCAAGTCAGCTAGAAAGCTAGAATTGCCTTAGGAAGTTGCATTATCTTATGGACCACCTCAAACAAAAATGCCAGCAGCTCTTTCAGCCTAACCAAAATCTCGCAATAGATGAATGTATGGTCAAGTCTAAAGCTCGGTCAGGATTTAAACAATACATGAAGGGCAAGCCTACTCGTGGGATTTTAAATTATGGGTAATTGCAACATCAGACTTGGGGTATACTCTCGACTTTAATGTTTACACAGGTAGTCATGATGGGCGTGTCACTGACTTGGGCACCAAAGTAGTTGAATCATTACTGCAGCCATTCACAGACCAGGGCCACAATGTTTGGTTTGACAACTTTTACACGTCCCCAGCTCTTATGGTTAAGTTGTTAGAAATGGGAACTAATGCCTGTGGGACATGCAGGGTGAATCGTAAACTGTTTCCTACAGAATTTAAAGACGTCAAAAGATGGGAACGTAAGACAGCTTGTGGGGATATGAGGTGGTGTAGGATTGATGGGAATATACTTGTAATTCAGTGGAAGGACACACGTGCAGTTACATGCCTCTCCAATTTCCACAATGTGAATGGCTCAACCGAAATTACTAGGTTTGTAAAAAATGATGGCGACTGGACAAAAGAAGTAGCCCTCCAGCCCACTGTCATCAACGATTATAACAAAAACATGGGCGGTGTTGATAGGTCAGACCAAATGATAAAATCTTACGACGTCCTACAAAAAACTCAGAAGTGGTGGAAGACTCTTTTTTTTTCCACTTCATAGACATTGCCGTCATCAATAGTTTCATATTGTTTAAGGAATGGCAACACATTCATGCGGCACCAGGGGATGAGCATAGACCGGTGAATTTAACCCAGATAGATTTCAGAGAAAACCTGGCTTGTCAGCTGGTAGGTATCAATATTCACGCAGGTTTCCCTTTGCATACACTAAAGCCTGTAGTCCCTCGTCGTCATCACTCCACACAGCCCATGTCCCTAAATTTGAAGAGTCCTCTAAGAGATGTTGGCTATGCTATCGGAAAAGTAGGACTGAAAATAAAACTAAAGTAGCTTGCTGCGAGCCGGAATGTAATGGCAAAAGACTTTGCTTGGTTCGCGATAGGAACTGTTTTCAGTCTTGGCACTCAGCTGAGTGTGACCAGTTTTGTGAAGAGGCCTAGCGTGGGCTATGTTTACTGGTGGTGTTGTCCTCCCACTCCCCTCTTTTCTCCCTCTCTTCTCTCCACAGTTATTGCAGTTGTTGAGTATTTATGAATTTATATATATTCTGTTCTTGCACTCTTTATTAAAAATGTATTTACTGTAGATAGTTCGAAAGTTTGATTTGGCTTGTTTTGCTGTGTAATTCGTGTGTAATTCTAATGTTCAAAGTAAATAAAGTGTGTGTTTTATTGAACACATAAAATGTATATTTCAGTGTTTGTGTCCTTCAATTTCAGATGCAGTCTCAATTTATTATTGCAGGTGCTCAAAAGGAGTATTTGAGGAGTGGTCATGTGAAATGCATCTTAACATTCTAAGTTTGTTTTATTCAGTTTTCCCACTAATCACTAGAATGGTCATAACTTTTAAACAATAAATTATATTTCTAATCTGTCTGCTATTCTACATTGCCCACAAAATTATGTATATTTCATACACTCGAAGTTTCCCTCTAGCTTGTAATTAAAATGGTTGAAAATGCAGTTTTCTGATGAAGTATGGTGGCCGGAGAAGATTTTTGTAAAAATTGCTGTGTGAAATCTTATTGATAAAGGATGATCAAATAATCATACATATATTTATATCATTTGAAAGCCCTAGTTCTTCTCTTCAGTATGGTATATACAGTTCAGGTGTGTGATGTTATATGAATATGAATATAATATGAATTTGGATATGAGTATCATATTCTGGCACAGAATGGAATTTTCAGAATTTTGGACTCAGGCTTTAAAGGGCAACTGTTGTACTGAGTTAATCAACTCTGACATAAACCCTGAACTCTGAGTTGATTAAACCACATATTAATTATTCGTGGTTATTGGTACCAGAATGCCAGTTTGGGGTCAGTTCACACAACACTGAGTTTGAAAATGTTTACACATTCACTGACTATGTTGACACGGACAAGAAAGCGGCTTCTTGCGAGAACGCTGCGTTCGTTTACGTGCACTGTATAAGTGGCATGCTTTTTACTCCTGTGTACATACGGTTTAGTCAGTAAGCAGCTTTCTACACAGCAACGTAATTTTCCTGTGTTGCTTGTGTAAATATTAACATGGCACCCAAGAAAGACTTCACTATTTTATTCTCAGTTGCTTGGTTTTATTTACAGATATTCCAGAATTGTTGCTGTGCCTGTTTCCATAATTCACCATAGCGACCTGCAGCAGAAATGCGCAGCAATATTGGCATTTCCCTCTTACATAAAACTCCGGGATTCCCACAATGTACGAGTGCATATATGCAAATTTGAGGGACAATCGATATTTTACAGCAGTGTGTATAAATGGGTGTAGTTCATAGTCTGTGTTTTTCCCACTGTACTCCCAGAAATGATGAATTCTTTCCGTTGTTGACTTGCGGCTCCATCCTGTAATGTTTGTTATCCCGTCTGTTCATGCACATGCACACTCCTGTGTCCATTACATTAACATGACCACATAAGCAGCGTTCTCCTGGAGAAAGCCAGGTGTGTTGAACCGCTTTCTATTAATTTCTTAAGCGGCATTAGGAAATCTTCTAAGGAGATTTCACATTTACATTACGTTTCAAAACCCCCGGAATAAACAGTTTTATTAAGTGAATGTAAATGTGGTCACTGTGAACTCTGAAAGGCATTCTCAGCTGAGTGCCGAATCCACGAGTCACCATGAGTAAGAAAAGCTCATTTATAAGTTTTAATGACTATGAACAAGCATTACAAAGCAGTGTTCACTAACAGTAGTGAAGGGGGCTGCATCTGTTTAGGAGTGAGTGTCCTTAACAAAAAGCATACTTAAATCATGTGACTTTTTAATTCATAAAACTATTAAGTCTTACAGTACAGTACTTGTAGAAGCCTAATTCAGCATTTATAGTAGACCTCTGTTGCCCACACTAATTGTAAAATGAGATCAAATTCAATTTATTGGTTTATATCAACTTGTAGCAAAGAAATAATAAAGTGAACCCCAATTTAATTTCACTATTTGTAATGCAATATGCTAAAGGGTAATTTTGTCATTGATATGTTAACAACATAAAATCTAGTAGATACCAGTTATTCAAAGGTATGATAATTTATATGCATAAATGTGTTTCCACATTTTTCTGCCCCTAACCTTTGTGGGGTTTTTATATGACTTCCAAATAACAGCCACCAGATCTATTTCACAGACTGTTGAACTGACTAGTGGAGACTGAAGTGTTACAAAGCGTTGATCCTGAAATTAAATTCTCTCACTATTACAGTTTTGGACAACGCTTTTTTAAATGAAACGTTAGATTACTTGAGTGGTTGAAACTCTTCCCACATGAAGTGCATTTGAAGGGCTTTTCTCCAGTATGCACTCTCACATGTGCTTTCATGTATGATAATGTAATAAAACTCTTTCCACAAAAAGAGCACACGTGAGGCTTCACATTTGAATGAGTTTTCAGGTGTACCTTTAGATGTGATACAAGTAGAAAATTCATGCCACACTGTTCACAGTTAAATGGCTTTAATCTAGAATGATTTTGCAGATGACGTTTGAGATTCCCTGCTTGTGTGAAACTCTTTTCACACTGAAGACATGCAAAAGGCTTCTTTCCAGTGTGAATTCTTATGTGACGCTGGAGACTTTCTTTATGTGCAAAACTCTTTCCACATTGACGGCATGTAAAAGGCTTCTCTCCAGTGTGGATTTTCATGTGACGCTGAAGAGCTGCTTTATGTGCAAAACTCTTTCCACATTGAGAGCATGTAAAAGGCTTCTCTCCAGTGTGGATTTTCATGTGAATATAATGCTGTCTTTTATGTTTGAAACTCTTTCCACACTGAAGGCATGTGAAAGGCTTCTCTCCAGAGTGAAGTCGCAGGTGATTCCGAAGGCTTGATGTCACTGAGAAACTCTTTCCACAGTGAGAGCAGGTGAAAGGCTTTTCTCCAGTATGAATTCTTAAGTGAGCTGTAAAATTTCCTTTTTGTGTGAAACACTTTCCACAGTGAGAGCAGGTGAAAGGCTTTTCTCCAGTATGAATTCTTAAGTGAGCTGTAAAATTTCCTTTTTGTGTGAAACACTTTCCACAGTGAGAGCAGGTGAAAGATTTTTCTCCAGTGTGAATTCTTATGTGAGTGTTAAAGTTTCCTTTTTGTGTGAAACTCTTTCCACAGTGAGAGCAGGTGAAAGACTTTTTGGCTCTTGTTCCTGGGGTTCTTTTCTTTGAGAAATTATTTTCAACCTTTGAGCCACTAATATCTTCTTCACCGGTCATATCACATGTATGATCCTGATGTTTCTCCTCCACGTCATTCAGTTCTTGACTTTCTTCCTTCAGTTGTGTCAAGTCTAAAATTAACAACGTAAATTCAGACAAATGTAAAAAAAGACACAAGAGTTTAGCCCTTTTTAGAGTATCTACTTTATGCAATCTCATGTAGATTTATTTGTTTGTTTAGCTGTAATTTTACAGATTCTGTGATTTTCTACAGTGGTCAGATCTAGTGAACTGTCTGAAGCTTTGACACCTTAGGGCATTTTCAGACCTGTTGCATGTTGCATTTTCTTCTTGCAAAGTCACATGTAAAAAAGCTGTCACAATGTTTGTACGCTGTTCTGGGATTTAGCTCATCCATCAACAGTAGCGGTTCTAGCTTGTATGGCGCCCTGGGCGAAACCTGCTTCAACACGCCCCCAAGGTTGTTGTGTGGGACGCACTGTCTCCCTAACTTCATTTTATGGTGTTTGTTCTTGCTCTCTTTGATATGAATCACTTGTTCTGTATTCCTCACTTGTAAATTGCTGTACAATGGCTTGATGGAAGTCAAAGTCAAGTTTATTTATAAAGTACATTAAAAACTTGTGTACAATAAAATGTGGGACAATAAGTGTACATCAAACACAATAACACAATCTTACAATCTTATTAAAACACAATGGAATAAAACATTTCAAAACATAAAACCAAATGTAATGTAATTGAAACATGTTGCACACAGAAGCCTCACACAACAGCACAGCAGTGCTTGGCCGTTCTGCAAGCTTCATATGTATTAAAACTTATTGGAAATAACTACTGAGATCATTTTATACTTTTCGTAGATATCATATTAGTTGTGATGGTATGTGGGATTGGGGTCCGCAAAGAATTTGGGTTTATGAAAGGGGTCCTTGGTTCAAAAAAGTTTGAGAAACCCTGAATGACCCATCACTAATGTGAACAGCTCCAGAATTTGTTTGCAACCGGTCCGAGACCACCTCATCCAGTTGGTCTCAGACTGATTGTTTTGGTGCAGTTTCAAGTGTGATTGCTGTGTTCATATGTGCTTAAACCGAATTAAGGAAGAAATTGCACCAGGTTCTGAAACAAATCCTCTAAACAAGCCAGGTGTGAAAACGCCCTTAATGTCCCTCAACAGTCTTTATGAAGAATCAAGAATGAACACCAACCTCTTTGTTCCTCAGTATCTTCATGTTTAATTCTGCATGATTCTGTAATACTGATGTCTTCACTCTCCTCTTTAAACTCTTCTTTAACACACTGCATTTTTGCAATAGTATGCCAGTAGAGTTCAATTGTTACACATGGAGTTGTTCACCTTTATATACCACCTTCTTTCTTCACTTGTTGTATGATCTATGCCAAAAAAAGTCAATTTAACAGACATCAAAAGCTGTTTCAAACAAACATTTCCACTCCCCAGCACAGTTACTCACAATGTCTAGTGAAACAAAGATTATACAATCCATAAAAAGGTACTCATATGAGTATTAACATATTTAAACCATTACCTTACATAGATATCGAACAAAAGAACTTTTCTCAATCAAGACTTTAGATGATTTGACAAAATCAACATGAACATACAACAATACTTGCTTGTGCATCTTCTTCTATCTCATATTTCTACACAACTATGTGAAATACTCACTGGTTATCGCCCTCTGGAGACAAGGATGAGTTTTACATCTTTGAGAGAAAAAACATTAACAGGCTTGAGACAGTTACTCAAAGCTTTTCTGCACAGGGCATGTTATCTTTAGAGAACAAATAAACATGATTCAGACACATGGATGATTACAGGCAGGTTCTTAGTATACAGTCAAAGATTTCGAAAGAACATACTGCCATAGATCACAAAAATCTATGAGAGGTGGGGGACTCGAGTTACATGCCTTGACTCGAGTCTGACTCGAGTCGCATGTTTAAGGACTTGTGACTTGCTTGACTAAATGAAGAAAATAACTTGACTTTGACTTGAGAACCAGCAACTCGAGACTTGACTTGACTTGAACTGCATGACTCGACAATGACTTGAATGTTTTTTTATTATTATTATTTTCAATAACTTATTATAAACAGTAATGAAATGTGTTACAAAAATATTGCAACATCAATTAATTAATATGCAAAATTGTAAGCAGGCCAGCACCACTGATCTGCATCTGCGAGGTTAACGCTGCGCTCACAACACGCCAAAATGACAGATGATTGTCCAGTTCCCAAAATAATCTCCTCTGGATATAAAGATTTCAAATTGGACCGTGAATAAAAAAAGATTTGCCAGATGCACAGTATGCAACTCAAAAATATCCAATACAACCAGCACAACCTTGAATTTCATCAGACATTTCAAAAACCACAAGGAAATTGAGGTAAATCATTTCATTATCCAGAAAGATTCATATGTAAAATTACTGTTCAAATGTTTGAGGGTTGTCAGTAAATTAAAATGATTCACGATTAATCTCATGTTTTGTAGCGCTGACAAGTTTGAAATTATACAAGTGTGTGCCCTTTCTAAACCTTCTCAACAGTCAACAATATACCATAACCATTTATTGGCAATATAAAAACAGAACAGGCAGATTTGCAGTCACAACACTTTATTTAAAACGTGACTAGTATAAAATATACAGAATGACTCGTGACGAAATCCAAGTGCTCTCATAGTGATTATGACTTCTGAAGACTTTAAATAAAGCCCTTGAATGCAATACCTAAATTACTATTTTATATAAATGTATCTCTGAAGGGAACTGACTGTCTTCAGAAAAGTTTCGATGGCATTTTCCTTTCATCTTACATCTGTATAATGCCTATTAAAGTGTTTATTAGCGCAGGGCTGCTTTGTGTACAGGCGTTACCAGGGTAACTGCTATGTTTCTGCTGTTCCATAAGCGCCACCTACTGTCAGAGAGCGAATTTGCATTTTCATTCAGCCCGTCTGCCGTTTTTGTTAGATCAATGTGAAAATCTGTACTGTGCAAAGGTCTTAGGCACATAAGATGAAAAAAGTTACTAGGGGATTTTGTGTTTTGTACTGAATTGAACATATCCTGAAATGTTTGAAAGAAGTGCATTTTTAATGATCTTAAGGTTAGGACACCAATTACAGCCTCAAGTCTTTGAGTATGATGCTACAAACTTGGCACACCTATTTTTGGGCAGTTTCTCCCATTCTTCTTTGCAGGACCTCTCAAGCTCCATCAGGTTGGATGGGGAGCATCGGTGCACAGCCATTTTCAGATCTCTCCAGAGATGTTCAGTCGGGTTCAAGTCTGGGCTCTGGCTGGGCCAGATGAACCTTCGCCCTAGTCTGAGGTCCAGAGCGATCTGGAGCAGGTTTTCATCAAGGATGTCTCTGTATATTGCTGCATTCATCTTTCCCTCGATCCTGATTAGTCTCCCAGTTCCTGCCACTGAAATACATCCCCACAGCATGATACTGCCACCACCATGCTTCACTGTAGGGATGGTATTGGCCAGGTGATGAGCGGTGCCCTGGTTTCCTCCAGACATGACGCTTGCCATTCAGGCCAAAGAGTTCATTCTTTGTTTCATCAGACCAGAGAATTTTGTTTCTCATGATCTGAGAGTCCTTCAGGTGCCTTTTGGCAAACTCCAGGTGGGCTGTCATGTGCCTTTTACTGAGGAGTGGCTTCCGTCTGGCCACTCTACCATACAGGCCTGATTGGTGGAGTGCTGCAGAGATGATTGTTCTTCTGGCAGGTTCTCCTCTCTCCGCAGAGAAATGCTGGAGCTCTGTCAGAGTGACCATCGGGTTCTTGGTCACCTCCCTGACTAAGGCCCTTCTCCCCCGATCGCTCAGTTTGGCCGGGCGGCCAGCTCTAGGAAGAGTCCTGGTGGTTCCAAACTTCTTCCATTTACGGATGATGGAGGCCACTGTGCTCATTGGGACCTTCAATGCTGCAGAAATTTTTCTGTACCCTTCCCCAGATCTGTGCCTCGATACAATCCTGTCTCGGAGGTCTACAGACAATTCCTTGGTCTTCATGGCTTGGTTTGTGCTCTGACATGCACTGTTAACTGTGGGACCTTACATAGACAGGTGTGCGCCTTTCCAAATCATGTCCAATCAACTGAATTTACCACAGGTGGACTCCAATCAAGTTGTAGAAACAACTCAAGGATGATCAGTGGAAACAGGATGCACCTGAGCTCAATTTTGAGTGTCATGGCAAAGGCTGTGAATACTTATGTACATGTGATTTTTTTTGTTTTTTATTTTTAATAAATTTGCAAAGATTTCAAACAAACTTCTTTCACATTGTCATTATGGGGTATTGTTTGTAGAATTTTGAGGAAAATAATTAATTTAATCCATTTTAGAATAAGGCTGTAACATAACAAAATGTGGAAAAATTGAAGCGCTGTGAATACTTTCCGGATGCACTGTAAACACACACATGGCAGCTGCATGTGGCTCTCTCTCCCGAATTGCCGCATCCGGCTCGGCTTTATCCCTCTCCTCGGCTGATTAGCCTGCCCTCCTCCTCGTCACACATATATATATATATATATATAGAAACCAGTCTAATAAGATTAATTGACAACTTAACTGTTGTACTGAGTTAATCAACTCTGACATAAACCCTGCTGATTAAACCACACATTGCTTACTCGTGGTTATTGGTACCAGAATGCCAGTTTGGGGTCAGTTCACACAACACTGAGTTTGAAAATGTATACACATTCACTGACTATGTTGACACGGACAAGAAAGCGGCGTATTGCGAGAACGCTGTGTTCCTGTTTACGTGCACTGTATAAGTGGCATACTTTTTACTCCTGTGTACATGCGGCTCGGTCAGTAAGCAGCTTTCTACACAGCAATGTAATTTTCCTGTGATGCTTGTGTAAATATTAACATGGCATCCAAGAAAGACTTCACTATTTTATTCTCATTTGCTTGGTTTTATTTACAGATATTCCAGAATTGTTGCTGTGCCTGTTTCCATAATTCGCCATAGCAACCTGCAGCAGAAATGCGCAGCAATATTGGCGTTTCCCTCTAACATAAAACTCCGGGATTCCCACAATGTACGAGTGCATATATGCAAATTTGAGGGACAATCGATATTTTACAGCAGTGTGTATAAATGGGTGTAGTTCATAGTCTGTGTTTTTCCCACTGTACTCCCAGAAATGATGAATTCTTTCCGTTGTTGACTTGCGGCTCCATCCTGTAATGTTTGTTATCCCGTCTGTTCATGCACATGCACACTCCTGTGTCCATTACATTAACATGACCACATAAGCAGCGTTCTCCTGGAGGAAGCCAAGTGTGTTGAACCACTTTCTATTTATCCCTTAAGCGGCATTAGGAAATCTTCTAAGGAGATCTTACATGACGTTTCAGAACGCCGCATTCAGCAAAACCCCCGGAATAAACAGTTTTATTAAGTGAATGTAAATGTGGTCACTGTGAACTCTGAAAGGCATTCTCAGCTGAGTGCCGAATCCACGAGTCACCATGAGTAAGAAAAGCTCATTTATAAGTTTTAATGACTATGAACAAGCATTACAAAGCAGTCTTCACCAACAGTAGTGAAGGGGGCTGCATCTGTTTAGAAGTGAGTGTCCTTAACAAAAAGCATACTTAAATCATGTGACTTTTTAATTCATAAAACTATTAAGTCTTACAGTACAGTACTTGTAGAAGCCTAATTCAGCATTTATAGTAGACCTCTGTTGCCCACACTAATTGTAAAATGAGATCAAATTCAATTTATTGGTTTATATCAACTTGTAGCAAAGAAATAATAAAGTGAACCCCAATTTAATTTCACTATTTGTAATGCAATATGCTAAAGGGTAATTTTGTCATTGATATGTTAACAACATAAAATCTAGTAGATACCAGTTATTCAAAGGTATGATAATTTATATGCATAAATGTGTTTCCACATTTTTCTGCCCCTAACCTTTGTGGGGTTTTTATATGACTTCCAAATAACAGCCACCAGATCTATTTCACGGACTGTTGAACTGACTAGTGGAGACTGAAGTGTTACAAAGCGTTGACCCTGAAATTAAATTCTCTCACTATTACAGTTTTGGACAACGCTTTTTTAAATGAAACTTTAGATTACTCGAGTGGTTGAAACTCTTCTCACACAAAGTGCATTTGAATGGCTTTTCTCCAGTATGCACTCTCACATGGTATGTCATTTTTGATAATGTAATAAAACTCTTTCCACAAAAAGAGCACACAAGGCTTCACATTTGTATGAGTTTTCAGGTGTACCTTTAGATGTGATACAAGCAAATATTTCATGCCACGCTGATCAGTTAAATGGCTTTAATCTAGAATGATTTAGCAGATGACGTTTGAGATTCCCTGCTTGTGTGAAACTCTTTCCACACTGAAGACATGCAAAAGGCTTCTTTCCAGTGTGAATTCTTATGTGACGCTGAAGACTTTCTTGATGTGCAAAACTCTTCCAACATTGAGAGCATGTAAAAGGCTTCTCTCCAGTGTGAATTCTCATGTGACGCTGAAGAGCTGCTTTATGTGCAAAACTCTTTCCACATTGAGAGCATGTAAAAGGCTTCTCTCCAGAGTGAAGTCGCAGGTGATTCCGAAGGCTTGATGTCACGGAGAAACTCTTTCCACAGTGAGAGCAGGTGAAAGGCTTTTCTCCAGTATGAATTCTTAAGTGAGCTGTAAAGTTTCCTTTTTGTGTAAAACTCTTTCCACAGTGAGAGCAGGTGAAAGATTTTTCTCCAGTGTGAATTCTTAAGTGAGTTGTAAAGTTTCCATTTTGTGTGAAACACTTTCCACAGTGAGAGCAGGTGAAAGATTTTTTGGCTCTTGTTCCTGGGATTCTTTTCTGTGAGAAATGATTTCCAACCTTTGAGCCACTAATATCTTCTTCACTGGTCATATCACATGTATGATCCTGATGTTTCTCCTCCACGTCATTCAGTTCTTGACTTTCTTCCTTCAGTTGTATCAAGTCTAAAATGAACAATGTAAATTCAGACAAATGTAAAAAAGACACAAGAGTTTAGCCCTTTTTAGAGTATCTACTTTATGCAATCTTTTATCAGCTGAAAGTTAATTCTCTCATGTAGATTTATTTGTTTGTTTAGCTGTAATTTTACAGATTCTGTGATTTTCTACAGTGGTCAGATCTAGTGAACTGTCTGAAGCTTTGACACTTTAGGGCATTTTCAGACCTGTTGCATGTTGCTTTTTCTTGTCACATGTAAACAAGCTGTCACAATGTTTGTACGCTGTTCTGGGATTTAGCTCATCCATCGATATACCAGTTAAAATAAAATGAAAATTGTAAACTATAACAATTTTAGAGTATAGTTTATGTGTTTCAGTTTATGTTATGCAAAAATACATGGAATTATACAGAATGCATGTTCCAGCCAAAAGTAGCACTGCAAATAAACATTATCAGTCACTCGGATGGATTGAAGTTGTAAAATTTCCAGTGGTTATTTTTATCTGTCATTAGTTAAAAAGTGCCAGTCACAGAGCTCTCTCTCTCTCTCTCACCACACACACACACACACAGCGAAAAGAGTCAAGCCACTTAACAATGGTTTTTATCAGTCAAAAAGTTGCAAACGCCATCCTAGCGGTGTCTGTTCTGTCACTATCCAAAAGAGGGAAGCGATCATACTAAAATTACCTCAGGAATTATAAACAACTCATTTTAAATGTGCAATTACATCTAATGTAGTCGCCAAAAGGCTGTACACATGTTTTGATTATTGGTTATTGTGACATGATGACTTACACGTCTTCTCCAAGATCCATCAGGTATATTTGTGGTTTATATAGGGATATTGTTTGGTTCATTGGTCTGTTGGGTTGGATTGCTTTCTTACCACATGAGACCGCCTCATCCAGTTGGTCTCAGACTGATTGTTTTGGTGCAGTTTCAAGTGTGATAGCCGTGTTCATATGTGCATAAATGAACCGAACTAAAGGAGAAAATGCACCAGGATCTGAAACAAATGCTACAAACAAGCCAGGTGTGAAAATGGCCTTAATGTCTCTCAACAATATTTATGAAGAATCAAGAATGAACACCAACCTCTTTGTTCCTCAGTATCTTCATGTTTCATTCTGCATGATTCTGTAATACTGATGTCTTCACTCTCCTCTTTAAACTCTTCTTTAACACACTGCATTTTTGTAATAGTATGCCAGTAGAGTTCAATTGTTACACATGGAGTTGTTCACCTTTATATACATCCTTCTTTCTTCACTTGTTGTATGATCTGCCCCCAAAAAAGTCAATTTAACAAACATCAAAAGCAAAAGTTTCAAACAATTCCATTATACAGCACAGTTACTCACAAGATCTGGAGAAACAAAGATTAAACAATACAAAAAAAGGTACTCATACGAGTATTAACATATTTAAACCATTACCTTACATAGATATCGAACAAAATAACTTTCCTCAATCAAGAATTTAGATGGATTGACAAAATCAACATGAACATACAACAATACTTGCTTGTGTATCCTCTTGCATCTTCTTCTGTCTCACATATCTACACAACTATGTGAAATACTCACTGGTTATCGCCCTCTGGAGACAAGGATGAGTTTTACATCTTTGAGAGAAAAAACATTAACAGGCTTGAGACAGTTACTCAAAGCTTTTCTGCACAGGGCATGTTATCTTTAGAGAACAAATAAACATGATTCAGACACATGGATGATTACAGGTTGGTGCTTAGTATACAGTCAAAGATTTCGAAAGAACATACTGCCATAGATCACAAAAATCATTATAAAATACACACAGCCACACTTCTGCTGGTATAAATATCACTGGTAGACCTAACCAGTATTCTCTCTTCATACCTTAGAGACTCACCATAATGCTAAAATCCTCTTTGAAACAACAATAGTAAAGGTTTGATGTTAGATAACTTACTTTTATGAATGTTAAACTTTCCCCAAGAAAAACTATCATTGAGTCTTAGGCACATAAGATGTTTAACAAAAACATTTGTAGTAAGATGGTTATTTATATCTTTAGCTGTAGTGTGTCAATAGGAAATATACTTTTTAGACTCCCAAACATTCCTTCTGTGAATAGAATAGGAGAACATGTAGCCCTGCAACAGAGACCCCCACTGAACATCGTGTCAGTCTGAGGTTACATTAAGAGACAGAAGCAATTGAGACAGCCTAAATATATAGAAGAACTGTGGCGAATTCCCCAAGAAGTTTGGAACATCCTATCTGCCAACAACCAAGAAAAATTGTGTCCAGTGTACATAGGAGAACTGGTGCAGTTTTGAAGACAAAGTTGGTCACACCAAATATTTATTTAGCTTTTTATATGTTTACTAGACTTTGGATGATGTTAATTGAAAAATGAAAACTAACTATGGCATTATTTTTTAAGAAATCCTCACTATGCAACATTTTTCACAAGTGCCTAAAACTTTTGCACAGTATTGTATTTTCTAAAAAAAAAAAAAAGAAAAAGAAAAAAAAAGTGAAACCATTTCATATTATATAATAAAAGGTTATGTTCTAGAAAGATGCCTTTTAAATTGTTTTTTGGTCATTTGAAAACTTTTTCATGACTGAAAAGGGACATATTTGTCACCATATTTTGATAATGACCTGCCTCATCTGAGGGTGTAGATGTCATGAAGCGAAGGTCCGGAGTTAGTTATGCTGATATTATTAACTATTAACTGTTGTACAACATACCAGTACAACAATGGATTTTTTTAATAAAACAGAAATGTATTTTTGGACATTTTATTCAGTGTACAAAAGGTAGTGGACAATTACATTCTAATATAAACCTCTTTCTAAATAAGAACTCATGAGTGGTGTAACTTAGGAAGGAGGTCACGAGAGCGGAATCTAAGTGTGGCAAACTTTAATAATAAATAAATAAAGTACAAAATAATGGGGTAAACACAGGAACAAAGAAAACATCCATGAGGGGAAAACACAGGAACAAAGGAAACATCAACGATTGGAACTGGTCAATAAACAGGAGGTCAAAACACATACATATAACAACTGACCAAGGTTACATAGACATCAGGGCAATATATATATACAGGGATAAACAAGGTAAATGACACACAGGTCAGAACAACAGCTGGATGTGCTCAGGGCAGGGGATTATTGGAAGTGTAGTCCAGGGGGAACAAATGACAGGGCAAAACACAAGGCAAACAACAGTGAATCGTGACATAGCCAGGAGACTCAGAAGACCAGAGCAGATCAGGTGGATGGCCAGAAGACCCAGGAGACCAGAGTATATCAAGCGGATGTGATGGGACCAAGAATACCAGAGCAGATCAGGTGGACGGCCAGGAGACCCAGAAGACCGCCTCAGGCCTGTGTGATGACCCCAGACTAGAGGGCAGAGCCGTGGTAGGCAGAGCCATAGGAGGCTCGAGGGGCGAAGCCGAGGCAGGTGGAGCCGTGGAAGACTCAAGGGGCAAAGCCGTGGAAGATGGAGCTGTTGGAGGCTCGAGGGGTGAAGCCGTGGAAGGCAGAGCCATGGCAAGCAGAGCCTTGAGAGGCTTGAGGGGTGAAGCCTTGGAAGGCGGAGCCGTGGGAGGCTTGAGGGTCGAAGCTGTGGAAGGCAGAGCCATGGGAGGCTCGAGGCTAAAAGTCCAGGATGACTGGGAAATGACCTCAGTGGTCGTGAACATGAGCAGAGTCTTGAGAGTAACCTCTGTGGTCGTGGGCATGGACAGAGACTCGGGGGCGACCTCTGTGGTTGTGGTCATGGACAGAGACTCGGGAACGACCTCTGTGGTCGTGGGCTTGGACTGAGACTCGGGAACAACCTCTGTGGTCATGTACAAGGGCAGAAAATCGGAGATGACCTCTGTGGTCGTGAACATGGGCTGAGACTTGGAAACGACTTCCATGGTCATGTAAATGGGCAGAGACTTGGAGATGACCTCTGTGGTCATGAACATGGGTTGAGACTTGGAAACAGAAGTCTTTCTCCTCCTCCTCCTCCGGGAGGCCGACGTAGGTAACACTGGCTCTGGGACGGACGAGGCTGGCAACGCTGGATCTGGGACGGACTAGGCTGGCAGCTCATTGGCCGTGGCAGGCTTGGGCATTGACTCGTTGGCTGTGGCAGGTGTGGGCGTTGACTCATTGGCCGTGGCAGGTATGGGCGTTGGCCGTGGCAGGCGTGGGCTCTGACAGTTTGTGGGGGTCTTCGTGGCCCTACGCACCGATATCAGTGGCGAATAATTCAACTTGGAGATAAGGGCCGTGAAGGGCTTTGAGATGGGCAGCGGAATGCTTGAAGCAATGAGTCGCAGAAGGCTGGACTGTGACATGGTGTGGAGCTGACGCAGACGTGGATGTGACATGATGTGGAGCGGACTCAGATTTGACTGTGATGTGTCGGGGAGCAGATTCATACATGGCTGTGACTTGGCATGGAGCAGGCTGAGGCGTGGCTGTGACATGGCATGGGGCAGGCTGAGGCGTGGCTGGACATGGCAAGGAACAGGCTGAGGCGTTGCTGTGACATGGCATGGAGCAGACTCAGGCATGGCTGTGACATGGTATGGAGCAGACTCAGGCTTTGCTGTGACATGGAGTGGAGCGGACTCAGGCGTGGAAGACTCAGAAACCGGAACCGGGATTGAGAGAGGAGGATCCTCTGAAGCGAGTGTCTCTAAGATTAACCTTACATATTCCTCCCACGTGTAGTCTCCGGTCTCCAGCAATTCCCTCCACCGGTGTGTTGGGAGTCCAATTCTGTAAATGGATTTCAGGTTTTCATCATCAAATCCTGTGTGGACGGCAATGGTGGAGAAGAAATGAGAGTACTCCCTTATAGATAAGTCCGCCTGGCTCAGTTGCCTGAAGTATGCCGCTTTTTTTTTTGTGGTCAGTTCTTCGGTAACGTAGGAAGGAGGTCACAAGAGCGGAATCTAAGTGTGACAAACTTTAAAAATAAATAAATAAACAAAGTACAAAATAACGAGGGAAACACAGGAACAAAGAAAACATCCACGACTGGAACTGGTCAGTAAACAGGAGGTCAAAACACATATACATATAACAACTGACCAAGGTTACATAGACATCAGGGCAATATACACTACCGGTCAAAAGTTTTGAAACACACTCATTCTTTATTATATTTTTTTTTTCTACACATTTTAGAATAATAGTAAAGTCATCAAAACTATGGAATATCATAAATGGAACTATGGGAATTATGTTGTGACTAAACAAAATCCAAAATAAATAAAAACTGTGTTAAATTTTAGCATCTTCAAAGTAGTCACCCTTTGCTTAGATTTTACAGAAATGTACTCGACATTTTCTCAACCAACTTCTTGAGGTATCACCCTGGGATGCTTTTTAAACAGTACTGAAGGAGTTCTCATCTATGTTGGGCACTTATTGGCTGTTTTATTTGGTCCAAGTCATCAATTTCAAAAACTGTTTTTTTAATTTTTATTATTATTAAATTTTAGTTTTATAATTAAATATATTAATATGGTGGCACAATTATATTTTTGTCTACAAAACTAATTTCAAACATTTAAGCATATGCCTTCAGATCAAAAGATTTTTAAGATCATGAGAAACATTTCGGACAAGTGTTTCAAAACTTTTGACCGGTAGTGTATATACAGGGATAAACAAGATAAATGACACCCAGGTGAGAACAATAGGGAACAGCTGGAAGTGATCAGGGCAGGGTATTATGGGAAGTGTAGTCCAGGGGGAACAGATGACAGGGCAAAATACAAGGCAAACAACAGTGAATCTTGACAAGTGGTAACAGACAATTTCAATGGTGCTTTTAAGATTATTATTGGTAGTTCTTGGAAATACAGGCACATCTACTCAAACTTCCCTCAAATTTATCTCATGGGATTTAAGCATTGCGCTTTGGTATGTGCATACAGGCCCTGATTTAATTTTAGAATGGACCTATTAATAGTAAATGTCATTCATGCTATTATAAACAGTGCAAAGAATGATTTGTAGTGAGCTGTTTATTATGAGATTTAACTTTGCCTCCCGTTTTTTTTCGGAATCGAAAAAGAATCGATTAAATGGGTCTGGAATCGACTCTTGGAATCGATTCTAATGATTCCAAAAACAGGAATCGGAATCGGAGTCGTTTCCCAAATTTCTGGAATCGAACAGCCCTAGGCAATGGGAAGTGCACACTGTACAAAGTTCTTCTGCAGGAAGAAATAGACACAACTCCATTACCACCTGATGCAAAAGAGTTTGAGAACATGCGCAAAGCCCAGTGTTCATTGTGCAGCAAAATGGTTCCTCTTCAGTGTCTTCCCATGCATCTGAAAACTTGTCATGTGGATTTATGTACCTCAACTGATGATATAAGTCTAAGATGTTTTTTTTTGTTTGTTTGTTTGTTTATATGTCACTTTATTTTTTAATAAACTATGACATTTAAAAAAATATATATTTTTTTTTATTTTTTTTGTAGGAACTGAAGAAGTCTCCAGAAATACATAAGTCCATGGACATTTGGACTGAGAAGGTGAGTAATTGTGTGTGTGTGTGTGTGTGTGTGTGTGTGCAGGTTCGGCTATATTTGTGAGGGCCGCAAGGTCCTCACTTTGTCAAAAATGTCCTCACTGATATAGTGAAACCTTTAGAGAACCAACTAGGTGGTCCTTACCAGTTAAAAAGGCTCATAAATCGGCCAAATCATGTTTAGCTTTAAATCTACTGATGTGCACAGGTATCTGTGAGGGTTAGGTTTGGGGTAGGGGTTAGAAAATATCATTGTTCTTCTATGAAATCAATGGAAATCTATGAGATGTCCTCACTTTTATAGTCAAACAAATGTGTGTGTGTGTGTGTGTGTGTGTCTATGCAGTACCAGTAAGGTGGATAGGCTTTCATCTGGGTTCATTGCCATAGTGACATAAGCTAACGGATTCGGCTAACCTGCTCCAGGGCAGGATATGTTCTAAAAAAATATCATATACAAATAATGGACCAGTCATCTATGAGCAAAGTTGCAGTTATTCTCCCTGTATCTCTCTGTCCAATTTAAAGCACATTTCATAGAAATAATTTTAGAAATCTACAAAATCAGCTCTTTATCATAATTATATATATTTTTTAGGTTACATTATATACGTTTGCCAGTCTTGTGAACTAGTCATAACCCCACTCTCAGTATTAAAATGTTGATAGTGGAAATTGATAACAAGCATGTTGATGCCACTTAACCCTAACTGGATTTGTGAGTACAGCAGTTTATTACCTTTTGCTGTGTTATGTTCATGGATATAAGTGAAGTTTTCTTAAACATTATTTAGGTTGATAAATGGATAGAATTTCATTCACTCAAAATCCATAACAAAATTCCTTCAAATTGAATTGAGTACATTTTATGAAAATTCAATTAATACAATTTAAATATATTGAGGTTTTATTCATTTAATTAAAAATTTCATGGAGTTTTGTCATGAAATTGAAATGCAAAAATCTGAAATATAGGGAAGTTTTTGTAGTGGGCTCTCCAGAGGATCATTTGATAAGACATTTATAAAACAAAATTTTTTAATTTAGCTTTTTGTTAATTTTGTATATTTTTGGCATATTTTAAAGTGCTGACATGCCACAATTTCAGGCACATTTACAGGCAAGGGATAAAAAAAGAGTCTTCTCGCTGCAGCCTCTGCTTCACAACAGTTACCAGGAAGTTAATATAAACTCAGCAAAAAAAGAAACGTCCTCTCAATTTCAACTGCTTTTATTTTCAGCAAACTTAACGTGTAAATATTTGTATGAACATAAAAAGGTTCAACAACTAAGACATAAACTGAACAAGTTTCACAGACATGTGAGTAACAGAAATGGAATAACGTGTCCCTGAAAAAATGGGGGTGAAAATCAAAAGTAACAGTCAGTATCTGGTGTGGCCACCAGCTGCATTAAGTACTGCAGTGCATCTCCTCCTCATGGACTGCACCAGATTTGCCAGTTCTTGCTGTGAGATGTTACCCCACTCTTCCACCAAGGCACTTGCAAGTTCCCGGACATTTCTGGGGGGAATGGCCCTAGCCCTCACCCTCCGATCCAACAGGTCCCAGACGTGCTCAATGGGATTGAGATCCGGGCTCTTCGCTGGCCATGGCAGAACACTGACATTCCTTTCTTGCAGGAAATCACACACAGAACGAGCAGTATGGCTGGCAGGTCATGTTAGGATGAGCCTGCAGGAAGGGTACCACATGAAGAAGGTGGATGTCTTCCCTGTAACGCACAACGTTGAGATTGCCTGCAATGACAAAAAGCTCAGTCCGATGATGCTGTGACACACCGCCCCAGACCATAATGGACCCTCCACCTCCAAATCGATCCTGCTCCAGAGTACAGGCCTCGGTGTAACGCTCATTCCTTCGACGATAAATGCGAGTCCGACCATCACCCCTGGTGAGACAAAACCACGACTCGTCAGTGAAGAGCACTTTTTGCCAGTCCTGTCTGGTCCAGCGAAGGTGGGTTTGTGCCCATAGACAACATTATTGCCAGTAATGTCTCGTAAGGACCTGCCTTATATTAGGCCTACAAGCCCTCAGTCCAGCCTCTCTCAGCCTATTGCGGACAGTCTGAGCACTGATGGAGGGATTGTGCATTCCTGTCAGGCATTTGTTGTTGCCATCCTGTACCTGTCCCGCAGGTGTGATATTCGGATGTACCGATCCTGTGCAGGTGTTGTTACACATGGTCTGGCACAGTGAGGATGATCAGTTGTCCTTCCTGTCTCCCTGTAGTGCTGTCTTAGGCATCTCACAGTATGTACATTGCAATTTATTGCCCTGGCCACATCTGCAGTCCTCATGCCTCCATGCAGCATGCCTAAGGAACGTTCACGCTGATGAGCAGGGACCCTGGGCATCTTTCTTTTGGTGTTTTTCAGAGTCAGTAGAAAGGTCTCTTTAGTGTCCTAAGTTTTTATAACTGTGACCTTAATTGCCTACCGTCTGTAAGCTGTTAGTGTCTTAACGACCATTCCACAGATGCATGTTCATTAATTGTTAATGGTTCATTGAACAAGCATGGAAAACATTGTTTAAACACTTTACAATAAAGATCTGTAAAGTTATTTGGATTTTTACAAAATTATCTTTAAAATACCGTTTCCTGAAAAAGGGACATTTTCTTTTATATCATGCACTCTGCTTTAGGAGGTGTTTAGGTTTGTGTGGTTTGCAAGCCTAGAGACTATTTAGAGTCAATTAAGAGTCACTTCTATTAAAATGTATGGGAGAAATTGGAATGCCCAAAGGTCAACAAATGTAGAAAGGAAGTTCCGCCTTCAGGTAAAAGAGCCAATCAGCTTTTAGATATGACATCACCTGTCAATCAACTCGAGAACGAGCATGCGCATTAACTAAACAAGACGGGAAAATGTAGTTGTTTTTTTTTTTTTTTTTTTTTTTACATAATCTGAGGTAAAGAAGCACAATTTATGATACCAGTATAGTCAGATTTTACTGCTGATTTGAGAAATGTTCTTTGATCATAATTTAGACCCACCGTTTTGGAGATTTCGGTCTTTTCCCATTCAAGTAGATAGGAGCTGCACTGGCATGCCGCTTGTTTACATAGAAAAATAGCTCCCCTGGAGCGTTCCAAAGATAGCCGCCGAGTGAGCTGACTTGCTAAAAAGACTTTGGCCAGCCTTAATCCAGTTTATTTCGATGGCATGTTATTGTTCTCATAATTTTATTTACTGTTGATTTTTTAATAAACATTTGCATCATGCTTATGTTTAAATGAGGAATTATTAGGAAGTGAGAAAATGAGCATACAAGAAATTGTAACTGTAAGCTTTTTTTATTTTAATAGATTTTATTTTGAACGTTTGGTGATGCATCATTTGAGCAGTGGTGAATTCTCAGGGCCGGCAAAGCCTTCTCTGCTGGCCTAACATGCCAAATAAATAAATATTTTTCATCCTTTCATTCTCAATCACCTTTTTGCCTACGTATTTTTAATCGCTTTCCACTTTTAATTAATCTACAACAAACAGAGAAAAACAAAAAGTTTATCCAGTCAGAATTTATTCCTTGATGAATACAAGCGAAGCCTGACAACTGTTTCACAAATCACATGTCCAAAGCTGAGCTCATTAGCAGAAGCAGGGCGTGAGTCTGAGCTCCACCCCCTCAGGCCTTCAGAATTTCCACCTCAACAGTGCAAATGAATGGGCAACTAAAGTCAGATTGTCAGATTCATCAGCCAAACAGATTGATTTATTTGTTCTTGGTGGGTGTGATCTTTAGGATATGTCCCAGTCGAGGCCTTCTAGCTAGCCTTGAGTGACGCAATCACACTTTAAGTGATGTACGTAATTTGAAAGCGAGCGCAAGATCTTGCTGACGAGTCGACTGTCATTACTGCCGCTATCGCCATTGAGAAAGAGATCCTTATGGATTTAAAAACCTGAGATGTTCTGCATGACCGTGTACTTGCTTAATATATTAAACAGGAAAGGAGGACTGATTTTCACTTCAAGTAAATTGGTAAGTGCTTTTTGCATTGTTATAGCAACATCAGGAGTTTTCTAAGTGTCAATTAGGCTGCTTGAGCATTCAGTGTCGAATCAAGTTTTGAAAAGTATTGCTGTGTTCCATTCAACTCGGCAAGTCAGATTTTACAACTTCCTACTAGGAAAAGTGCAATGGAATGCATCTTGAAGTCAGAATTACAACTTGTAGGCTCATGCAGAAATTCTCAACTCCGAGATGCAGGGGCATGATGTCACACAAACATGTCGACACTCAGGGAGATATACAAAGTAAGTGATAAACATTCACTTTATTAAGTAAGATCAATAAATGTGTTCGTTTCCACATTACATGATATTAAAGCTTGTTTAACAAATGCCTGCAGAAACAGGTGTATAAAACATTATAATCTCTTTTGATAATCGTACACCTGAAGCACAAATGCTAGCGCTGCAGCATTGTTTATCAATTGAGTTGCTAGGAGACATCTCTAATGAGAGTCAAACCCCTGCTAAGCTAACGGGAGTGTTGCAGTTCCGAGTATCGGGGAATGGAATGCATTTATGGTCGGAGATATCAAGTAGGGATATCCCACACCCGATTTGAATGGAACGCAGCATAACCGTGTATCCTGACGAAACTAAATTTATTACAAGCAACATTTAAATCGCAAATATTATTAGATAGATTTTTCCAAGTATTTCCTTGGTAGATTCATATGAAAAATTATGATTTTGGAATGTCTGTTCGGGAGAAGTTCATTTCACAAAACAGTCATGCTGCAGTCAAGTGTCGTTTCAAGTTCTGGCTTTCGTGCGTGGACCTGTTTTTAAAATGTCAATTGGTATTATTAGTTAGCTGCGACATAATGTATGATGCTCAAAGACGTAGGGTGTCTTATTCATTATGAAACTATGTTTTCTTAATGGCATGAATCACACTGAAGGCCTAGATTTTTAATGCACGGCCCGCCACTACATTTGAGTTTATGCAAGTGCACATCTAGCAAACAGGCCTTGGCGAAAAAGCTTTTATAATTACAAAAATGTACATATTTCCATTGTCTGTTAAACAATTTCAATATTATTAAAAATGCTGGACATGTTTTAAAACTATATGCATGCTGTTACCACATACCTGCATACAAATACTGAAGTAAAAGAACAATAATGCCTGTGTAGGTAACAAGTAATAACATAGAAATTAAGCATTATTTGTTGGACTACACTGAATCTTTATCGGTAATAGACAACTACTGAGTTACAACACAAAGTTATTTTTAAATGTAATACCTATAAACTACTATTTCAATCGATTAGCAATGTGACCAGTAACACAACCATCTCTACAATTCTTGAAGGTATAGTTTCAGTAACGACTGCTCCTGTAGCATTTTCATTATAGCATGGGTTAAATGGTAATGACAATTTCCCACAATTACTAGAATTTATACACATGATGCATTGGGTAGAAACTTCTTTCTAACGCTAATTGGTGTGACCATAAATAAACGTTAGTAATGATGTAGTTATTCATCTTACAATATGCCACAGGCTGGTCAGCAACTGCCCATAGCATACCTCAGATCACCAACAAACTTTGTTTTCCGGTACAGATGCTAGTGTGTCAGAGGTCATGCTGTATCCCAAAAGATAGGAAGCTAGCAACATGTCATTCAAACAAGACAGTACCAAAGTACATGTACTACTGTTCAACTACAACTAAAGTTTAATTCTGGCTAAACATATTTGTGGGAAACTTTAAACAGGATGTGCAGTACAGTAAGCTGTCAAGGCATGATGTAGTAAATATCTGTGTATATTATACTTAACTGTTGCCCAGCTATGAATTAAAAACTATATTGTATAGCCAGTACTGTGTATGAAAGACCCATACAGTAACGAGTGAAACATTTCTATTACATAGGTGTTAGTTTTTGAAGAGTGAATATGTTTTGTGAAAGTGGGGTGTTATGACAGCTGAAAATACACTATATACTGTAGGTTTGTGTTGACAGTGGTAGACCGTTAAACAGAGTGACACTCCTGTGCTGTGATAGCCTGCCTGTATTCCACTATAGTAGCAAAACACAAGCTGCCCTTGCTCCCTGCACATTAAATTCAAAATGTGATGTAAATATCAGTTAAAGACAATGACATGATCATACGGCAATATATTTAACTCCCTACTACATACCTACAGGTTTAGGTCAAGCGTTGCCCTGCTGACTACTTGATGCAGTTAACCTCATGTTACAAATAATATCATAACAAATGTTCTATAATCAGCCTTTATTAAGTTAATCAAAAGCACATATTTCTTTATCTGCCACAACTTATAAAAGTGTGTATGATTATATGTAGAAGTTAATATTATAATGTCATTAATGTACTATGAACAAACGTAGTAAAGTCCGTCTGTACATTAATATGTTTGTTATAATAAAAGTATTCAAAGTTAAATTGTCACAATTTCCACCCACCAGATTCAGGGCAGTAACTGCGAACGATGGTACCACTCCTTCAGTGTCAACATGACGAAACAAGACATCATCAAATTTAAGAGAATAAAGTGGTTGTGTGTGATCTGTGGGTAAAAACTTAAGCACATTTAAAGACTGTATAGGCACATAGAAATAATTAAAAAAAAAGTGTTCTTTTTTGTACAAAATTCTATACTTTTTTGCAATTAATGTGAAATGCAGGCAATGCACAATCTGTCATTTATGGTTTAGCCATGCAAGACAATCACACAATCTGAAATATATGAAGATAATTAACCCTTGTGTGGTCTTCAAATTTTGATTATTCACCCAATGTTTGATGGATACACAACATTATTGTTTTTGTTTTTTTTCTGATTAATTTTTTATTGGTTCACATATTGAACACAGAAAAACAAAACATATATACACAGAATCAACAGCTAACCCCCACTATTACCACTCCGCCTCACAATCCCCAACCCCACCCTGGCCCCCAACATCATCCCAGTGGCCATACATGATTACAGACACAAAAACAAAAATAAATAAATAATAATAATCACACATCCAGAAACGCCAGATATCCACCCCATTTCCCCAGTCTTCTTTTCAAAGGCCGCCACCCTCCCCGTCTCAGAGCACCACTCCTGAAATGAGGGTGCTCCAGCCGACCTCCATCCCCTTAAAACTATCTGTCTGGCAATCATAACACTGGTTAGGGACAGAAAAATGTGGAAACGCATATTTATGCATATAAATGATCCTAACTTTGTATAACTGTTATCTACTAGATTTGATCTAGTACATATTGCATTAAAAATAGTGAAATTAAATTGGGGTTCACCTTATTATTTCTTTGCTACAAGTTGATAGAAATCAATAAATTGAATTTGATCTCAGATTATTTTACTCTGGATAGGGGCACCTGGCAGGGTTGTCCTCTTTCCCCATTATTGTTCTGTCTTGCTCTGGAACCATTACCAGCAGCAATAAGAAAGGAGGATGATTTTCCAGGGGTGGTGGTGGGAGGTATGGCACATAAGCTTCTGCTTTATGCAGGTAATATTTTATTATTCGTCTCTGACCCTTCTAGATCTATGCCTTGCCTCCACAGAATTATTAATTCCTTTTCTAAGTTCTCAGGATACAGAGTTAATTGGTCAAAATCCAAAGCTTTGTCACTGACAGATTACTGCCCAATAACAGCTTTTCAGCCGGGCGCCTTTCAGTGGGCCAAACAGGGCATTAAGTATTTGGGTATTTTATTCCCAGCAAATGTGTGTGATTTAATAAGAGTTAATTTTGACCCTTTAATAAAAAGGTTTGAGTGATGTGTGCAGGAGGGCTTCATTACATTTATCGTTGATTGGGAAGGTTAATGTTAATAAAATGAATTGTATTCCAAAATTCAACTACCTGCTACAATCTCTCCCTGTAGATGTCCCCCTCTCTTATTTCAAGCAATTTGAGAGCATAGTGAAGTCTTTCATTTGGAATGGGAAACGTCCCAGATTACTTTTCAGTAAGATGCATAGGCTGACTGACAAAGGTGGGCAAGGCCTACCCAAGATTTTATTATTATGCGTTCGGTCTCAGACATTTGGCTCATTGGTCGCTTCCACCTGAGAGAGCCCCTCCCTGGTTTTGTATTGAACAGGAAGTTCTTGCCCCTATTTCGCCATTACAAAGCCTTTCTATCAAACTAACAGGAGAAGTTAAATTACACCATATCTCGCATTTGCACTCAGTATGGACAAAAGTGTCCAGAGTGTTTAATTCGGACATTTATTTAAATGTTGCCATGAGCATATGGCTGAACCCCAAATTATGCATCAACAAGTCCCCTTTTTGCTGGTCAGAGTGAATTGTGAGGGGGGGTTACTACACTCGGAGACCTATATGAGAGCGGAGTGTTGAGATTTTGGTTCAACATTTTGGGATTCCCAGATCTCAGTTCTTTAGGTATTTACAGTTGCACCACCTGCTCTGTACTATTTTTGGGAATAGCATACACCCCCTTAAAGCAGCAGACACTCTGGAACGGGTGATTACTGCTTTTGGAAAAGGTCATGAGGCATCAGTGTATTACTCCCTGCTAATTCAGAGTCTGGGGGACAGAGCTTTAACTTCTGTCAATAGATTATGGGAGAAAAATGTAAACTTGGTATTGGAGGAGGGAGAGTGGGCTAGGATTCTAAAAACGTCAAGTCTGCATCTAGAGATGCAAGGGTCCGCCTTATGCAATTCAAGATTCAACATTGATTCTATTGGACCCCCTCTAGATTGTATAGGCTTGGTCTTAAAGACACACCCACCTGCTGGCGATGCCAATCAGAGGATGGAGACATAACCCATGTCTTTTCGGGGTGTGTTAAGATTCAGGAGTTTTGGTTGAAGGTTCAGAGTTTTGTGTGTGATGTATTGGGCACTCGGGTTTCACTTTGCCCCAGACTCTGTATTTTGGGCAAAGGGGTGGTCATTGATGTAGAGAATAGACACATAAAGAGTTGGGTCCTAACCTTTCTGGGGTGGGGGTTTTGACTTCCAAATTACAGCCACCAGACCTAGTTCACTGACTGAAGTTGAACTAACTAGTGAAGACTGAAGTGTTACAAAGCATTGACCCTGAAATTAAATTCTCACTATGACAGTTTTGGACAACACTTTTTAAAATGAATCTTCAGACTACGTGATTGGCTGAAACTCTTCCCACATGAAGTGCATTTGAAGGGCTTTTCTCCAGTATGCACTCTCACGTGTGTTTTCATGTTTGATGATGTAATAAAACTCTTTCCACAAAAAGAGCACACGTGAGGCTTCTCATTTGTATGAGTTCTCAGGTGTACCTTTAGATGAGATACCAGCAGAAATTTCATGCCACACTGTTCACAGTTAAATGGCTTTAATCCAGAATGATTTTGCAGATGACGTTTGAGATTCCCTGCTTGTGTGAAACTCTTTCCACACTGAAGACATGTGAAAGGCTTCTTTCCAGTGTGAATTCTCATGTGACGCAGAAGATCTGCTTTTTGTACAAAACTCTTTCCACACTGAAGACATGTGAAAGGCTTTTCTCCAGTGTGAATTCTCATGTGACGCTGAAGATCTGCTTTTTGTACAAAACTCTTTCCACATTGAGAACATGCAAAAGGCTTCTCTCCGGAGTGGATTTTCATGTGAATATAATGCTGTCTCTTATGTATGAAACTCTTTCCACACTGAAGGCATGTGAAAGGCTTCTCTCCAGAGTGAATCCGCAGGTGACTCTGAAGGCTTGATGTTGCTGAGAAACTCTTTCCACAGTGAGAGCAGGTAAAAGGCTTTTCTCCAGTGTGAATTCTTAAGTGAGTTTTAAAGTTTCCTTTTTGTGTGAAACTCTTTCCACAGTGAGAGCAGGTGAAAGATTTTTTGGCTCTTGTTCCTGGGATTCTTTTCTGTGAGAAATTATTTTCAGTCTTTGAGCCACTAATATCTTCTTCACAAGCCACATTATCGCATGTATGATACTGATGTTTCTCCTCCACGTCATTCAGTTCTTGACTTTCCTCTTTCACTTGTATCAAGTCTAAAATGAACATAGTAAATTGAGACAAATGTGAAAAAGACATACAGTTGAAACCTTTTTAGAGTATCTACTTTATGCAATCTTTTATCTGCTGAAAGTTAATTCTCTCATGTAGATTCTGGTATTATTTGTTTCTTTAGCTGTAATTTTACAGATTCTGTGATTTTCTAACTACAACATTCGGATGTAGTGAACTGTCTGAAGCTAGTGCATTTTCAGACCTGTTGCTCATTTTATTTGTTCCAAAATGGGTTTAAATTGTTACAATGTTGCATTTTCTTCTTGCAAAGTTAAATGTGAACAAGCTGTCACAATGTTTGTGTGCTGCTCTGGGATTTAGCTCATCCATCAACATACCGGTTAAAATGAAATACCTGTATACATTTGTCAAACTATAACAATTTTAGAGTATAGTTTATGTGTTTCAGTTTATGTTATGCAAAAATACATGGAATTATACAGAATGCATGTTCCAGCCAAAAGTAGCACTGCAAATAAACATTATCAGTCACTCGGATGGATTGAAGTTGTAAAATTTCCAGTGGTTATTTTTATCTGTCATTAGTTAAAAAGTGCCGGTCACAAAGCTCTCTCTCACACACACACACACACAGCAAAAAGAGTCAAGCCACTTAATGGTTTTTATCAGTCAACAAGTTGCAAACACCGTCCTAGCGGTGTCTGTTTTGTCACTATCCAAAAGAGGGAAGCGATCATACTAAAATTACCTCAGGAATTATAAACAACTCTTATTTTAAACGTGCCATTATATCTAATGTAGTCGCCAAAAGGCTATATACACTACCGTTCAAAAGTTTAGGGTCACTTACTCATTCTTAAATTTTTTTTCACATTTTAGAATAATAGTAAAGTCATCACAACTATGGAATAATAGAAATGGAACTATGGGAATTATGTTGTGACTAAAAAAATCCCAAATAAATCAAAACTATGTTATATTTTAGCATTTTCAAAGTGGCCACACTTTGCAGACATGTAATCTTGGCATTTTCTCGACCAACTTCTTGAGGTATCACCCTGGGATGCTTTTTAAACAGTACTGAAGGAGTTCCCATCTATGTTGGGCACTTACTGGCTGCTTTTCTTTATTATTCGGTCCAAGTCATCCATTTCAAAAACATTTTTTTTATTTTTTATAAAATTGTAGTTTTGTAATGAAATAAATTAATATGGTGGCACAATTATATTTTTGTCTACAAAACTAATTTCAAACATTTAAGCATATGCCTTCAGATCAAAAGGTTTTTAAGATCATGTGAAACATTTCAGGCAAGTGACCCCAAACTTTTGAATGGTAGTGTACATGTTTTGATTATCTGTTATAGTGACATGCTGACTTACACATGTCTTCTCCAAAGATCCATCAGGTATGTTTGTGGTTTATATAGGAATATTTTTTGGTTCATTGGTCTGTTGGGTTGGATTGCATTCTCACCACATGTGAACCGCTCCAGAATTTGTTTGCAACCGGTCCGAGACCACCTCATCCAGTTGGTCTCAGACTGATTGTTTTGGTGCAGTTTCAAGTGTGATAGCCGTGTTCATATGTGCATTAATGAACCGAACTAAAGGAGAAAATGCACCAGGTTCTGAAACAAATCCTCTAAACAAGCCAGGTGTGAAAACGCCCTTAATGTCCCTCAACAGTCTTTATGAAGAATCAAGAATGAACACCAACCTTTTTGTTCCTCAGTATCTTCATGTTTAATTCTGCATGATTCTGTAATACTGATGTCTTCAAGCTCCTCTTTAAACTCTTCTTTAACACACTGCATTTTATGTCAGTAATCTTCAGTTGTTACACTTGCAGTTGTTCCTCTTTATATACCACCTTTTTTCTTTCTTCACATGTAGGATGATCTGTCAAAAAATGTAATATATATATATATATATATATATATATATATATATATATATATATATATAAACCATACAAGTCAGTTTAACAGATATCAAAACTGTTTCAAACAATCCTGCATCAAACAAACATTTCCATTATACAGCACAGTTACTCACAAGAGAAACAGAGATTAAACAATACAGAAAAATGTAACCATATGAGTATTAACAATTTTAAACCATTACCTTACATAGATATCGAACAAAATAACTTTCCTCAATCAGGACTTTAGATGATTTGACAAAATCAACATGAACATACAACAATACTTGCTTGTGCATCTTCTTCTGTCTCACATATCTACACAACTATGTGAAATACTCACTGGTTATCGCCCTCTGGAGACAAGGATGAGTTTTACATCTTTGAGAGAAAAAACATTAACAGGCTTGAGACAGTTACTCAAAGCTTTTCTGCACAGGGCATGTTATCTTTAGAGAACAAATAAACATGATTCAGACACATGGATGATTACAGGTTGGTGCTTAGTATACAGTCAAAGATTTCGAAAGAACATACTGCCATAGATCACAAAAATCATTATAAAATACACACAGCCACACTTCTGCTGGTATAAATATCACTGGTAGACCTAACCAGTATTCTCTCTTCATACCTTAGAGACTCACCATAATGCTAAAATCTTCTTTGAAACAACAATAGTAAAGGTTTGATGTTAGATAACTTACTTTTATGAATGTTAAACTTTCCCCAAGAAAAACCTATTCAATAAAAACTGAATAGGAGTAATTCCATATCTCTAAAAAAACAAAGTTTTGAACAAGACTAAAATGTGATACTATATACACACGAAAAGCAAGTGATTTGCTATTTTAATTGTAATTAATTAATTAATTAATATAATTGACACTGCCTCATCCACCATTTCTTCAGTTCGGAAACTCCAGTGGTTGAGAGGATCAGCAGCAGGGACTGTTGGGAAGGAGTCTGCTGTGGAGCTTGCACTGATGCGGGCTCAGCCAAAGGGCACATTGAGCGTGCAAATGGAGCACTCGTGAGCTCCCCTCTGAACGCTAAAATGTCAGATGGGACACCCTGCGTCCACAAGTCCACATCAAGTGTACCATTTGGGACAGGGCTTATATACACATTTGAGAAGCCTCTTCTTCCTCTGAACTTTGTCCTTGGAAGTTTTTTTACATTGATATCACCAACGACATGAATTCAAGGAACAAACATTACTTGTAAATTATTAATTATTATTTTGTCTTGCTTTTTTGCACACCTTGCACTAATGATTCACCTGAGACAACAAAATGAATAAAAAAATAAAAACAGTATCTGTAAATGTCATAGAAGTGGTGTACCTGATGAAGGGGACAAGTTTTTTTTTTAGGCAATCGACAAATTCAAATATATTTTCTAAAAAATAAACAACAACAACAACAACAAAACATATAGAGTGAAACCATTTAATATTATATAATAAAAGGTTATGTTATAGAAAGATGCCTTTTAAATTGGGTTTTTTGATCATTTGAAAACTTTTTCATGACTGAAAAGTTAAGGTACATATTTTGATAATGACCCGCCTCATCTGAGTGTGTAGGTGTCTGGAGTTAGTTATGTTGATATCATTAACTATTCTGGGATTGTCATGATAGCCAACAACTGCAGGTTGAGCCTGAAATTAATTTGACTCCAAATAACACTTCATGGTTGTTTATCTCTGTCTGGATCACTTGTTTTGATAATTTTTACATTGCGTCTTGAGACTAGAAACAGAAAACAGGCAATTAGAATCATCATGGCGCCGCCCAGTGGTTGCTCTAAACTGTAGATGAGACAAATCAGTCCTCCAGCTAAAAAGAACAAAGATATTAAATCACTTGTGTAAATTAAAATCAGACATCTGCTTTCTACAGCAAACCCACTTTATAGAGGCAGAGTCCTGGAAATTTGCAGCTAGATGGATTGGCCAGACTTTTCACTCCACCTTTAACTCCAAAAAAATAAAAATAAAACAGGCGAGAAAGGTGCCAGAAGAGGGGTTGGACAATCAAGGTCACTAGCCGACAACTATAAGGGTAATGGGTTAATTCAGACCCTGAGTGGTACTCTCAGGGCCGTAGCAACTAATTCTGGGCCCCGTGACTATATATTGCCCTGGGCCTCTTACCCATTAAAATAATACAGTTTTGAATTTGTCATGGGCCCCACTGGACCTTTGGGCCCCTAGAATTGTTATTGCCTTTCACCCCACTAGCTATGGCCCTGGGTACTCTTGTTGGGTGTGTTGCGGGTGAGGGTCCACACACCTCATGGACAGATTTTACTTGTCCCTTCATCCTGGCAACAATTCCCTCCCTGGATGATTTCGGGGCAGTTCTATTGCAAATCCAGGAGGGGGAAACTAAAGCCAGACCAGTTGCTTTCGCCAGTAAGTCCCTTTCTAAGTCGTAGTGGAACTATCCAACTCACTGGTTGGAGTTCCTTGCCCTGAAATGGTCAATATGTTATACATTTAGCCATTGGCTCAAGAGACATGAATCCTCTGTCTGGACAGACAACAGTCCACTGGGCTATGTATTAAAAAAAAAAAACATGCTTGATTGCTGCAAACAACACTGGGTGGCTAAACTGGCTATTTACAACTTTGACATAAAGTATGTGCCTGGTCCCTAGAACACTGTTATTGAGTACTGGTGACAGGACAGCACAGAGCAGATCACACACTGATTAAACTGGGCTTCCCTCGATATCATGGCACAGTCAACAAAACTTATGCAACCCATTTGAATTCTACTTGAGAACTTACTATTTTAAAGTGCTATGGAGCAATTCAACCATTTAAAATGCCTAGACATCTCTGACATTCTGAACACAAGAATGCTGTTTTGGCGGCAGCCAAAAGTTTGGAATAATGTACAAATTTTGCTCTTATGGAAGAAATTGGTAATTTTATTCACCAAAGTGGCATTCAACTGATCACAGTGTATAGTCAGGACATTAATTATGTGAAAAATTACTATTACAATTTGAATTTTTTTTTCAGAACTTCTTAAATTACTTCAACAAAGAGATCTCATCAAAAAATCCTCCACGTGCAGCAATGCAGATCCTTGGCATTCTAGCTGTCGGTTTGTCCAGATACTCAGGTGACATTTCACCTCACGCTTCCTGTAGCACTCGCCATAGATGTGGCTGTGTTGTCGGGCACTTCTCACGCACCTTACAGTCTAGCTGATCCCACAAAAGCTCAATGGGGTTAAGATCCATAATACTCTTTTCCAATTATCTGTTGTCCAATGTCTGTGTTTCTTTGCCCACTCTAACCTTTTCTCTTTTTTTTTGTTTTTGTTTCAAAAGTGGTTTTTTTTTTTTTTTTTTTTTTTTGCAATTCTTCCTATAAGGCCTGCACCCCTGAGTCTTCTCTTTACTGTTGTACATGAAACTGGTGTTGAGCGGGTAGAATTCAATGAAGCTGTCAGCTGAGGACATGTGAGGTGTCTATTTCTCAAACTAGAGACTCTGATGTACTTATCTTCTTGTTTAGTTGTACATCTGGTCTTCCACATCTCTTTCTGTCCTTGTTAGAGCCAGTTGTCTTTGAAGACTGTAGTGTACACCTTTGTATGAAATCTTCAGTTTTTTGGCAATTTCAAGCATTGCATAGTAGGGGTGTGATGATACACTTAGGTCACGGGACGAGACGAGACGATACTGGGTTCATGAGAACAAGACGAGACGATATTTTAACACTATATCCACTACCGGTCAAAAGTTTTGAAACACTTTTTCTTTATTATAATTTTTTTTCTTCACATTTTAGAATAATAGTAAAGTCATCAAAACTATGGAATAACATAAATGGAACAATGAGAATTATGTTGTGACTAAACAAAATTCAAAATAAATCAAAACTGTGTTATATTTTAGCATCTTCAAAGTAGTCAAACTTTGCCTAGAATTTGCAGACATGTACTCTTGATATTTTCTCAACCAACTTCTTGAGGTATCACCCTGAGATACTTTTTAAACAGTATTGAAGGAGTTCCCATCTATGTTGGGCACTTTTGGCTGCTTTTCTTAATTATTCGGTCCAAGTTATCCATTTCAAAAACCTTTTTTTAAATAAATTTTAGTTTTGTAATGAAATAAATTAATATGGTGGCACAATTATATTTTTGTCTACAAAACTAATTTCAAACATTTAAGAATACGCCTTCAGATCAAAAGATTTTTAAGATCATGAGAAAAATTTCAGGCAAGTGTTTCAAAACTTTTGACCAGTAGTGTATATGACTGGAAAAATAGTCATTTATTCGACTGAAAGTCACAAAATGCAAAACAATGCAGGTGCATTTTGAAATGTTTTAACTAGTCATCTTGTAATGAATGTCACTTCAGTTCTACTTTCTGAGTATGAATTATCATATGCAGTAAAAGACAGAACAATATGCAAGCATTGTAAAAGTTTTTGCCACAAACTCAACTGACTGGCTTCTCTCCTGTATGATTTCACATGAGTCTCTTCAGACCTGGTTGATTTTAGTTGAGAGCTGCAGTGGTTCTGTAGGTGTCTTTGCATAGTGCTTGTGTTAGCCACAGTGTACGGCACTATTTTCTTACAGTGCTTACATACTGGCTGTGTCTCCTTTGGAAGGCTGTGTCCTCCGGAGGTTGCATTTGTCAGCCACATACATCATCGAGGCTGTTTCGTTTAATTTTATTTATATTTTTAGCTATTTTTATTTTTTAATGGGAATGCAAAGGTTAACAACTGTATAAATGTAAGTAAATATACATAAAAGGCATTGACAATAGATATAAAAAAAAAAAAAAAATGTAAACAAATGAAACGAGACAGCTTCGATGACGTATGCGGCCGACAAATGCGACCTCCGGAGGACGCAGCCTTTGTTCATGTCTTGTCTGTCACCATTTATTGTTTCCACCGGGTACCTAAAATGCTGCCACACAAACGATTTAAAAGTGGCGGGGGCATCTTCTATGCTAATTTCACCCTCACACTCCGTCATGCTGATATCGTGAGACAGCTTTTCACCTCAATGAGAAATATCGTAACATTTTAGTATTGCGAGATCTTGTCACACCCCTATTGCATAGCCTTCATTCCTCAAAACAACGATTGACTGACGAGTTTCTAGAGAAAGCTGTTTCTTTTTTGCCATTTTTGACCTAATATTGACCTTAAGACATGCCATCTATTGCATACTGTGGCAACTCAAAACAAAGATAATTTTAAGCTTAATTTAATGAACCAAATAGGTTTCAGCAGTGTTTGATATAATGGCAAGTGATTTTCAAGTACCAAATTAGCAATTTAGCATGATTACTCAAGGATGTTGGAATGATGGCTGCTGGAAATTGGGCCTGTCTAGATTTGATAAAAAATGACTTTTTTCAAATAGTAATGGTGCTGTGTTTTACATCAATAATGTCCTGACTATATTTTGTGATCAGCTGAATGCCACTTTGGTGAATTAAAGTACCAGTTTCCTTCCGAAACAGCTAAATCTGCATATTATTCCAAACTTTTGGCCGCCAGTGTATATATATTCACCGTTCAGCCACAACATTTAAACCACCCGCCTAATATTGTTTAAGTCCCCCTCGTGTCGCATTCTGAGATGCTATTCTTCTCACTACAATTGTACAGAGCAGTTATCTGAGTTACCATAGACTTTGTCAGTTCAAACCAGTCTGGCCATTCTCAGTTGACCTCTCTCATCAAGGCATTTCTATCCACAAAACTGCTGCTCACTGTATGTTTTTTGTTTTTGGCACCATTTGGAGTAAATTCTAGAGAATGTTGTGTGTGAAAATCCCAGGAGATCATCAGTTACAGAAATACTCAAACCAGCCCATCTGGCACCAACAATCATGCCACAGTCCAAATCACTGAGATCACATTTTTTTCTCCTTCTGATGGTTGATGTAAACATTAACTGAAGCTCCTGACCCGTATCTGCGTGATTTTATACACTACACTGCTGCCACACGATTGACTGATTAGATAATCGCATGGATGAGAACTGCTGATCTCCTGGGATTTTCACACACAACAGTCAGGTGGTTTTAATGTTGTGGCTGATCGTTGTATGTATATATATATATATATATATATATATATATATATATATATATATATATATATTGATAACTCTGTGCAAAATATATAAAAAATCCTTTTAGACCCCGGTCAGAATTGTAACTGGTGGGATCTGAACAGAGGGTGAAGGCCCACCCCAACAGGTAGTACTCGGATGGGCTGCAGTGAAGGGACAGAGTGAGAGGAGAGAGGAGGGGAAACACAGGGGGAGGGGAGAGAGAGAGAGTGGGAGGGCTCTTCCACCCTCTGATCCGCCGACATATGGCCTCCACCAGTTGGGCGGCCTCCTCCATCGACGCCGTGTGGTGGCACTGGATCCACTCCACCATTGCTTTCGGTAGACGACGGATAAGCTGCTCCAGCACCATGAGATCGATGACTTCCTCGGCGTCGCGGTCCTCAGCCAGCAGCCACTTCAAGCAGGCGCCTCGGAGCTGTTGGGTGAAGGCAAACAGGCAGCCGTGCCCATCCATCTTCATCGACCGGAAGAGCTGTATCATCGTACACCAGGAGACTTGCCGCCAGTAGTTGTTGCACTGCAAGTTAAGCTTCCCCGGACAACAGTGGGATGAGTCTGGTCGCCCACTGAGCACGTGGCCAGCCCCAGATCTTGGCCATCCTCTCGAAGAGATCCAGGAAGGCCTCGGGATCATCTTCTGCCCCCACCTCCATGAGGGCAACCGGGGGTATGGGAGCTGCTGGGTCTGGGGTCGCGGCCGGGGCTTTCTCCTAGTGTAGTAGGCTCCAGATCACGTGCCGGTCCTCTGCTTGAGCTTGGAGCACCTCCTGGAATTGGCGATCCTGGTGCTGGCATAACTCAAGCAGGGCCTGATGTTGTGGATGGTGCATACTGGCGAGGGACTTGATGACTTCCACCAACTGCGAGGACTCCATGCAGACGTATTTCCTCCAATTCTCCTGGGTTTCGGCACCATTGTAAAGTTCAAGGAAGGGAGGGACAGGAGGACACAGGAAACTTGGGCTTCAACTCAAAGGTATAACTTTTAATAAACAACTCAAAGGGGCTTTTCAGCAGAACACTCTTTAGCTTAAACTCAAGATAGTCTCTTTCAGACTGGTAGCTCTCTCTCCGTCATGGTCCCTTTTTATCGCTCTCCCCAGTGCTTACATCAATCAGAAACAGGTGTTAGACATTATATCGCTCAGGTGTGTGCACCCTTACCGCTGACATTAGCAGCGTTTGTGCGAATTGACTCACTTCTCATGATGTAATGAGTGTTTATTTGAGTTACTGTCACCTTCCTGTCAGCTTGGGCAATTCTCCTCTGACCTATGTCATTAACAAGCCGTTTTCGCCTACAGAACTGCCGCTTACTGGATGTTTTTTGTTTTTCACATTATTCTGTATACACTAGAGACTGTTGCATGTGAAAATCCCAGGAGATCAGCAGTTACAGAAATACTTAAACCAGCCCATCTGGCACCAACAATCATAACATGGTTGAAATGACTAGATCAAATTTTTCCCCATTCTGATGGTTGATGTGAACTTTAACTGAAGCTCCTGACCCATATCTGTATGATTTTATGCAATGCACTGCTGCCACACAGTTGGCTGATTAGATAATCACATCAATAAGTAGATGTACAGGTGTACATAATAAAGTGGCCGGTGAGTGTATATATGTGTATGTGAATAAAAAAAATGTATTATGATAGGCTGAAGGTTAGATCTCTCTTTCTTTTGTAGATTTTTGTATTATTTAACTATTTTTTGTTTCTTCTGTGATTTTCTAACTACAGCTACCAGATCTAGTGAACTTTATAAATCTTTGTTACCTCAAGTTCCTCAACGGCAATTATAAAAAACAAGAATTGACACCAACCTTTTCATTCCTTAGTATCTTCATGTTTCATTCTGCATGGTTCAACTATATTATGTCTTCACTCTCCTCTTTAAAATACTTCATTTTTGCTATGTCAGTAGACTTCAGTTGTTCCTCTTTGTATACCACCTTCTTTTTTCACTTGTAGGATGATGGAAATAATCACAGCATTTATTGGTAAACTGTGGTAGTGTCTTCACTGCAGGGGTGATCTATGATCACTATGTGGAATGGAGGTGCAACGTTTGTTATAAAAATAATTTAACAAATGAGCAAAAGAAGTTCTTTAGACATTTAGTGACAATAATTTGCAACAAAAAACATGAATCCAGAGTTTAAACAAACACAACACAAAACTGACATATTGTAGATTACAAAACAATCAAGTTCCAGAATTTGGCATTCAAAAAATAGTCCAGTCTCAAATGGCTCATTTAAAGATTATACATGAATGCAGGCAGGCTATAAATAGGTTGAAGGAGAAGATGAAATAATAAAAAACAAGGAGCAGGTCTTATATAATCTAATGAAGCAAAGAAATTCAACACAGTCACACTCCACCCATGTAATACGTGGGTGAATTATTTTTCTCTGAATCAAAGGATAGTTAAGCCAAACCTATCTGTTGCACTGTAAAAAAGTGGTAACCTGCAGTTGTTACCTTAAGGAGCCTTAAGGAGGCCAGATCTGTGTTTCATCCCCATTTCCTGTCATTGAAGACACATACTTTACTTTATTAAACATCCACAAAGTATTATAAACATTGAAATAAAATGTCTGAAGGGAGTGAGCTGTTGTTCTCACAATGATCGGAGGCCTGAAGTGAGGAGAGTGTTTTCTCTGGCTCGGGATCTCAGCATCTTGGTCAAATGTAATTATTATCTTAGACATTGCGTGATCAGTACAGTGTCAGTTTATGGTGCTAATTATGATTGTGAGGCGGGTTCAAATTCGGCTTTTCCCAAACCACTTTTCTTCCCATGTCATGACATCAGCAGCGAAGACAGACTCTTCCTTTGATAAACATTAACATATATGGCTTAAAAAATGAAATAACCTTTAAATGCTGAAAGTATGTCTTAGCATTTGTTTTAAATGTTTAATTGACTTTTAAGACATCTATATCAAATATTAATATTTATGTGAATAAATGCGTGTATACTGTATGTAATAATGGCATATCACATGTCAGTTGAGTACATTTTACTTCAAAAAGTTGAGGCAATGTCTTTCTAGCAAGTCAGTCCACTGTCAACCATTTTTGGAACACTCTCGGGAGGCTATTTCCAGTCATGACAGTGCAGCTCCTATTTACTTGAATGGGGAAAATCCTATCTACTTGAACGGGGAAAGACAGAAATCTCAAAAACCGTTGGTCAAGATTACAATCAAAGAACATATTTCAAATCAGCAATACAATTTGATAATATTTTAATCATAAATTGTGCTGCTTTACCTAATTTTACACTAAAACGCAACATTTTCACGGCTTGTATAGCTAGTGTGCATGCGCATTAGTGCGTTGATTGACAGGTGATGTCTGCATCTAAAAGGTGATTGGCTCTTTAACCTGTAAGGCTGGACTACCTTTCTACATCCGTTGACTGTTGGGTGCTCAGAGCTTCTTGGTTGGGTGTTCCAATTTCTCCCATTCATTTAAATAGGAGTGACACGTCTCTGCTAAAAAGTCTCTGGTTGAGGTAACAGTTCTCAGATGACACAATCGAATGCTCGAGGTGGCTGTCTACTTTTGGTGTTTCCCATCCCCCATGCGAACACAGACAAAGGTGATGCAGGGGGCTGTGATGCTTCAAAAGATTGGAGATTTGGCTGTTTAAATTTTCACCCAGATTTTTGGGAAAATACAAGTAAACTACTCTCACGCTATTGTTCTGTATTAATGTAATTAAGTTGAATCATAATCTTTATCATGCAACCATGAACGCTGCCGCCCTATGCTACTTACCGCCTATGGTTTTACCTTTTAAAACACAATTGTGGTGACAAATATAAGAGGAAATATATAAATATTATGCAGTACATAGGACACAGAATCAACACCAGCCACAACGCAAAATGGAATGAAATGCAAACAAAAACCATGCAATGCTGAAATAATGTCTGCATTTGTTTTGAACATTGAAATTAACTTTAACGATATCAAATATTACTATTTACAGTATATGTGGTCAAATGTGTATTTATACAATTAAGGCATATAGTTTGTCTGCTGGATGCATTTGACTTACTACACGTACAAACAAGATAAAGAAGAGAGTTTCGATCCTGCAACCTCTGGCCTGAAAGGCAAAAACACACCCACTGAGCTATCAGTTCACATGTACAGTTGAAGTCAGAAGTTTACATACACTTTAGCCAAATACATTTAAACTCAGTTTTTCACGATTCCTGACATTTAATGGCAGAAAACATTCCCTGTCTTAGGTCAGTTAGGATCACTACTTTATTTTAAGAATGTAAAATGTCAGAATAATAGTAGAGAGCATTATTTATTTCAGCTTTTATTTCTTTCATCACATTCCCAGTGGGTCAGAAGTTTACATACAATTTGTTAGTATTTGATAGCATTGCCTTTATACTGTTTAACTTGGGTCAAATTTTTTGGGTAGCCTTCCACAAGCTTCTCACAATAAGTTGCTGGAATTTTGGCCCATTCCTCCAGACAGAACTGGTGTAACTGAGTCAGGTTTATTGGCTTCCTTGCTCGCACAAGCTTTTTCAGTTCTGCTCAGATTGAGGTCAGGGCTTTGTGATGGCCACTCCAATACCTTGACTTTGTTGTCCTTAAGTCATTTTGCTACAACTTTGGAGGTATGCTTGGGGTAATTGTCCATTTGGAAGACCCATTTGCGACTAAGCTTTAACTTGTCTTGAGATGTTGCTTCAATATATCCACGTAATTTTCCTTCCTCATAATGCCATCTATTTTGTGAAGCACCCCCACAACATGATGCTGCCATCCCCATGCTTCATGGTTGGGATGGTGATCTTTAGCTTGCAAGCCTCAGCCTTTTTCCTCCAAACATACCATCATCATTATGGCCAAAAAGTTCAATTTTTATTTCATCAGACCAGAGGAAATTACTTACCAAAAAGTAAGATCTTTGTCCCCATGTGCACTTGCAAACTGTAGTCTGGCTTTTTTATGGCAGTTTTGGAGCAGTGGCTTCTTCCTTGCTGAGCAGCCTTTCAGGTTATGTCGATATAGGACTTGTTTTACTGTGGATATAGATACTTGCCTAACTGTTTCCTCCAGCATCTTCACAAGGTCCTTAGCTGTTGTTCTGGGATTGATTTGCACTTTTCACACCAAACTACACTCATCTCTAGGAGACAGAATGAATCTCCTTTCTGAGTGGTATGATGGCTGCGTGCTTCCATGGTGTTTATACTTGCGTACTGTTGTTTGTACAGATGGACATGGTACCTTCAGACGTTTTGAAATTGCTCCCAAGGATGAACCAGACTTGTGGAGGTCCACAAATTTTTTTTCTGAGGTCTTGGCTGATATCTTTTTGATGTTCCCATGATGTCAAGCAAAGAGGCACTTTTGCAGGTAGACCTTAAAATACATCCACAGGTACACCTCCAATTCAGTACACCTAATATCAGAAGCTAATTGTCTAAAGGCATGACATCATTTTCTGGAATTTTCCAAGCTGCTTAAAGGCACAGTTAACTTAGTGTATGTAAACTTTTGACCCACTGGAATTGTGATACAGTCAATTAAAAGTGAAACAATCTGTCTGTAAACAATTACTGGAAAAATTACTTGTGTTATGCACAAAGTGGAGACAAAGTAGTAATATTAAATCTGTGGAGTGGTTAAAAAATTTGTTTTAATGACTTCAACCTAATTGTATGTAGACTTCTGACTTCAACTGTATATAGTAAATGTTTTCTGTACTCCACACCATCCTCTTTACCTTTAGAATTAAACTAGAAAGAATTTTAAAATAAGTACACATTTATTCACTATGCTTATGAGCAAGGTTTCAACTGAAACATATAGTCTATCATTTCAGTATAGTTATTAAATAAAATCATGAATGTTCACAATGTATTTTCAAAATAATTATATATTTTTTTAAAAAAGAATGGAGATGCAGTTGACATCCAGGGGCTTAAATAGAATCTGTGTTTTTTTATTTTCAATGGTTATTAATGATGCCCGGAGATCCCGCAGAATAATCTGATACAATGTGGGCTGAAATGCCTTCACATGCCATGGACTCGGGAGCGCCCATGCTCAAAACTGTTCTGGTGGATTGTGAGGACCCACTTTGAAGATCAGCTGTGGATTAAACATTTCCGAATGTCAAAAGCTGTGTTCAAAGAATTGTGTGCCAAGGTCTGTCAATTCGTTGGGCCAGTCACACCAAGCCATCACACACTCATAACAAGTGCAAGAATGGTCAAAACACATAATCGTTTTGCGTTTCCATCACATTAATGAGCATTATTTTCTTCTCCCCTTTTTCTTCCCAATGTGGAACGGCCAATTCCCAGTGTGCTCTAAGTCCTCTTGGTGGCGTAGTAACTCGCCTCAATCCGGGTGGCAGAGGACGAGTCTCAGTTGCCTCCGCAACTGAGACAGTCAACCCGCGCATCTTATCACGTGGCTTGTTGAGCGCATTACCGCGGAGACATAGCGTGTGGAGGCTTAACACCATCCACCACGGCATCCATGCACAACTCACCATGCGCCCCACCGACAGCGAACCACATTATAATGACCACAAGGAGGTTACCACATGTGACTCTACCCTCTCTAGCAACCGGGCCAATTTGGTTGCTTAGGAGACCTGGATGGAGTCACACAGCACGCCCTGGGATTCGAACTCGCGAACACCAGGGGTGGTAGTCAGCATCTTTACTCACTGAGCTACACAGGCCCCACCTTAATGAGCATTTGATCTAATGCAGAACCCTACAAAATCCACCTCCTCCTAGCACATTACAAATTCACAAAATAAAGTGAATTTTGATAATTTAATCGCATATCAAGCATTTCCCATTCAGGATTTCTTCTGCGTAATTTCAAAATGTGCATAAAAATAGTTGGATGGGAACCCAGCAAGTGCCAGCCACATCGCAAAATGTTTTACATGAATCTGCTGGATACATTTTACTTACCACGTGTATCCAAACAAAAAAACAATAAAATAAAATGAGCAAGTCTCAATTCTGCAGTTTGTCACACATATCATTCTATTGTACCGAACACACTTCCACTTGGCTATCAGTCCACATGAGATGAATTCAAGAACTTCAGCTTTTCTCTACTCCACACCATCATCTGAGACTTTAAATCATATATCAAATCATATCATATATAATATAAAAATAATGAGCACATATATACACTGGTGGCCAAACATTTGGAATAATGTACAGATTTTGCTCTCATGGAAAGAAATTGGTACTTCTATTCACCAAAGTGTCATTCAACTGATCACAAATGTATAGTCAGGGCATTAATAACATGAAAATTATTATTATAATTCAAAAAAAAAAAATTTCAGAACTTCTTAAACTACTTCAAAAGTGTGACATTTCACGCTTCCTGTAGCACTTGCCATAAATGTGGCTGTCTTGTCGGCCACTTCTTATGCACCTTACAGTCTAGCTGATCCCACAATAGCTCAATAGGGTTAAGATCTATAACACTCTTTTCCAATTATCTGTTGTCCAATGTCTGTGTTTCTTTGCCAGGATTACAGACGGGGACAAAGCTACCAGACAGACGACTCAAGTTAAATGTGGAGTGGTGTGAGTACGGAGCCTAATGATCCGCTATAGTTCTCTAAGACCGTCCTGAACTGGATCCAGCATCAGGAGCTAAGGTGATCTGATCTGCCTGTATTCCCATTTTGATCTCTCCCTGTGCGCTCCTGCAGCAGTGCCTCACACACACACTCAAGGTACATGCAAGTATCCCCATGACCCAGCGCACACTCATTCCCATACCCCAGAGTGCCTGATCTCGCTCTCACACTCACATACACCCTACACAGACACATACACCCTGTTGGCTATTCTATGTTTAACTAATTAATTTGAATTTGATTTATTTTATTGAACTACTGATTCACTTTTTGTTTCAAATAAATGCACTAAAGAGTTCACATACACTTGTGTTTCCTGGTTTATGGACAATATACTGTATTTCTTTCTAAAAAGTTAAATTATCGCTGTGACTGGTGGCTTGAAAAGAGCTATCCTGGGTAAAAGTTTTTTCGACAGGCCTAATCCTGTCTGGCACCCGAATATATAATTTTAACATTTTAACATTTACACCATGTTCACTGGGCCAAAGAGGAAAAGGACCATCCAAGCTGTTATCAGCATCAGGTCCAAAAGTCAGTGTCTGTATGGGCTAAGGGTGTGTCAGTGCCAATGGCATGGGTAACTTGCACATCTGTGAGGGCACCTGTGGCATGGGGGACGTGGTCATGTGTTGGTCTGCGGGAGAGAAAGAGCGGTAAGGCTTAATTATCTCTAACACCTGTCTCTCATTATAGTGGTGGTGGAGGGAGACTTAAAAAGACATGCCAGATCATCAGAGAGAGTGACCAGAAAGCACGACAGCCCCGAACCGAGAGTGGTTATTAGTTAAGAGTGCTTTCATTTATTTAAAAATGATTTCTTTGTTATCAACAGTTACTGTCGATTGTGTGTTTAAGAAAGAGAATAAAAGGACCGACCTTGAACCTGCTTTGTTGTCTCCTGACTCCTCCATTGCCTGAACTAAGAGATCTGCTACAGCACCATTAATGCAGACAGATATGTACATTACATTTGCATTTATGCATTTGGCAGACACTTTTATCCAAAGCGACTTACAGTGCACTTATCACAGGGACAATCCCCCTGGAGCAACCTGGAGTTAAGTGCCTTGCTCAAGGACACAATGGTGGTGGCTGTGGGGATCGAACCAGCAATTACCTTCTGATTACCAGTTCAGTGCTTTAGCCCACTACGCCACCAGCACTCCGATGGTGTACAAATATGTACAAATTTTGGAACAACATATACTACCATCCAGCACGTCTTTTCCAGGGACGTCCCTGCATTTTCCAGCAGGACAACACCAAGCCACATACTGCCAGGATTACAAGTGCATGGCTGTGTAAGCAGAGAGTGTGGGTGCTAGATTTGCCTGCCTGCGGTCCTGATCTGTCTCCAATTGAGAATGTGACACATTATGAAGCACACTATATGGCAACGAAGACCCCGTACAATGGTGCAGCTGAAGACCTGTAAAATGGATGAATAGGGGAAAATTCCACTTTCTAAACTTAACAAACTTGTGTCTTCAGTGCCCAAATGCTTAATACTTGTAAGTGTTTTAGAAAAAATGGTGATGTTTCACAGTGGTAAACACTCGACTGTCTCAACTTTTTTGGAGCGTGTTGCAATCATCTGATTTGAAATGACTGTACATTTTCAATAAAATAATGAAATTCAAGGTAAAACATAATATAATGTGTAGTTGTAGTGCTTTCAATATAGCAAAGGGTGAATATAATTTACAAATTAATTTAAAAATATTTTATTAGCATTTTTCATACTGTCCCAACTTTTTTGGAACTGGGGTTGTAAATGATCTGGGGGTATTCCAGAAAGCTGAGTTGACTCGAGCTGATTTAACCACACATTGTTTACCCATGGTTATTAGTACCAGAATGCCGGTTTGGAGTTAGTTCACAAAACCCTGAGTTTGAAACTCATTTTATAAACATTCATTGACTACATTTATATAGACACCAAAAAGCGGTTTATTGCGAGAATGCTGCATTTCTGTTTACATGCACTCTGTGTGCGGCATAGTCTACTCCTGTATAATTATGGTTGGTAAGTAAACAGCTTTCTCCATAGCAACCTAATTTCCCTGCCACACGTGTGTAAATATTTGCACGGCATTCAAAAAAGACTTTGCTATATTATTCTCTGTTGCTTCACATCATTTACAGATATTCCAGAGTTGTTGCTGTGTTTGTTTCTTAAAGGGCCAGTTCATCCAAAAATGAAAATCCTCTCATCATTAACTCACCCTCATGCCATCCCAGATGTATATGACTTTCTGACTTCTGCAGAACACAAAAGAGTTTTTAGAAGAATATCTCAGCTCTTAAGGTCCATACAACAACTGTTTTAAGCTCCAAAAAGCACAAGTCAGCATAAATATGACTCCAATGGGTTACTCCATGTCTTCTGAAGCGATATGATAGGCGTGGGTGAGAACAAGATCTAAATTTTAGTTCTTTTTTTACTATAAATTCCTCTCCCTTCCCAGTAGGTGACGATATGCACGAAGAATGCTAATCGATAAAAACAAAAGAATGTGGAAGTGAAAGTGGAGAGTGATTGTAAAAAAGAACTTAAACATTGAACTGTTTCTCACCCACACCTCCAATAATGAAAGCGTTTGCATCGGTTTAGGAGTGAGAGTGTCCTTGACAAAAAGCATACTTAAATCAGCGTGAGTCAAGTTAATAAAACTATAAAGTTTTACAGTGCAGTACTTGTAGAAGCCTAATTCAACATTTATATTAGACCTCTGTCACCTGCAATAGCTGTAAAAGGACAAAATCAATTAATTGATTAATTCGTAACATATATATAAAAAATAATAAAGTGAACCCCAATTTAATTTCACTATTTTTAATGCAATATGTTAAAGGGTAATTTTGTCATTTAAACGTTAACATCAAATCTAGTAGATACCAGTTATGCAAAGTTATGATATTTATATGCATAAATATGCTTTTTCAAATTTTTCTGTGTCTAATCTTTGTTGTTCTATTTTGTTTTTTTTACATATGACAGCCATTTCAAATTATAGCCATAAGGATCAAGTTGAACTGACTAGTGAAGACTGAAGTGTTACAAAGAGTTCACTCTGAAATTAAATTGGCTCACTATGACAGTTTTGGACAATGCTTTTTTAAATGAGTCTTTAGACTACCTGATTGGGTGAAACTCTTTTAACATGAAGTACAGTGGTATGGCTTCTCTCCAGTATGCACTCTCACATGTGCTTTCAGATGTCCTGACATAGTGAAACTCCTTCCACACTGTGAGCATTTGTAAGGTTTTTCACCATTATGAACTCTCTCATGGTTATTCAGGTGTCCTGATATAGTGAAACTCCTTCCACATTGTGAGCATTTGTAAGGTTTTTCTCCAGTATGAACTCTCTCATGTGTTTTAAGGTTTCCTGATTTAACAAAACTCTTTCCACAAAAATAACACACGTGAGGCTTCTCATTAGTATGAATTCTCAGGTGTAACTTTAGCTGTGATCCCAGAGAAAATTTCATGCCACACTGTTCACAGATAAATGGCTTAAATCCAGAGTGATAGTGCAGATGAAGTGTGAGATCGCTTGCTTGTGTGAAACTCTTTCCACATTGAGAGCAGGTGAAAGGCTTTTCTCCAGTGTGAATTCTCATGTGACGCTGAAGATGTGCTTTCACTCTGAAACTCCTTCCACACTGAAGGCAGGTGAAAGGCTTCTCTCCAGTATGAATTCTCATATGATGTTCAAGATCTCTTTTTTGTGTGAAACTCTTTCCGCAGTGAGAGCATGTGAAAGGTTTCTCTCCGGTGTGAATTTTCATGTGACGTTTAATATCTGTATTACATGCAAAACTCTTTCCACAGTGAGAGCAGGTGAAAGAATTTTTGGCTTTTGTTCTTTGAGGTCTTTTCCGTGCTAAATTATTTTCAGTCTTCGAGCCACTAAAATCTTCTTCACCAGTCATATTAAATTTATGATACTGATGTTTCTCCTCCACTTCATTCAGTTCTTGACTTTCCTCTTTCACTTGTATCAAGTCTAAAATGAACAAAGTAAATTGAGACAAATGTGAAAAAAGAAATTAAATTGAAAAAAGTATCTGTTCTATGTGATCTGTTTGATGGTGTCCAGAGAATAGCAGAGGATTCATAGACATTTGGAAGAGTTTTTGGGGTAGGCCTAAACTGCTAAAGAGAGATGGATTCCATCCCTCCAGGGAAGGTGATGCTCACCTCTCTAGCAATTTGGCTCATAGTCTTAATAGTGACAGTATTTGACTAACTGGGGCCCATGTCAGGAAGCAGACAAACTGGTTAATCTGAACGTCTGCTTGAGACATCACACAGGTCACATAAACTACAACACAGGTTCCCTGAACTACCAAATAGAAAACTCTCACTAAATCATTTAGAAAATTTTTTATTTAGGTCAAACTTATATATATATATATATATATGTACACTATATTGCCAAAAGTATTCGCTCATCTGCCTTTAGACGCATATGAATTTAAGTGACATCCCATTCTTAATCCATAGGGTTTAATATGATGTCGGCCCACCCTTTGCAGCTATAACAGCTTCAACTCTTCTGGGAAGGCTTTCCACAAGGTTTAGGAGTGTGTTTATGGGAATTTTTGACCATTCTTCCAGAAGCGCATTTGTGAGGTCAGACGCTGATGTTGGACGAGAAGGCCTGGCTCGCAGTCTTCGCTCTAATTCATCCCAAAGGTGCTCTGTTGGGTTGAGGTCAGGACTCTGTGCAGGCCAGTCAAGTTCTTCCTCACCAAACTCGCTCATCCATGTCTTTATGGACCTTGCTTTGTGCACTGGTGTGCAGTCATGTTGGAACAGGAAGGGGCCATCCCCAAACTGTTCCCACAAAGTTGGGAGCATGGAATTGTCCAAAATCTCTTGGTATGCTGAAGCATTCAGAGTTCCTTTCACTGGAACTAAGGGGCCAAGCCCAGCTCCTGAAAAACAACCCCACACCATAATCCCCCCTCCACCAAACTTCACAGTTGGCACAATGCAGTCAGACAAGTACCGTTCTCCTGACAACCGCCAAACCCAGACTCGTCCATCAGATTGCCAGATGGAGAAGCGTGATTCGTCACTCCAGAGAACGCGTCTCCACTGCTCTAGAGTCCAGTGGCGGCGTGCTTTACACCACTGCATCCGACGCTTTGCATTGCACTTGGTGATGTATGGCTTGAATGCAGCTGCTCGGCCATGGAAACCCATTCCATGAAGCTCTCTACACACTGTTCTTGAGCTAATCTGAAGGCCACATGAACTTTGGAGGTCTGTAGCGATTGACTCTGCAGAACGTTGGCGACCTCTGCGCACTATGCGCCTCAGCATCTGCTGACCCCGCTCTGTCATTTTACGTGGCCTACCACTTCGTGGCTGAGTTGCTTCCACTTTGTTATAATACCACTGACAGTTGACTGTGGAATACTTAGTAGCGAGGAAATTTCACGACTGGACTTGTTGCACAGGTGGCATCCTATCACAGTACCACGCTGGAATTCACTGAGCTCCTGAGAGCGGCCCATTCTTTCACAAATGTTTGTAGAAGCAGTCTGCATGCCTAGGTGCTTCATTTTATACACCTGTGGCCATGGAAGTGATTGGAACACCTGAATTCAATTATTTGGATGGATGAGTGAATACTTTTGGCAATATAGTGTATATATATATATACAGGTGCATCTCAATAAATTAGAATGTCATGGAAAAGTTCATTTATTTCAGTAATTCAACTCAAATTGTGAAACTCGTGTATTAAATAAATTCAATGCACACAGACTGAAGTAGTTTAAGTCTTTGGTTCTTTTAATTGTGATGATTTTGGCTCACATTTAACAAAAACCCACCAATTCACTATCTCAACAAATTAGAATATGGTGACATGCCAATCAGCTAATCAACTCAAAACACCTGCAAAGGTTTCCTGAGCCTTCAAAATGGTCTCTCAGTTTGGTTCACTAGGCTACACAGTCATGGGGAAGACTGCTGATCTGACAGTTGTCCAGAAGACAATCATTGACACCCTTCACAAGGAGGGTAAGCCACAAACATTCATTGCCAAAGAAGCTGGCTGTTCACAGAGTGCTGTATCCAAGCATGTTAACAGAAAGTTGAGTGGAAGGAAAAAGTGTGGAAGAAAAAGATGCACAACCAACCGAGAGAACCGCAGCCTTATGATTGTCAAGCAAAATCGATTCAAGAATTTGGGTGAACTTCACAAGGAATGGACTGAGGCTGGGGTCAAGGCATCAAGAGCCACCACACACAGACATGTCAAGGAATTTGGCTACAGTTGTCGTATTCCTCTTGTTAAGCCACTCCTGAACCACAGACAACGTCAGAGGCGTCTTACCTGGGCTAAGGAGAAAGAGAACTGGACTGTTGCCCAGTGTTCCAAAGTCCTCTTTTCAGATGAGAGCAAGTTTTGTATTTCATTTGGAAACCAAGGTCCTAGAGTCTGGAGGAAGGGTGGAGAAGCTCATAGCCCAAGTTGCTTGAAGTCCAGTGTTAAGTTTCCACAGTCTGTGATGATTTGGGGTGCAATGTCATCTGCTGGTGTTGGTCCATTGTGTTTTTTGAAAACCAAAGTCACTGCACCCGTTTACCAAGAAATTTTGGAGCACTTCAGGCTTCCTTCTGCTGACCAGCTTTTTAAAGATGCTGATTTCATTTTCCAGCAGGATTTGGCACCTGCCCACACTGCCAAAAGCACCAAAAGTTGGTTAAATGACCATGGTGTTGGTGTGCTTGACTGGCCAGCAAACTCACCAGACCTGAACCCCATAGAGAATCTATGGGGTATTGTCAAGAGGAAAATGAGAAACAAGAGACCAAAAAATGCAGATGAGCTGAAGGCCACTGTCAAAGAAACCTGGGCTTCCATACCACCTCAGCAGTGCCACAAACTGATCACCTCCATGCCACGCTGAATTGAGGCAGTAATTAAAGCAAAAGGAGCCCCTACCAAGTACTGAGTACATATACAGTAAATGATCATACTTTCCAGAAGGCCAACAATTCACTAAAAATGTTTTTTTTATTGGTCTTATGATGTATTCTAATTTTTTGAGATAGTGAATTGGTGAGTTTTTATTAAATGTGAGCCAAAATCATCACAATTAAAAGAACCAAAGACTTAAACTACTTCAGTCTGTGTGCATTGAATATATTTAATACACAAGTTTCACAATTTGAGTTGAATTACTGAAATAAATTAACTTTTCCACGACATTCTAATTTATTGAGATGCACCTGTATATAAACAACATATAAAGCTAGGGATACTAAACATTAGATCTCTTTCAACCAAAGCACTAATTGTAAATGAAATTATTACAGATCATAATTTGGATGTGCTCTGTTTGACAGAAACCTGGCTTAAACCAGATGAATATATTAATTTAAATGAATCTACTCCCCAAGGTTATTGTTATAAACATGAGCCTTGTCTGAAGGGTTGAGGAGGAGGTGTTGCTGCAATTTACAGTGAAGTTTTTGGTGTTACTCAGACAGGATATACGTTTAAGTCTTTTGAACTAATAATGTTTAATGTGATACCGTCAGATACAATTAAAAAAATCTCTGTCATCTTTTGCCCTTGCTACAGTATAGAGAGCACCAGGACAGTACTCTGGTTTCCTTGGTGAATTTGCTAATTTTCTTTCAGATCTAGTAGTTACTGTTGATTAGGGCTGCAACTAACGATTATTTTGATAATCGACTAATCTAACGATTATTAGAACTATTATTCGGCTATTCGGCTATTATTGCAATGATTAATCATTAGCTCTTAACTATTCATGTTGTGCCTCGACTTAAAAGATTGTATTAAACGTGAATACAACAGTAAAGAGTACAAAATGATCTTTTATAAATACCCCTAAATGACATTCACTGAATTACAAGAAAAAAAAATTATTGGATTTTTATTTCATTAAAACAAATTCACTGCAAAAAATCCTATTGTTATCAAGTGTTTTTATCTTGTTTTCCATTTAAAATGATCTAAAAATCATATAAGATATGATAGAAACTTATAAGATATTTAGACTAGCTTTAAGAGAATGCACCTTGAATACAAGTGTATTTTGTATATATATTAAGTGTTTTTTTCACTTGTTCATATTTCTGCTAGCGCAGCAAATACAAAATATAATTGTATTCAATATATATTCTTTGAAAGCAAGTCTAAATATCTTATATGTTGCTTCTCAGGTAAATGTATCTTGTTTAAAGGATTTTTTGATATTTTTAAATATTAAATATTATATTCAAAATTCTCTAACATTTTTTTTCTTCTGCAGCATAGCTCTTAAAGTAAATGTACGTGAGGCGTTTTAGATATTTATACAGGAAAACAAACCAAAAAAGACAAATCAATAACCAATTTATTTTTGCATTGCATAATGGGCTAAGACTAAGCTCACCTTTTTGTTCACGTCGATCCATCTTTAACTCACAACAAACAAATTCTGTCTTCTTAACAGAGCTGCATATCATGGATTTTCTTCACTATAAGATACACACAGTGACATATATATTATGATTCACTACGTCATGAGCCATCGTGTTAAAATCTTGCTGCAGCGAGCGCACGCGAAGGATGAGTGTCTCCGCGCGAGAGGGTTTATCAGTCGGTAGAAGTTTGAAACAGTCTTGCTGTTTTTCACACGACTAATAAGTGGCTCTGACCGCACAAAGAAATGCCAGTTTCAGAGTTTGTGCTTATTTACACAACTCGCTTCCTTATTGAACTTTAATAAAGGATGCATTAAACATATAACGCTGGGCTGTTTCATTTTTAGACGCTCTGACGGGCAAGTTTTGCTCAAGCGGAATGCCAGATCCGGCTTCGCTTTATTTCACGTCAGGATGACACCTTCTGTATTTACTTATTTTCTATTTTTGTAGTACAATTCCCTCATACTTTGCAATCAACATCACCTTATGCTGTTTGGAAAGTTTAGAGTGCATCTGGACTGTGAGCTGTGTTTTCTTCCTCTCCTCAATCAGGTGCAATCTGCAGTGCTCCACTTGCGCATCATCATTAGAATATGATATTGTTACATTAAATGAGATCAAACGACTATTCGACAACGAAAATTTTTGTTGACAATTTTTTATTGTCAACGTTGTTTAACATCGACTAATCGTTTAAGCCTTATTGTAGATAGAGCTTTAATTATTGGTGTCTTCAACATTCACATAGATAATGAAAATGACACATTGGTATTAGCATTTATCGATATTCTAAACTCTCTTGGAGTCAGACAAAATGTGACAGGACCAACTCGTCGCCATAATCATACACTAGATTTAATTTTGTCATATGGAGTTGATGTTGATACTATAGAAATTGTACCTCAGAGCAATGACATCTCAGATCATTACCTCGTCTCTTGTATGCTAGGATCAGCTAATGTCACTCAATCTACACCACGCTATCGTTCTGGTAGAACTATTCTTTCGACCACTAAAGATAGCTTCACTAATAATCTTCCAGAATTATCTCACAAACTCAGTAAGCCAAAAACTCTTGAAGAACTTGATGAAATAACAGAAAGTATAAATACAGTCCTCTCTAGCACTCATGATAGTGTCGCCCCCTTTAATTAAAGAAAAAAGCCCAGCATAGTACAATGATCACACTCAAAAAATGCAGCTTAAGCAGAAGAATACAAAATTAGATGTATTTTCGTGGTGCATGGGAGGATAGTGTCTGTAGCTACAGACAGGCACTAAAAGCTAAAAGCTCAGAGCAGTGACATCTCAGATCATTACCTCGTCTCTTGTATGCTAGGATCAGCTAATGTCACTCAATATACACCACGCTATCATTCAGGTAGAACTATTCTTTCGACCACTAAAGATGGCTTCACTAATAATCTTCTTGAATTGTCTCACACACCAAAAAGTCAAGAAGAACTTGATGTAATAACAGAAAATATAAATATATAAATACAGTCTTCTCTAGCACTCTTGATAGTGCCGCCCCACTTCGATTACAGAAAATTAAAGAAAAAAGCCATGCACCATGGTACAATAATCACACTCATGCTCTCAAGAGAGCAGCTTGGAAAATGAAGCACAAGTGGAAGAATACAAAATTAGAGGTATTTCGCAGTGCATGGAAGGATAGTGTCTGTATCTACAGTCAGGCACTAAAAGCTGCCAGGTCAGCATATTATAGCAAACTCGTAAAAAATAACAAATCCTAGGTTGTTTATTCAGTACTGTGGCTAAATTAGTTGGAAATAAAGCATTGACTGAACCAGATATTCTGATGCAACACAATAGTAATGACTTCATGAATACTCTAATAACATAGAAATCATCAGAAATAAAATTTGAATTATGCAATCAACTGTCACAGCACCTCAGAAAACTGTCTCATAATTGTCCTCATGAGCAACTTCAATCCTTCGCTGTCATAGGTCATGAAGAGCTAACAAAACGTATCAAAAAATCAAAAGCGACAACATGTATGTTAGATCCAATACCAAGTAAGCTCTTAAAAGAGATATTCCCTGTAATCTCAGAACCTCTTCTTAATATTATTAACTCCTTGCTATCCTTAGGACATATCCCAAGAAACTTTCAAATGGCAGTTATCAAACCAATTATTAAGAAGCCACAGCTTGATCCTTAAAAATTGGCTAATTATAGACTGATTTCTAATCTCCGATTTATGTCGAAAATACCAGAAAAGGTAGTGTCATCACAACTATGTTCATTTCTACAGAGAAATGGTATATATATGAACAATTTTAGTCAGGATTTAGGCCCCATTACTCATTTCCTGTGTAAACAAGGAAATGTCAAATCAAACAAAAGTATGGAGTGCCACAGGGTTCAGTTTTAGGGCCTCTGCTTTTCAACTTATATATGCTTCCCCTGGGATATATTATCAGGAATCGTGGAATAAGTTTACACTGTTATGCCGACGATACCCAACTTTATATTTCTTCTGAACCTGAGGAAATTTCACTTATTGTTTTTGTGCGGATTCGAGTGTGAGATCACCATGTTCAAATGTGCCTGAACGAACCATATTAAAAGGAGAAAATACACCAAATTCCGAAACAAATGCTCTAAACAAGCCAGGTGTGAAAATTAGAGGTGGGGAAAAAAATCTATATGTTGCAGTTAGGGGTGGGCGATATACCAGTAGACATGAAAAACTGGTAGAAATCTGCCAACCGGTATACATTTTGGATTATCGTCTCTATCACAATAACGCAAAATTGCCACTCAAGAAAAGTGTAAAGCACATAACACGTAGGCACTCTGTTGGATAACCGGAGGAAGGCGGAGCGACTGCTTGTTCCTCCAATTCGTTTGAATCAGAAGATGAGAGGCAATTATGAAGGAAAAAGTGTGTCTTCCGTGGTGTGGAATTGGTCTGGCTTTAGAAAACGCAATACCAAGCAGAAAACAGTGATTTGCAAGGTTTGCACATTGTCTATGTCGATATATGTAAATATCCATGTGCATGTGTCTATCAGTGGTCAGGGCTTCACATGAGACTGAGAGAAATGATGAAACACATGGTTTTTAATTGACAGCTGCACATGTCATTAGATGAAAAGCATGTCTAGAACACAAGAAAATGTCACTGAATCTGCTTTTGTAAATTTCACTTGAGCGACCGCCAAGGCAAATTCAATGACATTCATCACGTGCTCCAAACATGCCTCCCATCCAAACACGAAGCAAATTTTGCGCATGCAGTCTGAAACTTGCAAGTGCGCGCGAGTGTTGAAGGCATCCCAGTCCTTTCATTTGTGCTCCAATGACAGAAAAATTGCATATCACACCCGCTACTCATTCTAGTTTCTCTCATTGTCATGTGGGTTTTTAAAATACACATGAAAACCCTTTCTAAAATTCAGTTCGAATGTTGAAATGTTGAAACAAACCATCCATACCGTATTTTCCTTCAGATAATTTATATTTTCTTTTATTATTTTTAATTTGTGTCATTTTTTTGGTTGCATTGCTTTGAGATGTTAAGTTTCTTGAGGAAAGTTAATAATAATAATAAAAAAAAGAAGATTAGTGAACATCATCAGATTGAAATGTGGCATTTTTGTTTTTACTATAACTATGTTTGTCAACTTGCAAATAAAGAGAAAATTATATAAGATTAATTAGTTTTCATTTATAAAGTATTTAATTCACTGACTGGAATACTTAAATTACACACTGCAACATGGCTTAATATATAATACAGTTTTATAGATTTTTCAGAAAAAATGAAACTATATTGTGATATATATATCGCTATATAAAATTACTCATATCGTGATACAAGATTCTGGTCATATCGCCCACCCCTAGTTGCAGTATTGTGGTATTTTTCCTCATGATATTGTATCAATATTCACATGCCAAAAATTGATATTTAATCGATATTTCAATATTTTTATAATCGAAATTTAAACTTCTACAACAGTCCCTTAGATGATGCAGCTATTTTGCATTACTGTTGAGACAGAACGGAACTCCTTTGATGTCACTCATAACATGGAAAAGTTGTTGACAGAATGAACGCGTCAGAGACTTTTCAAAATCTGCCTTCCTCTATGAAATCTAGAGTTTGCTGGAAGAGTGGTGAGATCCTTTTATTGAATAAAACAAAGGCGATTAAGAAGCTGGATTCAGTCTCGTCTTTCCTTGCATGATGCGTCTCTCATGAGCGTGCAGTAAAACGCGTTTGTATCTGTGGCAGCGGGGGCATGGTCGAACGTCTGCCCAGAGAGAGAGGAAGAGGTAAGGGCGCATACACCTGAGCCAGATTATGATTAACACCGGTTTCCAATTCTAGTGAGATTGGGGAGAGCGGCAAAAAAGCAACCACTCCAGCACCAGAAAAAGAGAGCGTGTTAGGGAACAAGACTCCTGCTGTGAAGCCTAAATATAAATGTGATATATAAATGTGAAGCTGATGTGTATTTGTGAAGTAGTTTCATTGTGAAGCTGTAAGCCCAGAAAGTTACCAATTAAAGCCTGACGTGTGTGTGAAATCCGGTTCCCTGCTTCCTCCTTCCCTCCTGTTGTGAAGTTCATTACACTGGTGCCGAAACCCGGGAAGAATCAAGTTGGAGGAAGTACGCCCCATGGAGTCCCCCCAGTTGGCAGAAATCCTCAAATCCCTCACCGACCTACACCAGACCCACCAACAATCCCTGCTTGAGCTAGGGCGAGAACAAGATCGCCGGTTCTTTGAGATCCTTCGAGCTCAAGCAGACGACTGGCATGCGATCCGGAGCCTCCTCAGACAGGAGAAAGCCCTGGCTGCGACCCCGGACACCACATCCCCCATGCCCCGCCCACACTCCTGAAGAAGGGGGCGGAAGATGACCCATAGGCATTCCTCGACCTCTTTGAGCGTACCGCGGCGATCTGGGGTTGGCCACGCGCCCAATGGGTGGCCAGGCTCATTCCGTTGCTGTCTATGGAAGCCCAGCACGCAGCCCAACAACTGCCGGTGGCTAGCCTCCTGGCTTACGATGATCTGAAAAAGTCCATGCTGCAGCAGGTTGGCCGCAGTCCAGACCAGTATCGCCAGCTTTTCCACTCCATTAAGTTGGAGAGGACCGGCTGCCCATTCGTTTTCACCCAAAGGCTCCGAGACTCCTGCCGGAAATGGCTTCTGGCGGGGGACCGCGACTTCAAGGGAGTAATCAACCAGGTGGTGCTGGAGCAGCTAATCCATCGACTACCAAAAGGGACAGCGGAATGGGTCCAATGCCACTGCCCGGTGTCGCTGGAGGCAGCTGTCCAGTTGGCGGAGTGTGACAAAGTGTGTCTTGCCATCAAATGGGCAGTCCTCACTCTCCGATACTACCTGCTGGGGCGGGCCTTCACTCTCTGTTCAGACCACGCCCCACTCCAATGGCTCCAGTGGCTCCAATGGGGGGGGGGGGTGGTAGATGGGCCGGATGTCTCCCCGGCCTAAGTCGGGCAGTGGGGATATGTGGCAGCGGGGGCATAGTTGAGCGTCCGCCCGGAGAGAGAGAAAGCGGTAAGGGCGCATACACCTGAGCCAGATTATGATTAACACCTGTTTCCAATTCTAGTGAGCTTGGGGAGAGTGGCATTAAAAGCCACACCAGCGCCAGAGAGAAAGAGAGAGTTAGGAAACAAGACTCCTGCTGTGAAGCTGAAATATAAATGTAATATATAAATGTGAAGCTGATGTGTATTTGTGAAGTAGTTTCATTGTGAAGCTGTAAGCCCAGAAAGTTACCAATTAAAGCCTGACCTGTGTGTGGAGATATCCGGTTCCCTGCGTCCTCCTTCCCTCCTGTTGTGAAGTTCATTACAGTACCTCATTCAGTTGAATTCCAAACATCTCATGGAACCACACCACTGACGTCACCCAAAGCAGCTCTCGAGAGCACGTAAAGATGAACTTCTTCTCAAGCACTCTGATGTGCGTGCAGTCTACATAGTCTCGCACCAAACTCCCGCAAAAATATAAATGAGGTATAAATGTATTCATTTAATAGTAATCGTAATAACGCAAAGTGCTCCAGTTTCACTTTAATTTAATGGCCGTGCAATGGCAGATGTCTGTGGTCATTGCGGCTTCATTCACACAGTGTTTATGACAAGCAGTGACACAGAGGATGAGATGCCCACCTACTCAACTTCTATGGTGATAAATTGAAGAAACAGAATCTCAAAGTCTTCCTTAATGAGAAATAAGGGCTTGTGAATTAATAGGAGAGCCTTAAAATAATGCATGAAAGTGAAGAATTTAAGGCAGAAATATTTTATTATGTCATAATATAATATAATAGCTATACAGGTTGGCTGGGTTACAAAACAAGCAAAAGAAAAATATATCTAAAATATTGATATACAGTGCTGTGAAAACGTATTTGCCCCATCCTGATTTCTTGTTTTTGTGTATATCTCATACTAAATTGTTTCAATAATTCAAACAATATCTAACATAAAACAAAGGCAATCTGAGTAAACACAAAATACAGTTTTTAAATTATAATGTTATTTATTGAAGCAAAAAAGTCATCCAATACCTACTGGGCTTGTGTGAAAAAGTATTAGTTACTAAATCCCCAAATTTATGAAACGGCATTCATAATGGGGTTTAGCTGGACTAGACACACCCAGGCCTGATTTCTGCCAGCCCTGTTCAATCAAATCAGCACCTAAATAGAACTTTTGCAGCATCATGAAGTTGGCTAAAAGGTCTCACCCAGTAGCACACTATGCCAAGGTCGAAAGAAATTCTAGAAATTATGAGGAAAAAGGTGATTGAAATACATCAGTCTGGTAAGGGTTACAAAGCTATTTCAAAAGCTCTGGGACATCAAATAACCACAGTGAGAGCCACTATCTCCAAATGGAGAAAACTTAGCACAGTAGTGAACCTCCCCATAAGTGGCCAACCTTCCAATATTCCTCCAAGAGTGCAGCGACGACTCATCCAGGAAGTCACAAAAAAAGACAAGGATAACATCCAAGGAACGGCAGGCCTCTCTCACATCAATAAAGTCACTGTTCATGAATCCACTATCAGAAAGACACTGGCCAAAAATGGCATGCATGGAAGAGTGGTGAGGCAAAAACCACTGCTAACCCAGAAGAACATTAATGCTCGATGGAATTTTGCCAAAACATACACTGGCGGCCAAAAGTTTGGAATAATGTACAGATTTTGCGGTTTCGGAAGGAAATCGGTACTTTAATTCACCAAAGTGGCATTCAACTGATCACAAAGTATAGTCAGGACATTACTGATGTAAAAAACAGCACCATCACTATTTGAAAAATAGACCATCACTCCAGCAACCATCACTCCAACACCTTGTAAGGGGGGGCTGAAGGTCTCCTGCGCGTTCTGTCTTATCGTGCACATTAAGTTATTTCATTCCGATTAAATAACTATATTATTCGTTTTATGATCCCCCTTTATTTTATCTGACTCCAATTATAAAAGTTTCCAAGGGTATATTAATGTTCCAATCTTAATTATTATTCAATTTGGTTTAACATTTGATCATCGTATTTAACTCTTTATTTTATATTGTACTTGTTCATTCGGATTCCTATGTCGCTTAGAGAGTCTCGCGCTGGCCGTGTACGCGGATCTCACGATCACAAACTCGCCAGTCTTGGTCATTAAACAGAGGTAATTGACTAATTACTATTTAGATGGCTGCTCATGCTTGCTCTTTTATCTAAAAGTATTTTGTTTAGTCCCCTTAGATAGTAGACACTTAATTAGAGTAACATTATTTCTACTCAGAGGTGATGACTGCTAAAATTTACAAAGACAGACCAACATTACCCAAGTTAAAAATAGCTTTATATAATCATTCCATAGTTTCCTATGTACACTTAGCTAGAAAAATATTACAATAACCAGAGGTTTAGACTTCACACTACTTAGGTTGGTCAATCAACTTCATGTTGTCCTAAATGGAAATTCCATATCGAGCCTGTACACTCTAAGTACACTTGAACTAATGCCAATTTGTTAGTCGGAGCTCTAAAGTCTCAGTCGGTGTGCCCCATGCTCCACTCAGAACTGAGCTTTAGTCTGCTACTAACCTGGTCGTATATTTGCTGAAACATGGACTTAACGTTATCTACTATAGACAATAATTTCAGAGTAAATCAGAATAAACTCAAATGTAACAATTTATTTACCAGGTAAAATAATACATTCATCAATTCCAATTAGACAATAATAAGTCAAATTCAAACATTTATCAAAACATAAGAAATAAGAATCGCATACCTGGTAGAGAAAACTACACAGAGCAATTGTGCGGGAGATCTGACTACAGATTCCCTGTCTCCTTTGCCATCTCTCCTTAAGTACCAAACGATTTTATTGTTATTTCAGATGTGTTGTTTGATGTTATTCTGGATTTGGTTTACAATTTAGGGGGTTGTAAGTAGACCTTTGAAACTTGTAATTGTGTTGGTCGTTTGATGTTTACAAAGAATACACCTAATCTGCATACAGCATATGGTTCCTGTGAGAGACCTGGGAGATTGATCCTCAAACCTTTTGGGAGAATGTTCTGTGGAATGATGAGTCGATAGTGAAACCATTTGAAAGACAGGGGTCCTGTTAAATCTGGCGTAAATCAAACACAGAATTCCACAAAAAGAACATCATACCAACGGTCAAGGATAGTGGTGGTAGTGTGATGGTGTGGGATGCATTGCTGCTTCGGGGCCCAAGTGACTTGCAATAATTGAGGGAATCATGAATTCTGCTCTCTACCAGAAATCCTAAAGGAGAATGTTTGGACATCAGTCCGTGAGTTGAAACTCAAGCATAACTGGATTATGCAGCAAGACACTGATCCAGAGCATAGGAGTAAGTCCACCGCCGAATGGCTCCAGTGAAGTAAAATTTAAGTTTTAGAGTGGCCTAGACAAAGTCCTGACTTGAACCCAATTGAGATGCTGTGGCAGGACCTTAAACAGGCAGTTAATTCTCAAAAACCCTCCAATGTGGCTAAACTAAAGCAGTTCTGCAAAGAAGAGTGGGCTAAATTTCCACTACAGCGATGTGAAAGACTGATCTCCAGTTATCGGAAGAGTTTGGTTGCAGTTGTTTCTGCTAAGGGTGGCACAACCAGCTATTAATTTTAAGGTGGCAGTTAGTTTTTCACAAGGGGGATACAGGTGTTGTATAACATTTTTGCTTCAATAATATATGTTCACTCAGGTTGCCTAAGTTTTATGTTATATCTCGTTTGAAGATCTAAAAGAATTTAGTATGAAAAATACAAGAAATCAGGAAGGGGGTAAATACTTTTTCACAACCCTGTATTTGAGTTTAGAAATATTTTGATAATTATAATTTTATTTAAAAATTTATACTTTTATATCTGATTGTCATTCATATGTTAAGCCTGAAAAGGTAATCATAAACTCATATTTTATTATACGATCAGAGCTAAAATTGTATAAATGGGGGAGTCACATGACACTATGGCTTTGTTCACACTGCAGGAAAAATCGGATTTTTCCTCAAATCCGATTTTTTTGAGTGACTGTTCAAACTGCAAGTTATATGTGGCCAGGTTCGATTTTTTTCTGTTTAGACTAGTCGCATTTGCCATCACGTCCACATTAGCTGTCATAGTAATGCAGCAAACTTGCGTATATTCACCATGCATGAGATTTTAGCGATGGATGTTTTACCACTGTTTATGATTTTCATGAGGGCAGTATCCAAATATGAACTTTCTTCACAGACAACGGCTTAAAAATGGGTGAGATGGCATATGCAATGTTTGTTGCTGCTAGTGTTGTTGCTGCCCATTTTACGGATGCTGTTTATCTTGGGGTCCTGTATTTAAAGCAGAGAGTGAAACATCCTGTATTGAAGGCTTTGTGTCCCGTATTAAAGCATAAAATGTTGGACAGTGAAACGAGGACCTGCGTCCTGTGATAAATGCTTCTCAAGCGTCTCGTATTCGCGTGACATTCAATACTTTATCGTGTTGTGGTTTCTTACAACCGGTATGGGTTACTGCACCTTGAAGCATATCTTGAGGTAAGTTAAGACAATGTCTGTGATATTATAAGAGGTTTGCAGTGCTTTGCGTGCCCTGTAACATATAAATGACAAATGGCTGAAATGTGTAATAAAACAGGCTGAACTCACTTTTGAAGTCCAGGGGTGGTAGTCAGCATCAATACTCGCTGAGCTAACCATTCCCCCTCATGGCCATAATTACTGTATTAAATTCAAAGTGCCCTGTGAAGGCATTTCGGTGCTGTTCGGAGTGCAGTATGTTTTCTCGTAACAAAACCTGACTTATAACAGCCATCACGCCCAGCAAATGACGAAAGATGAAACAACATGAAATCCAATCTGACCGTTCAGACTGAGACATATTATGAAAAATCGGATTTTAATCGGATTCCAAACCAACGACGAATGTGGTTTGGATGAGGCTGGTAAAAATCTAAATGTGTTTTTGTCCTGTTCAGATTACAAAAACTTAAACGAATTTGAGTAACAGCATCCAAAAAAATCTGATTTCTCCTACGTGTGAACGTAGCCTGAGAGAATTCTAATTTTTTGGGTGAACTATACCTTTAAAGTCCACATTACCAGAAGTGAAGTGATCGCTCTTTTGGTCATCAGCACATCAACACATTTTTCAGTTCTCCTTCAGTTTCAGTGTTATTGTGTGTCATGGTCATTAAAGTCAAGCTCCAATATGACATTAAAGAAGCATAAAAGCACCATTTAAGTAGTCCATATGGCACAACAGTCTTTATGAAGAATCAAGAATGAACACCAACCTCTTTGTTCTTCAGTATCTTCATGTTTAATTCTGCATGATTCTGTAATACTGATGTCTTCGCTCTCCTCTTTAAACTCTTCTTTAACACACTGCATTTTTGCAATAGTATGCCAGTAAACTTCAGTTGTTACACTTGCAGTTATTCCTCTTTATACACCACCTTCTTTTCTTTCTTCAATTGTAGGATGATCTGACATAAAGAAAAAGAAACAAAATGACTTTCCTTCATTTTTACAACATCTGATTGTTGTAGGGAAATACCATTACTCTGTTTATGTCTTTATGGCATCTAAAATACCCTCAACAATAACACAGATTGAAAGGGGTATTATTTAACACTCATTATAACAATTTCACACATGCATAGTTCATTAGATATTTAGTGATGACAATTTGCAACAAAAAGTTGAATCCAGACTTTAAACAAACACATAACACAAAATTGACATACTGAAGATTAGAATAAAATCATGTCCCAGAATTTGACATTAAAAATAGTTCAGTCTCAAATGTCTCATTTAAAGTGGATACATGAATGCAGACAAGCTTTGAAGGAGAAGATGAAATGATGATGATGAAAACAAGAACAGGTCATATATATTCCAATTAAACATCAAGAATAAAAGTCTCCAACAGGCCAGTCATACACAAAAAAAGTCCCAATACAAACTATACAAGTCAATTTAACAAACATCAAAAGCTGTTTCAAACAATCCTGCATCAAACAAACATTTCCATTATACAGCACAGTTACTCACAAGATCTGGAGAAACAGAGATTGAACAATACAGAAAAGGTAACTCATACGAGTATTAACATATTTAATTATCAACTTACATAAATGTTAAACAAAATAACTTTCCTCAATCAGGACTTTAGATGGATTGACAAAATCAGCATGAACATACAACAATACTTGCATCTTCTTCACTCTTCTTCTATCTCACATTTCTACACAACTGTGTGAAATACTCACTGGTTATCACCCTCTAGAGACAAGGATGAATATTGCACCCATGAGAAACGTCTTCTTTAATATTTATTATTATTATTTTTTTCAATTATGAATCACAATAAGATAAACATTTATAATGGCAATTCAAGCAGAATGAATAAACAATAAAGCAAGGCACACACATTAAAACATGCAATATCTCAGTTGGTACAATTACAATACAAATGTAACGAAACTAATAAAAAAGCAACACAAAGAGGGGTCTTTTTATTCATCTAACATATTATGGGCTTGTATAATTTTGGCAAATTTGCAGGCCTGTTTACTTTTCATCAGTGTTGGGAGTACCATTACAATGTAACGCATTACTGTGATTAAGTTACTTTTTTCTTGGAAGGGATTTGTATTCTCAGGGCGAATGGAGGAGTCAGGAGGCAGTGAAAACAGTTAAATGAGTACTTTATTACTTTTCAGCTTCGTTCACAAAACACAAACAAAAAGGGCACTCAGTGGCCCAAATAATCACACACAAATGAGTCACTCAATCATGTTGTACACACACAGAAAGAGTTTCTCTCTGGTCCCTCTCTTTCGTCGACTGATGCTCTTTGTCGGCCTTTTCAGGTCTCCCTCCACCATTACTATAACAAGAGACAGGTGTTAATGATAATTACAGCCCAGGTGATAAGCCTTACTGCTCTCCCTCTCCCGCAGACAGACACATGACCACGCCCCCAACCCCACAGGATTACTCTTAATTTTTTTGTAATTTAATTAGTTACTTATGATGTACTATATGAGTTACATATTGTATAGACTTTCAACAATTTTATATATAAAAAATATTGAATTGAAAATCTGAATTTAACGTCTATTGATAACATTTGTTTTGAAATTCAAGCAACCCCTTTAAAAGCACTGGCAATGGGAGTCGAGTGGCGCCATGCGAGGTTCGGACGTGTGAATGGCGAGCTCTGTGCACTTTGCTAGTTTTAACACTATTATTGTCATAAACCGGTGAGATTTGATACACTTTGTTCCTTAACTGTTCTAGGAAGACAAAGAATTCAAAATCTTCAGGCTCTGGAGACATTAAAAGACACTTACGTGCTCAAGCTGATGCCACTGACAAAACCACGGTCCAGGGAGCAGATTTGGCTGGTGAAGTGCAGGAAATTCGGCGAAAATTGTTGAATTTGTCGGCAATGCTGACAAAGGTCATTGCTGACTTGAAGGATCTTGCTGTAATACGTCAATCGATCACTGCCATGGAGACGAATTTCACTGAAGTGGTTACAAGAATGGGGGACGTCGAGAAGGATTGATTATCTGGAGTCATCGGAGAGGGAATTAGCCGCTAATCCGCTAGCGACCAATGCGGATTTGGAGCGCGCCCAGGAGAAGCTATAGGATATGGAGTATCGTAGTTAACATGCGGGGTTAATGCGCACATTTTTCTTTTTTTGTTTGTTTTGTTTTGGGGGAAGTTCGGGGTTTGATTGTTGCTCTAATGTTGGAATGTGGTCTTTATAATTTTATTTTTGACATACAATGTATTTTTTCTAATATGTCAAAATGTGAAATGCTAATATGAGTGGATTGTCTCTCTCCACATGGAATGTGAATGGGTTGGGGCACCCCATAAAAAGAAGGAAGGTTATTTCTCTTCTTAAGCGTAAGAAATATGATATAGTGTTTCTTCAAGAAATGCATCTTTCCCCGCAGGAAGCTGAAAAATTTGGGAAGATATGGGGTGGACAATTTTTCTTTAGTGCTGGCTCAAGCAAGAGCAGGGGAGTCATTACACTGATAAGTAACCGATGATAGCAGATGATATTTAGTTATTCGTCTCCAACACCACTAGAGCTATGCCTTGCCTCCACAGAATTATTAATTCCTTTTCTAGGTTCTCAGGATACAGAGTCAATTGGTCTAAATCCAAAGCTTTGGCTCTGACAGCGTACTGCCCAGTAACGTTTTTTTAGCCAGGGGCTTTCCAGTGGCCCAAACAGGGTATTAAATATTTGGGCATTTTATTCCTAGCAAATTTGTGTGATTTAGTTAGAGTTAATTTTGATCCCTTAATAAAAAGGTTTTCGAGCAATGTGGGCAGGTGGGCTTCATTACATTTATCTATGATTGGGAAGGTTAATGTTTTTAAAATTAATTGTATTCCAAAATTCAACTACCTGCTACAGTCTCTCCCTGTAGATGTCCCCCTCTCTTTTTTCAAGCAATCTGATAGCATAGCGAAATCCTTACTTTGGAATGGTAAGGGTCCCAGATTACATTTCAATAAGTTACATAGGCCGGTTGACAAAGGTGGGCTAGGCCTATCCAAGATTTTGTTTTATTATTATGCATTCGGTCTCATTTGGCTCATTGGTCACTTCCACCTGAGAGAGCCCCTCCCTGGTTTGGTATTAAACAGGAAGTTCTTGCCCCTATTTTGTCATTGCAAAGCCTTTCTATTAAACTAACTGGAGAAGTTAAGTTACATCCCTTTATCTCGCATTTGCACGCAGTATGGACAAAAGGGTCCAGAGTGTTTAATTCAGACATTTATTTAAATGTTGCCTCGAGCATATGGCTGAACCCAAAATTACGTATTAATAAGTCTCCTTTCTGCTGGTCAGAGTGGATTGTGAGGGAAGTTAATACAGTCGGTGACCTATATAAGAGTGGAGTGTTGAGATCTTTTGAAAATTTGGTCCAACATTTCAGGATTCCCAGATCTCAGTTCTTTAGGTACTTACAGCTGCGCCACCTGCTCTGTACTATGTTTGGGAGTAGCATACACCCCCCTAAAGGGGCAGATACTCTAGAAGTGGTGATTACTGCTTTTGGATAAGGTCATGAAGCATCAGTATATTACTCCCTGCTCATTATCAAAGATAATTATTAATTATTAAAATCAATAGAACATTGATGAGAATCAATGTTAGCTTTTCTTAATCCTTTAAAAAAACAGTTATCAAAGATAATCGTTAATGGTTAACATTGATGAAACATTAATTAAAATTAACACTAGCTTATTGATCATTCAAATTCAATCAAAGATAATTATCAATTATCAAAAAATCAATAGAATATTAATAAGGATTAACATTGACAGGGCACCACCCTGAAATCAGGGACTAATAACCGAATATTAAAACAGTCTCAATATTAGATTGTTTTCTTAGGAAAATCGACATCCGAGGAATATCGGGAAATCGGGATATTCGGGAAAAAAAACAATGAATGAAGGTTTGAATCCGAGCACTGACATCCCGTCAGCATGACACAGGTGTATGCAAAACCAAAATGAACCAAAACACTTCTCTTTGTAATATAAACAAAGTTTATTTATGCAGTAATATCAATTAATAATTAATACAATGCAGTCAATAAACTTCTGACTTACAACTACAAACTAAACAGTGATATGATTAGATATGGAAATAAAAATAATCCTATAACACATAAGGTGTGTGTGTGTGACAGTGTGTGTGTGTGTGTCAGTGTGGTTAGTGAGAGAGAGAGAGAGAGAGATGATTAAGCGACAGCCCGAAAGCTGATTTCGCGATAGCTGGAGAGAAAGCAGCTGTGCTCATCACTCAGAGACACGGTTTTACGAGCAGGGCTCGTAAAATTCCTGCGTTATTTGACTCTTTAATGGATGAACTCAGTTTCTGTTTCGCCCGCGATGGCAAAATTGCACAATCCAATTTGGCTGGACCACAATATAGCAAAACAAATTTGTGATAATACCCTGAGTATTAATAATGAGCGGACATGGCTGTCCGTAAACTGTACAAGCAAAAACCTTGAAACACAAGAATAACACACTATAATATTCTATCTCTGCCCAGACGTAACCTCTTACTTGAATCGCATGAGGACACAGGTAGAATGTGTTTTCCTCCGTCCTTTAACTTTGACCCGGTTCCTTGAGGCTCGGGTGATGACGGGAGGCCGTTTCCTCGCTCTGTTGGCGGGCGGTACGGCTGTTGATTCTCGGCGGGCTGGCGGAGAACTCAGAAATGTCGACTTGATTGAAGATGGAAGAGAAATCTTTAATCTCTTCACTTCTGTAGGCAAACGGGTGAAGATGCGAATTGCTCGGCGGTCTCCTTCGGATCCGTTAGAGTATTTGGTTGAACACAGAGTAATCTCAACTCGTCCAGCGAGATAGAGATTGTATGGCTACAGTTTCAAGTCGGACATTACTTCCTTATGCCACAAGGTTGCACCGAAGAGCAGCAAAAAGCTCGGTGAACTAAGTCGCTTGAAGCGAATTCTGGAAGCATTTCAGAATTATTTGAACTCCTGATGATGTCATGTTTGAGGGACGTTCTGTTGTGTGCCTCATCCAATAGGAGTTGAGAATTCGATCCTCCAGTGAGCAAGGCTTCATGGATTTGTAGTCTGTTTTGGACTCCCTTTGTTTGATTTTGGCGCAATTTTTATCAGTAAAATTTACGACTTGGAAGGTGGGGGCTTGAGTTATGTTTTTATGACTGTTAGGCCTGCCTTTGTCTTCTATCTGAATACATGAGGCCCAACATTCCTAAAATATATTAGCAGAGCTTTACAGTATATACTCTTGAATCCTTATTTAGTAGACTCTGCAGAGAAAGCAGAAAAATTCATATAGACTTTAGTTCAGTGGTTCTCAAAGTTTTGGAGTACTGGACCCCCCCCATCATATTCAAAAGCAGTCTCAAGGACCCTGACAAACTGAAACCACCAGTTTTTTACTTTTATTTAATAATACCTTCATTTGCGTAATATCATTATATTACCATTTCAATATTTTCATTGCAAAAAAATTATAATAAAAAATAAATAAATAAAATAATTATCACAAAAAAAGACATTAACTTTCATTTAATATCAAATTTTAACAAAACATTATATTTCAGAACATGGCATGTTATATATATTAGAACACTTCATTTCCAACCATTTGTCTTAATTTAATAAAAGGATTTGCATTACACTGACCTTTACATTTCTATCATCACTGATCAGTATTTTAAAGTCAATAAACATTAACCTGATTGTTTTCCTATTTTGGAAGTAATATTACCATGTCAAAAAATAAAGGCCTACCTACCGTATTTTCTGATTGTGTTTATTTATTTATGTTTTCATCATCCTAATTTCCTAGAGGTCCTGCGACTTATAGTCCAAAGCTGCTTTTACATGATATGTACTTTAATTGATGTCTGCCGGTCAAATGCGCAGCACACCACAACACATATGCTTACACAAACATTAAACATCAGTCATTGAGACTGTAGCATTTTAAAGTAGCCTATTCAGAGTATTTTGCCTTGATAGAGTATTTTGCCATCATAAAGTATTTTATGCAAAATATCATGCCCAACATAACAGTATTGAGTTAAAGGGATAGTTATCCCAAAATGAAACTTCTTTCATCATTTACTCACCCTCATGCCATCCCAGATGTGTATGACTTTCTTTATTCTATATATACCTAATGGTGACCTAAACTTTGAAGGTCTAAAAGGCAGTATAAAAGTAATCCATATGACTCCAGTGGTTAAATCCATATCTTCTGAAGCGATAAGGTAAGGTAGATTTCTACACTAGTGTGGAAGTTACTTTCACTTTCACATTTAGCCACCTACTGGTTGGGGCTGGTCAAAGGTGGAGATTAATAGTAAAAAAGGACTTAAATATTTAGTCGTTTCTCACCCAGTTTTATGCCCCCCTTCTATGCCAAAATGTCAATTTAATCAAATCATTAATACAAATTCTTCAGGCTGAAATGTATTACATCTTACCCTAAAAATTACATCAACATCAACTATATCAGAGGTTACAAATAAAAAAACAGAAGAATTCATTATGAGGAAATGTTTTGCCCCCACATAATTTGTATGATTTTAATGCCATTTTGCCTCAAGCTCCACTTAATTTCTGACCATTTAGTGGCCACGGAGTGAGTTGGCAGCTGAATCTAATGGTTTTAGCGTGTTTAAAAAGAGTGCTGTTGCAAGCTGTCATTTGCTCATAAGATGGTGGCCATCTGGAGGAGACATCAGAAGCTGATTGAAAGACTCGGAAAGCTGCTCAGGAAAAGTTTCAGTGAGAGTTACAGATGGAACAGAGAGCAGGTGTGATTCTGTGAAGGGCAATGGAAGAGTGCAGCGCGTGTCTGAGGGGAGAGCTGTGAGGGCGCACGCACCGTAATGCACTAGAGAATGAAGCTGTGCATGTCTCATTTAAATCGCACATGTAACTAATTTAGTATTTATTCTAAAATATTGTATACCCATTTGCTGAATCAAGATTCATTCGATTTTTAACGGTTTAAATAAATTATTGATCAAAACAAATGATTCTCGATTCAAAAATCATATTTTAAGATTGATGCATATGAATCGGCAGGAACAGTTAACGATGCACCGAGAAAAGGAGTGAATTGTTACACCCTTAACCATGAGTGTGTGTCAGAGGCTGCGTAAACAGCATGTGTTATTTCTTTGATAGAGACTTGGTTCAAAGAACTTGATTTAGACTCAGACCTCAAATTTGAGGGCTTTGGAGTTCCCCTGTAGTTGGACAGATGAGGGTGTATGTATTTTCATGACTGAACGCTGGTGCAAAACTGTGACTCTGAGGGAAATTTTGTGCAGAGTTTCTCTTTTACCTTTTTGTTTGCCTCAGGAGCTTCCTCAAATTTTTACTATAGTTGTTTATATTGGCCCAAAGGCTAATGCATCAGGCATTTTATGCAGAATAGTTCACCGGCTGCAGAGTATTTCACCTGATGCACCTAATATTGTGAAGCGATTTTTTAAACATTGTAAAATCACTCAGCCATATTTATCAATACATAAGATGTCCATCGAGGAACGGGAAGTATTTGGATCTCTGTTATGGGTCTATTAAAGGGGTATACAAGTCTATTTTAAGAGCCATCCGTATGTCTGATCATCACATTGTCTATTTGGCTCCTTGTTACAGATCTGCATTGAAAAGGGGGGAAACAGAGAAAAGACTACTTCAAGTGTGGTCTGATGACTCATTTTAAAGCCTAAAAGGCTGTTTTGAATGTACTGATTGGGATTTAAGACATTGTGTACAGATTTACATGATCTTACAGAGATAGCATCTGCTTAGATGACATTTTGTGAGGAATTAGTCATTCCATGGAAAATGTGTATAGTATTTCCAAAAAACAAACCATGGACCATTTATTTTATTTTTTTTTGTAATAAATTTCCTATCAGGGGACACCCCTGAATCCACCATACAGTATTTTTTATCTGTCAAAAGGCTTCCTATGTCCCTTTCATATACAGCTCTGGAATAATTTAAGAGACCACTCCAAATGTTTCTCTGGATTTACTGTTTATAGATATGTGTTTGAGTCAAATGAAAATTTTTGTTCGATAAACTACTGACAGAATTTCTCCCAAATTCCAAATAAAAATATCGTCATTTAGAGCATTTATTTGCAGAAAATGACAACCGGTCAAAATAACAAAAAAGATGCATTATTTTCAGACCTCGAATAATGCAAAGACAAGTTCATATTCTAATGTTCACAATACAATACTAATGTTTTAACTTAGAAGAGTTCAGAAATCAATATTTGGTGGAATAACCCTGATTTTCAATCACAGCTTTCATGCATCTTTGCATGCTTTCCACCAGTTCTTCACATTGCTGTTGAGCAATTTTATGCCATTTTATCAAGCAGGAATTCAACAGACACTGGGATGGAATGGCTGCCATACATGTAGTGATGCTGATTTAAGAAACATTTGGAGTGGTTTTTTCCAGAGCTGTATATTCTGAAAGTGAAAATATTTAAATACAAAAACTGGACTGCTATCATTCTGCTTCAAAACTACCTGTTGATCTAATCTTTTATCTATTTTGACCATTTAGGATTTATTTACAAAGTAAAATTGCTGCCAATGTGAAAAGTTATAAAAACTATTAAAAAAAATATAATATATAATTTCATAGCCATTTGACTACTGAGACCATGTAAGCTATGTATTATTATCTGGACCTTTGCTGGGAAGGAAATGTAGAGACTGGACCTCTTTAACTGAATTCCCCTGTACTAAGGATAAGTATCAAGTCAACATAGCTGGTATATGTAAATATTTTAGTCAGGTCAAGGTTAAAAAGAGCCCTGATCTTATTAGAGGTAGACTGCTGAGAAACTGCGCAGAGCAGCTCTCAGACATTTTATCATTTATTTTCTATAAATCACTCTGGCTTTCTAAGGTCCCACGTATTGGGAAAGATTATGTTGTTGTTCCAGTAGCTAAGAAAATGTCTCCACAGTCTCTTAATGATTACAGGCTAGTGGCACTCACTTTATTGCTGATGAAGTCCTTTGAAAAAACATTGAGGAGATTCTAATATTGACACAATTAGTACTTGATACCCTCCAGAAGGGATGGGTGATATGTAAAAAATATTTTATCGATAATTGTCTTAACAAATATTGTGATATCCGATTATATTGTCGACTCCCTTTCCAAGGGCTGGTGCATATTTTTGCTTTATTGATTTTGCTTTAAAAAGTAAATTCATTTATTGAAACACGAAAAACAAACAAAAAACATTTATAAATTCAAAATGCACTTTACAATAAAAATAATAATAATACAAATAAAAATAAAAAAACGATTAAAATAACAAAGTGATCAAAAAATCGTATATAACCACCTCCCCAAATCCAAACATTTACCATCTCCAATGCCTCCATAGGGGAGACAGCAGCTGTTTTCAAAGCTAATGGAACAATACCAGAAGCAAGTGATGTATTCATCAGGTGAGAGAAAAGAAGTAGTGATAGCATGAAGAGAACATTTAAGGAGAGAAGTTGGTGCAGGGTCAAAATGGCATGTTGCAACATAAGACAGGGTGGTATGGGAAAAAGAAGTATGTCTGGTGACCAAGTGGATGTGAAAAAATTAAAAATACTCAGTAGCCTCAGAAGGGTTAAAATGGACCCAGATTGAGTCAGTTTTGTTTTTGAAAAACTGGAGAATTGATTCACATAGCTCAACAGATGCAGGTGGAGACAGTGATGGAGACTGTGTAAGTTTATTAAACATGGAAATGAGAGTTTTAGGTTTACAGTTTGATAATGGAAGAAAAATAGTTTGCCCGTGCACTGTTAAGAGAAGCCTTGTATTGGACAAGATGATCAGAGAGAGCCACAGAATGAACAGTCAAACCAGTTTTCTTGACGAGTCATTCCAGACGTCAACCCTTTGCTTTCATAGCCCGCAATTCAGGAGTATACCAAGGAGAGGAATAAGGGGAAGGAACCAGGCTACACTTAACAGGTGCATAGTCATCTAAGATGGAGGTAATTTTTGCATTGTATAAAGAAAGCATTTCATCAAGGCAGGATATGTTTATAGAAGATGTGAGTACAGAATTGCAGATAGAATCAGTGAAAGACGACAGATTGATAGATTTTATATTACAATACGATATCTGTTTTTTGCTACAAGACTTAAAAAGATAACAGCTGAAACTAAACTTAATGAGCTTATGATCAGAAAAACCATCCAAACCATTCCAACACAGAAAGATTGTTAAGCCCAGAGGAACATACCAAATCCTAAGTGTGGCCATGACAGTGAGTAGGAAAATGTACATGCTGATTGAGATTGAAACAATCAAGTACAGACTCAAACTCATTAGAAGCAGTTGAGTTAGTGTCAACATGGATATTAAAATCTCCCAAAATTATCACTGTTTTATGTGATGCACAGGCTAGAGTAAGCAATTCACTGAGGTCAGAAAGTAAGCTTGGGTGTCTATTAGGTGGTCTATAGATTAGAATTACAAGCAACAGGGTATGCCCTAACAGTCTAATATGCTATACGATTTAATGCTATGTCGGTGGACAACTGCTAAGTCACTACCACTGCCTTGGAGTCGGGTCTTAGCAAGGAAGGTGTAGCCCTCCAGTGTCATCAGGTTGAGTTCCATGTAATCATTTGCTGTTTGCCAAGTTTCAGTTAAGAAGAGTATGTCCAAGTTATTGTCAATAATAACATCTCTGAGCATACTGCCTTCACCAGTCAACCTGCAACAGTTTAAAAGAGCACCAGTATTACATGAGGACACACAGTCCATAGCAGGCCTACTGACTCATTCAAGTCTGACTGGGGTTAGTAGCGAGCCAACATTAACTCCATGATAAGAAGTGCATGATGCAGACAATCTGAGGTTAGAGCAGGATGACCAGAAGTAGGAGATGAGTAATGTAAATTCCAATGATGTTTCACAGAACGGTGAACATAGCTCGGACGTCTAGTAATCCCAAGCTGTTTACAATAATCATAAACGACAGGGTCTAATCGATAATAGCAGTTAATACCACATATGGGCATGGTGTTGTTTGGGTGATGAGCAGTCTCGTTTATGAGCCAAACATACCTTTTAAAATTATGACTAAAAAGTTCTATATTGGTTTCATCAGACCATTAAACATTTTGCCATAAGGTTTTGGGTGACAGGATAACAAAATTGTGAGTAATGCCTTCCATTTTGCCACCATACTCTAAAGCCCAAAAATATGGAGAATACAGAATATTTTTGACATGCAACAAGAGACCAGTCCTTGACAGATATTCTTGCAACTCATTTAATGTTGCAGTAGAACCCTTTGCAGCCTCCCTGATTAGTTTTCTTTTGTTTTTTTTTCATCAATTGTTGATGGGCATCCTGTTCTTTGGAATGTCATTGTGGTGCCCTGTTTTCTCCACTTGATGATGGCCTTACGATGTTCGATGGCACATCTATCGTTTAAAAAAAAAAATCTTAATCGCGATTAACACATTATCGTTAATACAACATTAACCAGTATAAACACTTGTTGGATGGGTGGAACCTTTGTAATGTCTCCACCCGGAGTCGTTACACTGACACACACTGCACAACAAACACACACCAGATCCCTTCTACCAAGGGAGCCTACAAGCTTAGCATAAAATAGCATAACGTGGCGGTACCATAGATATTCTATGGGCGGTACTGTTGGTTTGTAACACGCTAATTGACCATTGTGTAAAATTAATTTTCATTATGCTCCGTTTCTTTTTCATCATAACTTTCAATAAACTGTAAATTGCTTTCTGTAACTAAACCAAACATGTTCAAATGTCATGTTGAACTGATAGAGACTAGCATGCTTAAAAAAAAAATCTTTCTTTGTGTAACTATGTCAGCCAAGGCCAATTTGTTCCAGAGAGAAAAGGGAGGCAGAAAACGTCCTGGTTACTTGCGTAATCTCCGTTCTCTGATGGAGGGAATGAGACGTTGTGTCGATGTAGTGACACTAGAGGTCACACTTGGGAGCCCAAAACACCTCTGGTCTTTGATAAATGGCCAATGAAAATTGGCGAGTGGTATTTGCATACCATTCCCCCGAACATAAGGGTATAAAAGGAGCTGGTATGCAACCATTCATACAGGTTTTGTGCTGAGGAGCCGAGACAAGGTCCCGGCCATTTCAGCGGGTAGTGCAGTGTTGTGGCAGGAGGGACACAACGTCTCGTTCCCTCCATCAGGGAACGGAGGTTACGCAAGTAACCAGGACATTCCCTATCTGTCACTCACTCGACGTTGTGTCGCTGTAGTGACACTAGGGGTCCCTATACGAAACGCCACAACTGGCTGAACTGTGTTATGTGAACTGGCGGTGTGTGACGGGCAGACCACTGTGTGCCTCGTAGCCAGCGCACCAGGCCGACATGTAACCTTCCCTAACGCTGTTATGAGAGTCAAACAGCCCATCGGGGACAAGTCGACTGCCCAAAAGATAGAGACAGGCTAGCCCAGTCATGGCCTGTTATCCTTTTTTTTTTTTTTCTCTCCCCAAAAAAAGAGTTAACTGACTGGGGCCACCAGGTCTACGTCAGGGGGATGTCCCTCCCAAGGGGAAGACACCGCGGAGACCACAGGGGTTGGGGCAGTATTTTGAGTGGAAATACATCACATGGTCTTGCCGAGCTTTGTTGGAAGTATGTCATGTGGAGAAGTCCCATGGTAGGTCCTACCCTATGGGGGAGGAGTTTCTACAAACATGGTGACTGGGGCATACCAACAGCGAAACGAATAATCGGAAGATATACGTCGCATGGGGTTACCTATGGGGAACCAACACATGCGGAGCACCTACCCCAGTACAGGGCTTAGTTAGCACATGTACTGAGCCGGCCACAGGGCTCAGAGAAAATCATCCAGGGAACACAGTTTGTGAACACAGTTTGTGAACACTAGTCAACAGCGCACGTCTTCAGCTCAGGGGAGGTGAAAGGCGCTATGCGCAAGCGATACACTCGGCCAGTTGTCCCAGACTTACCTGCTTGTGCCTGCCACAACACGGGACGAAACCGGTTCCACCCGGAGATTTTAGAACCTCGCAAAGGTGTTGGGTGTTGACCAGCCCGCTGCTCTGCAAATGTCTGTTAGAGAGGCGCCACTGGTCAAGGCCCAGGAGGCCGCCACACTCCTGGTAGAATGGGCTCGTAGCCCTGCCAGGGGTGGCACGTCCTGGCCGTGATATGCCATTGTTATGGCATCAATGACCAGTGGGCGATCCTCTGCTTGGAGACAGCGCATCCTTTCCTCTGTCCACCAAAGCAGACAAAGAGCTGCTCAGAGACTCTAAAGCTCTGCGTGCGATCCAAATAGATGCGTAAAGTGCACACCGGACACAGCAACGTCAGGGCTGGGTCTGCCTCCTCCTGAGGCAGCGCTTGCAGGTTCACCACCTGATCCCTAAAAGGGGTCATTGGAACCTTGGGCACATAGCCAGGTTGGGGTCTCAAGATCACTTGAAAGTAGCCCGGACCGAACTGCAGGCACATTTCGCTGACAGAGAACACTTGCAGTACCCTCTTGATGGAAGTGAGTGCAGTCAGGAGGGCAGTCTTCAAAGAGAGTGCCTTAAGCTCAGCTGACTGCAGGAGCTCAAAAGGGGCTCCCTGTAGACCCCGAAGGGATTCAACCTCCTGGCGCCTCTCAGGAACCTGATGATCAGGTCGTGCTTCCCTAAGAACTTACCATCCACTGTGGTGTGCCGCTATAGCGGCTACATACACCTTCAAGGTGGAGGGGGACAGCCGCCCTTCCAACCTAACTTGCAGGAAGGAAAGCACCAATCCAACTGCGCATCTCTGGGAGTCTTTGCGTCGGGAAGAACACCACTTAGCGAACAGATGCAACTTCAAGGCATACAGGCGCCTCGTAGAGGGGGCCCTATACTGAGTGATCGTGTCTACCACCGCAGTCGCGAGGAGCTTGAGGTCCGAGAACCATGTCTGGGTGGGCCAGTAGGGTGCTACCAGGACGACCTGCTCCTCATCCTCCCTGACCTTGCACAGTGTCTGTGCAAGTAGGCTCACTGAGGGAAACGCATATTTGCGTAGTCCAGGGGGCCAGCTGTGTGCCAGCGCATCTATAACGAGAGATGCCTCGGTCAGGGCGTACCAGAACGGGCAGTGGGAGGATTCTTGGGAAGTGAACAGGTCTACCTGTGCCTGCCCAAATCGACTCCAAATCAGTTGGACCACCTGAGGGTGGAGTCTCCACTCTCCCCTGAGGGTAACCTGTCGTGACAGCGTGTCCACTGCAGTGTTGAGGTTGCCCGGGATGTGAATGGCCTGCAGCGACTTGAGGTGCTGCTGACTCCAGAGGAGGAGACGGCGGGCGAGTTATGACATAAAACGGGAGCACAAACTGCCTTGACGGTTGATATATGCCACTGTTGCCGTGTTGTCAGTCCGAACTAACACATGCTTGCCCTGGATCAACGGCTGAAACCTCCGCAGGGCGAGCAGAATTGCCAACAACTCGAGGCAGTTGATGTGCCAACGCAGCCACGAGCCCGTCCAGGAGCCGGTGGCTGCATGTCCGTTGCATACAGCACCCAGCCTGTTTTGGAGACGTCTGTCGTAACCACTACGCACCTGGAGACCCGTGAGTAGAAGGACCGGGGCGGGGAGCCGCTGGGGTGGCTTGCTTTCTTACAAAGGCAAGCCGCGACCGCATCGTTGCCATGGACATGTTCTCGCAATGAGTACATGACCCATCCACGAACGCTTTTTCCGTGTGGGCAGGGCCCAGACACGAAAGACAGCGATCGTGACCATCAGAAGGTGAGGGATAACGAGCACAACCAGGAATAACACACAAACAGAAAGGCATCTTTAAAAAGATGCGTCTTTAAAAAGATATTCCATGTGTGCCACTCTTTTAGAGAAATATACTCTTTTTTAAAATTTTTTATATACTCTTTTATTTCTGCCGAAGTGCCCAGGGGCGTTCTCTGCAGTGCACCAGTGCAGAGGGGGGAGAAGCTGCTGAAATGCACTGTCAGATCCAGCAGAGGTGAATGAACAGCCGTGGGAATTCAGCTCAGTGAGCATTGACCGTTCGGCTCCGAAGAGAAAATCTGTAGAGTGGTTGCATACCAGCTCCTTTTATACCCGTATGTTCAGGGGAGTGGTATGCAAATTTTCCTTGGCCTTTTATCAAAGACCAGAGGTGTTTCGGGCTCCCAAGAGTGACCCCTAGTGTCACTACATCGACACAACGTCGAGTGAGTGACAGATCGGGAACTGTCTTATCAGAAGGCACAGCCGAAGGGTGAAAAAAAAAAAATCTTATTATGGAATGTACTGAGGAAGACTAGTGTGGATAAAGATGTGTATTTTCTAACAGGAACTTGTCCATGTAAGGTGAAGGAAGCTATGAGGATCTATGGTAATCACTTTTTGTATTTAGCCAATCAGTAGGTTGATTCTTTGTCTTCTTAAAAATGTATATGTATGATTGTGTTGAATAAGTATTCTGTATTTTTGAACTGACCCTTGTAGCTACCCTGGCTCGTGAATAAAGATTTTCTTTGCTTAAGCTTTACCATTTGGAAGAATGTAGGTCTTTATTGCAGAACAAGAATACGAGAGGTGAAATGGATTGGATGAAATAGCAAAATGGGAAAATGAGGCTAAGAAAATACTCTTAGGTGAAAATAGACAGAAAAAAACATGGCCAGTATTACAATGGGCATAAAAAAAGATGACATTGATGCTGTTGTGAGTTTGTCTTTGTTTACAGATGCAGCTGCTGCTTCTCCTTTTCCTTCTCCCCATCGTCCTCAGTTGCCCACTGCGCCTGAACCATCGGTCATATTTGCAGAAGGTGCTGTAGCTGGAACCTCTGCCTCCTCATCATCAGTCAAAGCCTAAAGCACGCCATAAGAGACACCTCGACAAGAGAAACCATCGACTAGATAAAATGATCACTGAGATGGCCAAGAGCAGTTGCATCAAATGGCTAAACAAGAATCTGCAATTCTTCATGGACCATGCTAAGCATGCTGAATGCATTCTACACGATAAACACGATAAACAGCCTGTGACTGGGCGACCACACCCGAGGGGAGGAGCCCAGCTGAGGCTTCCGCATCCGACTGGACAAGCCCGCTCTCCGATGCTGCGCTCGAGAGCTCATCACTTTCACGGGCTCCAAAGAAGAGGTCGAACTCGCCGTGACATGAGCCGGCGGACACATCCAGAAGCCCGATCAGGGCAGACGAGCATGCTGGGGAATGGGAGGTCTGTGGGGGGATACCCGGCGGAGGTGGTCCCATTTGCTTAAGCTTTACCATTTGGAAGAATGTAGGTCTTTATTGCAGAACAAGAATACAAGAGGTGAAATGGATTGGATGAAATAGCAAAATGGGAAAATGAGGCTAAGAAAATACTCTTAGGTGAAAATAGACAGAAAAAAACATGGCCAGTATTACAATGGGCATAAAAAAAGATGACATTGATGCTGTTGTGAGTTTGTCTTTGTTTACAGATGCAGCTGCTGCTTCTCCTTTTCCTTCTCCCCATCGTCCTCAGTTGCCCACTGTGCCTGAACCATCGGTCATATTTGCAGAAGGTGCTGTAGCTGGAACCTCTGCCTCCTCATCATCAGTCAAAGCCTAAAGCATGCCATAAGAGACACCTCGACAAGAGAAACCATCGACTAGATAAAAAGATCGCTGAGATGGCCAAGAGCAGTTGCATCAAATGGCTAAACAAGAATCTGCAATTCTTCATGGACCATGCTAAGCATGCTGAATGCATTCTACATGATAAACATCCAAGACACAAAACTCACTTCAAACGGTGCAGTTGAAATATTATCAAGGAGGACAGAACATTGGCCAAAGACGGCACGGTAGATGCGGAGGATGGGGATGTGGATGGGGACGTGGCAGAGGCTCCGTTAAAGGTGAGGGCGCCTCAGGCACCTGCTATACCTATAACCAGTATGGCCATTTTGCTAGGGATTGTCTACAAAACCCTGAATTAGACAGCAGTAAGCTCAGGGGGATACAGCCCCAACATTCTCTGTGAACAATCCACAGCAAAAATAGGATAAGGAGGGGGAATGGGCTGGTGAACAATGTGAAACTGAAAGTCAATGTGTACTTCAAGCACCAAAATTGACCCACAATTTGAAGAAAGACCCATACATTGAGCTTTCTGTTTATGGTAAAAATATGATGTTTGTTGTCGATACAGGTGCCACCTGTTCAGTGTTGTCAAAGGGCTCTTTGCCTCTTAAACCCAGCTCAGACTCGATTGTAACACCTCTGGTCTTCCACTCACTGAATATTTTTCCAAACCAATCATCACAAAATTGGGAAATAGTTCACTCAGACACAGGTTCCTCCTGTCAGAGCACTGCCCAGTAAAATCTAATGGGTAGGGATCTTTTAGGACGACTGAATATTCAAATCGATTGTTCAGAACAGGGTTTACAAATTTCAAGCTCTGAAATTGGGCTTTATTCATTGAAAATAATTTCCCCATGTTTTTATTCATGGAATATTATCAAACCAGATGTTCATCGTTAATTGTATGAGACACTGGATTTAGCTGATTGGGAATTGCCTGAATTTTTGCATTGTACAAGCCCGTTCTCCCATACGGGTTCAGACTTATCCTACAAAAAGGATTGGTTCCCAGGATCCAATAGAGAGTGTTTGGTTTTAGGTGATGTCTTTCTTGGTGTTGAATACATAGGCATTTCTGTACAACTTTCAAAACAACAACATCCTTTCAGGGAAGTAATGCCCCATATTTCTCTGGCAAATAGGGAGGAGAATATTAAGACATGGGAAGTTTTATACAGAAAGCTTTAGGATGTAGAGATTGGGGAAAAAAAGAGAAAATTATTTTTCACCTTCACTTCAAGTTCCAAATTTTGTAATGGCTACCGTTGTTCATTCCAGACAAGAGATACGTACACTGGCAGCCAAAAGTTTGGAATAATGTACAGATTTTGCTCTTATGGAAAGAAATTGGTACTTTTATTCACCAAAGTGGCATTCGAATGATCACAATGAATAGTCAGGACATTAATTATGTGAAAAATTACTATTACAATTTGAAAAAAAAATTTAAACTACTCCAAAGTGTTCTCATCAAAAAATCCTCCATGTTCAGCAATGACAGCTTTGCAGATCCTTGGCATTCTAGCTGTGAGTTTGTCCAGATACTCAGGTGACATTTCACCCCACGCTTCCTGTAGTACTTGCCATAGATGTGGCTGTCTTGTCAGGCACTTCTCACGCACCTTACAGTCTAGCTGATCTCACAAAAGCTCAATGGGGTTAAGATCCATAACACTCTTTTCCAATTATCTGTTGTCCAATATCTGTTTCTTTGCCCACTCTAACATTTTCTTTTTGTTTTTCTGATTTAAAAGTGGCTTTTTCTTTGCAATTCTTCCCAAAATGCCTGCACCCATGAGTCTTCTCTTTACTGATGTACATGAAACTTGTGTTGAGTGGGTAGAATTCAATGAAGCTGTCAGCTGAGGACATGTGAGTTGTCTATTTCTCAAACTAGAGACTCTGATGTACTTATCCTCTTGATTAGCTGTACATCTGGGCCTTCCGCATCTCATTCTGTCCTTGTTAGAGCCAGTTGTCCTTTGTCTTTGAATGTAGTGTACACATTTGTATGAAATCTTCAGTTTTTTGGGAATTTCAAGTATTGCCTTCATTCCTCAAAACAATGATTGACTGATGAGTTTCTAGAGAAAGCTGTTTCTTTTTTGCCATTTTTGACCTAATATAAACCTTAAGACATGCCAGTCTATTTCATAGTGTGGCAACTCAAAAACAAACACAAAGACAATGTTAAGCTTAATTTAAAGAATCAAATAGCTTTCAGCTGTGTTTGATATAATGACAAGTGATTTGATAGTACCAAATTAGCAATTTAGCATGATTACTCAAGGATAAGGTGATGGGGTGATGGCTGCTGGAAATGGGGACTGTCTAGATTTGATCAAAAATAACTTTTTTCAAATAGCGATGGTGCTGTTTTTTTAACATCAGTAATGTCCTGACTATACTTTGTGATCAGTTAAATGCACTTTGGTGAATTAAAGTAACAATTTCCTTCCGAAACAGCAAAATCTGTACATTATTCCAAACCTCTGGCCGCCAGTGTGTGTGTGTATGTATGTATGTATGTATATATATATATATATATATATATGTATATATATATATATATATATATATATATATATATATATATTATTCTTGTTGCACTCTAATCTGTTTCGGATAGTTTTTTCTGATGCAACTGAAACTTTGTAATGCAGCACTTTTCGTATTACTGTCTCCTTAAGATGAATTGCTTATGATTTTCTAGTACCAAATTAGCAATTTAGCATGATTACTCAAAGATAAGGTGTTGGAGTTATGGCTGCTGGAAATGGGGCCTGTCTAGACTTGATCAAAAATTACTTTTTTCAAATAGTGATGGTGCTGTTTTTTTTAACATCAGTAATGTCCTGACTATACTTTGTGATCAGTTGAATGCCACTTTGGTGAATTAAAGTACCAATTTCCTTCCGAAACAGTAAAATCTGTACATTATTCCAAACTTTTGGCCACCAGTGTGTGTGTGTGTGTGTGTGTGTATGTATATATATATATATATATATATATATATATATATATCATTCTTGTTGCACTCTAATCTGTTTCGGATAGTTTTTTCTGATGCAATTGAAACTTTGTAATGCAGCACTTTTCGTATTACTGTCTCCTTAAGATGAACTGCGTATGTTTTATTAGTCCTCTTTTGTATGTCGCATTGGATAAAACCGTTTGCCAAACGAATAAATGTTAATGTTTTACATTTTTATGAATGCATGTTCTTTAATTTACTTAAAGAATATATTCTATAATATTTTTCCCAAAAGTGTAGTTTGTTTATCTTATTTTGAAACTGTTCTTGGTAATGTTTGTGTCATAAGGTAATTTTAACATGCATTTTAATTTATTAATAATACTAAAAAAAAGGATGTCATCATGTACGTAGGTCTATGTTTTTTATATATCTTTGTCTTTATTTGTCTATATGCTTCTATTGAGTTTTTTATTGTATTAATTAATAAATTATTTATGAGTAATCAAGTGAGTACTCGACTACAAAATTACTCGAAAATGCCCATCTCTTATTTCTAAATCTCTGCACCTCCACTTTCACACTTCTGCCCTTTTATTTATTCAGTGAGCTACATCTGTTTCTCTTATCTAATGATTTCATTACTTTCAGACAACAACAACCAGATCTAGTGAACTGACTGACATTGTATTTATTATATTTAATACATTTTGGCCCTGAAATTAACATTGCTCACTAAGACAGTTTTGGACAATGCTTTTTTATATGAGTCAGTAGATGACCTGATTGAGTGAAACTCTTCCCACATGAAGTACAGTGGTATGGCTTTTCTCCAGTATGCACTCTCTCATGTGATTTCAGGGCTCCTGATGTACCGAAACTCTTTCCACAAAAAGAACACACATGAGGCTTCTCATTTGTGTGAGTTGACACATGCACCTTTAGTTGTGATGGCCATGTAAATGTCTTGCTGCACTGATTGCAGTTAAATGGCTTTAATCCAGAGTGAGACCGCAGATGAAGTGTGAGATAGTCTGAATGCTTGAAACTCTTTCCACACTGATGGCATTTGAATGGCTTCTTTCCAGTGTGAATTCTCATGTGACGCTTAAGATTTCCATTTTGTGTAAAACTCTTTCCACATTGAGAACAGGTGAAATGCTTCTCTCCAGTGTGAATTTTATTGTGACGCGTAAGATCTCCTTTTTGTGCAAAACTCTTTCCACACTGATGGCATGTGAAGGGCTTCTCTCCAGTGTGAAGTTTGAAGTGAACGTTAAGGTTTTCTTTTTGTGTGAAACTCTTTCCACAGTGAGAGCAAATAAAATAGTTTTTGGCTCTTGTTCTTTGAGTTATTTTCTGTGAGAAATTAATTTCAGTCTTTGAGCCACTAAAAGATTCATCACCAGTCTTGACATTAATAAGCTTTCGATACTGATGTTTCTCCTCCACGTCATTCAGTTCTTGACTTTCCTCTTTCACTTCTGTCAAGTCAAAAATGAACATAAATTGACATTTGTAAAAAAGAAATACAATTTCATGCCAGTAAGGAGCAAAGGCCACATATCTACATTGTGATATTTGAAATGCTGATGGTTCTGTAATTCTCAAGTAGATTTTGTTATTATTTAATTACAATTTTACCACTTCTATTCTTTTCTAACCACAGCTGCCAGATCTAGTGAACTGTATGAACCTGGCAAAAATTAAGAGTTCTGGCAAACTTGCCACTCTTTATTTTCACATGCAAATGAGATTTGCGGCAAACTCTTCATTGTCGCCAAAGGTTCCCGCAGGTTCACCACTACCGGTGAAGAGCTGCAAATGTCTGGCACACATCTGCAGCAAATCACAAGCTCATGTGAAAATAATGAAAACGTTTTATTTTGTGCGTGTGTGTGAGGATTTGTTGCATCAGTGTTCCCCAAGAGTCTTTATGAAGAATCAAGAATGAACACCAACCTCTTTGTTCTTCAGTATCTTCATGTTTAATTCTGCATGATTCTGTAATACTGATGTCTTCACTCTCCTCTTTAAACTCTTCTTTAACACACTGCATTTTTGTAATAGTATGCCAATAAACTTCAGTTGTTACACTTGCAGTTGTTCCTCTTTATATACCACCTTTAACAAATGAGCAAATATTTAATGATGATCATTTGCAACAAAAACATGAATCCAGACTTTAAACAAACACAACACAAAATTGACATATTGAAGATTACATTATAATAAAGTAACAGAATTTGGCATTAAAACTAGTTCAGTCTCAAATGTCTCATTTAAAGTGGATACATGAATGCAGACAAGCTTTGAAGGAGAAGATGAAATGATGATGAGTATAAATAACAGGTTCTTTATAATCCAATTAAACCTCAAGAATAAAAGTCTCCAACAGGCCAGTCATACACAAAAAGTCCCTATTCAAACTATACAAGTCAATTTAACAGACATCAAAAGCTGTTTCAAACAATCCTGCATCAAACAAACATTTCCATTATACAGCACAGTTACTCACAAGATCTGGAGAAACAGAAATTAAATACAAAAAAAGGTACTCAAACGAATATTAACATATTTACTATCAACTTACATAGATGTTGAACAAAAGAACTTTCCTCAATCAGGACTTTAGATGGATTGACAAAATCAGCATGAACATACAACAATACTTGCATCTTCTTCACTCTTCTTCTATCTCACATTTCTACACAACTGTGTGAAATACTCACTGGTTATCACCCTCTGGAGACAAGGATGAGTAATGCATGCATTAGATAAAAAACATTAACAAGCTTGAGACGACCATATTTTGCAAGTCCCATTTTCATTGCAGTGACGTACCAAATAACGTAACAGCAACGTAACTTTGCGAATCGCTTATGGTGCGTTGGACCAGAGGCGTCAAATCGACCGGAAGTCATTCATTTTCTATGGCAGCCAGCGTCTCTCGGCGGCGAGAAGCGGCGCGTCCGTGGCCTGCGCGTCTTGGGCGTTGTGGGCGTCAGAGGAAAGTTGAAGTGCGGGCAACATTATGGTAATGAGCTTTGACGCGATTTGGCGGCAACCTATTGGAATATAGAAGTGCTCCGCTCTAGTGAAGTCTAGAGAGCACAAAAGTGTAAACTTTGGTTCCCACCAAACAACAGCTCCAAAAACAAAATGAAGGAGAAACGAATTATTGCCGTGGCAGGTTTTCCTGTTATATAAGATCTGTCCCTGTTTTCTTACAGGGATATACATTTTAAAAAACGATGCGTGGACAAAGGTGTCTGAAATTGTTGGTGTGCCAGGTGAGTTGATGAAGTGGATATTATGGTTAATATAATATTATATATAATATATTGCATGCTAATTTTGGCGCCATAGCATGCAAAACCGTGCTGCCTGATCAATCGGTAACACATTTATACCATCAGCGTTTATCTTAACAACACAATTTTTTTTACCAGCTGCACATCACACATAGCCAAGAGCTTACAGACAAATAGCGCGGCGATAGTTGGTGTCCTGCCTCGCAATAAACAGCCCAACTTTTGACAGAAGGCTGTCAAACTGGTCCCTGTCCAGCCTGAAATATCTCTGAAACCTGACATCATCCAGCCGCAACTCCTGCACCAGCCAGTGATATTTCCCGAGCTGCTGACGGCCTTGGAGAATCTTGTGAACCCAGAGCGTTCTTCAATGTCTTCTCCACAAGTAAACCAGAACAGCCAATGCAACAACCTCTCGATGATCCATAGTGACATGAATTTGATAATAAGTGCAACACTATTTATAGGAAACATTCATATTTATATTTAATTACTTTCTGCCATCGATCGATTTCTTACTTTCACATTTAAACGATTTCATGAGGATATACGCTACTTGTGATAGGTCGGCAAAAAGATACCGGTCGAATTGTCTGGATGTTTTGCGGCCCCATTAAACATAGTTCACAAAACCAAGCATTCCAAACAAATGTTGCCGCCTCTTTCAACTACGCCAGAGCATCCATGAATCTTCGATAGCGTTGCAAAGCAGCCAGAGCGAATTTTGCCGATCTCGCCTCCTCTGGTCTGAACGCACGGTTAATCGTTGTGATGACATTATTGCTGTACGCAGCAGGGACGTGTTGTGTACGTTGCAACGACCATATTTTCATTACCCATTATGTTTAAATGCAGTATACAGTATGTGGCCACATACCTGTGACACTTTTTCCATGCAGCATCCCACCTCTCGCGGCCAGGGTGGGTGGGTCTCAGGCTGGAGCCCCCACAATACAGAATTTACCTTTTATTTCACTTAGGACTACTATGTTAACTCATGGGTTTTACATTACATGTTTAATTGATGATTAATCATATTAAGCTCATTATCAGTTCAGTAGGCTGAAATTCAAAACTAACTTAAAGCAACCACCTGCGTCTTTCCAGTTTATACTTCTATCATGTGGAGATTATGGAAACAATTTCCAATTCACAAACATTTGTTTCTAAATAGTGGAAAACACATGACATTTTACTCACATTTTAACATTTACACATTTCCAAAAGACAAATAGACATCAGATATCACACAATAAATATTTTTTCACACGGAAATTTAACATGAATAATTCACAAAAGAAACAATAAAAATAATTAAATAAATAAAAATGTAACCAGTGGTAATATATATATATATATATATATTCTTCTTCCCCAAACAGTACAACTGTCTTGTCACTGTCTTCCTCCTGTGGCTGCTCCTGCTGCTAAAAATAAGTAAATAAGTAAATTTTAGTTGTACAAACATAAATAACAATATCTCCATTCAAATGCTTCTGTTCAATCAGGATTGTACCATATTTACACAATAGTATATAAACGCACATAATTCAGCATTTGTGTTGCAAACATTCTGGGCCATTGAGGTTTATGAGACACAGTGATACTGAAGAGGGGGGTAGTGGTGGCTCAGCGGTTAAGGCTCTGGGTTACTGATCAGAAGGTCAGGGGTTCAATCCCCAGCACTGCCAAGATGTCACTTTTGGGCCCTTGAGCAAGGCCCTTGACCCTATCTGCTCCAGGGGCGCCACATCATGGCTGACCCTGCACTCTGACCCCAGTTTAGCTGGGATATGTGAAAAAAAAAGAATTTCACTGTATATGTGCAAAATATATAATTATAATTATAAAAGAGGAGATGAGCTGCTTATTTCTATGGAAACTCAATGAGGATTATATTAAATTATCACTCTTGTCACATGCACTCAGAAACTCAAAAGTCTTATGTGAAATGAAGGCTCACTGGTTTAATCAAACTGACTCATCATCAATATAAATCAAATAATCATTAAATAAATAGGTAATATGATAAAAAAAAAAAAAAAGGAAATATTTGAAATATTTTACTATTTAAAATATTATTGGTCAAATTTTCAAATCACGTAGGCCTATTTTTATTGATGTTTGTGTATAGGCTTGTTTGTATTAGACAGTGAAGGTGGCATGAACTAATCATTGTTAATTGCTATTTGTATGTCAAATGTAAGACTAAATTCATAATTATATCAGCCCTAGTATTACTGCTTGTCTGTGTTTGTGTCATTAAAGGAACAGTCCACCCAAAAAGAATATTTGTAGAAAGTTTTCAGCCATTTGTGTCCATACAATAATGGGTAATGGTGACCAAAACTTTGAGGCTCCAAAATAGATATAAAGGCATCATCAGTGTAATCCATGTGAGTCCGGCGGTTTAATCCAAATCTTCTTAAGCGATTTGATAGCTTTGTGTGAGATAAAAAACTAAAATTCATCAAATATCTTCACTTCCTCTTACCTCTCTAATGCGTGTTTTAATTGACATTAGAGAGCTGAGTGGAAGTGCGAATAAAGACTTCATTTTTGTTTTGTTTTTTCCGAACCCAAAGGAATCAAATCGCCTAAGAAGATTTGGATTAAACCACATGTGTCACATGGATTGCACTGTTGTTTACAATGTTTTTTTTAGGGCCTCAAAGTTTTGGTCACCATTACCCACCATTGTATGAACACAAACGGCTGAAAACTTTCTTCAAATATCTTCATGTGTTCCCAAGATGAACAAAAGTCATATGGGTTTGGAACAACATGAGGGTGAGTAAATGATGACCGAATTTAAATTTTTGGGTGAACTACTTTTAATGTGACAGTTGTTGTTGAGGAGACCATTGGGGTACACAACATCAAAGATGTACAGTGGCTAAAAAAAGTATACACACCCTTATGTTTTTAAGAACCAACCAAGATCAGTCATGTCTATTGGTCAACCGATACGTTTTTGTTTTTAAATGCCCAATGTCGATACAAAAATGCAGTGTGGCCATGTCTGTTTAGCAGCTGTCACTGCATGTGTGAATGGGGCTTAAGGACATGATCCATCATTGGCAGCTTCTGCCAGGGACTGAACCCCTACAGTCAGCCAGACTGTGGAACTGCTGAAACCCAACTAGTGGAGACAGTTTCAAAACCAATTCAGAGGCACAGTGGTTGAAATGGCTCTAGAAAGAAAGCTTACATGTTTCACCTTACTGGAGCATGTTTTAGGGTGTCCCCCACAATGTCCTCAACTTTTGCTTGCTGCATTCCTGGACTGGACATCACCACTGCCTCTGTGAAATGAAAACCTGTAATAGTAAGTTTTGTGTAGCAACAATTTCAAAAGTTGTAGATGTCTTTTGATTTACTTGAATATTTGCACTCACTTTTTATAACATTTATAATATTCATATTCAGCAGTGGTCTCTTGCCCTTTTTCCGCTTTAAGCTGAACTCCTTCCAGACATTGTAGGAGGCCACTGTACGCATCACCCTGCGGGTGTTCTCTCCTGGATTTGGCCCTCCAAGAAGACTCAAATGTTGGGTCTGCAAAACAAAAAATTATTGTTCAAAAAATGTACATTAAGTGATTACAAAAAATACCAAAAAGTTCATTTTAAATGTTCATATATACATACATATACACTACCGGTGAAAAGTTTTGAAACACTTACTCATTCTTTATTATAATTTTTTTCTTCACATTTTAGAATAATAGTAAAGTCATCAAAACTATGGAATAACATAAATGGAACTATGGGAATTATACTGTGACTAGACAAAATCCAAACTGTGTTATATTTTAGCATCTTCAAAGTAGTCACCCTGTGCCTAGAATTTGCAGACATGTACTCTTGACATTTTCTCAACCAACTTCTTGAGGTATCACCCTGGGATGCTTTTTAAACAGTATTGAAGGAGTTCCCATCTATGTTGGGCACTTTTGGCTGCTTTTCTTAATTATTCGGTCCAAGTCATCCATTTCAAAAACCTTTTTTTAAATAAATTTTAGTTTTGTAATGAAATAAATTAATATGGTGGCACAATTATATTTTTGTCTACAAAACTAATTTCAAACATTTAAGCATATGCCTTCAGATCAAAAGATTTTTAAGATCATGAGAAACATTTTGTTCAAGTGTTTCAAAACTTGTGACTGGTAGTGTGTGTGTGTATATATATATACATTATATATATATATATATATATATGTATATATATATAGCATTTTACATGTATTTCAGTGATATTTCACATGTAACACACCACTTCCTGAAGGTCTCCTCTTTTATATGTTCTTCAAGGGTGAGGTGTTCCCCCAGAGTGTCACATGTGTTAAGGTTCACATCCTCCAGTCGATGACCGATCCCATCACCCAGTGCACGAGCATATAATTCATGCATGGCCACTAAGGTTTTCCTTATCTCCTTCATCTCAGCCTCCATGCTGACTATTTTTTGGGTGAGAAGGCTCAGGAGGCAGTCTAGGGGAAATGAATATCAGAAATTTTTGGAAATTACTACTTCATAGGGCTGTGCGATAAACAGTATAAAATAATACAATTTTAATTTAAATGAATTTTAATTGAATTTCAAATTTTATGAAACAAACGCAAGAAATAAAATGGTGGCATGGATTACAGTTTCATTTAAATGCAAGAATGTATGAATTATCTCTAAAAACAAAGTAAAAGGTAATACCTGTTCTTGCAAACACCCTGACCCTGTGAAGGGCCCAATTCTTTGTATCAGGCAGTACACATCTTGTTTTTGGCCAAGTTCATTGGTGGCCAGTAGCAGTCCTGTGCCTGCAATGACAAACAGAACAATTGCATAAGTAAACAATCAATGAAAACTGTGAAGATGCGAGGCGATCCTGCAGTCCCAGCCTCTATCACAAAAACTGAAAAAAATATGTAACAAATAAATCATCAACATAGAATTGAAAATTAAATAAAAATTCATATAAAATGGATGTTGTTCAGACAAGTTATAGCCTTGTCCCACGACTCAAAGTATGACTGTCTTACCCTAAATAACCAAAACTCCACCTTCTGCGACAAAATAGTATTATATCTGTATTTCAATCGAGGCCATCAGATGACATTCCGTGCTTCAGCTCTGCCTCGGCACTTTTAATATTAACTTCCAACTCCATGAGTTCTCGTGCTTTGGATTTTTTGATGAATGAGGCATACTGTTTGATCCGACCCCTAAGAACTGCCTTAAGTGCCTTCCAAGCCACGGCCACAGAGGATACTGAGGACCAGTTGGTCTCTATATAAACAGCCTTTAACATTTGTTGGAAATCAGGATTTTGCAAACGGGATACATTAACGCGCCAACTATATGATTTCTTTTTCTCCATATGTGGCAACACCTCTAAACTCACCAGGGCCTGATCTGAGACTAAGATGTTTCCAATTGAACAATCAACAATAGAAGAAATGAGGGACTTAGATACACTATATTGCCAAAAGTATTCGCTCACCCATCCAAATAATTGAATTCAGATGTTCCAATCACTTCCATGGCCACAGGTGTATAAAATGAAGCACCTAGGCATGCAGACTGCTTCTACAAACATTTGTGAAAGAATGGGCCGCTCTCAGGAGCTCAGTGAATTCCAGCGTGGTACTGTGATAGGCTGCCACCTGTGCAACAAGTCCAGTCGTGAAATTTCCTCGCTACTAAATATTCCACAGTCAACTGTCAGTGGTATTATAACAAAGTGGAAGCGATTGGGAATGACAGCAACTCAGCCACGAAGTGGTAGGCCATGTAAAATGACAGAGCGGGGTCAGCGGATGCTGAGGCACATAGTGCGCAGAGGGTCGCCAACTTTCTGCAGAGTCAATCGCTACAGACCTCCAAAGTTCATGTGGCCTTCAGATTAGCTCAAGAACAGTGCGTAGAGAGCTTCATGGAATGGGTTTCCATGGCCGAGCAGCTGCATCCAAGCCATACATCACCAAGTGCAATGCAAAACGTCGGATGCAGTGGTGTAAAGCACGCCGCCACTGGACTCTAGAGCAGTGGAGACGCGTTCTCTGGAGTGACGAATCACGCTTCTCCATCTAGCAATCTGATGGACGAGTCTGGGTTTGGCGGTTGCCAGGAGAACGGTACTTGTCTGACTGCATTGTGCCAACTGTGAAGTTTGGTGGAGGGGGGATTATGGTGTGGGGTTGTTTTTCAGGAGCTGGGCTTGACCCCTTAGTTCCAGTGAAAGGAACTCTGAATGCTTCAGCATACCAAGAGATTTTGGACAATTCCATGCTCCCAACTTTGTGGGAACAGTTTGGGGATGGCCCCTTCCTGTTCCAACATGACTGCACACCAGTGCACAAAGCAAGGTCCATAAAGACATGGATGAGCGAGTTTGGTGTGGAAGAACTTGACTGGCCTGCACAGAGTCCTGACCTCAACCCGACAGAGCACCTTTGGGATGAATTAGAGTGAAGACTGCGAGCCAGGCCTTCACGTCCAACATCAGTGTCTGACCTCACAAATGCGCTTCTGGAAGAATGGTCAAAAATTCCCATAAACACACTCCTAAACCTTGTGGAAAGCCTTCCCAGAAGAGTTGAAGCTGTTATAGCTGCAAAGGGTGGGCCGACGTCATATTAAACCCTATGGATTAAGAATGGGATGTCACTTAAGTTCGTATGCGTCTAAAGGCAGATGAGCGAATACTTTTGGCAATATAGTGTATATTAAAAAAAAAATCTATTCTAGAATAAATCTTATGGACTGATGAAAAAACTTTATACTCCCTCCCAGATGGGTTTAAAAGTCTCCAAATATCTGTAAGACCAAGATATTTACATATCCTGTGAAGCATCAATGTTGCTCACACTTACACACTTTTGCTTCACTGTGATCAAGGACTGAATCCATCAATAGATTAAAGTCTCCTCCCAATATTATATCATGAGGGGTGCCAACGGCTTGCAACATCCCTTCAAGATCTATAAAAAAGCCCTGATTATCAGCGTTAGGTGCGTAAATATTAGCCAAAATCAACCTTTGCCCCTGAATTTCTGTTAAAACAATAATGACTCTTCCTCATTTATCTTTAATCTGTTTGAGACATTTGAATTGTAGATGTTTACTTATCAGTGCAATGACTCCCCTGCTCTTACTTGAGCCAGCACTAAAGAAAACATGCCCACCCCATATCTTCACAAAATTTTCAGCTTCCTGCAGGGAAAGATGCATTTATTGAAGAAACACTATATCATATTTCTTACGTTTAAGAAGAGAAATAACCTTCCTTCTTTTTATGGGGTGCCCCAACCCATTCACATTCCACGTGGAGAGAGACAATTAACATTTGACATTTTGACATATTAGAAAAAATTGATTTTTTGTCAAAAATAAAATTATAAAGACCACATTCCAACATTAGTGCAGCAGTCAAACCCCAAACTTCCCCCCAAACCAAACAAACAGAAAAAAGAAAAACGTGCGCATTAACCCCGTGCACGACAGCGCCAACCGGCATCCATCCCTCTAAACTCAAACAGTCCATGTATGCCTACGATAGCCCCCGTGACAACTTTGCCGTCGGATTGCTTGAGTCTGGTGTTTTTATAAAAATGTTGTGAGACAGAATTACTTAACAGAAAATAATCTATAAAACAAACTTCAGCCAATCGGCAGAATAAACACAAAGAACATGTAGATTAATTTACATGTTCGAAGTCTCGAAGGTGTGTTCCTCCACAAAACAAACTCCAGCCGCTAGCGGAACCAGTACAAAAAAAAAAAAAAAAAAATCTGTTCAATTTCCTTGAACAGTCAAACGAATGTTCAGTGAGCTGGCTGTTCATGAGTGCAACAGATGACCTAATCCTTCCAATGTCCTGCAAAAAATACTCCACAAAACAAACTCCAGCCAATAGGACGCATAAGCACAAAAAATGAGCAGATTCATCCACAACTGTCCCGAAGGAGTATTATTCCACAAAACAAACTACAGCTGCTAGGCAGAACCAGCAAAAAAAGAAACAAAAAAGGCACCTAGCTTCCTCGGACGGTCAAGTGAATGTTCAGTGTGTCAAGGTCACTTGGGAGCAACATGAAAATCACCAAATGGCTTACTCACCCCATTGTCTCTATGAAGGACAATGCTTGCTGTGGGCATGTAAATATTTTGCGGTCATCCTTAGTATCTATTCTCAATTTGGCCGGGAACATCAGTGCAAAAGTGATCTACCATTGATGTAAGTGTTTCTTGCATTCCTTGAATTGATCACGTTTCTCTCTTGTCTAATTTGCAAAGTCTGTGAACAAGAAAATGTTGTGGTTCTTCCAAGAAAGCCTTCCTTTACTCCTCACCTCGCTTAACATGAGCTCTTTATCGGATGATTTCAGAAATTTGGCCTCCCTCAGCCGATCTCCAAGCCAGAACCCTGTGAGCTTGCTCGATTTCCAGCTTATGGCCTGTTTTGTTGAGGACACTCAGAAAGAGCTCGTCTAGGAATTTTACCATATCTCGGCCTTCCTTATGCTCAGGAATTCCAACAATTTGGACGTTGTTTCGCTGATTACGATTCTCAAGGTCTTCCAGCTTTTTCCAAATATGTTCCAAATCTACTTTGGATGTTTCCTTTGGTGTGTTTGCGGATAGGAGTTCCTGGATCTTGTACGATACTCGATCAGCTCCCCGATCTTCTAGGAAAAAGGGACTTTCTGGGTGTGAAGCTCAAGATTAGGCATGGAGGTGAGAAAACAAGGAGAAAATAGCGAAAATGATGACTGTAGGAGTCTTGAGAAACGCTGCGTGTTACCATTCTCCTGCAGGTGTCATTCTGCTACGATGCGTAGGCGGGTTATATATAATTTGATGTGGAAAAAGGGATTCTGATTAGTTAACGTAGCAAGGCGTACCACGGTGACCTATCAGCCTGTGCCACAGAGTTTCCTAACTTAACTTAATTTGTCATAAATGTGTCATTGCTGTTACAAACTCATTTCTTTGGTGTTGTCTTAAAATGATTCATAGAGACTGATGTACTGTTATTTGGATGAGTTTTCACTTTGCTGCACACTGCTTTATTATTGTGTTGTGTGTTGTCGATTTCAAGTCACGTACAAAAAAGTAAATTGTGGTCAGTTTTTGTTGAAATTAATTACATTTAAATGGTTTTTTATTTAATTAAATAAGACAAATGAGCATTAATTAAAAAGAATCACAAACACACACTCTTAATACAGACACATGAGAGGACAGAAGGGGATAGTGATTTCAGTGAAAATATTTGTCTGTTTATGTATTTTTAATTTGTGAAGTGTTTATCTCTCTCTCTCTCTCTCTCTCTCTCTCTGTGTGTGTGTGTGCGTGTGTGTGCGCGCACGCGCATGTTTATGCTACATTGTGGGGACCAAATGTCCCCACAAGGATAGTAAAACCTGAGATCACCTACCTTGTGGGGCCCAGCCAGCGGTACCCACAAGGGAAATGGCTTAGTAAACATACTAAACTATGTTTTTTTGAAAATGTTAAAATGCAAAAAGGTTTCTGTGAGGGTTAGGTTTAGGGGTAGGATTAGGGGATTAGGATTAGGATTAGACTTGTTTTTATATCATTGTGGGGACTCTCCATAGACTTCCATGCATTTTACAGTGCATCCGGAAAGTATTCACAGTGCTTCACTTTTTCCACATTTTGTTATGTTATAGCCTTATTCCAAAATGGATTAAATTTATTATTTTCCTCAAAATTCTACAAACAATACCCCATAATGACAACATGAAAGAAGTTTGTTTGAAATCTCTGCAAATTTATTAAAAATAAAAAATGAAAAAAATCACATGTACATAAGTATTCACAGCCTTTGCCATGACACTCAAAATTGAGCTCAGGTGCATCCTGTTTCCACTGATCATCCTTGAGATGTTTCTACAACTTGATTGGAGTCCACCTGTGGTAAATTCAGTTGATTGGACATGATTTGGAAAGGCACTCACCTGTCTATATAAGGTCCCACAGTTAACAGTGCATGTCAGAGCACAAATCAAGCCATGAAGTCCAAGGAATTGTCTGTAGACCTCAGAGACGGGATTGTATCGTGGCACAGATCTGGGGAAGGGTACAGAAAAATTTCTGCAGCATTGAAGGTCCCAATGAGCACAGTGGCCTCCATCATCCGTAAATGGAAGAAGTTTGGAACCACCAGGACTCTTCCTAGAGCTGGCTGCCCAGCCAAACTGAGTGATCGGGGGAGAAGGGCCTTAGTCAGGGAGGTGACCAAGAACCCGATGGTCACTCTGACAGAGCTCCAGCGTTTCTCTGTGGAGAGAGGAGAACCTTCCAGAAGAACAACCATCTCTGCAACACTCCACCAATCAGGCCTATATGGTAGAGTGGCCAGAAGGAAGCCACTCCTCAGTAAAAGCCACATGACAGCCCGCCTGGAGTTTGCCAAAAGGCACCTGAAGGACTCTCAGACCATGAGAAACAAAATTCTCTGGTCTGATTAAACAAAGATTGAACTCTTTGGCCTGAATGGCAAGCGTCATGTCTGGAGGAAACCAGGCTCATCACCTGGCCAATACCATCCCTACAGTGAAGCATGGTGGTGGCAGCATCATGCTGTGGTGATGTTTTTCAGCGGCAGGAACTGGGAGACTTGTCAGGATCGAGGGAAAGATGAATGCAGCAATGTACAGAGACATCCTTGATGAAAACCTGCTCCAGAGCGCTCTGGACCTCAGACTGGGGCGAAGGTTCATCTTCCAACAGGACAACGACCCTAAGCTCACAGCCAAGATAACAAAGGAGTGGCTATGGGACAACTCTGTGAATGTCCTTGAGTGGCCCAGCCAGAGCACTTGAACCCGATTGAACATCTCTGGAGAGATCTGAAAATGGCTCTGCACCGATGCTCTCATCCAACCTGATGGAGCTTGAGAGGTCCTGCAAAGAAGAATGGGAGAAACTGCCCGAAAATAGGTGTGCCAAGCTTGTAGCATCATACTCAAAAAGACTTGAGGCTGTAATTGGTGCCAAAGGTGCTTCAACAAAGTATTGAGCAAAGGCTGTGAATACTTATGTACGTGTGATTTCTTTTTTTATACATTTGCAAAGATTTCAAACAAACTTCTTTCACATTGTCATTATGGGGTATTGTTTGTAGAATTTAGGAAAATAATGAATTTAATCCATTTTGGAATAAGGCTGTAACATAACAAAATGTGGAAAAAGTGAAGCGCTGTGAATACTTTCCAGATGCACTGTATATCTTTCTATTAAAGAAACAAAGATGAAAGTGAATAAATCATAAAATAATACAAGACACTTCACCTTGAACCTAAAATTGAGTTTTCTGTTCTTTAGGCAGCATTAACAGTAGGCTATTACCAAAATCCAACACAATCACAAATTTGATAAGAACACACATTTGGCAGCATTATTTTGGGAACACAAGGGAATTTATTAGGCTTATTTATTTTAAATATTATTGTCTTTACATTTATAATTGTCTTTATTTCTTAATCTGTAGGCTAGTAGTAATTTTGCACCTGGTGTCGTTGATGGATGCATGCGTGATGGCAAATGGAGCCGTTGGAGACAGTAAATATTTGGATTTGGTGAGGTGGTTATATAAGATTTTTTGATCACTTCGTTATTTTATTGCTTTTTTCAGTTAGTTTAAAGTGCAATTTGACAGAATTTACAAATGTAGTTTGTTTATGTTTTCATGAATTAAACTGTTAAAGCAAAATCAATAAACTAAAAAAAAATCACCGACCCTCAGCAGGGGGGTTGATGATGTAATCGGATATCGTGATATTTTTTAAGGCTATTATCATTAAAATATTTTTTTAAATATCACCCAGTCCTAATGTGCAAGTGGTAATGTATGTGCAAGGTAGGGGTATGTACAGTTATTGAATTAAATATGTGAATTTACATATGTACATGAGATATGTATTTACATTATTGCACTATGGGGGAGTCCTGAGGCAGTTTAATTGTTCATGTGGAAAATGGCCAAGGGTAAAAACTGTTCTTATGCCTGGATGTCCTGGCCCTCAGTGCTCTGTAGCACTGGCCAGAGGGCAACAGTTCAAAAAGGGAGTGGGCAGGGTGTGCGGGGTCACTCTGGAGATGTACAGGTCTCGAAGGGTGGGTAGGGAGGCACCAATAATTCTCTCAGCAGTCCTGACTGTCCATTATAGTTTCCTTCTGTCTGATTTGGTGGTTGAACCAAACTAGACAGTTATAGATGTAACAGGACAGACTCAATGAAGGCTGAGTAGAATGGAGTCAGCAGCTCCAGTGGCAGGTTGAACTTCCTCAGCTGGCAAAGGAAGTACAACCTCTGCTGAGCCTTCTTCACAATGGAGTCTATGTAGGTGTCTCACTTAAGGTGCTGAGAGATGGTAGAGCCCAGGAACCTGAATGAGGATGGTGAGGATGGTGAGGAGGGGGAGTGCAGGAGGATTTCTCCTGAAGTCCACTATCATCTCCACTGTTTTGAGCATGTTCAGCTCAAAAATGGTACATATATTCAACCAGACAGCCAGCTGTTCAACCTTCCATCTGTATGCAGACTCATCACCATCGTGGATGAGGCCTGCAGACTTCAGGAGCATGACAGTAGGGTCCTTTGCAGTGCAGCCATTTGTGTACAGGGAGAAGAGCAATGGAGAGAGAACACATCCCTGAGGAGCACCAGTGCTAATAGTGAGGGTCCTGGATGTGAGTTTCCCCAGTCTCACTAGCTGCTGCCTATCAGTCAGAAAGCTGGTGATCCATTGACAGATTGGGGTGGGCATGGAGAGCTGGGTCAGTTTGGTTGAGAGAAGATCAGGCATGATGGTATTGAAGGCTGAGCTGAAGTCCACAAATAGGTTCTTTGCATAAGTCCCAGGTCTGTCGAGATGTTGCAGGATATAATGCAGTCCCATATTGACAGCATCATCCACAGACCTGTTTGCTCAGTAAGCAGCAGTCCAGTGATATCATTCAGGTAGGCCAAAACCAGTCTCTCAAATGACTTCATGACCACAGACGTGAGAGCGACAGGTCTGTAATCATTACGTGCTGTGATTTTGGGTTTTTTGAGGACCGGAATAATGGCAGAGCATTTAAAGCAGCATTTAAAACAGCATCTATGTGAAGATGGGGGCCAGTTGGTCAGCACAGACTTTCAGAGAGGCAGGTGAAACACCGTCTGGGCCTGAAGCTTTCCTAGTCATTTGTTTCCGAAGGACCTGGCACACATCCTCCGCACAGATCATAAGTGCTGACTGAGTAGCAGGACGAGGGTGGATGGGGGTTCCAGGAGGTGTTTGTGTGTGAAGTGAAGATCAGAGCAGAGGAGGGGTGTGAGACTGGGCTTTTCAAACCTGCAGTAAAACACATTCAGTTCATCAGCCATTAGTTGACACTCTTCAGAGCGAGGGGGAGGTGTCTTGTACTTGGAGATGCTTTTCAGGCCTTTCCACACAGATGAAGGATTGTCGGCTGAAAAATAGTTGTAGCCACTCTGATTTCCTTAGTAAGTGTGTTGCTGGCCTGGTTGTACAATAACTTATCCCCACTTCTGTAAGCATCCTCTTTGGCATGAGAAAGCTGTGCGAGTTTTCCTGTAAACCATGGTTTATCGTTATTGAATGGTAAAAAATGTCCTAGTAGGGATGCAAATATCCTCACAGAAACTGATATATGCTCATCCAGGTCTGTGGCTGCAGCTTCAAAAACACTCCAATCAGTGCAGTCAAAGCAGGCTTGTAGTTCCAGCTCTGCTTCACTAGTCCATCTCTTTACAGTCCTTACTACAGGCTTAGCTGATTTTAGTTTCTGCTTGTAGGTCAGGAGAAGATGAACCAGACAGTGATCAGAGAGTCCTAAAGCTGCACGTGGGACAGAGTGATATGCATTCTTTACAGTGGTGTAGCAGTGGTCCACTATATTTCTGTCTTTGGTGGGGCATGTGATGTGTTGTTTGTATTTTGGCAATTCACGGGTGAGGTTAGCTTTATTAAAATCTCCCAGAATAATAATAAGTGAGTCAGGGTGTCGTTGCTCCGTGTCTGCGATGTGATCAGCCACCTGTTGCAAAGCTACGTTCACGCATGCTTGTGGCAGGATATAAGCACTCACCAGAATGAATGAGGAAAACTCTTGTGGTGAGTAGAAATGCTTACAGTTGATGAGGAGTGCTTCTAAATTAGGACAGCACATCTTCTTCAATGCTGTTACATTTGTACACCAACTTTCCTTGATGTAAATGCATGTTCTACCACCTCTCGTTTTCCCTCATGATTCCGCAATGCGATCTGCTCTGAACAGCTGGAAGCCCGGCAAATGAAGCGCACTCTCCGGGATGGCTTCATTCAGCCAGGTTTCTGTGAAACACTGAGAAGCGGAGTTAGAGAAGTCCTTATTTGTTTGAGGGAGCAGAAGCAGTTTGTCTGTTTTGTTGGCGAGGAAGCAGACATTCACCGGATGAATACTCGGCAGTGGAGTCCTAAAGCCTTGTTGACGAAGCTTCACAAGCATGCCAGCTCGCTTCCCTCACGTGAGTCTTTTGGATCGCTTGTAGAGCACAGCTGCGCCTCTAACTAAGATGTCTACTAAAACGTCTGAATAATCAAACATTGGTAAAAAATTATCAGGTATGCTCTGCCGAATATTCAGCAGTTCATCCCTGGTGAAACGGATTGACAAAAAATGACAAACAAAATAAAAAGCTCCATACTGAAGCAGACATCTGAGGCACCATTAAGGATAGATATATCAAATAATTATAAACCCTTCTTTCAAAAACATATATGACCGAAATAATGAGGAGCACATATTTTGGCTTTCAAAATATTCTTTTGTGTGCTTTATTTTGAGGAGATAATACAGATAGAACTCATACCAGATGTCGCACCTTTTTTAATAACAAGCTCCTCTTCATTTTCTTGACTTGTTTGGGACTCGTCCTGTTCTGTGGAGATGTTTTTTCTCTTCAGGGTTTTTCCCTAGGTCAAAAATGATTGAGTAGCATGAATTATCCCACTCTGCACTCTCCTGTAAAAATCTGGAAACCTGCTGTACTCACGCACACATGCGTGCTGCAAAGAATGCACACGCGGCAATCACATGAAACACAGATCAGTGTGATGACAATTATTCATATCGCCCAGCTCTAAACATAACCTAGCAATTTTTGTTATTTTAATATTTCTTTGTAAACAAAAAGATATGTTGCAAATGTAGTTTTTTTTTTTTTTTTTTTTTGCTTAGCCCACTTTTGCTTCCTGTTGAATTTTTTTTAATTAGGCACTAATTCCATTACAGCCGTTTTTATTTTTTATATATAGAAAAGCAGCTATATAGAAAAAACATTTACCATTTATTTTTGTCATTATTATTTAACATAATTATGCATAGTCAGCGCAAAATTAAAACCTCAAATTTAAGTGCTATACAAATAAAAATTTAAAAAAGGGTCTCACAATTAAGCTTGAAAAGTGTAATTTCTTGCAGCAATAAGTGACTTTCTTAGGTCATCAGATATCAGCTCAAGGTATTGGTACTGATCCAGGTAAAGTTTAAGTGGTCAAGCAATAGAAAATTCCCAGTACAGTTAAGGAATTATGCTCATTCTTAGGGTTCTGTAGTTACTACAGAAAGTTCATCAAGAGTTTTTCTAGAATTGCCAGACCTATCCATGATTGTGTGTATAAAGCAGTTTGGCACTACAAAGAGAGAGTTTAGTGTTTTGAGTGCCAATTAGCATTTAAGCTGCTGAAGGAGAAGCTTACTTCTGCTCCTGTGTTAGGGTATGCAGATTTCAATCTTCCTTTCACATTAGAGACAGTGAAACCTGGGTGCTGTCTTATACCAGCAGCAGGGTGAGTGTAGGGGAGTCATAGCTTATGCCAGTAGAATACTTCATAAAGCAGAAAGGTAGCATTTCAGTAGCATGAAGCTTGAGCTACTGGCCCTCAAGTGGGCTATTTCTGAAAAATTCTGTGGATCTCTACTGGGCTCCAAGTTTTTTGGTCGTCACAGATAACAACCCTCTGTGCCATCTAAAAACGGACAAGCTCGGTTCAATTAAGCAAAGATGGATTGCCTAATTAGCCGTCTTTGATTTTGAAGTGAAATACTGCCCAGTACGGCATACTGCAGCTGCTGATGCCCTCTCTAGGCAGCCATCAGCAGGGGAGCCTGCCACTCCATAGGATGCAGAATATGATGACTGTATTGCCATCTCAACCAAATAAACAAAGGAACAGCCTTAGAACCTGACTTAGTGATGCCTGGTGAAAAGTGCTGTAGGGCTAGACAGATCCATGCTTTAGAGTGTAGAGGAAGCAGTCATCCTCAAGGAAGTATGCCTACTCTGCCAGGTTATACAACAACTGTACTGAAGCTGTACTGTTTTTCAAATTTTAAGATCCTACTCTCAGTTCTTTTAGAACCTTTTGGGAATGTAAACAGAAGCCCACCACTCGTGAGAGATCTGGTCTCTCACAATCTGTTCTGTCACTGATAAAGAAGCATAAGTGTGTTAAGAGAGCTGGATGGCTTGTGTGATGGAAATTCACCTGTAAATTGAATCAAATGGTAAAGCATAAGCAAAGAAAATCTTTATTCACAAGCCCGGGTAGCATCTCCTACCACCAAAGCATACCTCGGAGACCTACAAGGGTCAGTTCCAAAATACAGAATTTGGCTAATTACAAAAAGTGATTAATATAGATCCTCCTATCTTCCTTCACCTTACATGGACATGTTCCTGTTAGGAAATACAAATCTTCATCCACACTTGTCTTCCTCAGTGCATTCCATAATAGGATGTTTGTTTTTACCCCTCAGTTGTGCCTTCTGATAAGACAATTCTCTGCCTCCCTTTTCACTCTGGAACAAATTGGACTTGGCAGACATAGTTACACAAAGAAAGATTCTTTTTTAAATATGCTAGTCTCTATCAGTTCAATGTGACATTTGAACATGTTTGGTTCAGTTACAGAAAGCAATTTACAGTTTATTGAAAACATAATAAATTATGAAAAAGAAACAGAGCATAATGAAAATTTATTTTCCACATTTGCTTTATCGGATTCAACAGCTGCTCTTACCCTCATGTCTAAAAGAACAGGTCTTTGAAAGTGTTCATGACAGTATGGGACAACAGGGCATTGAGCAAACGTTAAACCTGTTGAGGCAATGATGCTTCTGGGTTGGCATGTACAATGATGTGGAGCAGTGGATCAAAAAGTGTTAAAGGTGCATCTTAACCAAGATGCCACAGCCAAGGATACATCCCCCTATGAAGCCATTTCTAGCTTCAAGGCCCCTTGAAGTAGTGGCAGTAGATTTTACTGTGATTGAACCTGCCTCTGATGGGTATGAGAACGTGTTAATTGTGACTGATGTTTTCACAAAGTTCACACAGGTGTTTCCAACCAAGGATCAGAGGGCTGATACTACTGCCAAGATCCTTCTGAAAGAGTGATTCATGAAATATGGTGTGCCTGTACGATTACATTCTGATCGGGCAGAAATTTTAAACCTAGGTGATTGCTGAGCTATGTAAGATGTATGGTGTAAAGAAAACCTGCATCAAAATGTATCAGCCTCAGGGCAATGCTCAGTGCGAGCGCTTCAACAGATTGCTCCTTGATCTATTACGTACACTTCCCCCTGAAAGAAAAAGCGTTGGCCAGACCACCTTCCTGAGTTGGTTTATGCTTATAATGTAACACCACATGCAACCACTGGATACTCACCACATTACTTGCTGTTTGGAGTCAACCCGCATCTTTCAATAGATGCACTGCTAGGTCAAGAGCAAACTGTGGACAGAAAACATGATTGGTTATTGATTCACCAAGACAGATTGAGAGAATCTCATGAAAAAGCCAGGGAATATGCCAAACACGAGGATGCTGAGAGACTTACCCCTTTCAATGACGAGTTCTATTGCCCTGTGATTGATGTGGGTCAGCAGGTATACTTGCGTCACAGACCTTTGGGTAGGAACAAAATACAGGATTCATGGGGTCCTACTGTATACAGAGTCATAGATATGCAGGGTATCACACATTCTATTGAGCCCCTTGAAGGTGGACCTATAAAGAGAGTCCATTGAGTTGACTTGAGCCCTTGTGTTAACTCTGTTCCCGGCCAGAGGTGACTGAAACCCGTTCTCCCACAAAACCGCAATTGAGGGGAGAATCTGTTTCGAGCAGGTTGAGGTTGTGCATTCTGACTCTGATTTTTTTGTGTTAGAAGAGGTCACATATCCTAGTCTGTAAGAGACAGAGCATGTGAACACTGAAAATCCTGCTGAACCCATGCTGAAGCTCTTAGAGGTGAACCTGTACTGATTTCACTGAACAACAATGTTTGGTAACAGAGAGCCTTTAGTCTAGCAGTGACACAGCTCCTAGAGTGTCTGAACCAGAAATGAAAAAGCCTGTACCAGAACCAAGAAGAATTAAAAGAGCCAATGCTGATATACACTCAAACCCATTTCATGAGCCAAAATCAGCATGCAATTCTGTTTCACTCAGTCCTTTAGTGTGTTCTTTAGAAAAGCTGTTAAAGAAGAGAAAGATATTTATTAAATCATCAGGGCAATGACTTTAAGCAGGGGAGAATATAGCCAAGTGGAGAAATATAACGTAATTTAACTTTAGTCATAAGTTGGACATCGCCCCTTTAAGAACTCCTTGTGTTGTGCATGCATGCTGGTTAGAATGTGAGAGCATATGTTGTGCATATGTTGTGCAATAGAGCTCCCAGTTTTGTTCATCATTTGAGAATTCTTTGGGTAAATATAAAATTTTACACAAAATGTTGTTAAATTGCATTAAATGTGTTCAAAAGCGCAATATGTTAAAACTGAATGTTTGTTATTGGTTATTTTTGAAGGATGCATATGGATTGCATGTGTGGCGTTTGACCACATTTTGGTACACATGCAAGGAACTGGGTATGTAAATTTAGTATTAATTATATCTCATTTAATGGATTATAGTCCAGAAAGTTTTCCAGTTTAGAGTAAGTGTAATAAGTGTTACATGTGAAAAGCAGTGGCGGGCCATGCATTTCAAGTCTAGGCCTTCAGTGTGATTCTTGCCATTAAGAAAACACAGTTTCACAATGAATAAGACACCCTATGCCTTTGAGCATCATACATTATTTCACAGCTAACTAGTAATACCAATTGACATTTTAAAAACACGTCCACACACGAAAGCCAAAACTTGAAACTACACATAATTCTCAAGCAAGCCTAATTTTAACGGCAGCATGACTGTTCTGTGAAATGAACCTCTCCCGAACAGACATTCAAAAATCATAATTTTTCATATGAATCTACCAAGGAGGTCTATAATACCTGGAAAAATCTATCTAATAATATTTGTGATTTAAATGTTGCTTGCAATAAATTTCGTTTCGTCAGGGTACACAGTTATGCTGCGTTAAAATTAGAGGGGGCAGATGAAACTGCTTAGGGGAATGCTCCCTTTCCTCAAAATGACAAAAGAGACAAAATGTTACAGAACTGCATCTGATAAGAGACCAACCCAAGCACTGTGTAAAATTTTTAAGACCAGACAAACACAGTACAAGTTCTGACACTCGGGAGGTTGTAAGCTCCTGCAATACGAGTCAGTTATACACATATATATTGTTTGGTCCCCCTTGTACTGCCAAAACAGCGCCAACCCGCATCTCAGAAAAGCACTCTGAGAGTATATTCTTCTCACCACAGTTGAACAGAGTGGTTATCTGAGTTACTGTATACTTTGTCAGTTCGAACATGTCTGGCCATTTTCTGTTGACCTCTCTCATCAACAAAGTGTTTCCATCCACAGAACTGCTGCTCACTGTATGTTTTTTTTTTTTTATTTTTGGCACCATTCTGAGTAAATTCTGGAGACTGTGTGTGAAAATCCCAGGAGATCAGCAGTTACTGAAATACTCAAACTAGTACGTCTGGCACCAACAATCATCAATACGATCATCTAATCAGTCAATCGTGTGGCAGCAGTAGAGTGCATAAAATCATGCAGATATGGGTCAGGAGCTTCAGGTAATGTTCACATCAACCATCAGAATGGGGAAAAATTGTGATCTCAGTGATTTGGAGCGTGGCATGATTGTTGTTGCCAGATGGGCTGGTTTGAGTATTGAGGGTCATTTCTTCACCTTCATGCCATCCCAGATGTGTATGATTTTCTTCTGCAGAACATGAATGAAGATTTTTGAAGAATATCTCATCTCTGTTGGTCCATTCAATGCAAGTGAATGAGAAGCGGTGAGAAACAGATCAATAATTAAGTCATTTTTACTATAAATCTCCACTTTCACGTTCATAAGCGCACTTCTCTCTTAAAAGTTCTTCTTCTGTTTTTTGTGATTTACATATTTCATGCATATCGCCCCCTACTGGGCAGGGAGAAGAATTTATAGTAAAAAAGGACTTAAATATTGATAATCTTCTCACCCACACCTATCATATTGCTTCTGAAGACATAGATTAAACCACTGGAGTTGTATGGATTACTTTTATGCTGACTTTTTGTGATTTTTTTTTGACCTTCTGAGTTCTGATCACCATTCACTTGCATTGAAAGGACCAACAGAACTGAGAAATTCTTCTAAAAAGCTTAGTTTTCCCAGATCTGTGCCTTGACACAATCTTGTCTCTGTTCTCTGCAGGCAGTGTCTTTGACCTCATGGCTTGGTTTTTGTTCTGATATGCATTTTCAGCTGCAAGACCTTATATAGACAGGCGTGTGTCTTTCCAAATCATGTCCAATCATTTGAATTTGCTACAGGTGAACTCCAATCAAAGTGTAACAGATGATCCAGAGAAATGGAATGTACCTGAGCTAAATTTCAAGTGTCATAGCAAAGGGTCTGAATACTTATGTCAATATGATATTTCAGTTTTTTCTTTTTAATAATTTTGCAACGTTATCAAAAATTAGTTTTTGCTTTGTCATTATGGAGTATGGATTGTAGATTGATGTGAAAAAATCTAAAGCATTTTAGCATAAGGCTGCAACATAACAAAATGTAAAAAAAACAAAACAAAAAAACAAAAACAAAAAAAACAAATGGGTCTGAATACTTTCTGAATGCACTTATGTATGTGTAAATATATATATATATATTAGGGTTTCCGTTTGCCAGTAATTACAGGTTCTTGACTGTTAAAATGTCCTAATCTTCGACAAATTCAAACATTGTCTGATACATTTTCAGCTAAAAGATTTTAATAGGAAAAGTCAGCAACCACTATAATTGATGCTACAAGTGCACAGCTTGCCACCATCCCAATGATAACAGCTCTTTGCTGCCACAAAGGTTTAAACCTTCCCAAAGGTGGCAAAGTCCTAGTCCACAATTAAAAAAGCATGTTGGCAAAAGCCGCTGCAATTCCCACCTCGCTTGCCCACAGTGAGAAGCTTCTCATTTCAGAAGTAGCCTACAACATTAAAACAGCCTTTTGTCTTTTGGAGAAGGCTACCAGGCTTACGTGAATGTCAAGTTGAAACACTTGACACACTGAACTTCACTTCGAAAGCAAAGCGCATTTGTAAATACGAAAAATCTGAGGAAAATAGTCATAAAAATAAAGAGCTACCATAATTAGCCAAGGTGAGAAATTATTTGACATAACCTAATGACTTGTTAGGCTATTTTAATATTTTTTGGTAAATGAAAAGATATGTGGCAAATTGCAGTTTATTTTATTGCATTGCCCCCTTTGCCTCCTGTTGAAAGTGTTTTATTTAAATTAGACTAATTTTATGACCGCTGGCCAAAACATTTTTTTTGAATGAAAAAGCAGCTATAATGAACAAACGTTTCTTGTTCATTTTTACTTGATTGTGTCATTATTATAATTACATTATTATGCATAGTCCATCTCATTATAGTGCAAAATAAACAAATTCGATGACCGGATTTTTTCCCAAATTGTCCTGCAAACTTTATTATTCCCAGACACGTTGGCTGGCATCAAAAAATCTTAGTGGAAACTCTGATATGTGTGTGTGTGTGTATGTATGTATGTGTATATATATATATATATATATATATATATATATATATATATTAGGGCTGTCAATCGATTTAAATGTTTAATTGAATTAATTACATGGTATGCCGATTCATTAATCGAATTAATCGCATATATAAATATTTGCTTAGAAAACCCCTCAAATAACAACAATTAAATAAATAATGATTAAATAGTTATATTTAAATAATTGTAAATGAAATATATATTATAAAAAAATAATAATATAGACAATTAAAATGCATTACATCATTGTGGCTCACGAGTAAACATTAAAAATATGGTAACACTTTACAATACAGTTCCATTTGTTAACTTTAGTTAATAACATTAGTTAACATGAACTAACAATGCACAATACTTTTACAGCTTTTATTAATCTTAAGCTTAGTTAATGTTAATTTCAACATATACTAATACATTTCTCAAATCAGAAGTTGTTTTTGTTAACATTAGTTAATTCACTATGAACTAACAATCAACAACTGTATTTTTATTAACTAATATTAACAAAGATTAATAAATGCTGTAAAAATATATTGTTAACTGTTTGCTCATGATACTTAATGCATTTACTAATATTAACGAATAGAAAATTACTGTAAAGTGTTACCAAAAAGACAATTCAAATGCAATATTTTGTTTACTTACATATTATTTAACTCATCATTAGCCTACAGTTCACAATCCATTTTGCAACTGAATTCATCAATCAGTCAGAGATAGATTTATTTTGAGGGCTTTTCTAAGGATGCATCAATGCACACCTGCGTCAGATGCTTTTGAAGCGTTTCGATTGCATCGCGTCATAACAGCCGCAGCGTCTGCATTTTAAGTCTGGGCCTTCAGTGCGATTCATGCCATTAAGAAAACAGTGTCACAATGAATAAGACACTGTATGCCTATTTTAGATTACGTGGCAGTCAACTAATAATACCAATTGACATTTTATAAACACATCCATGCACAAAAACCAGAACCAAGGAGGTCTAATATTGAGAAAAAGCTCTCTAATAATATTTGTGATTTAAATTTTGCTTGCAATAAATTTTGTTTCGTCAGGGTACACGGTTACTTTTCAAAACTTGATCTGACACTGAATCCTTAAGCAGCCTAATTTACACTTAGAAAACTCCTGATGTTGCTATAACGAAAATCAGTCCTCATTTCCTGTTTAATTAATCAATCGCACGATCATGCAGAACATCTTAGGTTTTTAAATCCATAAGGATCTCTTTCTCAACGGCAGTACCAGCAGTAATGACAGCCGACTTGTCAGCAAGATCTTGCGCTTTTCTATTTCAAATTACGTACACCACTTAAAGCGTGATTGCGTCGCTCAAGGCCAGTTAGAAGGCCTGGACTGGGACATATCCTAAAGACCACTCCCACAAGAACAAATAAATCAATCTGATTGGCTGATGAATCTGACAATCTGACTTTAGATGCCTATTCACTGCACTGTTGAGGGATTCTGTGGAAAGTCTGAAGGCCTGACGGGGTGGAGCTCAGACTCACGCGCTACTTCGGCTTCAGGCATGCGAAAACATGTGAAACATTTTGAAACAGTTGTCACACTTTGCTTGTAAGCATCGAGGAATAAATTCTGATTGGATAAATTTTTTTTTTTTTTTTTTGGTATTCATTTGTAGATTAATTAGGAGTGGAAAGCGATTGAAAATACATAGGCAAAAAGGTCAATGAGAATGAAAGGATGAAAAAATATTTATTTATTAGGCATGTTAAGCCAGCAGAGAAGGCTTTGCTGGCCCTGAGAAATCGCTACTGTTTCATAAACATACAGTTTTTAGGTCACTGTGTCCAGCTAAACATAGTTTGAAATTTATAAAACACGTCTTCAGATCCCTGTGTTTGTATTTGCACTCTATCAAACTGTTTGAATGCAAGAACATGTTCTCATCTTGTTTTGTCTTCTGCCTTGCCCAAACAGCTGAAGTTTCGCTTACTGCCCCTAGAGAAAACAGGTGGTACTCCATGCTTGAATTGCTCATATGGAAGGGATATTCCTTATTATGGTCCGGGGGACATGATTAATCCAAGTCATAATTCCTGAAATTTGTGACTTGAGTCAAACTAAATTAAATCAAACAATACCACACATATAACATGAGAGCATGAGACAAAAATAATAATAATACACTTTGATGCATGACATAACGTATGCCTGTGTGAAAATATTAACAAAAAAATGATAAATTAATTAAGAGACTTTTGGGGACCATTCACCCACCACAACCTTTCTCTTGGCTGGCGTGAATCTTAATCACCAAACTGGAACCAGTTTGCAACACAGCACCAGCCAATAGGTGGAGAGTGCAGGTTGAATATAATTAAAGGGCCATACACAAAATCAAGTAAAGCAAGTGGAAGCACCTTTTTGACCCTGTTACACTTCCCCCTGCTGAATTCCACTTGATTCCACACAAAACAAATAAAAATAAAAACAAATGACAATATCACCACAAAACAAAACCAGGTACCAAACCACATTAACATATAGTATAAAAATAATAGCATAATGCCAAGTAAAACTCCATGAAATAGTCACATATGATTTCAGTGAAAAACAATATTCCCCATAGAAATCAAAGTGAAAAGAGGTTGGCCATTCCCCTAAGCACTCACAGATAAACATGCCTGTTACATGTTAGTTAGACTGTGATTCTTCATAACCTTGGACACAAATGTATACACATATACAAATACTCAATATAGACTATATCACTCCAGCCTCAAGTTGACACATTACAATTACATTACAGCTATTTATTTTGCATACAAAACACAGACATTGAAATTTCAAACAGTAACAGTTCATTAGAACAATATATTAAAACTAATTTAGAACATAAAAATCATAACTCAGTTCTTATTAAGGTTTAGTTTCTTTCCCAACTGACTTTTTTCACTCAACCTGACACTTTCTGCTGATTCATAATTTCAGTTAGTCTGGTTACTGGTTTAAACAGTCTACCAGCTCTGGATCTCATACAACTCAGGGAATTTTCAACAAAAATGTTGCAAACACTGTCATTCGGCATTGTCTTGTTCTCACAAGACAGTTACTGCCAAGTTGTGCAGTACTCAGAGTTGCAAGCAGATGTTCAGTTTGCTCTGCATTACACACAGAAACTAACCCAAAAGTACTCTCAACCACTGAAGAACTCTGAGGTTCAAGCTGGGTAGGGTTAGAGTTGTCAATCAAATCATGTCAAGATTTTCAGACTGGGTCACTTCATCAGCCTGTACTGATTCAGGAACATTCTCAGGCTCCTCTACATCATCCACACTCACATTATTTGTGCCATTTGAAGGCAGCTGTGATACCCACACTCTTGTTCTGTAATTAGAAGTATCCACAGACAGGTCAACACCAGCCTCAGAGGCAACACTGATATCGGAGACACTCAGGTGAATCTCATTCACATTATCTTTAGGGTCAATGTCGGGAAAGGGTAGAAAGCTGACTGGCATTATCAGATTATGATGCACAATCTTTGTAACACCAGTGGAGCTGTGCTGAATTCTGTAAATATGACTGTCTGGGTTCAGCCCACCAACAGTATAGATGGTATTCTCCCAGAGATCAGCAAGCTTTCCTTTTCCATGTGCTCCCTTGTTGGCAAACAAATCTCATCCCTTAAGCTGTTTTGTTGCAGATGCCTGCGCAATGCACATTGGTTCCTTCATATCACTCTGAAGGGCCTGGACATATGTCATAATCCACAACATCAGGATTGTCCAAGACAGTGTGAAAGGCCAGATCGATGGGCAGCCGTGGAATCCTCCCAAACATTAACAGGAAGGAAGCATACCCTATAGTTTCATGAACTGTGCAGTTGTACAAGGACAGATATTTCAGTGCTTGAGGCCATCTGTGCTTGGCTTTCGCTGGCAGAGAGAGTATCATATTCCCCAAAGTCCTGTTCATCCTTTCACAAGCTCCATTCCCCATCGGATGATACAGAGTTGTCCTGGATTTCTGGAGACTCAAGAGTTCATCAATCAGCGCAAGGCACTCTCAAATTTAGCTCCTCTATCCGAGTGAATCCGACTCGGAAAGCCATAAACACAGAAGTAGTTATGCCACAGTTGATGCGCCACTGCTTTGGCAGACTGATTCGGACACAAGAAGGCATTGGCCATCTTCGTGAAGTGATCTGTCACACCAAGCACATCGAGACCAGTTGGAAGGGTCCTCCGCAGACCAAAAGTATATGCCAGGGGTCAGCAACCTACGGCACGCGTGCCAATGCTGAGTAATCACTGGCACGCCAGCAACAGTGAGAGTAGACTATTTTATTTATATGAAGTTCCGCACCTGCATTCCAATCTACATCTTGATGTAATCCTTCCTCATGATTATACGCCATGTTTTCATGAGATGAATGGGAGGCTAAACAAAAATGTAATATGTGACGAGACCGCAGTAAACCCAATAGAGTCAAGCCATTCTCATATCACCAGCCGGCAGCACTTCACGATCGGTTAATCACACGAGTAAACGCAACCGCTTTGCTACGGTCAGGCTGTGCAGCTGACAGCCTACATTCCGTGTTTCATTAGTTTCTTTTTTCTTTCAGAACAACACGTGATGTAATTAGGAAGACACCACTATTAATCCTTGAGATTTTCAACCCAGCATAGACACTTCATAAACGACAGTCACATTCAAAACTACACTAAATGATTAAAAGAGAAAACATAATCCCACACTGTGAGGTTCAAAATTTGGAGTCTATTAAAAATATAAATTAAACCTGGTTATTAAGTTTTAGGATTTTGCAGGTGCGATTCACCGAAAAGTGCTGAATAGTTGATCGGCTTGTGATGTGCAAATGGCTTGCATGTGCAACGTGAGTCTCGTCACACTTTAATAGTGTTCAGTCTCCCATTCAGCTGATGAAAACATTAGGAAGGATTACATCAAGATGTAGATTGGAATGCAGGTGCGAGGAACATATAAATTAAATAGCCTGCTCCTCTCTTGCTGTTGCTTGCGTGCTATGATTACCCCTCTGTGTGATTTTGAAAAATGTATAACATAATAAAAAATATTTGAGATTCCACACAATTTTGTGATCAATAATCAAATAAGCAAATTTGTGACATTAACTGTATTAACTCATTTTGTACAAAAGGACAGTTTTTTTTTTTTTTTTTTGTTAAATTATAGCACTTTCACAAGATGCTCTGTGAAAATTAACATGAAGGATCATTATTATATCATAATCATCCAGTTTTGCACAAATGTTTATGCTGATAAGATAATTTGTAATGAAAAATAATCAATTACATTAGAAAAAGAAACATTTTCACAAGTGGACTCAAACTTTGGAAAATCACATACAGTAAATGCACTTGTTTTTTTGGAGGGGGGGGCACTAGGCGTTGACAGCCATTGACCAGGAAAATAAAAAATGGCACTCCATGTCAAAAAGGTTGCTAAACCCTGGTCTATGCACATGAGTTCAAGTGGCTGTGTGGTAATGATGTTCACACCCTCGCACCGATGACAGCACCTCACATACTCCCTCACATCCTTCTCTAGGTCTTGCCAGTAAAGACCTCTGGAGTCTGCTGTTGACCTTGGTGGCCTGCTTGATCATGGACACCCTTCAGTACCATGGCTTTCATAGATTTGGGGATGACATACAAGTAGGTTTTCCTTCTACTCCCAGTGTTCTTTGAAACTCTGTACAGTACACCGTTCTTCAACACCAGTCTTCCCCAGTGTTTCAGAAGATTGAGGGCAGCTTTCGGCTCACTTACATGCTCCCTCCTGTTTGGTCTCCATCCTCTTTCCACAAAACAAATCACTCTACTCAGTATGTTGTCTCCCTGCTGTTTCTTCAGTAGCTTATCATGAGGAATTACATCAACATCAGATGGTTCAGATGGCATCACCGTTTGCGGGAGTTGAGGCAGCAACATGGCATTGGACATGAAGTTATCGCCCATCTGCATACATGAGCACAACACGGTTTCCACTTCTTGCTGTGACAGAGTATCAGGTAAACAAACTTCAGTTGTATGGCATCCAATAGCCACTCCCTCAGCATCAGAAGAACTGTCAAAGTGGGGAGTAGATCAACGAAATACATCTTGAACATAATCCGTTTGTAGAGCTGCAGCTTCTCCCAGCAACTTATCATAGGGGACTCTTGTCATTCGGTGGAGCACACTAGGGTAGACAAAGGGCTCACGGTGTCAGCATTAAAAATTTTTGGTCCTGGAATGTAATTTGTCAAACTGGTATGGCACCAGTTTAGCAATCTATCTGTGCTCGCAAGCATCCAATTTAGCTTTGGACAGAATATCCTTTCATGGGAAATTTGAAAAGTAGGAACGGCTTATTAAAATTTGGATGAGCCAAAAGGACTTGATCAAGCAAGACTTGCTTTAGTTTGTTAAACTCTTTATTGCACTCTTCAGTCCAATCTGAAGCAGACAACTCTCTCCGATGTACATGGTGCTTCTTGCCTTTACCAAGCAGATACCATGCATTCCGTAGTCATATTAAACAAAGGTTTGGCAATGGCTGAGCATTCTTCAATAAATTGTTGGTAAAACACTTCCATGCCCAGAAAAGACCATATCTTCTTCTGAGAAGAAACATCAGTACCGTCTACCATAAGTCATCCTCGGTAGCATTAATGGCTCTGACTTTTTCTGGGTCCGTAGCAATACCTTTAGTGCTCATAATGTGTCCCAAAAACATTACAGTACTCCACAGATGGCATTTCTTTGGGGCAAGCTTTAGATTATGAGTCTCTAGATGCTTAAACACCATTTCCTGGTGCTCCAATGCCAGCTCTTCTTTGGGTGCAAACACCAGGACATCATCTATGTAAACATAGTAGGCTGATTAAATTTTGATCCCCAAATATCACCAACATCATCCACATGAAGTTTGCCGGCCCTGCGTTAAACGATTATATTCATATAATCTGAATGGTGATGTAAAACCTATGTACTTCCGGTCATTTTAATGCACCTCTACATTATAGTAACCAGAAGTGAGGACCATGGTCGAAAAGTAGGCATTTCCATCCAACGCAGCAAGAGCATCCGTCTGATGGGGAAGGGGGTGCAAATCATTTATGGTATGAGCATTAATCCAATGAAAATCTATGCATATTCTCAAATCTCCTGACTTCTTCCAAAATAGAACAAGAGGCAATGCAAACTAACTACTGGATTTTCATGTGATCTCACGTTCTTCCATCTCATTCAAAGCTTGATAGAGATGTCATACTGATTGGGAGCAAGAAGCTGATATGGCAATAGAAAGGGTTTGTCGTCACTGAGACAAATCCAATGAACAAAGACTGTTGCCTTTCCACAGTCCAACTTGTGTCTTGAAAAGATGGAATGGTACTGAGCTATAAGCTGAATAAGTTTTGCCTTGCACTCCAAAAATAAGTCGAAATAGTCCATGTTTATATCTGTTAAGCCTAAATCATGTAAAACCGGAGTTTCATCAGCAGCACTTGTTTTGTCTTGTGCATTAAGAAATTCAGGTGTGCTGTTCATAACAACTAGGCTCACTTAACCCTGTCAGTCAATCAGAATGTCAGCTGTTTTCTGTACTTTGTGCTCCAAAGCAAATGAGGAACCATCAGACATGTTGTAACAGTCAAAGTCCTGCAAGACCATACAAGGAAAAACATAAGCAAGCTTGGAATTTCGCTTCAAAGTAACAACTGTTTCAAAAGGATTTATCATGTTAAGCAGAACCCATCCATCCTTTCGAAGCAAAGCAACTGTTTTTCCAATCAGCACTAACCTTGGTCTAGACTTCACCCTGCTTGGTTCCAAAATGACAGCACTACCAGCTGAAATGTCATTTTTCACTTATAGGCTCAGGAGACACTGCCTTTTTGATCTTGACAGTTCCTACTAAGTCAGGGACAAAACTGTCTTTCCACCTCTCTACATTGGCTAGAAAATCAGTTATGTCTTGTTACATAATTTCATTTCCAGATTTGGACATACTCATTAATAACTCCTCAGAGTTGACAAATTAAATGTTTTAACAGGTCACTGCCAAGAATGAGATAGTCACCCTGGCTGTCAACTACTAAAGTCGGAACAGCGATTTGACAGCCGTACACATCCATCTCTATCTCACACACTCCTAATGGACTTGTTTTGGTGCCACCACATCCTACCAAAACTACCTCTGTTTGAGCAAGCGAAGGGCAAGACAACACACCTGCACTTAGAAGTTGTGGTAGGATTCTGGAGCTCAGGGTACAGGCCATCGACCCACTGTCGAGCATAGCCTTGACTTCGAATTTTGCAGCAATTGTCAACTTAGTGTAAAACAAATAATTATATGGCTGACGTTTTTGCGTGTTCTTAAGTACAGCTGTACAATCAGAACCATTCTCATCACACACACTTTTATATACAGATTCCAAATCAGAATCTGTCAGTGATGAGGGATCATCATTAGGCCTTGCACTTACCCTCTCCACATACAGGCCTGCAAGTTTCCCGCATGTGAAACAGCGTAAATCAAAGGCACCACACTGGCAGTTGTGTAGGCTTTGGCTTGAGGACACTCTGCACATGCATGCCCTACTTTGTAATAAAGAAAACCAAGGTGATTTGCCCTACAGTGAAAATGAGTGGTGTGCCCAACATTCCCACATACCTCACAAGGTAATGTTGGCCGGACTCTGTTCTTTTGACTATTAACCCTCTTGGGTCTGAGGGTGTTTTGGGCCCTGGAGAAGTTTCGAAGTGCCTTGACATTTGTGCTTTTTTCAGTTGCTTAAAAACATATTAATGGCTAAAGTCTGATAACTCCATATTCAGCACAAACTGGGCTACAATAATATGTGAACAACATGTATGTACATGTTTGTATTTTTGAGAAAATAACGTTTATGCGTGGTTTTTGAAAAAACTAAAACTTTAAGTCACTGAAATAAGGCCATATAACACATACTAATCATTTGTTCACAAGACTTTTGAGAACTGGATCTTGTAGGCTAGAGTTTTTGCTACAAAAATGATGTGAAAACCATCCTGATCACTCATTCATAAAAAACAATATAGTTATTTAACTTTTGTAAGACACTTTTAGTGTTAGAAAAGCCATATGCATGGAAGATCATGAATATTGATGTGATTCACACTTGAAGAGACAAAGACCCCTCCCCTGAGAGAGAATGAATGTGAGGAGACTTAATGATTGAATGTATTGTTTGTAGCTTATTCACAAAATCAAGTTTAAGTTAAAAGAATTAATCTGACTATATATTTTCTTTACATAAAGACTTAAAAAATTTAGACCTACACTACCGTTTAAAAGTTTTAGATCCGTAAGATTTTTTTAAATTTTTAAAAAGAAGTCTCTTTTGCTCACCAAGGCTGCATTTATTTGATCCAAAATACAGCAAAAACATTGATATTGTTAAATATTTGTAAATTTAAAATAACTGTTTTCTATTTGAATGTATTGTAAAATGCAATTTATTCCTGTGATCAAAGCTGAATTTTCAGCATCATTACTGCAGTCTTCAGTGTCACATGATCCTTCATAAATCATTCTAATATGCTGATTTTCTAATATGGGCATATTTACAGCACATTTGACACATTTACACCCAAACAGATTCATTGATGATAATGAGGCAGCATAAACACTAGTTAAAATATAATCTAAACATTCATATTATTTTTATATCATATTACATATCATATTTTTATCATACAGCATACAATTTAAATACCTGCTTTAGCTGAAACAACATTTAAATGTAACTAAAACTATTAGGACATATTTCAAATTTCAATACTCTGAATCCTGGCTGGCAAGTCTGGAAATAGTCCAACTAGTAAAATATGTATGTTTATACAAAATAGCATGTCAGCTAATATGTAAGTAAAACTAAATGACTTACTCATCTGAAATTGTGTCCTCGGCTGTATCAAGTCACTCTTCAAAATGCAAACGTTCATCGGTGTCCCGCTCTTCTTCTGAGGAAAATGTGAACTCTTCATCACTCTCCAGGAGCTTCCTCACCTGTGTAGCATTCCATCTTCCAAACGCACAGAAAAGTGAATGAACTTGATGTTTTTTAAGGCACTGTTGGGGGCGTTTACCATTTGCATTGATCGCCTCAGCACATTACCGTATGAATAGTGCGCTCTGCTGGTGGGTGGGATCATATTAGGGATAATTAACTGAGCCAGGAGAAACTGTACATCGCTTTGTTTCATACAGATTACATTGCAGGAGAATATTTGTTTTAAATTTGAATTGTTTTATTTAAAAGTAGACATTTGAAGCTTTGTTTAGACATATGTTTCATGTTTGTGTGATAAGTATTCGCAGAGTTTCAGTTCATTTTTGTGACGTGTTTCAGAAAGATGCTTGCAGAGACAGAGACAGCTGAAAGTTTATTTTCTTTATTTTACAAAAGCACAAGGTTTTGTTGTTATTGTGAGTGTACACAAATAAAAGTAGACCCTTTATAGTTTCTAATGATGTCTTACACTTATCTGTCTGCCCAAAAATGTTGGAGTATTTTAAGTTGTTTCCGCTGTTATGAGGAGAAAATCCAGCAGGACACGCCGACGCGTCCATCGACCCCAGAGGGTTAAAGTGCCTACACTCTGCTCTATGCTACGTTCTGGCATGCTAGAAAAGGCTGTGTCACTGAAATGCTGTTTCAGCAAATCAAAAATAGGACTTGGGCCATTGGACAAATCAATAAAAGGGTTACTGTGTAAGCCCACCCTCACAACTTCTCTTTCCTGCCCCATAAGCCAACTCATTACTTCATCGGCTTGTTCTTCAAGAGGCATCCTCGTTTTGCGTAAGCATGACATGAATATGGTTCCTACTCATGCATTGTGTAAGGCTCTGCTCAATCATCCCTAAAGCAAACAGGATCTTTGATTTCAGATTTTAGAACCCTGTTCAAGACAGATGAGTCTGCACTACTCGAACTGCCCTCTTTAGACTCTATGCAAGAAGCAATGCTTTCTCCAATAGAACGTCCAATTCGTTCTGCCATACCCACTATTGAGTCCATGGATGTTTCACACTCTTTTGAACATGGTGGGCTTAAAGCACCAATTGCAAACTGGTAGGGTGCCGATTCAGAATTATCATTTGTATATGGCACATTTTCTGGGGCAGATATAGGAGTAGATGTGATAGAAGAAAATCTGCCTCTTCCAACTAATGGCATAGTACTGAACATAAATAAACCTCTACCTCTCCCAAAATTGTTCTCAGACTCCATGTTCAAAGTACTAAAGGCTTACAAGACAAAAACAATTGCCTGTTTGTTATTTACAGCTCTTTTCAGCTAATTTTTAAATGTTACTGAATTGAAATAAAAAAAATATTTTCTTATTATGATTCTCAAAAATATTATGACTCTTCAAAAAATAGATATTCACCACAGTTCAAAGACTTTTCAATTTCAAATACCCACACTCAGTGTTACGTTGTTTAAAAATAAAATCAGTCCTTAGAGAGAGAAAAAAAATATTTGGAAAATTCAGTCCTAAAAATATTGTTCCCTATCTGTCACTCACTCGAGGTTGTGTCAGATGTAGTGACACTAGGGGTCACTCGTGGGAGCCCGAGACACCTCTGGTCTTTGATAAAAGGCAAATGAAAATTGGTGAGTGTTATTTGCAATACGGGTATAAAAGGAGCTGGTATGCAACCACTCATTCGGATTTTCTCTTCGGAGCCAAACGGCCGATGTTTACTGAGCTGACTGTTCATTCACCTCTGCTGGATCTGATGGTGCATTTCAGCGGCTTCTCCCTCCTCTGCACTGGTGCATTGCAGAGAACACCCCTGGGCGCTTCGGCAGAAATAAGAGAGTATATTTCTCTAAAAGAGTGGCACACATGTCTTTTTAAAGATGCCTTTCCGTTTGTGTATTATTCCTGGTTGCGGTCGTTATCTCTCAACTTCTGATGGTCACGATTGCTGTCTTTCGTGTCTGGGCGTGACTCACGTGGAGACAGCGTTCGTGGATGGATCATGTACTCATTGCAAGAACATGACCATGGCAACGTTGTGGTCGCGGCTTGCTTTCGTAAGAAAGCAAGCCACCCCTGTGGCTCCCCGCCTCGGTCCTTCTACCTACGGGTATGAGGCCAGCGCGGCTAGCAGATGCCACCCGTCTTACGGCCAGCCGCCAAGAACCCGCGAAAGGCTTCGAAGCGCCCCTGAGACAGGCGACCCAGGGTCGATGAAACCCACTGCTTTGGAGCTGGTAAACAGACCAGTCCATCCCCCAGTGGAGGGCCGGGAGGAGAATCTTTTGTTGCCTTTTCACTTAATTTCGCCGCATGCCCAAGTGGCTGCGGTACCCAAGAGTTCAGCAAAAGAGCGGTTTCCTTGTTCCCTGGGTCACATACCCAGGTGTGCACGGCCGTCATCACAACCACCGTCCACCATTCCATTTTGGCAGGTTTGGCGCTCCAGCGGCGGTCTCCATGCCCCTGCGCGTCCAGCTGTGGTACAAATCCGCCCCCGATGTGACAGTCTGCTGTCCCAGGCTGTTCCGTGGATGGTCACAAGGAGCCAGGTAAGTGCTTCGATGTCCCTGAACTCAGCACGGCCACAACACAGCGTGGCACCTCAGGCTCCGCCCCGCCGTGAGGCCCCACCCGCCGGTACGTCCGACGAGATTGTCCCCTTGGTCCCCCTCGCTCGGAGCTTGGACGCGTGGCTTGCGCTTTCCAATCTGTCGCGATGGCTGATCCGGACCGTCCGACTCGGCTATGCAATTCAGTTCGCCAGGCGTCCGCCCAGGTTCAGCGGTATCCACTTCACCTCGGTGAAGGGCGAAAACGCTGCTACCTTGCGCGTGGAGATCGCTACCCTCCTACGGAAGGATGCAATAGAGCCTGTCCCTCCGGCCGAGATGAAGAAGGGGTTTTACAGCCCCTACTTCATTGTTCCGAAAAAAGGTGGTGGGTTGCAGCCAATCTTGGACCTGCGATTATTGAACCGGGCTTTACACAGACTCCCATTCAAGATGCTGACGCAAAAACGCATTCTAGCGAGGGTACGGCATCAAGATTGGTTTGCGGTGGTAGACCTGAAGGACGCGTACTACATCAAGAGGGTAGGAGAACTGCAAGCGTTCTCTGTCAGCGAAACATGCCTGGAGTCCGGTCCGAGCTACTCTCACGTGATCCTGAGACCCTGACCGGGCTATGTGCCCAAGGTTCCCACAACCCCTTTTAGGGACCAGGTGGTGAACCTGCAAGTGCTGCCCCAGGAGGAGGCAGACACAGCCCTGACGTCGCTTTACGCATCTATTTGGATCGCACGCAGGGCTTTAGAGTCTCTGAGCAGCTCTTTGTCTGCTTTGGTGGACAGGGGAAAGGAAGCGCTGTCTCCAAGCAGAGGATCACCCACTGGCTCATTGACGGCATTACAATGGCATATCACGCCCAGGATGTGCCGCCCCCGGCAGGGCTACGAGCCCATTCTACCAGGGGTGTAGCGGCCTCCTGGGCCTTGACCATTGGCGCCTCTCTAACAGACATTTGCAGAGCAGCGGGCTGGGCAACACCCAACACCTTTGCAAGGTTCTACAATCTCCGGGTGGAACCGGTTTCGTCCCGTGTAGTGGCACGCACAAGCAGGTAAGTCCGGGACAGCTGGCTGGGTGTATCACTTGCGCATAGTGCCTTTCACCTCCCCTGAGCTGAAGACGTGCGCTGCTGACTCCCAGTAGTGTTCACAAACTTTGTTCCCTGGATGATTTCCTCCGAGCCCTGTGGCAGACGAGTTTGCGGAGAAACTCGCTGCCGGCTCAGTACATGCGCTATCTAAGCCCTGTACTGGGGTAGGTGCTCCGCATGTGGTGGTTCCCCGTAGGTATCCCCATGCAACGTATATCTTCCGCTAATTCATTTCCCTTTTGGTAAACTGCGTCTTCCTTAGGCAGAGGCCCCTCTGCCCCAGTCACCATGCTCGTAGAAACTCCTCCCTCGTAGGGTAGGACCTACCATGGGACTTCTCCACATGACATACTTCCGACAAAGCTCGGCAAGACCATGTGACGTTTTCCACTCAAAATACCCCCCCCCCCCCCGGGCGGGGTGTGGTCTCCATGGTGTCTTCCCCTTGGGAGTGACACCCCCCTGACTAGACCTGGTGGCCCCAGTCAGTTAATTCATCTTTTTTTGGGGGGGGGGGAAGAGGGAAAAAAAAGGATAAGAGGCCACGACTGGGCTAGCCTGTCTCTATCTTTTGGGCAGTCGACTTGTCCCCAAAGGGCCGTTCGACACTCATAACAGTGTTGGGGGAGGTTACGTGTCGGCCTGGTGTGCTGGCTACGAGGCACACAGTGGTCTGCCCGTCACACACCGCCAGTTCACGTAACACAGTTCAGCCAGTTGCGGCGTTTCGTACAGGGACCCCTAGTGTCACTACATCGACACAACGTCGAGTGAGTGACAGATAGGGAACGTCCTGGTTACTTGCGTAACCTCCGTTCCCTGATGGAGGGAACGAGACGTTGTGTCCCTCCTGCCACAACGCTGAACTACCCGCTGAAATCGCCGGGACCTTGTCTCGGCTCCTCAGCACAAAACCTGAATGAGTGGTTGCATACCAGCTCCTTTTATACCCGTATGTCCGGGGGAGTGGTATGCAAATACCACTCGCCAATTTTCATTGGCCATTTATCAAAGACCAGAGGTGTCTCGGGCTCCCAAGAGTGACCCCTAGAGTCACTACATCGACACAACATCTCGTTCCCTCCATCAGGGAACGGAGGTTACGCAAGTAACCAGGACGTTTTCAAAGCTCAGTCCTTGAAAAAGTTTTTTTGTTAGAATTTCAGTCCTCACAAAATTATTTTGATATCAAAACACAGTCCTAAATGTTTGTATTTTTTTTCAAAAATTTTTTTTCAAATATGTCTTCAAACTTGCATTTTTTTATTGGTCAGTCTTTAAAATAGTACTTCTTCAAAGTTAGCAGATGTTTTAGAATAAACAAATGCAGATGGATACTGGTACTCCACTCCCTCTTGTGGCGAAAAGCAGCACTGCATCGAACAGCTCCTGACACTCAAGCACACGTCACCCAAGGCACGAACTTATTCTGTTTAAACACATGAAAAGCAGTAGTCAGTCCCAATAATCATGCTTACAAATGTTCCACCACAACTACTCTCTTGGCTGGTGCAAATCTTAATGGTACGAACAATATAGGGTAGATATACTGTTTAAACACATGAAAAGTGGTGGTCAGTCCCAATATTCATGCTCACGCATGTTCTATAATGAGGATGAACATTAAATCAAACATTACCACACATATAACATGGCAGCATGAGAAGAAAACAAAATACAATTTGATGCATGACAAAACATATGCCTGTGTGAAAACATTAACAAAAAAGTAAGAAATTAAGAGACTGAGGGGTCACATGATGCCATGCGAGGATCGGACGTGTGAACGGCGAGCTCTGTGAACTTTGCTAGTTTTAATACCTTTTAATGACATAAACCGTGAGATTAGATACACTCTGTTCCATAACTGTTCTAGGAGGACAATATGTCAAAGAATTCAAAATCCTTGGGTTCTGGAGACATTAAAAGACACTTACGTGCTCAGGCTGACACCCCTGAGAAGGCCGTGGACCGGGGAGTCGATTTGGTCAGAGAGTTGCGGGAAATGCGGCGAGAGATGCTGGACATGTCGGCAATGCTGACAAAGGTCATTGCTGACTTGGAGGATCTTGCTGTAGTGTGTCGATCGATCACTACCATGGAGGTGAAATTGAATGATGTGGTCACAAGAGTGGGGGATGTCAAGAGGCGGATCGACTGTGAGGAGTTATCGGAGAGGGAGTTATCTGCTAATCCATTGGTGACTAGGGTGGATTTGGGGCGTGTCTGGGAGGGGTTGGAGGACATGGAGAACTTTGGCCAGTGGAATGGTGTCCATATCATGGGAATCCCTGAGGGAGCAGAGGGACAGAGTGTGGTGGAATTCCTGGACGGGTTCTTTCCAGGTCTGCTTGACGTGGCATGCCTTGGGCTGGAGGTGGGGCGAGCTCACGGTGTTCCAGCTCAGCGATCCGATGAGGGGGACAGGCCCCGATCGATTCTGGCAAAATTTCTGAGATCATCCGATGGGGATGTTGTGTTGCATGGGCAAGGAGCGGGGGAGGGCTTTCTTGAAGGAGCCACGGCATTTCCTTGTTCCCAGACATTGCGAGCTCGACAGGAGGGAGGCGTGATCGATTCAGGGAATGTGGGAAACTTTTGCATGAACGGAGGGTCACTTTTGCGCTGGTGTTCCCAGCTGAATTGGGAGTGGATGCTGCGGATGGCCGTGGAATGTTTGCATGTCCACAGCTGATGATGTCCTTTGTGAAGTCAATGGAGTGAGTGGGTCGTGTTGTGGTGCTCACGTTGCAGCCGAGTGGACCACCTCACTAAACATTCATTTGTCTGTTTGAAAATTCTCCGTGCTCTTTTTGTGCTGGTTCTTCCTAGCGACTGGAGTTTATTTTGTGGAGTATTTCTTGCAAAGTCATTGGAGTAAGTCATTTGCTTGTACTCATGTTGCAGCCAAATGGACCAGCTAACTGTACATCAGCTTGACAGTTTGAGGAACCTGCATGCTTTTTTGTGTTGGCGCCGCCTATCGGCTGGAGTTTATTTTGTGGAATATTTCTTGCAAAGTCATTGGAGTGATTAAGTCATTTGCTTGCACTCATGTTGCAGCTGAATGGACCGGCTCACTGAACATTTATTTAAATGTTGCTTCGAGCATATGGCTGAACCCAAAATTATGCATTAATAAGTCCCCTTTCTGCTGGACAGAGTGGATTGTGAGGGAGGTTAATACGCTCAGTGTCCTATATGAGAGTGGAGTGTTGATATCCTTTGAAAATATGGTTCAACGTTTTGGGATTCCCAGGTCTCAATATTTAGGTATTTATAGCTGCGCCACCTGCTCTGTACTATTGTTGGGAGTAGCATACACCCCGCTAAAGCGGCTGACACTCTGGGAGTGGTGATTACTACCTTTGGAAAAGGTCATAAGGCATCAGTGTATTACTCCCTGCTAATTCAGAGTCTGGGGGACGGAGCTTCAACTTCTCTCAAGAGATTATAGGACAAAGATTTAAACTTGGTATTGGAGGAGGGAGTGTGGGCTAGGATTCTAAAACATTTCAAGTCTGCATCTAGAGATGTAAGGGTGCGCCTTATGCAGTTTAAGATTGTACACAGATTCTATTGGACCCCCTCTAGATGGTATATAGGCTTGGTCTTCAAGACACACCCACGTGCTGGCGATTCCAGTCAGAAGATGGGGACACAACCCAAGTTTTTCAGTGGTGTGTAAAGATCCAAGAATTTTGGTTGAGGGTTCAGAGTTTATGTGACGTATTGGGCACTCAAAATTCATTTTACCCCAGACTCTGTATTTTAGGCGATGGGGCAGTCATTAATATAGGGAGAAATACATGAAGAACTGGGTCCTGGCCAGTGTTATGATCGGCAGACAAATTATTCTTATGGGATGGAAGTTGGCTGGAGCGCCCTCGTTTCAAGAGTGGCATACAGAGATGGGCAGGGTAGCGGCATTTGAAGGAATGTCATATAGAAGGCTAGGTAATATGGAACCTACCTACCTGCTGGTGATGTCAGTTGGAGGATAGAGACATAGCCCATGCTCTGTGGTTCTGCATTAAGATTCAAGAATTCTGGGTACAAGTCTATAATTTAATCTGTGAGGCTTTAGATACTCAGATTACATTCTGCCATAGACTATGTATTTTGGGTGATGGGGCAGTTATTAAAGTAGGTGACAAATATACAAAAAGCTGGATCCAAACTAGTGTAATTATTGGCAGACAGATTTTTTTTCTCCCCTTTTTCTCCTCAATTCCCAATGCGCTCTAAGACCTTGTGGTGGTGTAGTGACTCGCCTCAATCCAGGTGGCGGAGGACGAATATCAGTTGTCTCCACATCTGAGACAGTCAATCCACACATCTTATCATGTGACTTGTTGAGCATGTCACCACAGAGACTTAGCGCATGTGGAGGCTTCACGCTATTCTCTGTGGCATCCACGCACAACTCACCATGTGCCGCAATGAGAGCGGACCACATTATAGCGACCACAAGGAGGTTACCCCATGTGACTCTACCCTCCCTAGCAACTGGGCCAATTTGGTTGCTTAAGAGACCTGGCTGGAGTCACTCAGCATGCCCTGGATTCGAACTTGTGACTCCGGGGGTGGCAGTCAGCGTCTTTACCCGCTGAGCTACCCAGGCCCCGGAGAGATCATTCTTAGAGGATGGAATTCAATTAGCGCTCCCTCATTTCAAGAATGGTTCACCATTTGGGCAGGGTGGCGGCATTTGAAAAGATGTCATATAAACAGCTTGGCGGATTAAACGTCTATGGTAAGAAATGGGACAAATACTTGACCTTCCTGGAAGGCTCTCAGTGAGGACCATGTGGAGAGAAACATGATTATGGTCGAAATTCTAAATTGTATCCTTTGTGGAATTTTACTTTTCTCTCTTTATTTGTTGACTGTTATATTTTTATTTTCTCAACAAATATTTTTTTGTTTATATTGTATGTGTACAGCTCAGGCTTTGACCACAGTGATATTTGTTGAGGGTTAGGATGGGGTTGGGTATTGGGAATTAATGGGGGTTTAAAGGAGTTAAAAGTTGATTCTATACATTTATATTATGTTTTATTCAGTATTATGTATAGAATCAATAAAAAAGTGTTAATCTGAAAAAAGCTTGATACAGTTTACATACATGTTAGCCAAATACATTTAAACTCAGTTTATCACAATTCCTGACATTTAATCATAGAAAACATTCCATTTCTTAGGTCAGTTAGGATCACTACTTTGTGAAATGTCAGAACAATAGTAGAGAGAATTATTTATTTCAGATTTTATTTTATTTGATCACATTCCCAGTGGGTCAGAAGCTTACATACAATTTGTTAGTATTTGGTAGCATTGCCTTAAAATTGTTTAAATTGGGTCAAACATTTTGGGTAGCCTTCAAAAAGCTTCTCACAATAAGTTGCTGGAATGTTGGCCCATTCCTCCAGACAGAACTGGTGTAAATGAGCTAGGTTTGTAGGCCTCATTGCTCGCACATGCTTTTTCAGTTCTGCCCACAAATTTTCTATCATATTGAGGTCAGGGCTTTGTGATGGCCACTCCAATACCTTGACTTTGTTGTCCATTTTGCTACAACTTTGGAGGTATGCTTGGGGTCACTGTCCATTTGGAAGACCCATTTGTGACGAGCTTTAACTTCATGGCTGATGTCTTAAGGTGTTGCTTCAATATATCCACATAATTTTCCTTCCTCATGATGCCATCTATTTTGTGAAGTGCACCAGTCCCTCCTGCATCAAATCCCTCTCACAACATAATGCTGCCACCCCATGCTTCACAGTTGGGATGGTGTTCTTTAGCTTGCAAGACTTACCCTTTTTCCTCCAAACATAACGATGGTCATTATGGCCAAAAAGTTCCATTTTTGTTTCATCAGACCAGAGGACATTTCTCCACCTTTGTCCCCATGTGCACTTGCAAATTGTAGTCTGGCTTTTTTTAATTTTTTTTTATGGTGGTTTTGGAGCATTGGCTTCTTCCTTGCTGAGCAGCCTTTCAGGTTATGTCGATATAGGACTCATTTTACAGTGGCTATAGATCCTTGTCTACCTGTTTCCTCCAGCAATTTCACAAGGTCCTTTGCTGTTGTTCTGGGATTGATCTGCACTTTTCGCACCAAACTACGTTCATCTCTAGGAGACAGAATGCGTCTCCTTCCTGAGTGGTATGATGGCTGCGTGGTCCCATGGTGTTTATACTTGCATACTATTGTTTGTACAGATGAACGTGGTATCTTCAGGCATTTGGAAATTGCTTTCAAGGTTGAACCAGACTTGTGGAGGAACACAATTTTTTTTTTCTGAGGTCTTGGCTGATTTCTTTCAACTTTCCCATGATGTCAAGCAAAGAGGCACTGGATTTGAGGGTAGGCCTTAAAATACATCCACAGGTACACCTCCACCTATCAGAAGCTAATTGGCTAATTGTCTAAAGGCTTGACATCATTTTCTGAATTTTCCAAGCTGCTTAAAGGCACAGTTTACTTAGTGTATGTAAACTTCTGGCCCACTGGAATTGTGATATAGTCAATTAAAAGTGAAACAATCGGTCTGCAAACAATTGTTGGAAAAATTACTCCTGTCATGCACAAAGTAGATGTCCTAAACGACTTGCCAAATCTATAGTTTGCTAATATGAAATCTGTGGAGTGGTTAAAAAATACATTTTAATGACTTCAACCTAAGTGTATGTAAACTTCTGACTTCATCTGTATATATTACCTTGTTTGAAACACTTTGCTGTAGTACCTTTAAAAAACCATTAGATGTCATCAGTGTATTTATTTTCAGAAGCAATACAGACACAGAGTAACATTCTATAACCCTGAAGTATTAAAAGCCTCTGTATGTGTAATCACAAAAAGATAAAGAGAGAAAAAGCTTTGAAACTGCTTTGAACTGCTTTATTATATACTTGCGTTTAGAATAGGAGAACAAATGTATGCATTAGAATAGAGAAGTTTAACCTTAATATAATGTATGATAAAAAAAATGTAATAGATTGGATTTACAGAGAATGGGGAATGTATGGATGTTTTTACAGACAAGACAACAGGACTACAAAGAAGTCATCGTCCTCTGGCTAAGAGGCTCCAGAAGAGACTAATATAGACATTCCAGAAACCTCAGAATTAGTGCTGTCAGTCGATAAATGTATTAAATTGTGATAATTCACATATTTTTTGTAGTTAATCGCAATTAATCGCAGATTATTTACTTATTTTCCTAACTCAATGCATTTATTTCTAAGGAAAGAAAACAAAACATGTAACAATATAATGCTTTATTAACATTTTCCAAACAAAACCATCCACAGTATAAAGATAGAAATGCACTAAAATAGCACCAATTCAATTAACATTAAATGTTTCCAAAAGTCTAAGTGGGATTTTGACTAATTGAAATAAATAGTCTCCCCATAGGCTGCATATTAATTGCAATGGACAGTAAATCTCTTAAACTCCTTAATATTAATCAGCTGGCAGACTGTGGCCATCCACCTTTTCTTTCAACAATCGTGGAGCCACATTCACGATTCGCGTTAACATCAAGCGCCACTTTGAACTCAACATGAAGAGCGCTTGCAGACAAAAATTTCTCATTCTGCGTTTTGGTGATAGTTAAGACTTAACGTGCCTCTGTGTCAATTAAATAGCACCTTACTTAGGCTGAAAAATAATTGATTTCTATCACAAGTCCCATCTGGGCTAGTTCCCATAAGAGCTACTTTCTCCATCTTATCACTGACAGAGAAGCGCTGTTGTGTGTTTGTGGTGTGTGTGTAAGTGTAATGACTCCGGGCAGACTCATCGAAAAGGTTCCACCCTCCCAACAAGTGTTTAAGCAATACTGACGATAAATTAGTTAAACGCGATTAAGTAACGCGTTAAACTTTTTAAATTAATCACACGTTAATGTGTTAGTTCTGACAGTACTATTCAGAATACTTCTAGGGAATTTACCAACTTGGAGAGACTGACTATATAGGGAATGATAAACTGATTAATTTTGGATTCAACGTCGATTTAGGTTGTCTACCCAATGCCACTATTGCTCAGCTGATATTGTAATTTACTTTACAATCCCTTTTTACTTTTGTTGAAAAAAGTATTGTAGCCAATAAAACTGAGGTGTTAAGGTTGCAAATAGCCTCTCAATGCTTTAATTTTGAGTTCGAGTCTTTGGATTGAAGAACATTGAGCAAAAGGAGATCTCTATCTAGATTTAAGTAACAAAGGCCTAGTTGCTTATAATTTAGGGTAGTTTGAGTATCTTTATCCACACTGTAAAAAATGTAATTTTAACGGTAAAAGACTGTAAAAATGCAACAGTAAAAACCCTCAATTGGTAAACGTGTAGTTACCTTAAAATATACGGTACAAAATTGTAATATATTTAAAAAGACAATACATGTCGTTTTACGGAAACATTTTGTAAAAATTAAATTTTTTAGATGTAAAGTCTAATTTTCCCGTATAATTTACGGAAAAAAATTATATCACGTTTGACAAGAGTACATGTAATTTTTAAGGTAAATTATTGTTAAAATTACAGTTAAAAACAGTAATCGGGCGTTCCCAGAATTCCCTGTGTGACCCATTACATTTAATTATATTTTATAGGAATAGTTATGTTTCTTCTAATTTTTAATATCAGTTATGTACTTTGGGGTGTTCTGTGTTATATTTGATGTAGTTTAGTTAACGTTTACTGCATTATTTTAATTTCACGTTACCCTGAAGGTGTTTAGTGTTTGTGTGAGTGACACTGAGCACTGTCTCTACATGGTTATTGGTCATTGCTCCTGTAAAGGCCACTATTGATGAACTTCATGTCATAATGTGCCCTTCTGTAATTACTACAGTGATTAACAATACATTATAAAGTAAAAAGCTGATTTTTAAAATTTCAGAAGGTTAATATCAAGTTTATCATTTAATAACATAAACATGATAATGTACCGTAAAATATACAGGCATCAAAGTTACATCCCATAAAGCCTGAAACATGGTTATCGTATTTTTTTACAGTGAATTTGACAACCACAGCTGCCAGTTTTTTTTTTTACCTTAATTTAACAGGATTTGTTTTTGTTTTGTTTTTTACAATGCACCCTGATTAAACAACAGGATAGATGGTGTGTGCACTGTGCAACACTGCTTATACAAAGTTATGATCATTTATACAGTATGCATAAATGCTTTTCCACATTTTTCTGTCCCTAATCTTTGTTCTTTATTTATGACTTTCAAATTACAGCCACCAGATCTAGTGAACTGAATGAAGTTGAACTGACTAGTGAAGACTGAAGTGTTACAGTGCATCCAGAAAGTATTCACAGCGCTTCACTTTTTCTACATTTTGTTATGTTACAGCCTTATTCCAAAATGGATTAAATTCATATTTTCCTCAAAATTCTACAAACAATACCCCATAATGACAACATGAAAGAAGTTTGTTTGAAATCTTTGCAAATTTATTAAAAAAAAAAAAACTAAAAAAAAAAAAAAAATCACATGTACTTAAGTATTCACAGCCTTTGCTCAATACTTTGTTGAAGCACCTTTGGCACCAATTACAGCCTCAAGTCTTTTTGAGTATGATGCTACAAGCTTGGCACACCTATTTTTGGGCAGTTTCTCCCATTCTTCTTTGCAGGACCTCTCAAGCTCCATCAGGTTGGATGGGGAGCGTCGGTGCCCAGCCATTTTCAGATCTCTCCAGAGATGTTCAATTGGGTTCAAGTCTGGGCTCTGGCTGGGCCACTCAAGGACATTCACAGAGTTGTCCCGGAGCCACTCCTTTGTTATCTTGGCTGTGTGCTTAGGGTCGTTGTCCTGTTGGAAGATGAACCTTTGCCCCAGTCTGAGGTCCAGAGCGCTCTGGAGCAGGTTTTCATCAAGAATGTCTCTGTACATTGCTGCATTCATCTTTCCCTCGATCCTGACTAGTCTCCCAGTTCCTGCCGCTGAAAAACATCCCCACAGCATGATGCTGCCACCACCATGTTTCACTGTAGGGATGGTATTGGCCAGGTGATGAGCGGTGCCTGGTTTCCTCCAGACATGACGCTTGCCATTCAGGCCAAAGAGTTCAATCTTTGTTTCTCATGGTCTGAGAGTCCTTCATGTCATGTGCCTTTTACTGAGGAGTGGCTTCCGTCTGGCCACTCTACCATACAGGCCTGATTGGTGGAGTGCTGCAGAGATGGTTGTTTTTCTGGAAGGTTCTCCTCTCTCCACAGAGAAATGCTGAAGCTCTGTCAGAGTGACCATCGGATTCTTGGTCACCTCCCTGACTAAGGCCCTTCTCCCCCGATCGCTCAGTTTGGCCAGGCGGCCAGCTCTAGGATGAGTCCTGGTGGTTCCAAACTTCTTCCATTTACAGATGATGGAGGCCACTGTGCTCATTGGGACCTTCAATGCTGCAGAAATTTTTCTGTACCCTTCCCCAGATCTGTGCCTCGATACAATCCTGTCTCTGAGGTCTACAGTCAATTCCTTGGACTTCATGGCTTGGTTTGTGCTCTGACATGCACTGTTAACTGTGGGACCTTATATAGACAGGTGTGTGCCTTTCCAAATCATGTCCAATCAACTGAATTTACCACAGGTGGACTCCAATCAAGTTGTAGAAACATCTCAAGGATGATCAGTGGAAACAGGATGCACCTGAGCTCAATTTTGAGTGTCATGGCAAAGGAGGTGAATACTTATGTACATGTGATTTATTTCGTTTTTTATTTTTAATAAATTTGCAAAGATTTCAAACAAACTTTCACATTGTCATTATGATGTACTGTTTGTAGAATTTCGAGGAAAATAATGAATTTAATCCTTTTAGGAAGGCTATAACATAAGAAAATGTGGAAAAAATGAAGCGCTGTGAATACTTTCCGGATGCACTGTACATTAAATAGGAGTTGACCCTGAAATTAAATTAGCTCAATATGACAGTTTTGGACAATGCTTTTTAAAATGAATCTTCAGACTACTTGATTGAGTGAAACTCTTACCACATTTAGTGCATTTGAATGGCTTCTCTCCAGTATGCACTCTCTCATGTTCTTTCATGATTGATGATGTAATAAAACTCTTTCCACAAAAAGAGCACACGTGAGGCTTCTCCTGTGCATGAGATATCAGGTGTAATTTTAGCTTTGATGCACTCGTAAATGTCTTGCCGCACTGATCACAGTTAAATGGCTTAAACCCAGAGTGATATTGCAGATGAACTGTGAGATTGCCTGCTTGTGTGAAACTCTTTCCACACTGAGAACAGGCGAAAGGCTTCTCTCCAGTGTGAATTCTCATGTGAAGCTGAAGATGTCCATTTTGTGCAAAACCCTTTCCACACAGAGGGCATGTAAAAGGTTTCTCTCCAGTGTGGATTTTCATGTGACGCTGAAGATGTCCTTTCTGTATGAAACTCTTTCCACACTGAAGGCATGTGAAAGGCTTCTCTCCGGAGTGAAGTCGTAGGTGACTCTTAAGGTTTGCTCTCACTGAGAAACTCTTGCCACACTGAAGGCAGGTGAAAGGCTTTTCTCCAGTGTGAATTCTCATGTGACACTTAAGATCTCCTTTTTGTGCAAAAATCTTTCCACATTGAAGGCAGGTGAAAGGCTTCTCTCCAGAGTGAAGCCTTAAGTGAGTTTTAAGGTTTCCTTTGTGTGTGAAACTCTTTCCACAGTGAGAGCAGGTGAAACAATTTGTGTCTCTTGTTCTTTTAGTTCTTTTTCTTGAGAAATTATTTTCTGTCTTTAAACCACTAAAAGACTGTTCACTGTTTCTGAAATAATCAAATGTGTGATACTGATGGGGTTTATCCTTCACTTCAAGTTCTTGACTTTCTTCTTTTACTTCTGTCAGGTCTAAAATGAAAACTGAAAATGAAAAAATAATGTTCAAAATTACAATTGAACCACTATTTAAAGGCAGTAAGCAGCAAAGGCCAAGTATCTACTTTGTGATCTTTTTTAGGCTGAAGGTTTGTTCTCTCATGTAGATTCTGGTATTAGTTGTTTGTTTAACTCTAACTACAGCTGCCAGATCTAGTGAACTGTCTGAATCTTTTTTTTAGGCCTGAAGCTCATTTTATTTGTTCCTAAACAGGGCCAAAACTTGGCAACATTTGAAAATGGACCAAAACTGTGTTAATAAAAGTCACATTTAAGCAAGCACCTCATCGGTCAGAATGTTGTTGTGCTGTTCCGGGATTTTGCTCATCCATCAATATACCAGTTTAATTATTTATATACCTGTAAAAAATTGTCAACCTATACAAATTTGAGTAATTTTGTCATGGTTATGCTAAGCACCGCTCTCCTACCTGTGTTTGTTCTGCCTCTATCCAAAAGACAGAAGTGATCATTTTAATGTTACCTCAGGAATTATTAAACAACTATCTTAAATGTGAAATTATATCTAATGTAGTCACCAAAAGTCTATATACAGGTTTTGGTTATCGGTTATAGTGACATGCTGACTCACAGATGTCTTCTCCAAAGATCCATCAGGTATATATGTGGTTTTTATAGGGATATTGTTTGGTTCATTGGTCTGTTGGGTCGGATTGCATTCTCACTACAATCCAGAGTTTGTTTGCAATTGGTCAGAGATCACCTCATCCATGTGGTCTTTTTGGAGCAGTTTTGAGTGTGATAGCCATGTTCATATGTGCCTAAACGAACCAAACTAAAGGGGAAAACACATCAGGTTCTGAAACAAATCCTCTAAACAAGCCAGGTGTGAAAACGGCCTTAATGTCCCTCAACAGTCTTTATGAAGAATCAAGAATGAACACCAACCTCTTTGTTCCTCAGTATCTTCATGTTTAATTCTGCATGATTCTGTAATACTGATGTCTTCACTCTCCTCTTTAAACTCTTCTTTAACACACTGCATTTTATGTCAGTAATCTTCAGTTGTTACACTTGCAGTTGTTCCTCTTTATACACCACCTTTTTTCTTTCTTCACATGTAGGATGATCTGTCAAAAAAAGAAAAAAAAAAAATAGTAATAATAATAATAATAATAATATTATATATATATATATATATATATATATATATATATATATATATACACACACACACACACACACACACACACACACACAAAATAAAGTAAATTTAACAGACATCAAAAGCTGTTTCAAACAATCCAGCACCAAACATTTCCATTCCCCAGCTCAGTTACTCAAAAGTCTAGAGAAACAAAGATTAAACAATACAAAAAAAAAGGTACCCATACGAGTATTAACATATTTAAACCATTAACTTACATAAGTTTGAAAAAAATAACTTTCCTAAATCAGGACTTTAGATGAACTGACAAAATCAGCATGAACATACAACAATACTTGCATCTTCTTCTCTCTTCTTCTAGTTCACATTTCTACACAACTCTTTAAAATACTTCCTGTTTATCGCCCCCTGGAGGAAGGGATGAATATTGCACCTCTGAGAAAAAACAAAAACTTTAACAGGCTTGAGACACCTGCGTGAAGTTGGCCCCCCACCCAACGCAAAACTTCGGCAAAATAGTCTCAATCGTTTGTGCTCCGTTTGTGCTGCTTCGGTTTTTTAGATATTAAAGTAATATTTATAGGTCATTCTGAGGTCACTCAGCCCCCCCACATGCTCCAAATTCACCCCAAATAGTCTCGTTTGTTTTTTTGCTTCATTTGTGCTGGTTTGTGCCGGTAAAAGTTTCGTCTTTTTTTTTTAACAATACAGTTGAAGTAACAAGGTAAGATCCAAATGGCAAACCAAATCACATAAATAGTCGCATTCACTTAACTGTTACCTATCCACTGTGAGTTTTCATCTTTTAACGGACACAGCGGATCACAGGATGTGTGCAATGTAACACAAACTCCAAGTGTTTTTACTTGTTACTGTATGTAGTTATGTGAATAACAGTAGTAATATTAACATTGTCATAAATACAGACACCATAATCTGTTTGCTGTAGCTCTGTGTTTATACATACAGGTGCATCTCAATAAATTAGAATGTTATGGAAAAGTTCATTTATTTCAGTAATTCAACTCAGATTGTGAAACTCGTGTATTAAATAAATTCAATGCACACAGACTGAAGTAGTTTAAGTCTTTGGTTCTTTTAATTGTGATGATTTTGGCTCACATTTAACAAAAACCCACCAATTCACTATCTCAAAAAATTAGAATACATCATAAGACCAATAAAAAAAAAAACATTTTTAGTGAATTGTTGGCCTTCTGGAAAGTATGTTCATTTACTGTATATGTACTCAATACTTGGTAGGGGCTCCTTTTGTTTTAATTACTGCCTCAAGTCGGCATGGCATGGCGGTGATCAGTTTGCGGCACTGCTGAGGTGGTATGGAAGCCCAGGTTTCTTTGACAGTGGCCTTCAGCTCATCTGCATTTTTTGGTCTCTCATTTCTCATTTTCCTCTTGACAATACCCCATAGATTCTCTATGGGGTTCAGGTCTGGTGAGTTTGCTGGCCAGTCAAGCACATCAACACCATGGTCATTTAACCAACTTTTGGTGCTTTTGGCAGTGTGGGCAGGTGCCAAATCCTGCTGGAAAATGAAATCAGCATCTTTAAAAAGCTGGTCAGCAGAAGGAAGCATGAAGTGCTCCAATATTTCTTGGTAAACGGGTGCAGTGATTTTGGTTTTCAAAAAACACAATGGACCAACACCAGCAGATGACATTGCACCCCAAATCATCACAGACTGTGGAAACTTAACACTGGACTTCAAGCAACTTGGGCTATGAGCTTCTCCACCCTTCCTCCAGACTCTAGGACCTTGGTTTCCAAATGAAATACAAAACTTGTTCTCATCTGAAAAGAGGACTTTGGAACACTGGGCAACAGTCCAGTTCTTCTTCTCCTTAGCCCAGGTAAGACGCCTCTGATGTTGTCTGTGGTTCAAGAGTGGCTTAACAAGAGGAATACGACAACTGTAGCCAAATTCCTTGACACGTCTGTGTGTGGTGGCTCTTGATGCCTTGACCCCAGTCTCAGTCCATTCCTTGTGAAGTTCACCCAAATTCTTGAATCGATTTTGCTTGACAATCATAAGGCTGCGGTTCTCTCGGTTGGTTGCGCATCTTTTTCTTCCACACTTTTTCCTTCCACTCAACTTTCTGTTAACATGCTTGGATACAGCACTCTGTGAACAGCCAGCTTCTTTGGCAATGAATGTTTGTGGCTTACCCTCCTTGTGAAGGGTGTCAATGATTGTCTTCTGGACAACTGTCAGATCAGCAGTCTTCCCCATGATTGTGTAGCCTAGTGAACCAAACTGAGAGACCATTTTGAAGGCTCAGGAAACCTTTGCAGGTGTTTTGAGTTGATTAGCTGATTGGCATGTCACCATATTCTAATTTTTTGAGATAGTGAATTGGTGGGTTTTTGTTAAATGTGAGCCAAAATCATCACAATTAAAAGAACCAAAGACTTAAACTACTTCAGTCTGTGTGCATTGAATTTATTTAATACACGAGTTTCACAATTTGAGTTGAATTACTGAAATAAATGAACTTTTCCACGACATTCTAATTTATTGAGATGCACCTGTACATAGGCTGTGTGTGTGTGTGTGTGTGTACAGTACAGGTCAAAAGTTTGGAAACATTAAGATTTTTAAATGTTTTTGAAAGAAGTCTCTTAATCTCACCAAGGCTGTAAAATACAGTAAAACAGTAATATTGTGAAACAACACACTTTAAAAGCTGTTTTCTGTTTTAATATAATTTCAAAAGTAATTTTATTTCTGTGATGTCAAAGCTGAATTTTCAGCATCATTACTCCAGTCTTCAATGGTTTGTTTGTTTGTTTTTAATTTCGTTTTAGTTTTTCTTTATTTTACTTGTATTGTTTATTTTATAGATTATACTGTAAATTATTTTCTCTATTTGTAGTCTATATATGCTCTATATTTTATACTATGTGTTGGAATGACTATTGTCATGTTCATTGTTTGTAGTTTGACTGGTATAATAAAATTTAAAAAATATAAATAAATAAATAAAAAACTTCAGTCTTCAGTGTCACATGATCCTTCAGAAATCATAGTAAAATGTTGATTTTGTGCTCAACTATTATCAATTATTATTGGAGCTCAATTATTAAGAATGGTTCTTATTTTTTTATCAGTGTTGAAAACCATTTTTGCATGCTTAATATTTTTGTGGAAACCGTGATACATTTTTGTGTGGATTCTTTGATGAATAAAAAGGTAAAAAGAACAGCATTTATTTGAAATAGAAATCTTTTTAACAATATAAATGTCTTTACTGTCTCTTTTGATCAATTTAATGCGTCCTTGCTGAATAACAGTATTATTTTATATATATATATATATATATATATATTACTTACCCCAAACCTTTGAATTGTATCGTGGTTTCCACGAAAAAAAAAAAAAAAGCAGCACAACTGTTTTCAACTGATAATAATAATGAATGTTTCTTGAGCAGCAAATCAGCATATTAGAATGATTTCTGAAGGATCATGTGACACCGAAGACTGAAGTAATGATGCTGAAAATTCAGCTTTGATCACAGGAATAAATTACAGTTTACTAGATATTCAGATAGAAAACAACTGTTTTACATTGGAATAATATTTCACAACATTACTGTTTTACTGTATTTTTGATCAAATAAATGCAGCCTTGGTGAGCAGAAGAGACTTCTTTCAGAAATGTTTTCAAACTTTTGACTAGTACTATATATATATATATATATATATATATACAGGTGCATCTCAATAAATTAGAATGTCATGGAAAAGTTCATTTATTTCAGTAATTCAACTCAAATTGTGAAACTCGTGTATTAAATAAATTCAATGCACACAGACTGAAGTAGTTTAAGTCTTTGGTTCTTTTAATTGTGATGATTTTGGCTCACATTTAACAAAAACCCATCAATTCACTATCTCAACAAATTAGAATATGGTGACATGCCAATCAGCTAATCAACTCAAAACACCTGCAAAGGTTTCCTGAGCCTTCAAAATGGTCTCTCAGTTTGGTTCACTAGGCTACACAATCATGGGGAAGACTGCTGATCTGACAGTTGTCCAGAAGACAATCATTATAAAATGATCACAAGGAGGGTAAGCCACAAACATTCATTGCCAAAGAAGCTGGCTGTTCACAGAGTGCTGTATCCAAGCATGTTAACAGAAAGTTGAGTGGAAGGAAAAAGTGTGGAAGAAAAAGATGCACAACCAACCGAGAGAACCGCAGCCTTATGATTGTCAAGCAAAATCGATTCAAGAATTTGGGTGAACTTCACAAGGAATGGACTGAGGCTGGGGTCAAGGCATCAAGAGCCACCACACACAGAAGTGTCAAGGAATTTGGCTACAGTTGTCGTATTCCTCTTGTTAAGCCACTCCTGAACCACAGACAACGTCAGAGACGTCTTACCTGGGCTAAGGAGAAGAAGAACTGGACTGTTGCCCAGTGGTCCAAAGTCCTCTTTTCAGATGAGAGCAAGTTTTGTATTTCATTTGGAAACCAAGGTCCTAGAGTCTGGAGGAAGGGTGGAGAAGCTCATAGCCCAAGTTGCTTGAAGTCCAGTGTTAAGTTTCCACAGTCTGTGATGATTTAATTGCCATTTGTTGACAAATGGCAATTAGATTTTGGACTATGGCCTCTTTTGATGAACACAGGACAGTGAAAATGTAATCTCTGTCGACTGCTGGTTTCTTGGGCATCTGGCATAAGCAAAAAATAATTACCCACTTCAATAATCCTGACTCAAAAAATGTCATGTATAAACTTGTTTTCATGTATTATTGTATTGGTCTGAATATAAGGATAATATAATATAGTAATAATATATAAGGATAATATATATCTTATATTAGGACCAATATGGTAATGTTGACCCCTAAATGCACAATGTATTCAAAAAACTAACATGGGTCACTTGTACAACTGTAATTAGCATATATTAGTATTAGCAATGAGTTTTCTGTTCAGTAAACATTGACAATCTTAGCTCTCTTGAATGTTGTACCATTATTCTTGAAGTTAACAAATAATATTGTAACTGACAGTGTTAAAACATTGTACTTACTTTGGCCAGAAATTTGATTTAGTAACAACTTTTGTAGTTTGATTTATATCGACTTTTTCTCTACTAACTCTACACTAATTTGCACAAGAACATCTTGAACAGAAGTGTCACTTGCGCCTAGTGATGGCAGTGAAGTGTAGCAGATGATACTCCATGTAAATAAATAAAAAGTTCAATCAGGAAAGACCAGTGAATGAAGTAAAGAGAATTGTTTATTGAACAAATGTGATGATTTGACAGAAAGTCTTCGGCAATTCTAAAAGTGTGTTCACATCGAGGAGATTTGCGCTTTTGTTCTCGTGCCCAGAGCTGAGTGAATGTGAGTGACAGAAAAAGAGTCCGACAGCACCAGATGAATATTGAGCTGCTGCTGTCTGAACACCAATAAGTTTAATAAACACCATAGCGACTACAAAAACATTGATAAGAAGGAGCTGATGTTGTATTTAAACATCTTTATCCAACATTTTGGTAAGAGATTGAAATGACAAACCCGAAATAAAATGCTCACTGCTCACAAATCGTACTGACTACACACAAAACAAGAGAGACCTATTTTAGAAATATATAATATAGTAGCCTAATATATAGTAATCAGAATGACCGAGACTGCTACTAACCTATATTTGGTTTTTGTGACCATTAAGTGATCTATTTTATTCTGTCAGTATTGTATTCAATAAATATCAGCATTTATAATTCGCCTGTAATTCAGTGTCTAATATTTAAAAAACCGAAGCAGCACAAACAAAACTTTTACCGGCACAAACGAAGCACAAACGATTGAGCTTATTTTGGGTGAATTTGGAGCATGTGGGGGGGCTGAGTGACCTCAGAATGACCTATAAATATTATTTTAATATCTAAAAAACCGAAGCAGCACAAACCAGCACAAACGGAGCACAAACGATTGAGACTATTTTGCCGACGTTTTGCGTTGGGTGGGGGGCCAACTTCACGCAGGTGCTTGAGACAGTAGCCAGGGTTGAGAGAGTTACTTTTGAAATGTATTCCACTACAGATTACAAAATACATGCTGTAAAATGTAATTTGTAACATATTCCATTAGATTACTCAAGGTCAGTGAAGTATTCTAAACACTTTGGATTACTTCTTCAGCACTGGTAGATTTTTTCACTTGTTTTGACTATAAAAACTCTGCCAGTACAGTAAGATAAAATACATGTTAAAAATACATTCTCTGAAAAACCTAAATATCTTATGCAGTGTTGTTTCTAAAACAAAATAAATAAAATTGATCTTGTTTGAAGGATTTTTAGATATTTTTACAGGAAAACAATACAAAAATTATTATCAAGAATATGATTTTTGCCCTAATATCAAAGGTCTTACTAGAAAAAAAGAAATTATGATCCAACGTGAATTTTCTTGATAAAAAATATGATCATGCCTGGTAACGTGCATGTAAAATGGCTAGAAATAGCATTTTAGCTTAGCATAAAGCTGACAATTTACACAAGGTTTATTTCTATTTCTTCTGCTCCAAACTTACTTCAAACTTACTTCTCTGTCTGCTCGTATGAATGTAACACATCATAAGAAAGTGTTTCACCGCTGTTCAAATGCTCTTTGGATCGCATCGTTTATATGTATAAATGTTTTCCATCTGAAAGGACTAAATATTAAATGAAACAAATGACAATAAAATGCAAAGTAATCTCTTCAGTAATCAAAATACTTTTTGAATGTAACTGTATTCTAAATACCAATTATTTAAATTGTAACTGTAGTGGAATACAGTTACTTATATTTTGTATTTTAACAGTAGTGTATAATGTTACAAAAGATTTCTATTTCAGATAAATGTTGTTCTTTTGAACTTCATATTAATCAAAGAATCCTGGAAAAAAAAAAAAAAATTGTACACAACTGTTTTCAACATTGATAATAATCAGAAATGTTTCTTGAGCATCAAATCAGCATATTAGAATGATTTCTGAAGGATCATGTGACACTGAAGACTGGAGTAATGATGCTGGAAATTCAGCTTTGATCACAGGAATAAATTACAGTTTACTATTGTATTATTAATATTATTTTAAATTGTAATAATATTTCACAATATTAGTGTTTTTACTGTATTTTGGATCAAATCAATGCAGGCTTGGTGAGCAGAAGATACTTTTGAACAGTAGTGTACATTCAACAGAATAATTCTAGCATTATTTACCAATGTAGTATTTACTACCCTAAAAACAACTGGATGATTGATGTGACACTTTGTGATAATGTTTGTTCCAAAATACTTTTTTAAATGCATGAAACTAGTTTATTAGATATTCAAAATATAAATTGTGACAAGACAGGCTGTCAGTCTGTGTTAGTGTTGGTGGGGATTTTTCAGTGATTTCAGTGCAGTTACATTGTTACGTCAGTAGGTGGTGGCAAGGGACTGTTATGAGTGAGTCAGTCAGCAGACTATTCAACCATTTCAGTCAAAAAGGCTGCTTTATTCAGGAACAAATGTTTGAAATTTATGCAAGGAATACAAAAGCCCTGACATGTAGTGGATAGATATAGTAGAAAGATATAGAGAGAGAGAAAATTACCCCTCAAAAAAGTCAATAAGAAGCTTTCTCTTCCCGACTGCGAGTGGAGGTTTATTATTCTCCATTTTTTAGCTAAAGTTAGCTTCACCGGAGCAGTGCCAAGCAAGCAGTCATGTCAACGATGTCATGCACTTAGCAGTCTTTATATGTGGGGAGGGGCGTTTACATTTTAAAGAGACATGACAACATGCCTATAAACAAACTTAATATAAATTATTGTAAAAATTAATTCACGAAATTTATCGTATCCACTGCCTGAATTTATCAGATTTGTCATTATTATTTTTACTAAAATATAAGTATCTTGGGGGCCCCCCTAAGTCTATTTTTTACTTCTTATGGGGGGTCCCTAATGCCTTATGGGGGGTCCCGGATCCCCCCAACCCCCCCTCAATTTGAGCACTGGTAGTGGTACAGCCTGTCAAATCTGCTAAACAACGGGGTCATGTCCTGGTGCTACAGTACATCAAACATGTAGTTTTATTTACGGTGACATCACCGTGCAAATCTGTGGATTTGTGAGGCAGAAACAGCAGCAGTAAGTTTAACAGCCGCCTCTCCCAGCCAACACTGAGCATGACATGCACAGCAACGCAAATAAGTTATGAGTCATAACTATCAAAAAACAACTTATTCAAAAAACCGGCAATGTAAGAAACCAGTGATTACATGAGACTTATAATTATCTGCTTTTGACTTTGAAATGTAAACAGCTTTGGGTACAACACGTACCCAAACATGTTATAAGCCGGTAATAATGCCGGTAAAGTTAACATGCAAAGTGAAACAGGGAGAAGAGTGCAAAAAAAAAAAAAAAAAAAGTGTTCCGATCAATTTTTGCTTAAGCTGCTAAATAATATTGGATTATGCACGTATATCGTAAAACCAGAGGTCGCGTTCCTCTTTCCTTCCTTTTTTTTCACCACTAAATAACATTAATAGGAGTTTTTTTTCCTTGCTACAGTCACTTCAGCTTGTTTCAAACAACAAGGCATGATTTTCTATGAAGCTGCTTTGAAACTATGTGTATTGTGAAAAGTGCTATACAAATATTAATGACTACAGTTAAGACAAACTTATTTTCTCAAGAAAAACATACAAATTGTGAGCTCATATTAGTTTCTCTCAACATTCAAACAAAATAAATAGCTCTTTAAAAAAAAGAAAAAAGTGCTGCTTTTTGTTGCCAGAGACACTTTTGTGGCATTTATGATTTAAAAGACATTTATATTGAATCCTTGAATAAGTTTGAATGGAACAATTGCGGGTGCTCATATCGTATCTTGAGGCTATGCATCGTATCGTGAAATCTGTGTATCGTTACATTGGCGGCCAAAAATTTTGAATAATGTACAGATTTTGCTCTTATGGAAAGAAATTGGTACTTTTATTCACCAAAGTGGCCTTCGACTGATCACAATGTATAGTCAGGACATTAATAACGTGAAAAATTACTATTATGATTTGAAAAAAAAAATTCTTCAAAAACTACTTCAAAGAGTTCTCATCAAAAAATCCTCCACTTGCAGCAATGACAGCTTTGCAGATCCTTGGCATTCTAGCTGTCAGTTTGTCCAGATTCTCAGGTGACATTTCCCCCACGCTTCCTGTAGCACTTGCCATAGATGTGGCTGTCTGGTTGGGCACTTCTCACACACCTTACAATCTAGCCGATCCCACAAAAGCTCAATGGGGTTAAGATCCGTAACACTCTTTTCCAATTATCTGCTGTCCAATGTCTGTGTTTCTTTGCCCACTCTAACCATTTCTTTTTGTTTTTCTGCTTCAAAAGTGGCCTTTTCTTTGCAATTCATCCCATAAGGCCTGCACCCCTGAGTCTTCTCTTTACTGTTGTACATGAAACTGGTGTTGAGCGGGTAGAATTCAATGAAGCTGTCAGCTGAGGACATGTGAGGTGTCTATTTCTCAAACTAGAGACTCTGATGTACTATCCTCTTGTTTAGTTGTACATCTGGGCCTTCCACATCTCTTTCTGTCCTGGTTAAAGCCAGTTGTCCTTTGTCTTTGAAGACTGTAGTGTACACATTTGTATGAAATCTTCAGTTTTTTGGCAATTTCAAGCATTGTGTGCTTGAACATGCCTCAAAACAATGACTGAATGACAAGTTTCTAGAGAAAGCTGTTTCTTTTTTGCCATTTTTGACCTAATATTGACCTTAAGACATGCCAGTCTATTGCAAACTGTGGCAACTCAAAAACAAATACAAAGAGTCGCGTGGCGCCATGCGAGGGTCAGATGTGTGAACAATAAGCACTGCGCACTTTGCTAGTTTTTTATTCTTTTTGTATCATAATCCAGTGAGATTTGATACACCCTGCTATATAACTGTTCTACAAAATCAAAATCCTCGTGCTCTGGAGATATTAAAAGACACATACATGCTCAAGCTGATACCTCAGATAGGTCCGCAGACCAGGGACTCGGTTTGGACGGTGTGGCGGGAGAAATTCAGCGGCAATTGGCGAGCATGTCTATAATGCTGGCGAAAGTCGTAGCGGACCTGGAGGACCTTGCTGTAATACGTCGATCGATTATGGCGATGAAGGCGAAATTCTCTGTTTTGGTTACAAGATTCGGGAACGGCGAGAAACGGATTGATTATCTGGAGTCATCAGAGAGGGAATTAGCTGCTAATCCGCTAGTGACCAAGATAGACTTGGAACACATTTGGGAAAAACTGGAGGATTTGGAGAATCATAATCAGCGAAACAATGTCTGAATTGTTGGAATTCCTGAGCATGTGGAAGGCTGAGATATGGTGAAATTCCTAGACGAGCTCTTCCCGAGACTGCTCGAAGTGACAGGCCATAAGCTGGAAATCAAGCGAGCTCACAGAGTCCCGGCTCGGAGATCCGCAGAAGGAGACAGGCCCCGATCAATTTTGGCCAAATTTATGAGATCATCCGATAAAGATCTCATGTTACGCGAGGTGAGTAGTAAAGGAAAGCTTTATTGGAAGAACCACAACATTTTCTTATTCCCAGACTTTGCGAATTCTACAAGAGAACCTTGATCGATTCAAGGAATGCAAGAAACTCTTACATCAACGGAAGGTTGCATTTGCACTGATGTTTCTGGCCAAATTGAGAATAGATACTAAGGATGGCATCAAAATATTTACATGCCCACAGCAAGCATTGTCCTTCATAGAGACAATGTGATGTGTAAGCCATTTGGTGATTTTCATGTTGCTCCCAAGTGAACTTGACTCACTGAACATTCACTTGACTGTCTGAGGAAGCTGGGTGCCTTTTTCATTTCTTTTTGTGTTGGTTCCGCCTAGTGGCTGGAGTTTGATTGTGAAGTATTCTTTGCAGGACATTGGAAGGATTAGGTCATCTAGTGCACTCATGAACAGCCGGCTCACTGAACATTCGTTTGACTACCCGAGGAAACTGAATGGCTTTTTTTTGTTTTTTTGTGCTGGTTCCGCTACAGGCTGGAGTTTGTTTTGTGGAGGAACACACCTCAGGACAGCTATGCGAAGGAATCTACATATTTGTTGTGTTTATTCTACCTGTTGGCTGGAGTTTGTATTATAGATTTTCTTCTGTTATGTAATTCTGTCTCACAAAATTTGTGCAGAACTACTGGACTTGAGAAATCCAATTGACGGCAAAGTTGTCGCGGGGACTCTCATAGGCGTACATGGACTGTTTGAGTTTAGAAGGATGGATGCCGGTTGTTGCTGAAAATTTTTTTTTTTTTGTTTGTTTGGTTTGGGGGGAAGTTCGGGGTTTGACTGTTGCACTAATGTTGGAATGTGGTCTTTATAATTTTATTTTTGACACACAATCTATTTTTACTAAAATGTAAAAATGTCAAATGTTAATATGAGTGGATTGTCTCTCTCCACGTGGAATGTGAATGGGTTGGACCACCCCATAAAAAGAAGGAAGGTTATTTCTTTTCTTAAACGAAGGAAATATGACAGTGTTTCTTCAAGAAAGGCATCTTTCCCCGCAGGAAGCTGAAAAACTTGGGAAGATATGGGGTGGGAATGTTTTCTTTAGTGCTGGCTCAAGTAAGAGCAGGGGAGTCATTATATTGATAAGTAAGCATCTACAATTCAAATGTCTCAAACAGATTAAAGATAAATTAGGAAGAGTCGTTATTGTTTTAGCAGAAATTCAGGGGCAAAGGTTGATTTTGGCTAATATTAAGCACCTAACGCTGATGATCAGGGCTTATTTATAGATCTTGAAGGGATGTTGCAAGCCGCTGGCACCTATCATGATATAATATTGGGAGGAGACTTTAATCTTTGATGGCCCCCTAGAGCAACATTGACGCTTCACAGGATGTGTAAAAATCTTGGTTTTACAGATATTTGGAGACTTTTAAACCCATCTGGTAGGGACTATACATTTTTTTCATCAGTCCATAAGATTTATTCTAGAATTATTATTTTTTTTTTTGCAATTAACATTTTTATTGATTCATCTATTAGAAAGAAACAGCAAAACATATATTTACACAGAATCAATATTTAATCCTAACTATCTATGAGAGTAGTCACAACTATTACATAGAGTCTATTTTACATACCAAGTTTAGATCTTTCTCCCATAATCTCTTAAGAGAAGCTGAAGTTCCATCACCCAGACTCTGAATTAACAGGGAGTAATACACCGATGACTCATGACCTTTTCCAAAAGCAGTAATCACCACTCCCAGAGTATCTGCCACATTAGGGGGGTGTAAACCACTCCCAAAAACAGTACAAAGCAGGTGGCGCAACTGTAAATACTGATTGTAAATATAGTTTAACCAAATTTTGAAAGGATCTCAACACCACTCTCATATAGATCACCGAGTGTAGTAACCCCCTCTCAATCCATTCTGACCAGCAAAAAGGGGACTTGTTGATGCATAATTTGGGGTTCAGCCATATGCTCGAGGCAACATTTAAATAAATGCCTGAATTAAACACTCTGGACACTTTTGTCCATACCGAGTTCAAATGCGAGATAACGGGATGTAACTTAACTTTTCCGATTAATTTGATAGAAAGGCTTTGCAATGGTGAAATAGGGGCAAGAACTTCCTGTTCTAAACAGAACCAGGGAGGGGCTCTCTCAGGTGGAAGCGACCAATGAGCCAAATGTCTGAGACCAAATGCATAATAATAAAATAAAATCTTGGGTAGGCCTAGCCCACCTTTGTCAATTGGCCTATGTAACTTATTGAAATGTAATTTGGGACGCTTACCATTCCAAATGAAGGACTTCGCTATGCTATCAAATTGCTTGAAATAAGAGATGGGGACATCTACAGGGAGAGACTGCAGCAAGTAATTGAATTTTGGAATACAATTCATTTTAATAACATTAACTTTCCTGATCACAGTAAAATGCAATGAAGCCCACCTGTCCACATCCCTCGATTTATTAAGGGGTCAAAATTAACTCTAACTAAATCACACAGTTTTGCTGGGAATAAAATGCCCAAATACTTAATGCCCTGTTTGGGCCACTGGAAAGCGCCCGACTGGAAAGCCGTTACTGGGCAGTACACTGTCAAAGCCAAAGCTTCGGATTTAGACCAATTGACTTTGTATCCTGAAAACTTAGAAAATGAATTAATAATTCTGTGGAGGCAAGGCATAGATCTAGTAGGGTCAGAGATGAATAATAAAATTTCATCTGCGTAAAGCAAAAGCTCATGCGCCACACCTCCCGCCACCACCACTGGAAAATCATCCTCCTTTCTTATCGCAGCTGCTAATGGTTCCAGGGCAAGACAGAACAATAATGGGGAAAGAGGGCAACTGCCGAGTGCCCCTATTCAAAGTAAAATAATCTTAAATTAATCCATTTGATTGTACCGCCGCTACAGGGTGTCTATAAAGTAAGTTAATCCAACCAATAAATGTACTCCCAAACCTGTATATTTCCAAAATCTTAAAAATAATCCTATTCTACCATATCCTAATCCTATTCCTATTGACAGTATTTTGACATCTAGCTGGATCAGGGAAATTGGACAGTAACTCTTACACTCGCTTGGATCTTTGTCCTTTTTAAGAATCAGACTGATCCGGGCTTGTGTCATGGTTGGCGGAAGCTTTCCATTCTTTAATGATTCCATATAAACTTCTAATAAAAGTGGAGCCAGTTCTGCAGCATAAGATCAAAAAAATTCAGCGGCAAAACCATCTGGCCCCAGAGCTTTGCCTGAAGGCAAGGCCTTAATTACCTTGTCAAGCTCTTCCAAGGTTATTTCAGAATCAAGATAATTTTTTTCTCAGTCGTCAATTTAGGGAGTTCTAATGGTTCCACAAATTTTTGAATATCTTCATCAGTAGATGAAGATGTGGAACTATAAAGATCAAGATAGAATTCTTTAAAAGCATTATTAATAACAATGGCTGAGGTAAATATTTCACCACCAGCAGATTTCACTGAGGGAATGGTAGAAAAAGACTCTCTCTGTTATGTATATCTTTCCAGAAGCTTCCCTGCTTTGTCCCCCAACTCAAAGTATGACTGTTTTGCCCTGAACAACCAAAACTCCACTTTCCATGACAAAATAGTATTATATCTGTATTTTAATCGGGTCAATTCTCTGAGGCCATCAGACGACATTCGCCGCTTCAGCTCTGCCTCGGCACTTTTAATATTCTCTTCCAACTCCACGAGTTCTCGTGCTTTGGATTTTTTTATGAATGAGGCATACTGTATGATCCGACCCCTAAGAACTGCCTTAAGTGCCTCCCAAGCCATGCCAACAGAGGATACTGAGGACCAGTTGGTCTCCATGTAAACATTGATTTCAGTCTTTAACATTTGTTGGAAATCAGGATTTTGCAAAAGGGATACATTAAAGCGCCAACCATATGATTTATTTTTCTCTGTATGTGGCAACATCTCTAAACTCACCAGGGCTTGATCTGAGACTAAGATGTTTCCAATTGAGCAGTCAACAACAGATGGAATGAGGGATTTATATATATATATATATATATATATATATATATATATATATAAAAAAATCTATTCTAGAATAAATCTTATGAACTGATGAAAAAAATATATATTCCATACCAGATGGGTTCAAAAGTCACCAGATATCTGCAAGACCAAGATTTTTACACATCCTGTGAAGTGTCACTGTTTCTCTAGGGGACTTACACACTTTTGCTTCACTATGATCAAGGATTGAGTCCATCAATAAATTAAAGTCTCCTCCTAATATTATATCATGAGGGGTGCCAACAGTTTGCAACATCCCTTCAAGATCTATAAAAAAGCCCTGATCATCAGCGTTAGGTGCATAAATATTAGCCAAAATAAACCTTTGCCCCTGAATGTCTGCTAAAACAATAATGACTCTACCTATTTTATCTTTAATATGTTTGAGAAATTTGAATTGTAGATGTTTATTTATCAGTATAATGACTCCCCTACTCTTACTTGAGCCAGCACTAAAGAAAACACGCCCACCCCATATCTTCCCAAATTTTTCAGCTTCCTGTAGGGAAAGATGCATTTCTTGAAGAAAGACTATATCATATTTCTTATGCTTAAGAAAAGAAATAACCTTCCTTCTTTTTATGGGGTGCCCCAACCCATTGACATTCCATGTGGAGAGAGATAATCCACTCATATTAACAACTGACACATTGATATAATAAAAAGAAAAAATTGTGTGTCAAAAGCATGTGTCAAATCAAGATTATACAGACCACATTCCCCATTAATGCAACAATCAAACCCCGAACTTCCCCCTGAACAAAACAAACAGAAAAAAGAAAAACGTGTGCATTAACAATCCCTCTAAACTCCATGTATGCATGTGAGAACCCCCGCGAAAACCTTGCCATTGGATTGCTCAAGTACGGTGCTTCTGCAAAGGTTTTGTGAGGCAAAATTACATAACAGAAAATACTTTGTAAAACAGACCCCAGCCAACAGGCAGAATAAACACAAAGAACATGTAGATTCATTCACAGAACTGTCTTGAAGGTGAGTTCCTCCACAATTTCAGTTTCCACAAACAGACAGACAATTGTTCAGTGAACTGGCTGTTATGTGCTGAGTGCAGCAGATGACGTAATCATTCTAATGTCCTTTAAAATTACTCCACAAAACAAACTCCAGCCAACAGGAGGCGTAAGCACAAAGAACGATCAGATTACATCCACAGCTGACCCGAAGGAGTATTATTCAACAAAACAAACTCCAGCCGCTAGGTGGAACCAGCACATAAAGAAACAAAACAGGCATCCCGGTTCCTCGGATGATCAAGAACCAAATTCACTCGGAGGCCGCATAAAAAAAATACATCATGACATACTCAGTCCATCAACTTTATAAAAGACATCCTTTATGTGAGCATGATGATATTTTTCGGTCATCCATAGTGTCCATTCTCAATCTGGCCGGGAACTTCAGTGTAAAAGCGATCTTCTGTCAATGCAAAAGTTTCTTGGAGTGTCATGCCACAAAACAAACTCCAGCCGCTAGACAGAGCCAATGCAGAAAGAAACAAAAAATGGTGCCCAGCTTCCTTAGATAGTCGAGTCACTGAACAGCGAGTCAGTCCACTCACATAAGAAATGCCCAATGGTTTACTCACCCATACATTTTATGAAATACTTTGCTGCCGTCCTTGGTGTCTATTCTCAGTTTGGCCGGAAACATCAGTGCAAAAGCCATCTTCCGTTGATGTAAGAGTTTCTTACATTCCTTGAACCGATCGCATTTTTCTGTTGTCGAATTTGCAAAATCCGGGAACAAAAAAATATTGTGATTCTTCCGAGAAAGCTTTCCTTTGCTCCTTGCCTGGCGCAACAAGAGATCTTTATCGGATGATCTCAGAAATTTGGCCAGAATTGATCTCCCTCAACAGATCTGCGAGCTGGGACTCTGTGAGCTCGCTCGATTTCCAGTTTATGGCCTGTTATGTCAAGCAGACTTGGGAAGAGCTCGTCTAGGAATTTCACCATATCTCTGCCCTCTTCATGTTCAGGAATTCCAACAATTCAAATATTGTTCCTTCGATTCCTATTTTCGAGATCTTCCAGTTTTTCCAAAATAAATTCCAAGTCTGTTTTGGACGTGGGGGGATTAGCGGATAATTCCCTTTCCGATGATTCCAGATAATCGATTAGTTTCTCAACATCTGTCACTCTTGTGACCAACTCAGAGAATTTTGTTTCCATCGCCATAATCGATCTACGTATTACAGCGAGATCCTCCAAGTCAGCAACAACCTTCGTCAGCATCACCGAGATGTTGGACTGTTGACGCTGGATTTCATCTCCCGATGTGCCGTCCAAATCGAGTCCCCGGCTCGCAGTCCCGTCAGAGGCCTCAGCTTGAACACGTAAGTGTCTTTTAATGTCTGAGGATTTTGACTTTTTGCCATGTTTACCTCAAAGAGCAAATATGTAACTGGGTGTATTGAATCTCACTGGTTATAACATGAAAATAATAAAAAAACCATCAAAGTTCTCAGAGCTAGCCGCTCACACGTCTGCTTCTCGCATGGCGTCACGTGACCCCCTAGAATAGATTTTTTTTGTCCCTCATTTCATCTGTGAAGGTGACGAGTTGACAGAATTTGCTGGTATAATCCAGGATAGGAAGGTCTTGACGAAATAAATCCATAAGTGGACCGGTCAGCTCCATGACTCATGTGGGTCTGGACGAGTAGGAGAGGAGGATTAGTGGGATCTCTGGAGTAGAAGAGGACGTTTGGAAGAGCAGGTAAGTGTATCCGTAGTTTTTGTTGGGTCAGTCCTTCTGTAACGTTGGGTGTCTAGGAGTGGAAGAGGAAGAGAGGAGACGCAGGAGTGGAATCTTTAAATCCTTTAATTATAATCGTAGGAGTTGAACAAATGCTGGAGTGGAACAAATAAAAAGGCTCAACAGTAATAATCGCTGGAGTGGAACAAACTATAAATCTAAACATCAAAACTTAGCACAACGTAACACTTCACAAAATAACACTTCAAGGACTGGCAAAGGAGTGGTAGAGGACATTTATACAAAAGGAACTAATGAGGAAATAGGATACAGGTGAGGATAATAAGAAACAGATGTAAGTGATTAGGGCAGTGAACTATGGGAAATGCAGTCCATTAGAAAACTTCAAAATAAGAGTCCTTGAAGAAAATGAAGAAAATTAGGCAGACAGACTGTGACATAAGGATATACCCAGGGACTAAGTCCTGGAATAAACCTAACAACACAAATACTTGTCTTTGTCTAATGAACTAAGTAAATGGAAAAAAGTTGAAGTACAGAATGAGTCAAGATGAGGCCTCAAAGTTGGGGATCAGATGCAAAGAGCCAGAGAGCAGAAGTGTTAGTCTGACACACAGGTATTTGTTAAGGTCTTTATGCCCTCTTGAGACTGTGCCAGCAGGCATTTCCTTTTTAAGTACAGAAAGTTCTGCACAATAATGTAATAACCCTAAGTGTCAGGTCAGGCTGTTATGCGGTTTGAGTGGAAAGATAGACTACAGCCCTACTCGTACATTTATTTATGCAAACGACTCGTAAATTTACCTATCTCAGCGAGAAATGATGACAGGTGTCTCAAAACATATCCTGTTGTGTACTAGGTCTATGTCTGTACTATGGCTGCATGTTACTTGGAACAATAACTGTCATCAACTATGCTCTTTCGTTCCAGCTCTGAAGGTCAAAAGGGTAACCAACTGGTCAAAAGGGTAACACACTCATACATTAGAGGATCAAATGTATACATCTGGTCTCACGCATGCATTTGGGTCTCAGGGGAACATTGGATACATAAGGCATCAAGCATGAATATAATGATAGTATTGGATACATAAGGCATCAAGCATGAATATAATGATAGTATTGGATACATAAGGCATCAAGCATGAGTATAAAGATGAATTATACAGTGATGATATGAATGAATAAAAAATAAACATAAATGTACTCAATAAATGTGAATATGATTGCATAGCTTCTGATTATAGTTGATTTTAAGCATAATATCAATAAGCAAAAATATAAAATATAGAAAAGACTCTAGCCACATGCATCATGTACAAATATTGTGAACGCCCTTATCAATGCTAAAAAAAAATGACATCCATCGCTTTTGAAGGATGGCACACTACACACGCTATGAAGCTCTCCTAGATGATCCTGGACAGTGAGGAAGAATTCACATTTTCCTCAAAAGAAGAGAGCGACTCTGATTATGAACGGTTGCATTTTACATAGCGATTTGATCCAGCGGATGATATAATTTCTGATGAGTAAAAGCCGAAGCATACATCAAGCAAGTATGCAAACGGGAGCGCTTGGCCAACACGTGGTCCCGTTGTACATACCTTATGTGCGCATACATTGCGTTGCTATGGCTGTTACAAACCTCAGACCGCAAGGGGGCAATAGATTTTTTTAAGCGTAACCATGAAACCCTTGCTGTATCTGAAACCAGGAAAATGCTACCTTCGGAGGCTGTATATGGAGGCAGGATGAAAATAAGGTGTTTTTCAAACTGTTTGGAGACCAGTTTCCTTTTTGGGGGGGGGGGGAGATTTTTCCCCTTTTTCTCCCAATTTGGAATGCCCAATTCCCAATGTGCTTTTAAGTCCTTGTGGTCGCGTAGTGATTCGCCTCAGGCCAGTTGCCTCCGCGTCCGAGATCGTCAACCTGCGCATCTTATCACGTGGCTTGTTGAGCGCGTTACCACAGAGACATAGCACATGTGGAGGCTTCACGCCATCCACCGCGGCAACCACGCTCAACTCACCACACGTCCCACCAAGAATGAATCACATTATAGCGATCACAAGGAGGTTACCCCATGTGACTCTACCCTCCCTAGCAACCGGGCCAATATTGTTGCTTAGGAGACCTGGCTGGAGTCACTCAGCATGCCCTGGGATTCAAACTAGCAAACTCCAGGGGTGGTAGCCAGCGTCTTTACCACTGAGCTGTTGTCCATTGTCCTTTGTTAGTTGGCTGATGTAGGCTTTTGTTGGCAATTAATTGATAGTTTATGCATTCCATTTCAAGAGTGTAGTCCACCAATAGACAAAGATGATGCAGGCAGAGATCAATGAGCTGCATCACAGTTCAACCGGCAGGTCATTTCGGTGAGGTTCGGTGGAGTCCATCCTAAATCCAAGGGTTAGGCAGTGGCATATGAAGTATCCGATGTCTTACAGATGGAGTTGGCAAATAGAATAATATTGGCGTAGATGCCATTCAATTTATTGCAGAGTTATAGATTATGAGAAATGTTTCTGAGAAATGTTTCTGATTCCGGCAGACCCAACTAAAGCAGCCTAATTGTGAGTTGATGGATAAATTAGATGTATGCCTGGCTAATTAGATGAGTCTCTAATCTAGACCAGGGATGGGCAACTGGCGGCCCGTGGGCCATATACAGCCTGCAGTATCGTTGAATATGGCCCGTCAGACAATACAGAGGATTGATTTTAGTTCTTTGAAAAAGGGATTATGTAAAGATTGCATTCAGGCTATGATGTTATTATAACTATTGACCAGAAAAGGTCGCTTGTTCTTAGCAGACCTCCTGATCAATGTAGGATTCTAGCATGCAACAACTAACAGTTGTTCATAATTTATAAGTTCAATTAAGCTAAATTTTACCTCAGCTTGTCAGCGAGCTAGTGCACGCTATTGTTAATGTACGCAGGGGTAACCCAAATCTTTTGTTTGCCTGGATATGAAATCTGTCATTAAAGATTTCAGTTTGATTCGTAAATACACCATTTATCAAAGAGACATACAGTATTAGAGATATGTACACCAGAGTTGCTCTCCTCACAGATGTAAAGGGTAAAATACAAGGGTAAAAAAGTTGTTGTCAGAGGGAAAGACTGCGATTGAGTTTGATTATTGAAAAGTCTTGCGAATAGAGAGAATGTTCTCTGATGCACACGACTGTTTGGTCCATGCGTGTGTGTTGTGGTGCTGCAATGTTTTGTATTAATGCACTGAAATGTTATGCTCTTGTATCCAGTATTGTTACTGATGATATTTGGATTTTGGTGATAATACATCGATTTTAACTAATACCTATAAGCTGTTTTATAATGTTTTTATACATATTGTTAAATAAAAATGTTAATATAGGTAACAAAATCTTTAAAAGAACATTCTATTAGTCATGCATAGATTACCCACAATAATGAGGAAATTGAGTAAGGGGGTGAACATTGTTAAAGTGCGGATTTGTAATCTGTCCCCTTGATAGAGAGGAGAAAAAATGTTGGCCCTCACAACCTTCAAAGTTGCCCATCCCTGAGGTCACGTGATGCCATGCAAGAAGCAGACGTGTGAGCGACGAGCTCTGCGCACTTTGCTAAATTTTTTATTGTTTTCATGTTATAATCTGGTGAATTTTGATACACCCAGTTACACATTTGCTCTTTGATGCAAAACATGGCAAAGAAGTCAAAATCCTCGGGCTCTGGAGACATTAAAAGACACTTACGTGTTCAGGATGAAAGCACCGACAGGCTTACAGACCGAGGACTCGATTTGGATGGCACGGCGGGAGAGGAGATCCAGCATCAGTTGTTCAACATGTCGGTGATGTTGACGAAGATTCTTGCTGACTTGGAGGATCTCGCTGTTATACGTCGATCGATTACAGCGATGGAAATAAAATTCTCGGAGCTAGTTACAAGAGTGACTGATGTTCAGAGACGAATCGATTTTTTTTTAATCCGCCCGCGACCAAAATTGATTTGGAACATCTTCTTGAAAAGCTTGAAGATCTTGAGAATAGAAGCCGCAGGAATAACGTTTGAATTGTTGGAATTCCTGAGCATGAAGAGGGCAGAGATATGGTGAAATTCCTAGACGAGTTTTTCCCGAGTCTGCTCGACATAACAGGCCACAAGCTGGAAATCGAGCGAGCTCACAGAGTCCCAGCTCACAGATTTGCTGAGGGAGACAGGCCCCGATTGATTCTGGCCAGATTTATGAGATCATCCAATAAAGATCTTGTGTTGTGCCAGGCGAGGAGCAAAGGGAAGCTTTCTTGGAAGAACCATAATATTTTCTTGTTCCCGGCCTTTGCGAGTTCGACAAGAGAGAAACGCAATCGGTTCATCGGCGAAAGATCACATTTGCTCTGATGTTTCCGGCCAAACTGAGAATAGAAACAAAGGTCGGTCGCAAAGTATTTACATGTCCCAATCAGGCAATGTCTTTTATTTTTGTAATTAACATTTTTTATTGATTCAAAGAGAAAACACAACAGAGAAAAACACAACATATACACCGAATCAACATTTAACTTTTAACACTCATTAACATCCCTCCCCAAACACCAACCCCACCCTACCCCAAAGAACACCCTTGTGGTCACATAAAATAATACACACAAACAATAAAATAAAAAAATAAAAAAATAAATAAAAAAATATATATATAATAAACATACATATTTAAACTAAACATCTCCCTCCTCATCCCTTCCCCTAGAGTCCTCCAAAACTGCCAAATACCTACCACACTTCCTGAAAAATAAGTCCTCCAGCCCCAGCCTTCCATCTATCATCTTCTCATAATCTGCCACCCTCCCCATCTCCGCACACCACTGGCGCTCCGTCTGACTTCCATCCCCTTAAAATAATTTGTCTACTGATCATCACGCCAGTCAGAACCCAATTTTTTATATATTTGTCGCCCGAATTTATAACTTCCCCATCGCCCAAAATGCAAAGTCTGGGGCAAAGTAAAATCTGAGTGCCCAGAATGTCATGCAAATAATTCTGAATCTTTAACCAAAAATCTTGTATCTTAACACATCCCCAAAAAACACGGGCTGTGTCTCCAACTTCTGATTGGCATCGCCAGCAGGTGGATGTGTCTTTAAGACCAAGCCTATATAATCTAGAGGGGGTCCAATAAAATCTTTGTAAAATCTTAAATTGCATAAGGCGAACCCTTGCATCTCTAGATGCAGACTTAACATTTTTCAGAATCTTAGTCCACACTCCATCCTCCAATACCAAATTCAAATCTTTCTCCCATAATTTCTTAATAGAAGTTAAAGCTCCATCCCCCATACTCTGAATTAACAGGGAGTAGTACACTGATGCCTCATGACCTTTTCCAAAAGCCACAATCAGCTCTCCCAAAGCATCTGCCTCCTTTTTGAAATACAATTCATTTTAATAACATTAACCTTTCCAATCATCAATAAATGTAATGAAGCCCACCTGCCCACATCGCTCGAAAACCTTTTTATTAAAGGGTCAAAATTGACTAACTAAATCAGACAAATTTGCTGGGAATAAAATCCCCAAATACTTAATGCCCTGTTTGGGCCATTGGAAGGCACCCGACTGAAAATTCGTTACTGGACAGTATGCTATCAGAGCCAAAACTTCGGATTTAGATTTCGGATTTAGGATACAAATTAACTTGGAAAAGGAATGAATAATTCTGTGGAGGCAAGGCATAGATCTAGTAGGTTCAGAGACAAATAATAAAATATCATCTGCGTAAAGCAGAAGCTTAAGCGCCACACCTCCCGCCACCACCCCTGGAAAATCATCCTCCTTTCTTAAATTTGTGAGGCAGAAGTGTGCAATCCAATGGCAAAGTTGTCGTGGGGGCTCGTGGGCGTTCATGGACCTTTTGAGTTTAGAGGGACTGTCGCCGGTTGGCGCTTTCGTGTGCGGGGTTAATGCGCACGTTTTTCTTTTTTCTGTTTGTTTTGTTCGGGGGGAAGTTCGGGGTTTGATTGTTTCACTAATGTTGAATGTGGTCTGTATAATTTTGTTTTTGACACACAATTGACTTTTTCTACTATATCAAAATGTCAAATGTTAATATGAGTGTACTATCTCTCTCCACATGGAATGTGAATGGGTTGGGGCACCCCATAAAAAGAAGGAAGGTTATTACTTTTCTTAAATGTAAGAAATATGATATAGTGTTTCTTCAAGAAACACATCTCTCCCTGCAGGAAGCTGAAAAATTTGGGAAGATATGGGCTGGACATGTTTTTTTTAGTACTGGCTCAAGTAAGCGCAAGGGAGTCGTTTTATTGGTAAATAAACATTCACAATTCAAATGTCTTAAACAGACTAAAGATAAATTAGGGAGAGTCATTATTGTTTTAGCTGAAATTCAGGGGCAAAGGTTGATTTTGGCTAATATTTACGCACCTAACTCTGATGATCAGGGCTTTTTTATAGATCTTGAAGGGATGCTGCAAACCGCTGGCACCCGTCATGGTATAATATTGGGAGGAGACTTTAATCTGTTTATGGACTCAGTCCTTGATCACAGTGAAGCAAAAGTGTGTAAACCCCCTAGAGCAACACCGACGCTTCACAGGATGTGTAAAAATCTTGGGTCTTACGGATATTTGGAGACTTTTGAACCCATCTGGTAGGGACTATACATTATTTTTCATCAGTCCATAAGATTTATTCTAGAATAAAAATTTTTTTTATATCCAAATCCCTCATTTCATCTGTTGTGGATTGCTCAATTGGAAACATTTTAGTCTCAGATCATGCCCTGGTTAGTTTAGAGGTGATGCCACATATAGAGTAAAAGAAATCATATAGTTGGCACCTTAATGTGTCCCTTTTGCAAAATCCTGATTTCCAACAAATGTTAAAGACTGAAATCAATGTTTATATGGAGACCAACTGGTCCTCAGTATTCTCTGTGGGCGTGGCTTGGGAGGCACTTAAGGCGGTTCTTAGGGGATCTTGGGATCCCCAGATCTCAGTTTTTTAGGTATCTTCAGTTACGCCACTTGCTCTGTACTATTTTTGGGAGTAGCATACACCCCCCTAAAGCAGCAGATACTCTAGGAGAGGTGATTTCTGCTTTTGGAAAAGGTCATGAGGCATCAGTGTATTATTCCCTGTTAATTCAGAGTCTGGGGGATGGAACTTCGACTTCTTTCAAGAGATTGTGGGACATACAATTTTATAAATTGATTCTGTGTGTGTATGCTCTGTCTGTGTAATCCTGCTTGTTTGAATCAATAAAAATTTTTATTAAAAAAAAAAAAAAAAAAAGTTGCCCATCCCTGGTCTAGACTTAAACAGAGTGAGTGCATCTGCGTCCCGAACAGTGTTAGGGAGACCATTCCATAGTTTAGGAGCCAAATAGGAAAAGGATTGTCATGTTCAAATGTGTTTTTGTTTATGTTTTCAGGTCTTTTATTTTGAAATTAGTTCACTTCCTTGTCTAGTCATGCAATTATCCTGTTTCCCTCTTGTTCATGTATCTTGTTCTCATTGGTTTATTGTCTTGTTAACTTGTTATCAGTCTTGTCTTTTCATTGCTTCATGTTTTAGTAGTCTTGTTATTAGTTTAGTCTTGTTATTGGTTCATGTTTCATTGTCCTGTTATCAGTTTTGTATTTTCATTGGTTGTCTTGTTAACTTGTTTACTTAGCCTGTGTATTTATAGCCCTCATGTTCTCTAGTCCTTCGTTGAGTATTGTGCTATTGCAACCTTGTCCAGTCTGTATTATTGTCAAGTCTGTTCTAGTCTTTTAGTTTCTTTTTGTTTTAACTTTGGATTCAATAAAATAACTGCACTTGGGTTCTCACACATCATTGTGTCATCCTTGCTTGTTCTTATCCTGCCTACATGTTACAGAATACTCGACCGCAACATGAACCCAGCAGTTTGCCTCATGCGGTTAAGCCAGGGAAACCATTCCATAGAGAAATATGTGGAAGACTTCTGTGTTCTGTCCAGCAAGGTGGATTTTAATGATGTGGCTCTGAAGGACTTTTTCTATGTGGGCGTAAATGAGCCTTTATGTTCCATGCTACCCTGAGGTGGAATTTCTTGGACTCTGGAACAGTACATTGATTTTGCCCTGTGTCTTAGTGGTTCACTGTTTACTGTAGGAGTGGCAGATGAGGATGCCAACTCTCTTTCCATGGCCGCCAGGCCATGCCTCAAGGACCCCCCAGCTCCCTACTGAACTCTATTGTTAGTTTTATGTTTGGGTGTCAAGAGCTGCCCCTTGTGGGGGGATATGTCGTGTTTAAATGTGTTTTTGTTCATGTTTTCAGGTCTTTTATTTTGGAACTAGTTCACTTCCTTGTCTAGTCATGTGATTATCCTGTTTCCCTCTTGTTCATGTCTTGTTCTCATTGGTTTATTGTCTCATCAGTCTTTTCATTGGTTCATGTTTTAGTAGTCTTGTTACTGATTCATGTTTCATTGTCTTGTTATCAGTTTTGTATTTTCATTGGTTGTCTTTAACTTGTTTACCTAGTCTGTATTTATAGCCCTCATGTTCTCTAGTCCTTTGGCAAGTATTGTGTTATTGCAGCATTTATAATCTAGTCCAGTCTGTATTATTGTCAAGTCTATTCTAGTCTTTTGGTTTCTTTTTGTTTTCACTTTGGATTTAATAAAATAACTGCACTTGGGTTCTCGTACATCATCGTCTCATCCTTGCTTGTTCCTGTCCTGCCTGCCTACACATTACAAGGATCTACCTCCTTTTGTTGATTTTAATATTCTAGGAACTATTAACAGGCCAGAATTTTGTGATCATAATGAATGTGATGGAATTTATTATGACAGAAGGTCACTTAATTACTGTGGAGCTAGACAATTCAAAGCTTTGTATGTAGTTAACAGAATTTTAAACTTATGAGATTTAACAGATAGCCAATGTAATAATGATAAAATAAACTAATATGATCATATTTCTTGGTTCTAGTCAGCACTCTGGCAGCTGCATTTTGAACCAATTCAAGTTTATTTATTGAACTTGCAGTACATCCTCCCAGTAATGCATTACAATAATCTAGTCTCGAGGTCATGAACGCATTAATTAGTTTTTCGGCATCAGCAACAGCAAGCATGTGTCCTAACTTAGCAAAATTTCTGAGGTGGAATAATGATGTTCTACAAACACTGGAAATCTGATTTTCAAAGGACAGATTAGTATCAAATATAACACCTAAGTTATTTGCTGTAGAAGACGACGTAACAGTACATCCATCGAGTCAAATTGTATTTTAGCAGCTTATTTTTTAGTGGTTTTTGGTCTAATAATTAGTACCCCTGTTTTGTTGGAATTGAGTAGAAGGAAATTTCTGTCCATCTTTGATTTCATTGATACATTGTGAAATTTCATCAGGTTCAGGTTTCATCAGAGAAATATAAAGGTGGGTATTGTCGGTATAACAGTGGAAACTTATTCCACGATTCCTGATAATATCTCCCAGGGGAAGCATATATAAGAAGATAAGCAGAGGCCCTAAAACTGATCCCTGTGGCACTCCATACTTTTGTTTGATTTGAAAATTCCATGTTTACTCATACAAAATGGTAGTGTTCTGATAAATAGGACCAAAACCATGCTAATGCAAGTCCACACATAATTCTCAGGCCTATGCAAGAGAATGTCGTAATCTGTCGGGTCAAAGGCAGCACTAAGATCTAAAAGCACTTGAATAGAAATGTAGCCGTGATCAGATTATAAGAGCAAGTCATTTGTAACTCTGATAAGTGCAGTCTCTGTACTGTGATGGGGCCTAAATCCTGACTGAAATTGTTCATATATACCATTTCTCTGTAGAAATGAACATAGTTGGGATGACACTACATTTTCTAGTATTTTCGACATAAATGGGAGATTTGAAATAGGTCTATAATTAGCCAATACTCCAGGATCCAGCTGTGGCTTTTTAATAAGAGGTTTAATAACTGCCATTTTAAAGTTTCTTGGGACATGGCCTAAGGATATCAAGGAGTTAAATTAAGAAGAGGTTCTGAGATTACAGGGAATACCTCTTTTAAGAGCTTAGTTGGTATTGGATCTAACATACATGTTGTGGCTTTTGATTTTTTAAGTTTTGTTAGCTCTTCATGACCTATGACAGCGAAGGACTGAAGTTGCTTGTGAGGAAAATTATGAGACACTGTTTTCTGAGGTGCAGTGACAGTTGATTGCATAATTCCAAGTTTATTTCTGATGATTTCTAATTTATCAGTAAAGAAAGTCATCACTATTGTGCTGCAACAGAATATCTGGTTCAGTCGATGCTTTATTCCTCACCAATTCTGCCACAGTACTGAATAAACACCTAGGATTTTTGTAGTTATTTTCTATGAGTTTGCTATAATATGCTGACCTGGCAGCTTTTAGTGCCTGTCTGTAGCTAGAGACACTATCCTTCCATGCACCGCGAAAATACATCTAATTTTGTATTCTTCTACTTAAGCTGCATTTTTTGAGTGTGATCATTGTACTATGCTGGGCTTTTTTCTTTAATTAAAGGGGGCGACACTATCATGAGTGCTAGAGAGGACTGTATTTATACTTTCTGTTATTTCATCAAGTTCTTCAAGAGTTTTTGGCTTACTGAGTATGTGAGATAATTCTGGAAGATTATTAGTGAAGCAATCTTTAGTGGTAGAAAGAATAGTTCTAAATGAACGATAGCGTGGTGTAGATTGAGTGACATTAGCTGATCACAGCAAACAAGAGACGAGGTAATGATCTGAGATGTCATCGCTCTGCGGTAGAATTTCTGTAGTATCAACATCAACTCCATATGACAGAATTAAATCTAACATATGATTATGGTGATGAGTTGGTGCTGTAATATTTTATCTGACTCCAAGAGAGTTGAGAATATTGATAAATGCTAACACCAATGTGTCATTTTCATTATCTATGTGAATGTTGACGTCACCAACAATTAAAGCTACAGTAACTACCAGATCTGATAGATTGGCAAATTCACCAATGAAATCGGAGGACGGCCCGGGTGATCTATATACTGCAGCAAGGGCAGAAGATGAATATTTTATATTTGATAGTGTCACATTAAGCATTATTAGTTCAAAAGACTTATATCCTGTCCTCTGAGTAACACCAAAAACTTCACTGTAAATTGTAGCAACACTTCCCCTCGACCCTTCAGGCGAGGCTCATGGCTAACAATAACCTGGGGGAGTAGACCCTCAACTAATATATTCATCTGGATTATGCCAGGTTTCAGTCAAGCAGAGTGCATTCAAACTATGATCTGTAATAATTTCATTTACAGTTAGTGCTTTGGTTGAAAGAGATATAATGTTTAGTAGTTCACGCACCTCTTTAACGTTATCTTTAGTGATCTCCGACTGGCGAAGCTGGACATTGTTAGTGCCAACATGAATAACAATTTTAGAAAATCTACGTTTAGCATTAGCCAGCACTTGTAAATTTGATCTGATGTCAGATGCTCGAGTCCCGTAAATGCATGAAACAATGGTGGTTGGAGTCTCTATTTCCACGTTCCTTACAACAGAATCCCCTAAAACCAGAGCTCTTTCAAATTGATTCTCAGTGGGTGCATCACTGAGTATTAATATGCAGTTAATATTGTGTATGTTACTGAAATAAGCACAAATGTCAGGGCATGTCAAAACATCTCCAAAATCCACAAAAAATGCCTCAGACGCCACAGGGCTAATAAACCTACAATGTGTGGTCATGTAAATGCATTAATCGGCTTTCCTTTATTGATGTAAAGTTATGAATGGCTTAGGAATAAACTGGTGTCGGCAACATTGGCTCAACCAGTGGCGTGAGTTTGGGGCATGTGCCAGGTGTGTGCTTACTTGAGCACAGAGGCAGATTCAACATGGCTACATACTGCTGCAAGATTGTGAAAATTGTGCTGCTCCTTGAAAACCTATTTCAATATCTGCAATAAAGCGACACATCTGGATAAATTCCCACCTGTCCGACCGGGTTTAACTTAGGGGAATTTATCGATAATTATTTATCAGCCACATCCACCCCCTAGATGGCGATTTAATAAGTTTATTGCTTAAGGACAAGGAAATTCTCATGATAGCACTGAGAGTATATCTGCATGCACACTATGGGAAACAAGAAAGAGCAGTCAGCAAGAGAAAAACATTTACAGGACTAGGTGAAAAGACCTTCTATCCACTGAAGGGCTTACAGAATTAATCACCAAGGAACTGTTAAGGACCAAACAAGACCTGAAAAATATATTGAACAAAAGAACAGAACATATATTTCTTAAACTCAGACAAACAGCAATTTGAACTTGGAGATAAAACTGGCAAATACCTGGCAAATCAACTAAAGCAGCAAACTGAAAAATTTATTTCTACATCAATTACGGATCCATCTGGCAATAAAACTCAAAATACATTCGAAATTAATGATTTATTTAGATCGTATTACTCACATCTCTATACTACTGACCAAAATACATCATTAGAAGTAGTAGAATCATTTCTGAGGAATGTCTCCTAATCGAAAGTATAAATACGTAATCAGGTTTGTTGGACAGGATGCCCATTATCCCTTTTATTATCTGCACTTTGAATTGAACCCCTGGCAGCTGCAATTACATAATATTTCTGGAATCCAATCTAAATCACACCATCATAATATCAGTTTATATTCTGACGATATTCTATTACAGTATACTTAACAAATCCATTGTCATTTATTTGATAAGTCCATAATCTGATCAGTGGTTTTAGCAGATAATCAAGCTACTCCAACTGCATGAAATCCGAGTTTCTTCCCATCACCAAACAGGACTGGGATGCTGAGATAGAGACCAAAACAATAAAATACCTTGGAATCCATATTTCACCTAACTCAAAGGATCTGTTTAAGCTCAACCACGCCCCCTACTGCAAGAAATACAAAACACCTTGGAAAGATGGAACAAATTACCCATATCTGTAATTGGCCATATATAATCTATAAAAGGGAGCATACAATTACCTTTTTTCTATGATCCCCATCACCCCACCTCCAGGCTTTTTCTCATCTTTAATTAGTGCAATATCGGAGTTTTATTGGAAGAAAAATAAGCCCTGAATAAAATTGCCAACCCCCCACCAGAAGCCCAAACAATTTAGAGAACTTGGAGCCCTAAACATCTCTCCCTACTTTCTCAAAAGCTAATTTACATCTATCACTGAATCCATAACTCAAACCTTCCCTGGTTAGATACAGAAAATGATCTGATTCAACATTTAGATATAAAACATCTCCCATTTACAAACAAATCCATAAAACTTCACCTAGTTATAAAGACAATATAACCATTACTACCACCTTAAATGCTTGGTGAAAGATGCACGACTACAGTCCCAAATATATAAATTAATATCATCCACAAACAAACACATAGCAGCTCCAATTCAACAATGGATTACTGACATCCGTACAGACCATAATATCAACTGGCAAACAGCCTGTGACAACATTTATTTCATGTCCTGCAGTTACAAAATTCGACTGATCCAATACAGCATTATCCATAGAACACACATCACAACATACAAACTTCACCACTTGGGTTACACACAAAATAACATCTGTCCACAGTGCCCAACCACCACCGATGATTATTTATATGCGCTTTGGCTTTGTCCACATATAACACTTTTGGTCAGATGTCATGAGCAGACTGTCAAAGATTCTTTGCCTCAGCATCCCAGTTTCACTGTGCATTATCATATTGAGAATCAATGGGTTCATCCAAAAGCTGAAAACATTTGCTTTCAGAGGCTTTATATGGGGTTTGGATGAAAATAAGTTGCATTTTGAACTGTTTTGAGACCAGTGCAAGCAGACAACACACTGAAATCATTCACTAAATAAGGAGCAAGGGAGCATACTCTAGGTTTCCTATGCAGCCAAGTGATTTCACTCCTAACTTCCAGCCAACAGTTCAGTGTCAGGCTGCAGATGATGTTTGGACCACTCGACATGTTTGGCAGACATGGGACAATGGTAATAAGCACTTAGATACATAATTTATAATGCTTAATTTTATTTTAACATGGTTGGCAGTGAATGGATGATGCTGGCCATTACTTATAATAATTATATTTATGCTAATTTCTGATTGGTAAAATGCTTCAGTACTGGCTATCTCTTGTTTGTTTGACAGTGCAAAGAGAGAACATTGAGATTTTGTTGCCAAAGTAAAAACATAAACGTCAAATAAAGTCAAGTAATTTTTATTTGTATAGTTTATTATTTGTGCTTTTCCCAATACACATGGTTCCAAAGCAGCTTTACAGAAAATCAGCTACAATGTTTGTAACATCTCAAAAACATGAATAACCAACACTCCTGGAAACGTAAACAATTTGATAAGAAATCTGACTTTCTATAGCTTGGTATTATTGTAAAATTTCACAACTTATTCATGCTGTCCACATATGAGGACATCAAATTTTAGCATTTTTTCCAAAATTATTAATTTTAAGAGTTATACATTTGTCTAATATTCCAGATGGTACATTTTCCAGATTTACTGAAAGTGGGCATCACTTTCATGGCCATGTTGAATTTGTTATCACAAAAAACACTGACATATTAAACAGGACAGTCATATAAATTATGCATTTTGAATTTTATTTTCTGCTAGATGGCTGGACAGAAAACAAATCATCTATGGCAGTACATCACTGAGCCAGCACCAGGTACAGACACAACAAACATATGGGGTCACCCAAAGACTTCCCACATTTTTCTTAATAAAGAAGCACAGAAGATGATGCTGCTAGCTTTGCCTCACAGGGAAGAGTTTAGATAACTTTGACCTAAATATTTTATACTCAAATAAAATGGCGAAATTGTATTCTAGGTCCAAAGTTATCAACATTTTAATAACAGAGATGATTGCCACAGACAATCATCTCTGTTCAATAGTTTCAGATGTTGGCTTCCAGCACTGTTGGCTGTAGGTATAACCTGAAGAATAACAAATACTACCACACAGACATTCTTGACAGTGTGCACAAAAAAAAGTTACAGACAAGACCAAAACACTTATTGCACTTGAAAATGCTGGCCCCAATCTAACTTTGGGGTGTGTAGGGGAACATGGGAAAATGACATGCCCAACTGCGGAGCAATGGGATATCATTTCAAATGAGGGTCCCACAACCAGTGGAATCAAAACACTATGGCAGGCAATGTTGCAGAGCTTGGAAAAGAGACTTGCAAAAAATGAGGACAGCAAATGTTTGATGCTGGCAACACTGCTGGATCCTCGCTATTAGGGCTATATCTTCACAGCAGCAGACACACTGAATAAGGCCAAACAATGGTTAACGGAAGGACATGCTACTTCCTAAGAACAATCATAACCACCACTGCACATGCAGGAGATTAAGGACCATGAAGTCCTAAACAGTATGGAGAGAGACAGAGGAACCCCCTGGACTTGATCAAATTATGCAGACATTCTCGGAGCTCATCGTGGAACTTTTGTTGAAGACAGAGTTAACTTCTCTGACAAGCTGGACCGTTATTTCCAGGAGCCACTGACTGACAGAAAGACTGGTCGGTCACTGGAATGGTGGAAAAACAATCAAGAATAACTAAGTCTACTTACACCTTTGGCAAAAAAAAAAAAAAAAAACATCTGTCCTCTAGGGCTGGGCGATAGGATGATGTTATCAGATATCGACGATATCTTACAAAGATTCCGATGACAATTGCAACACTCAATTGACAGACGATGATCGACAATATCAGGAAATGGCAAAACCATGGATCTGGGAAGCCAGCAAATATATTAAACAGTAGCCCAGGGTGTGAAACTATCACCGGCAGCCGCAAAATGCGAGAAGGCTGAATTTGTGAGCTCCTTGTCCAAATGCAGGTATTTCATGCGCGGGTAATTTTGCTCATCTACCCGCAACAGGCTGGCGACCTGTAAGACGTCTCGGAGTGACACATGACAAGAAATGCTGTTAGTCACAAAGACACAAGCTTGAAGTAACACACTTTATTATATTTTTAAGAACAGACAAAAGACAAGCTGCCAATGCTCGTGTCTGATTCGCTGTTTGTTCAGAGGCGTGCAGCACGAGCCTGTTATGTGGAACACCGTCTCGTGTAACAAGCGCATTTAAAGAGTTTTCACTCTTTTTTTCTCTGTTTTGTTTGTCTGAAAACTGTTTGCATGGATAATGTCATCTATGAGAATGCTGCAAATGATCTCCGATCATCTCAGGAGGTACTGTGAGTTTAGTTTGCTTTATTTCCATGGACCAGTTCACAGTTAACATGCAGGTTCAGTAATAAATATCTTTCTATTAAAGAAACAAAGACGAAAGCGATTATGTCATAAAATAATACAAGACACGTTCACCTTGATTATTATTATCTTTTAATTATTATTATTTATAATTGTCTTCAGTTCTTAATGTGTAGGCTATTAGTAATTTTCCACCTGTTGTCGTTGACGGATGCTTATGTGATGGCAAATGGAGGCGTTGGAGATGGTAAATGTTTGGATTTTGGGAGGTGGTTATTTAAGATTTTTTGATTGCTTCATTATTTTATAGCTTTTTGCGTTTAGTTTAAAGTGCAATTTTAATTTAGAAACGAAACCCCACATGACACTAACAAGACACATGTGTACAGTGCAGCCTGGCTCTCTCACATTAAATCACGTAACTAACAACTAGTTGTGCAGTACGGTTCCGTTCACACAGCGTGGGTTTGCCGAGAATGCGGTTGTGAGTCCTGGAAATTTGCAGGTGTTTCAGTTCAGTTATAGAATGCGGTTGTCACTCTCATATATAACTGAACTGTGTGTGAATGTAACCATATTAAGTACTCAAAACAGGATCTAGTGAATTGATTGACACTGTATTACGTTTAGTCAAATTTGGCCCTGAAATTAACATTGCTCACTCACAGTTTGACAATTTTTGTATTATTTATTTTTTTATTAGTCCTTAAGTTACTTGAGAGGCTGAAACTCTTCCCACATGAAGTGCATTTAAACAGCATCTCTCAAGTATACACTCATGGTTTTTCATGTTCCTTGATGCAACAAAACTCTTTCCACAAAAAGAACACACGCAAGGCTTTTCATTTGCATGAGATGTCAGGTGTAGCTTTAGCTGTGCTGCACCCATAATTGTCTTGCCACACTGTTAAATTGCTTTATCCAGAATGCAAGCGCATATGAAGTTTGAGATTGCTTAATTGGCTAAAACTTTTTCCACATGATGCGCAGTGGTATGGCTTCTCTCCAGTATGCACTCTCTCATGTGCTTTCAGGATTGATGATGTAACGAAACTCTTTCCACAAAAAGAACAAACATATGGCTTCTCATTTGCATGAGTTATCAGATGAACCTTTAGCTGTGATGCTAGCGGAAATGTCTTGCCACACTGATCACAGTTAAATGGCTTCAATCCAGAGTGATAGTGCAGATGAATTTTGAGATGGCTTGTTTGTGTAAAACTCTTTCCACACTGAAGACATCTGTAAGGCTTTTCTCCAGTGTGAATTCTCATGTGACGCTTAAGATCTCCTTTATTTGCAAAACTCTTGCCACACTGAGCGCAGATGAAAGGTTTCTCTCCAGTGTGAATTCTCATGTGATGCTGAAGATCTCCTTTATGTGCAAAACTCTTTCCACACTGAAGACAGGTGAATGGCTTCACTCCAGTGTGAAATGTTAAGTGAGTGTTAAGGTTTCCTTTTTGTGTAAAACTCCTTCCACACTGAGAGCATGTGTAAGGCTTTTCTCCAGTGTGGATCCTCATGTGGCGCTTAAGATCTCCCTTATGTGTAAAACTCTTTCCACATTGAAGGCATGTGAACGGCTTCTCTCCAGTGTGGATTTTCATGTGACGCTTAATATCTGCATTACATGCAAAACTCTTTCCACAGTGAGAGCAGGTGAAAGAATTTTTGTCTCTTGTCTTTCGAGTTCTTTTCTGTGAAAAAATAATTTCAGTCTTTGAGACAGTAAAAGGTTCTTCACTAGTCATGAAATGATCAAATGTTTGATCATGATGTTTCTCCTCCACGTCATTCAGTTCTTGAGTTTTCTCATTCACTTCAATTGAGTCTAAAATGAACAGTAAATTGAGACAAATGTGAAAAAATAAATAAAATAAAAAATACAATTGAACCACCATTTAATGCCAGTAAGCAAAGGCCAATAATCTACTTTATGTGATCTTTGATCGGCTGAATGTTAGTTCTTTCTTTCTCATGTTGATTCTGGTATTATTTGTTTATTTAACTGTAATTTTACTGCTTCTATGTTTTTATAACTACAGCTGCCGGATCTAGATATAGATCTCAACAGCCATTATAAAGAATCAAGAATGGACACCAACCTCTTTGTTCCTCTTTAACAGACTTCATTTTTGCAATAGTATGTCAGTAGACTTCAGTGGTTACACTGGGTGTTGTTCTTCTTTATATTCCAACTTTTTTCACTGCGGGGTGAATCAGGATCGCTGTGTGGTATGGAGGAGCAGATCTGCCAAAAAAGGACCAGATTCCTTAATTTATACAATATCCCATTGTTGCAGTAAATGCCATCATTATTCCTGTCGTGATTATTAAATAATCATCTCATTGGCGATTATTTGATCTAAATAATCGTGATTATTTTGCACTTCAAATTCCAATAACATTTTAATGCCCAAATAAGAGATTTTAAAGTGAATATATAAATGCCATCAACGGCGCATTTGAGTGTCATTCAGTTGAACTCCGAGCTGTACCGCAGATCTCAACCAGAGCAGCTCCTGTCCTGCCATGTGATAAAATGTGCGGACTGACGGTCTCAGAAGCGGAGGCAACTGAGATTAACCCCCCCCCAGTCTCAGATGTCTCATTTAAAGTGGATACATGAATGCAGGCAGGCTTTAAATGAGATGAAGGAGATGAAATGATGATGAGTATAAATAACATGTCCTTTATAATCCAATTTAACATCAAGAATAAAAGTCTCCAACAGGCCAGTCATACACAAAAAAAGTCCCAATACAAACTATACAAGTCAATTTAACAGACATCAAAAGCTGTTTCAAACAATCCTGCATCAAACAAACATTTCCATTATACAGCACAGTTACTCACAAGATCTGGAGAAACAGAGATTAAACAATACAGAAAAAAGGTACTCATAGGAGTATTACCATATTTAATTATCAACTTACATAAGTGTTGAACAAAATAACTTTCCTCAATCGGGACTTTAGATGGAATGACAAAATCAACATGAACACACAACAATACTTCCTTGTGCATCTTCTTCACTCTTCTTCTATCACATATTTCTACACATCTCTGTGAAATACTCCCTGGAGGCAGGGATGAGTATTGCATCCATGAAAAAAAAAAAAAAAAAAAAAAAAAACATTTACAGGCTTGAGGCAGTTATTCACAACTCTTCCACATAGTACATGTTTGTGCCATTTAAAGTAAAAAAATAATAAATAAATAAATAAATAAATAAATAAACCAGCACCTTCTGAGACCTTTTTCACGAAGCTAGTTGGTCCTGTTTATGCTTAACCCTGAAGCACGCTTTCTTACACCGATTTTGCTTAATAAACTGACAATGTGTGTGGTCATATAAATGCATTAAAAGGCTTTCCTTTGCATTGCATGTAAACTCCTTAACCGGCATTGTTACTTATCCAGTGTTTCCAATGTGTTGTGCTCATGCCTCTGCACGATTTGACATCAATATTTTGTCAAAGGGCAAAGCCCCTAGCAAAGCGTGTTGAGAGGAGGTAGAAACATAACTAATTGTTCAAATAAATATGCACAAAACATGATGGAAATTTCAATAAAAAAATTATCTTAAATAATAACATTTATATATATATTAATTTTGAATTTGATTGAGTTTTTAATCATAAAATAGCCTATAAAAACAAATCAGGAAAAAAACTGACAGGTAACTTACACGTGGTAGGCAGAGAATTTGACGAATAGCCTATCAGTGACTCTGGCTTGCAAATTAATGCAAATGAATGCTGTAACTGAGAGCTAGCTAGATCAAATAAGATAGTTAACTTGTCAATGACAATAACTGCATGTAAAACATGGATATCAGATAATATACGTCATCAGGAACAGTTAAAAATCTGTCAAGTGGTGGATTGCCAGATGCAACAGTGCAACCACCCAACTCCAGCGACTCGCTGGGCGTCGTCACACCAGTGCCTGTATCTCTGCCCGCTTCCTCTGGCTCGAGCACATCTGGTCCCCCCAGAGAGTCTGCCAACCTTGGTGAGCATAAACCGAATCAGGTTAAGTTACAACATTTCCCTTCTCAACTGTGCAACAATCAGCAACGGTCATTTGTTGCATCATGGTATAACTCAAGGGAGTGGTTGAAATATCTGGTGCAATCAGATGCTGCATTTTGTTTTCTGTGACCCAGCTGGAATGGAAATTATTTCCATTATTATTTTCTTTGTTAAAGAAAATTGTCAGGTTACAGAGCGACTTCTTGCTATGATGACGGCTGAAAAGGGGGGATGCCTAAACCCTGACCAACACAATCATTGCAGAGCTTGATTACTCTTATATTTGTCGCAACAATTGTGTTTTAAAAGGTAAAACCATAGGCGGTAGGTAGGTAGCATAGGGTGGCAGCGTTCATGGTTACATGATAAAGATCATGATTCAGCTTAATTACATTAATACAGAACAACAGCATGAGGGTAGTTCACTTGAATTTTTCCAAAGATCTGGATGAAAATCTAAACAGACAAATCTCCTTTAATCTTTTAAAGTGTCTCAGCCCCCCACATCACCTTTGTCTGTGTTTGCAAGGGAGATGGGAAACACCAAAAGTACATAATAGCCCACCTTTAACACCCACCTCGAGCGTTCAATTGTGACATCAGAGAACAGTTACCTCATCTTAACTTGAAGCAAAATGTACCCAACTGACATGTGATATGCCGTTATTGCATACTATATACTATACATTGCATACTATATTCACATAAATATTAATATTTGATATAGATGTCTTAAAAGTCAAATAAAACATTCAAAACAAATGCTTAGACACATCAAAGCGGTGGATTTTCCAATATCCTTTTATTTTTACAAGTTATATCTTATCTTTTATCATCCTCATTTATTGTTATTATATTAATAAATGTGCTATTTTTCTTTTACTATAAGGTGCAAGTAACATGTACTGTATGTTATCTTAGGGGTGACTGGGAGGGTCTGATTTTGATGCCAGAAATATATATATTATTCAAATAACATTTGTTGCAATACTTCCAGCTTCATTCTTGTTATGGCAAATTGAGTTTCTTATTAAAATATTTTACAATATTTTATATGATGCTTCAATAAAGAATAATTTGGTTAACTGTTTTTTATGGGGGGTTTTTGCCAGGAGAATATAACATATGATACAACGATATACATATAAAAATTTTTTTTTTTTTTTTTTCCTTTTTCTTCCAATTTGGAATGCCCAATTCCCAATGTGCTTTTTCAGTCCTCGTGGTTGCGTAGTGATTCGCCTCAGTCCGGGTGGCGGAGGACGGATCCCAGTTGCCTCCGCGTCTGAGACCGTCAACCTGCGCATCTTATCATGTGGCTTGTTGAGCGTGTTGCCACGGAGACATAGCGCGTGTGGAGGCTTCACGCCATCCACCGTGGCAACCATGCTCAACTCACCACGTGCCCCACCAAGAACGAACCACATTATAGCGACCAGGAGGAGTTTACCCCATGTGACTCTACCCTCCCTAGCAACCAGGCCAATTTGGTTGCTTAGGAGACCTGGCTGGAGTCACTCAGCACGCCCTGGTATTCGAACTAGTGAGCTAGCGAACTCCAGGGGTGGTAGCCAGCTTATTTTACAACTGAGCTACCCAGGCCCCCCGATATACATATAAATTAATAAATTCACATTTGGTAATTCTGTTTAAAATAGAAAATATTGGCTAGCCTAGTGGCACATTAAATTAAAGCACAGGCTCAGCGTCTTGACAGTTTTCGGAAGTTACTATTGTTTGAATATGCTGCCTAATGATGCTCGCTCAAAAAGTATAGTATATGTATAAAAATACTCACAAATGATAATTCTCTGTAATAAAATGTGAATGAATAAATGGAAACAAGTAGGTCCCAATGCATGGGTGTTCTCATGAACGCTAAATGTTGTAGGAAAGTCTTCATCATGGTCATCATTGCTGCATCCCTCCAGCAAATCAGTATTTGTTGTTCTTCTTCTTCATTTTATATAGGTTGGAAAAACGAGCATTACTCTCTCAAACTAAATGGTTGTACCGTTGCGAGAAACAGCTTTGAGGCGTTCACCTCTGGCCTGTTGAAATTCTATGATTATAGCTCCCCTTAGCGGTTTAAAGCTGCTTATGACTCATTAACTTGGTGAGTGTGGCAGCAGAAAGCTTACTCTGGATGGATACCCACTGTATGACTTTCTTTCTTCTGCAGAACACAAATTAAGATTTTAAGAAGAATATTTCAGATCTGGGGGGGTCACGTGACCCCATGCGAGAAGATGATGTGTGAGCGGCTAGCTCTGCGCACTTTGCTGGTTTTTTTATTATTTTCATGTTATAACCGGTGAGATTCGATACACCCAGTTACATTTTTGCTCTTTGAGGTAAACATGGCAAAGAAGTAAAAATCCTCAGACTCTGGAGACATTAAAAGACACTTACGTGTTCAAGCTGAGGCCTCTGACGGGACTGCGAGCCGGGGACTCGATTTGGACGGCACGTCGGGAGATGAAATCCAGCGTCAACTGTCCAACATCTCGGTGATGCTGACGAAGGTTGTTGCTGACTTGGAGGATCTCGCTGTAATATGTCGATCTATTACGGAGTTGGACACGAGAGTGACAGATGTTGAGAAACGAATCGATTGTCTGGAATCATCAGAAAGGGAATTATCCGCTAATCCGCCCGCGTCCAAAACAGACTTGGAATTTATTTTGAAAAAACTGGAAGATCTCAAAAATAGGAATCAAAGGAACAATATTCGAATTGTTGGAATTCCTGAACATGAAGAGGGCAGAGATATGGTGAAATTCTTAGACAAGCTCTTCCCGAGTCTGCTCGACATAACAGGCCATAAGCTGGAAATCGAGTGAGCTCACAGAGTCCCGGCTCGCAGATCTGCTGAGGGAGAAGGCCCCGATCGATTCTGGCCAAATTTCTGAGATCATCCGATAAAGATCTCGTGTTGCGCCAGGCAAGGAGCAAAGGAAAGCTTTCTCGGAAGAATCACAATATTTTCTTTTAGAGAGAAACGCGATCGGTTCAAGGAATGTAAGAAACTCTTACATCAATGGAAGATTGCTTTTGCACTGATGTTTCTGGCCAAACTGAGAATAGGCACCAAGGATGGCAGCAAAGTATTTTTATGCCCCAAAAAGGCACTGGCCTTCATACAAACTATGGGTGAGTAAACCATTGAGCGTTTCTTATGTGAGTGGACTGACTCGCTGTTCAGTAACTCAACTATCTAAGGAAGCTGGGCGCCATTTTTTGTTTCTTTCTGCATTGGCTCCGCCTAGTGGCTGGAGTTTGTTTTGTGGCATGACACTCCAAGAAACTTTTGCATTGACGGAAGATCGCTTTTACACTGAAGTTCCCGGCCAGATTGAGAATGGACACTATGGATAACTGAAAAATATCAACATGCTCACATAAAGGACATCTTTTATAAAGTTGATGGACTGAGTAAGTCATGATGTATTTTTTATTTTTTTGGCCTCCGAGTGAATTTTACTCTTGATAATCCGAGGAACCGGGATGCCTGTTTTGTTTCTTTATGTGCTGGCTCCGCCTAGCGGCTGGAGTTTGTTTTGTTGAATAATACTCCTTCGGGTCAGCTGTGGAAGAATCTGATCTTTCTTTGTGCGTACGCCTTCTGTTGGCTGGAGTTTGTTTTGTGGAGTAATTTTAAAGGACATTAGAATGATTACATCATCTGCTGCACTCATAACAGCCGGCTCACTGAACAATTGTCTGTCTGTCCGAGGAAACTGAACGGCTTTATATCAGCTGGAGTTTGTTTTGTGGAGGAACACACCTTCAAGACAGTTCTGTGAATGAATCTACATGTTCTTTGTGTTTATTCTGCCTGTTGGCTGGGGTCTGTTTTACAAAGTATTTTCTGTTATGTAATTTTGCCTCACAAAACCTTTGCAGAAGCATCATACTTGAGCAATCCGATGGCAAAGTTGTCGCGGGGGTTCTCGCATGCGTACATGGACTCTTTGAGGTTAGAGGGATTGACGCCGGTTGGCGCTGTCGTGCGAGAGGTTAATGCGCATGCTTTTCTTTTTTCTGTTTGTTTTGTTCGGGGGGAAGTTCGGTTTGATTGTTGCATTAATGGGGAATGTGGTCTGTATAATCTTGCTTTTGACACACAATTTATTTTTTTTATTATATCAATATGTCAATTGTTAATATGAGTGGATTATCTCTCTCCACGTGGAATGTCAATGGGTTAGGGCACCCCATAAAAAGAAGGAAGGTTATTTCTTTTTTTAAGCGTAAGAAATATGATATAGTCTTTCTTCAAGAAACGCATCTTTCCACACAGGAAGCTGAAAAATTTGGGAAGATATGGGGTGGGCATGTTTTCTTTAGTGCTGGCTCAAGTAAGAGTAGGGGAGTCGTTATACTGATAAATAAACATCTACAATTCAAATTTCTCAAACAGATAAAATAGGAAGAGTCATAATTGTTTTAGCAGACATTCAGGGGCAAAGGTTGATTTTGACTAATATTTACGCACCTAACGCTGATGATCAGGGCTTTTTTATAGATCACGAAGGGTTGTTGCAAGCCGTTGGCACCCCTCATGATATAATATTAGGAGGAGACTTTAATTTATTGATGGACTCAGTCCTTGATCATAGTCAGGGCCGGAGTGGCAGTCGGGAAGATCGGGAGAATTCCCGCTGGGCCGGTCAAAAATTGGGCCAGTTAGGTCTGCATGTTGATTGACAAACTTTCATCATATGTCGCATAACAATTGCCAACAATCCGTAACATCCGGTATTTAAAGGATCAGAATTGCGTTCCTTATTATAGCGGATGCAGTCTGTATTTTATCATCTCACACCCAAACAAATGAGAGAGTAGCCTGTGAGAGACGAAACTGATGTGGCGCTGCTTCACTTGACAGTGCGGGAAGGATCACGGAAGATCCATCGAGAACAGATAGGCTACTGATAGCTGAATGGATGAACGTGCTTCAGGTAGCCTAAAAGATCATCACAATTTTAATACTGACTGCAGTCTCACAATCTCAATCAATTAATCTCTGAAATCCTCTTCCTTAGCAGTGCAGAATGATAATAGCAAATTTTTGTCACAAAATAACAGAATACTTAAAGTAAATGAACACAGATGCAACAGCACAACATGGTATGAAAATAATGGGACTTTACAGCTCTCAAAAGATTAAACTCAACAAAACAAACTGCACAGAGTGCCTTCAATGTTGTATAATGCGATAAAACCCTCTTAAAGAGACAGTAACCATTTTGCCTTTGTCCTGAACATTTACATTCCTAGTAAAAGAAAAGTACAACTGTGTTATTTTAAGTCTTTTATTTCACTTTTATCATTGTAAAATGGTACGTTTTTGAATGGTATGTAAAAATGTAAAAACAATCACTCAACCTTAATTGTTTCACTGGATCTGTTGCTATTTGAATTATCTAAAATACAAAGCACTGACCATTTAAAGTGTGTGCCTGTACATCTTGAAAGAGTTATAAACATTTAAAGTTCTATAGTGTTATTATGTGCCTAGATAGTCTTTAAAATAAAATTAGTTTACCCAAAAATGAAATTTCTCTCATCATTTACTCATCCTCATGCCATCCCAGATGTGTATGACTTTGTATAACACAAATTAAGCTTTTTAGAATAATTTCTCAGTTCTGTTGGTCATTTCAATGCAAGTGAATGGTGATCAGAACTCAGAAGGTACAAAAATCTCATAAATGCAGCATAAAAGTAATCCATACAACTCCAGTGGTTTAATCTATGTATTCAGAAGCGATATGATAGGTGTGGGTGAGAAACAGATCAACTCAATCAAATCAATTTTTTTTTTACTATAAATTCTCCTCCCTGCCCAGTATGGGGCGATATGCTTATGTAAATCACCAAAAACAGAAGAAGAACTCTTAAGAGAGAAGAGTGCTTAATTATTGATCTGTTTCTCACCGCTTCTCATTTACTTGCATTGAATGGACCAACAGTTCTTCTAAACATCTTCATTCATGTTCTGCAAAAGAAAGTCATACACATCTGGGATGGCATGAGGGTGAGGAAATGTCCCTTTAACATTCACTTATTTTTACAACACATACAGTGATGTCTTATGACAAAGTGAAAATCTTAGTGAATGGCGTATGTGGTATAATGACATGGAGAGCTTAAATAATTTTCAAGTAATTACATATATTGCATATTTTTTGCTGTGATCTTGTTTTATTGTTATCATCTTCACCTCCAACCCCCCTTTTGGGTGTGGGCTGACTTGGACATGACATCCCGGGCTGAATATGAATCCCACTCTGGCCCTGATCATAGTGAAGCAAACATGTGTAAGCCCCCTAGAGCAACAGTGACACTTCACAGGATGTGTAAAAATCTTGGTCTTGCAGATATTTGGCGACTTTTGAACCCATCTGGTAGGGACTATACATTTTTTTTATCAGTTCATAAGATTTATTCTAGAATAGATTTTTATATATATATATATATATATATATATATATATATATATATATATATATATATACAGTATATCTAATCCCTCACTTCATCTGTTGTTGACTGCTCAATTGGAAACATCTTAGTCTCAGATCATGCCCTGGTGAGTTTAGAGATGTTGCCACATACAGAGAAAAAGAAATTATATAGTTGCCGCTTGAATGTATCCCTTTTGCAAAATCATGATTTCCAACAAATGTTAAAGACTGAAATCAGTGTTTACATGGAGACCAACTGGTCCTCAGTATCTTCTGTGGGCGTGGCACTTAAGGCAGTTCTTAGGGGTCGGATCATACAGTATGCCTCATTCATCAAAAAATCCAAAGCACGAGAACTCGTGGAACTGAAAGAGAATATTAAAAGTGCCGAGACAGAGCTGAAGCGCCGAATGTTCTCTGATGGCCTCAGAGAATTGACCCGATTGAAATACAGATATAATACTATTTTGTCGCAGAAAGTGGAGTTTTGGTTGTTCAGGGCAAGACAGTCATACTTTGAGTCGGGGGACAAAGCAGGGAAGCTTCTGGCAAGATATATAAAACAGAGAGAGTCTTTTTCTTCCATTCCCTCAATGAAATCTGCTGGTGGTGAAATATTTACCTCAGCCATTGATATTAATAATGCTTTTAAAGAATTCAATCTTGATCTTTATAGTTCCATGTCTTCGTCTACTGAGAAGATATTAGAAAATTTGTGGAACCATTAGAACTCTCTAAATTGATGACTGAGCAAAAAAATTCTCTTGATTCTGAAATAACCTTGGAGGAGCTTGACGAGGTTATTAAGGCCTTGCCTTCAGGCAAAGCTCCGGGGCCAGATGGTTTTGCCGCTGAATTTTTTAGATCTTATGCTGCAGAACTAGCTCCACTTTTATTAGAAGTTTATATGGAATCATTAAAGAATGGAAAGCTTCCACCAACCATGACGCAAGCCCGGATCAGTCTGATTCTTAAAAAGGACAAAGATCCAAGCGAGTTACCATCCAATTTCCCTGATCCAGCTAGATGTAAAAATATTGTCAAAAATTTTGGCTAATCGATTAAGTAAAGTTATGACATATCTTATACATATAGATCAGGTGGGGTTTATTAGGGGCCGCAGCTCTTCTGACAACATTAGGCATTTCATCAATATCATGTGGTCAGTGGCGAATGATCAGACTCCGGTCGCTGCCATCTCACTTGACGCCGAAAAGGCGTTTGATACGGTAGAATGGGATTATCTTTTTAAGATTTTGGAAATACATTTTAGTTAGGGTTAAATATTGATTCTGTGGGAGTACATTTATTGGTTGGATTAAGTTACTTTATAGACACCCTGTGGTGGCGGTACAGTCAAATGGATTAATTTCAGATTATTTTACTTTGAATAGGGGCACTCGGCAGGGTTGCCCTCTTTCCCCATTATTGTTCTGTCTTGCCCTGGAACCATTAGCAGCTGCGATAAGAAAGGAGGAGGATTTTCCAGGAGTGGTGCCAGGAGGTGTGGCACATAAGCTTTTGCTTTACGCAGATGATATTTTATTATTCGTCTCTGACCCTACTAGATCTATGCCTTGCCTCCACAGATTTATTAATTCCTTTTCTAAGTTTTCAGGATACAAAGTCAATTGGTCTAAATCTGAAGCTTTGGCTTTGACAGCATACTGCCCAGTAACGGCTTTCCAGCCGGGTGCTTTCCAGTGGCCCAAACAGGGCATTAAGTATTTGGGCATTTTATTCCCAGCAAAATTGTGTGATTTAGTTAGAGTTAATTTGACCCCTTAATAAAACGGTTTTCGAGTGATGTGGACAGGTGTGCTTCATTGCATTTATCTATGATAGGGAAAGTTAATGTTATTAAAATGAATTGTATTCCAAAATTCAATTACTTGCTGCAGTCTCTCCCTATAGATGTCCCCATCTCTTATTTCAAGCAATTTGATAGCATAGCAAAGTTCTTCATTTGGAATGGTAAGCGTTCCAAATTACATTTCAATAAGTTACATAGGCCGATTGACAAAGCTGGGTTAGGCCTACCCAAGATTTTATTTTATTATTATGCATTTTGTCTCAGACATTTGTCCAGAGTGTTTAATTCAGACATTTATTTAAATGTTGCCTCGAGCTTATGGCTGAACCCCAAATTATGCATCAACAAGTCCCCTTTTTGCTGGTCAGAATGGATTGAGAGGGGGGTTACTACACTCGGTGACCTATGTGAGAGTGGAGTGTTGAGATCATTTCAAAATTTGGTTCAACTTTTTGGGATTCCCAGATCTCAGTTCTATAAGTATTTACAGTTGTGCCACCTGCTTTGTACTGTTTTTGGGAGTGGTTTACACCCCCCTAAAGTGGCAGATACTCTGGGAGTGGTGATTACTGCTTTTGGAAAAGGTCATGAGGCATCGGTGTATTACTCCCTGTTAATTCAGAGTCTGGGGACGGAACTTCAGCTTCTCTTAAGAGATTATGGGAGAAAGATCTAAACTTGGTATTGGAGGAGGGAGTGTGGGCTAGGATTCTAAAAAACGTCAAATCTGCATCTAGAGATGCAAGGTTTAAGATTTTACATAGAGTCTATTGGACCCCCTCTTGATTGCATAGGTTTGGTCTTAAAGACACACCCACCTGCTGGCGATGTCAATCAGAAGATGGAGACACAACCCATGTCTTTTGGGGATGTGTTAAGATTCAAGAGTTCTGGTTGAGGATTCAGAGTTTTATGTGCGAGGTTTTGGCCTCTCAGATTTTATTCTGCCCCAGACTCTGTATTTAAGATGGGGCAGTTAGTAATTTGGAAAATAAACACATGAAAAACTGGGTCCTAACTAGTATTATGATTGCCAGACAAATTATTTTAAGGAGTTGGAAGTTGGCTGGAGTGCCCCTATTTCAGGAGTGGTGTTCAGAGGTGGCCAGAGTGGCAGCTCTTGAGGAGGGGATATCCAGAAGACTGGGGAGTCTAGACCTGTTTGGGAAGAAATGGGGCAAATATCTGTCTTTTTGGAGGGCTCTCGGGGAGGGACAGTGGAGAGAGGTGTAGGGGATGTGATTAGTTTATTATTTATTTTATTTTTATTTATTTATTTATTTCTATACTTTTTTTGTTTGTTTGTTGTGTGTCTGTAATTATGTGACCACCGGGATGTTGATGAGGGTCGGGTGAGTGATGGGGGGGGGGGGGGGCGGATAGTTAGGGTTAAATATTGATTCTGTGTATATATATGTTTTGCTGTTTCTTTCTAATAGATGAATCAATAAAAATGTAAATCACACAAAAAAATTCAGCTCTGTAGGCAAGTTAATGGTTGCCAAAATTTTGAAGCTCCAAAAATCACATAAAGGCAGCATAAAAGTAATTCATATGACTCCATTCTCAGGTGCAATAAGTGTTTTGGTCTGGTCTATAACTTTTTTTGTGCACACTGTCAAGCATGTCTGTGCCGTAGTATTTCTCATTCTTCAGGTTATATCTACAGCCAACAGCCGCTGGAAGCCAACATCTGAAACTATTGAACAGAGATGATTGTCTGTGGCAATCATCTCTGTTATTAAAGTGTCGATAACTTTGGACCTAGAATCTGAGTTTTGCCATTTTCTCTGAGTATCAAATTTCTGGGTCAAAGTTATCTGGACTCTTCCCAGTGAGGTCAAGCTATAGAATGTCAGATTTCTTATCAAATTGTTTACGTTTTCAGGAGTGTTGGTTATTCACGTTTTTGAGATGTTACAAACATTGTAGCTGATTTTCTGTAAAGCTGCTTTGGAACCATGTGTATTGGGAAAAGCACAAATAAACTATACAAATTAAAATTACTTGATTTTATTTGACGTTTATGTTTTTACTTTGGCAACAAAATCTCAATGTTCTCTCTTTGCACTGTCAAACAAACAAGAGATAGCCAGTACTGAAGCATTTTACCAATCAGAAATTAGCATAAATATGTCTGATTCAAAGTAATGGCCATCATCATCCAATCACTGCCAGCCATGCTAAAATATAATGTAGCATTATAAATTATGTATCTAATTGCTTATTACCATTGTCCCATGTCTGCCAAACATGTTGAGTGGTCCAAACATCATCTGCAGCCTGAAACTGAACTGTTGGCTGGAAGTTAGGAGTGAAATCACTTGGCTGCATAGGAAAGCTATAGGATGCTCCCTTGCTCCTTATTTAGTCAATGACTTCAGTGTGCTGTCTGCTTGCACTGTTCTTAGAACAGTTCAAAATGCACTTCATTTTCATCCTAACTCCATACAATGTAAAGAAGGTTAATGAGCTTTTGGATGAGCACATTGATTCTCAATATGATAATGCACTGTGACACTGGGATGATGAGGCAAATAATCTTTGACAGTCTGCTCATGACATCTGACCAAAAGTGTTATATGTGGACAAAGCCAAAGCGCATATAAATAATCATCGGTGATGGCTGGACAATGTGGACAGATGTTATTTTGTGTGTAATCCAAGCAGTGAAGTTTGTATGTTGTAATGTGTGTTCTATGGATAATGATGTACTGGATCAGTTGAATTTTGGGATTGCAGGACATGGAATAAATGTTATTATAGACTGCTTGACGTAAGCTCGTTGGTAAGGTCACGCGTCACGTGGAGTCAGGAAGTGCGTCATTGTTTACATCGGTTTTTTTTTTTATTTGTTTTTTTTAATTATTATTATTTGGAAATTATTTTTTTGTATTTTATATTGTTTTTAAATTTTAAATTTTTAAATTGTTGTAATTGTTTTGGTTGTGAACAGCACAAGTTTCTCTTGTAAACAATGACTCGCTTCCTGACTCCTCCTCCACGTGACGCTTGACCGAACCAACAATCTTACATCATCCCTCTCATGAGTGCAGTCACAGAGATGTACGGAAGCGAACATTTGTAGTTAAAAAGTATATAAGTATTGTTTTGTTTCTAAAAATAATCAATCGTTTGCGTTCAGAAGAACTTTATTTGTCGACTGGAGTCGTGTGGATTATTTTGATGCACCCTAAATATGCATTTTGGACTGTCAAAAAATGGAGGATATTCACTTGCATTGTTTAAGGGAGGAGGCCTGAAATGAAATCCTAAAAGTCTTAAATTCTGTTTTGATGAAGAAAGAAACTCAGATATATCTTGGATGGCCTGAGGGTGAGTAAATTATCAGCAAATTTTCATTTTTGGGTGAACTATTCCTTTAATAGTTATATTGTCTTTATAACTAGGTGAAGTTTTTATGGATTTGTCTGTAAATGGAAGATGTTTTATACCTAAATGTTGAACCAGATCATCTTTGATTTCTAACCAGGAAAGGTTTGAGTTATGGATTCAGTAATAAAAAGTAAGAGTAGAGAGAGAAATGTAGGTTCTCCAAATTGTTTGGGCTTCTGGGGGGGTTGTTAATTTTATTCAGGGATTTTTGTTCTTCCAATAAAACTCAGATATTGCACTATTTAAAGATGAGAACCAGCCTAGAGGTGGGGTGACGGGGATCATAGAAAAATGGTAATTGATTTTCGGGTGTATGCTCATTTCTATAGATTATATAAGGATGTGGTTAGGAGCAGGGCGTGGCTGGGCCGTGAGGGTGCACGGCCGGCGCTGAGTCAACTAATCAGCAAGGGAGAGAGATAAATTAGAGCCGGAGATGCCAGTTCTAGAGACACACGCGGCCGCACCCTCCTCCACGTCACACTCCTCCCCCGCCCGATTCAGGCCGGGCACCATCCGGGCTGGCCAGCTCCCCCCCCATCTCTGGAGGGGAGACGCTGCCTTTCCGGCCCTTTCGCCAGCCAATGGTCCACCCCGCCTCCTGGGAACCTGGGGAGAGACGAGGGGAGGGAAGAGGGAAAGGGAGAGTGGGAGAGACACAGAGAGAGAGAAGAGAGAGAAAAACTTGTTCGTCGGTCCCCGGATAAGCTGTCGTCTGGTCCTCAGCCACTCTGGCGGATGACAGCCTCTCCTCCCCGGGTGGACAGCAGTGAGTCCTCCGACCCCTGGTGGATGGAATGGCTCTTCCTAGCGGACGGCAGCATTTCCGCTGACTCCCGGCGGCCGGCAGTGACTCCTCCGTCCCCCAGCGGATGGCCATATAGACAAACATTAAAAACAAGCTGGTGAGTAAACTGTAAAGAAGGTTAATGAGATGGTCTGTAACAGAGGAAGTTGAACTTTATGGAGCCTATAGACAATGCCTTGAGAAACATCAGTACTTAATTTAGTACACCTTGATTTGCAATAAACAAAGGGAATTTGGGAGTGGTTAAGTTTGGAACTCCTGGGGTCATCTGCATACAGGAGGTAAGTTAGATGAAAGGCCAAGGAGGGAGGCGCACCCCCAAGCAGTGGCCAGAATTTCCCTACCTTCTTAAAACTGTTTTGCCAGATATTCTACTGTTGTGGGGATGAAACCATAGTTCCAGTCGCACTGAGAGCTTTTAGATAATACCAAACGTGCCTATTTACATTATTTGTATACATCAGATATGATATTTTGCTACATACAATTCTTAGATGAGTTTGAGGTGATTCTGAGCTGAAGGGGAATGAAGGAGGAGGAGGGGTAAGAGCAACAGTTGGAAGTGAATTTGCAATTTTTGCTCAGGGGGTGTGGTGCCTCAGGAAGAGAGGCTAATTGTTTGAAGGTTCATATGTTGATTTTCTCAAAAGTACTTTGTTGTCTCAGCAGTGCTCACTGAATCCAGACAGCTTGGCACTGCCTTACAGTCAAGGCAACTCATAATAGTTTCTGCGTGGTCACTATTAGGCGTTCGCGGTGACAAGTCCATTTTGATGTTCTTTGTCATTTTGGTCTTTCCAGTGTGGGAAGCTGTTCAGAGAGCTTTGTATGCATTTGCAGAACACTTTGTCTAAACAGGTGTATGTAGCTTGGGTTTGGCAGGTGGATAATCGGGTTTAGGTTTGTCTCTGCCTGTGTCAGGTTGAGTTTAACCCATGTGTCCAGTTCATCAAGTCCATCATCAAGTCCATCAAGGCCTTTGTGGCTTGTTCAGTGAATGTGTTGATACATCATGGAGAAACACCTTCTTCTAGTGGCACCTTCCCTTTGATGATGATCTGAATTCTCTGCTACCTCCAGTGGTGGTCTTCTGGGCAGACTTCAGTAGGCGAAGGAGTTTTCACTGGTGATGCATCACTGTGAAACACCTGAACAGCAGCTTAAATGACCATATAAAGATGAAAATTCTGATCAGACACTAGGTGTGTTTATATGGACCCTAGTAATCTGTTTGTGATCAGACTAGTAGCATAGTCCAAATAAAAGTCTCATATAACTACATCAACCGAAATGAATTGGCCAAATCCAATGTAAACTTAATTCGGATTGTATGGGGTGGTGTAAACCTTTTATAATCCGTTAGAGAAGAAAATATTTGCTATGTAAACGCTTGATCGGGTTGCTTTCTGGAACTGGGACATTGTGCGCATGTCCATTACTGACTCAGTAATTGCGTCATGTTGATGAGGGAATGCTGAACTCTGAGAAGACGAGTGACCAGTAGAAGGTCGAAACACCACACACTATCTCTAATAATTCAAAGCTAGATGATTTTTATTGTTGCTGGATAGTAAGTAGATGGTATATTTGAACATTTTGAATTATTATTTTATTTTTGATGTATTGTGTATTAAAACCAGAAGCCCTCGTGCAACATCATATCCTCATTTGTTGCATTGTCTGAAATAATCTCACATGTACAAAATCTAATGTGACAGCCCCTTCAAATGGTGAGAGCATGCTGTATAATTGTGCAGTGTACACATCACAAGATCAATTCAGAGTTGATGTTTTTGACATATAAACCCACACATTAACCCGATCACTTTATTTAGCGTTCATGTAAACAGTACGTTCGGAATCATCTATTGGATTGATTTTATTCTGATAAAAAAAAAAGTGTCCATGTAAACCCAAAGAATGAACAATGTTCCATGAATTATTCCATTGGAATACAATTGGAACATCACGTCTCTCTCCGGTTTTCTAATCACCCGTTACACTCACATGAAACCAGTCTCCACTCGCTCATTTCAAATGAGAAGCATATACAAAGTGCTGAACATGAGATGAATCATTAAATTTGCTTCGCCAACCCCAATTTTAGCTTTGGCGGCTGGCAAAAAAATTATAAATGAAGGGAAAACCTGTCTGTTAAAGTGATGGAAAGCATTTGAATGATCCATCAGTGCCTGTTAATGTTTTTTTTTTTTTTTTACACTTGGGTGCAATACTCATCCTTTTCTCCAGAGGGCGATAACCATATGGTACTTCACAGAGTTGTATAGAAATGTGAACTAGAAGAAGAGTGAAGAAAAAGCACAAGCAAATATTGTTGTATGTTCAAGCTGATTTTATCAATCCATTTAAAGTCCTGATTGAGGAAATGTCTTTTGTTCAACACTTATGTAAGTGGATGCTTTTTAAATCTTAATAATTTTATTGCTAACTTTTTTTTTGGATTGTTCAGTGTTTATTTTTCCAGACATTGTGAGTAATAATACTGTGGAATGGTAATGTTTGTTTGTTGCAGGATAGAGTTGTTCATCAGTGACATCAATTTGTATGGCAAAACTGAAAGTCTAATTTGCCATGAGATCACTCTGGATTTTCCTATGGGTTTTTATATTTGGGTTTTTCAGCTTATGAGTAAAATAATATCTGTGGTAAATATTACTTGAAGATATGTGGACGTTTTGTTCTACAACATAAATGACACTTTAATTCCTCAAACATAAATTTTGAAGCCTCTCTGTCTGTGTGTGTGTGTGTGTGTGTGTGTGTGTGTGTGTGTGTGTGTGTGTGTGTGTGTGTGTGTGTGTGTGTGTTTTAAGTATGCAATTCAATACAGCTTCAGTATTCACATTTGAGGTATGACTGTGTGTAATTTATGTTGTAGAACAAAACATCCATGTATTGTCAAACAATATTTATCACAGACCATATTTCACTCATACATCCTAAACTGCCATTCTTAAAACCCATAGGAAAATCTAGAGGGAATCCATGGCGAATTCTCTTCTGGGTTTTTGGACTATAATCTGAACAGCTCTATTGTTTGAAACAGCTTTTGATGTTAAATAAGAAATACAATTTTGTGATGTATGACTTGTATGGTTTGTATATGGACCTTTTTTTTTTTATGTATGACTAGCCTGTTGGAGACTTATTCTTAATGCTCATTTGAATTATATGGGACCTGTTCCTTGTTTTCATCATAATTTTTATCATCTCCTCCTTGAACCTGTTTAAAACCTACCTTCATTCTTCAGCCGATGCGTTTACATCCTACAGACCACTTTTCATGTATCTTCTTTAAGGGTGTGTTCACACTTGTAGTTCGGTTCTCTAGGTCCGGACCAAAAAAGAAAATGATACATTTAGTCCTGGTTCACTTAGCGTTCACACTGGCATTTTTAACACCGAACCTAAAGATACAAAACAAAAGGCATAAGGATAAGGTCACAACCTGATTGGACAGCTTTTATGATGTATATTTTGTGATGGAACTTGCCGAACATCCAAAACAATGCTGGATGCTCGTTAGATTTATATATGTATATATGGTGGTATTTTTACCAGCTGACAACAAACGAAGAGCTAATAAAATGAGTCAAAACAGCGCCAGGAATTCCTCCGTTGCGCACACAAACGAAGATATGCTGCAAGGAGAAGGTGGTTCCGACACCTGTACTGAACTGTAATGGGCAACATAGCTCCTACGATGAGAAGAACCAGGTATGCTTGAGGTCAGATTAAAGGCAAATTACTTCCTGTCTTTGGTCCATGCTGTGTTCATATATCAGTCAAACTGCACCAGAGTTAGTTTGGAAGCGGACCGAGACCCACTATTCAGGGGGTCTCGGTCCACTTGTTTGGTGCGCACCAAGGTTCGGATGGCAGCGTTCACACTTGTTCAAATGAACCGCACTAACAGAGCAATCGTACCAGAGTTCGTATTTTACCAAGTGTGAACACACCCTAAATGAGCCATTAGAGACTGGACTATTTTTGACTGGCAAATTTTGGGACTTGATTGTGTTGTGATTTTCAGTGTTTCACATTTGTGTTAGATCTGGATTCTTTGTTTTTTGTGTGTGTGTGTGTGTGTGTGTGTGTGTGTGAGTAAATTATCACTAAATGTAGGCCTATAGAGGACTACTTTTGCTCATGTGTTAAATTATTTTTATAACGAATGTTTAGTAATCCCCCTTTAATTCATATAATAGTTAAAGGTATTTTTAGATGCCACACAGACAGTTATAATCTAGCTATGTTTATTCATGGTAAACAGGGGCATTTTCGACAACAAGGGGTTATTTTAATAATTAAGGAATTTTGTCCCCTTTTTTGGCAGATCTGCTCCTCCATATTACACAACAATCGTGATTCACCCCTGCAGTGAAGACACTCCCACAGGAATTCACCAATAAATGCTGTGATTATTTCCATCATCCGGCAAGTGAAGAAAGAAAGAACGTGGTAAAGAGAAACAACTTTGTGTAACAACTGAAATCTACTGACATAATATTTCAAAAATGCAGTCTGTTAAAGAGGAGTTTAAAGAGGAGCTTGAAGACATCAGTATTACAGAGTCATGCAGAATGAAAAATGAAGATACTGAAGAACAAAGAGGTTGGTGTTCATTCTTAATTCCTTATAATGATTGTTTTGAGTAACATCAAGTTGACAATGCTTATGACAGTTCACTAGATCTAGCAGCTAGTTAGAAAACCATAGTAGCAGTAAAAATTAAGTTAAACCAATAATTCCAGAATCTACATGAAAATTACAGAACTAACATTCAGCATATCAGAGATCACAAAGTAGATAGTTGGACTTTGCTACTTACTGGTATATTTATTTATTTATTTATTTCACATTTGTCTTAATTTACTATGTTCATTTTAGACTTGATAGAAATGAAAGAAGAAAGTCGAGAACTGAATGATGTGGAGGAGAAACATCATAAATTTGATAATTTCATGACTGGCGAAGAACCTTTTAGTGGCTCAAAGACTGAAATTAATTTCTCACAGAAAATAACTCAAAGAACAAAAGCCAAAAATTCTTTCAACTGCACTCAGTGTGGAAAGAGTTTCACAGAAAAAGGAAACCTTAATGCTCACTTAAGAATTCACACTGGAGAAAGACCGTTCACATGCCATCAGTGTGGAAAGAGTTTCATAATTAAAAGAGACCTTAAAAAACACATAAAAATTCACACTGGAGAGAAGCCTTTCACATGTTCCCAGTGTGGCAACAGTTTCAGAGAGAGGGGAAGCCTTAAGAATCACCTACGAATTCACTCCGGAGAGAAGCCTTTTACATGCCTTCAGTGTGGAAAGAGTTTCACACAGAAAGGACGGCTTGATGGTCACATGAAAATCCACACCGGAGAGAAGCCTTTCACATGCCATCAGTGTGGAACAAGTTTCAGAGAGAAAGGAAATCTTCAGCGTCACATGAGAATACACACTGGAGAAAAGCCTTTCACATGCTCTGAGTGTGGAAAACATTTCTCACAAGCATGCAATCTCACAATTCATCTGCACTATCATTCTGGATTTAAGCCATTTAACTGTGATCAGTGTGGCAAGCAATTTAGGCAGGCATCACATCTAAAGAGACACCTGACATCTCATGCAAATGAAAAGCCTTAGGCCGGGTATACAGAGTGCATGTTTTGACACCCGGGAGGTCGTGAGCCCCTGCACACGTTACGAGTTAGTTTATCTGATAATCGTACAGATGCAGTGGTGCACGACAAATATATAAAAATAATATTTTTCATTATAAAACAAAGCCAGAGGAGATGATTGCTTTAATTCCTTGTAGCTTGCAATTTGGAAAAATAAAAAAGACTGGCATGGCAAGGGGGTGCATTAACTGAAAACTCATCTACCGATTACAAAAAATAAGTAAAAATGATGGATGATTATTAAAAATGCTGCCCGACATTTGACAGATTCAGATTTCGAAGGGAGGCTGTGTGAATTCATGACTGCATACATCAACTTCATTGTGTTGCTGCCAGTTACTGCATGATAATAAAGCACACAAAATGTACAAGATTAAAAAGAAATTGTGCAAAATTCACGCACCGTTTCTGCCGGTTAATACTTGGATTTAATCTAAGCGCAAACATGAGGTTTAGTGCAGAATTATGAGTTATTTTGGTGGAGTAGGCTGGTCTTAGCTGGTCAGGGTGGTCTTAGATAGTCTCCCAGCCTGACCAGCTAAAAATTGTTCAAACCCCCTCTGAAACCAGCTAACTGACCAGCTAAAACCAGCCAACCAGCTTAAGCTGGTTTTAGCTGGTCTTTTCAGCAAGGATGTACAGCAGGGGTCTGCAACATTTTTTACATGAAGTGACATTTTAAAATTCCTCTGTAAATCCCTGTGCCAAACCTCCAAAAAGAAAGAAAAAGATAGACAGACAGAAAGAAAAACAGACATACCCTCTTTTATATGGTTACTAAAATGGAGTCTTCCTCTCATGTGAGTGATCGATTTTATACATATATTTTAAAATTACTGTTGATTTCATTGAGTAAACATTTGTAATGAGGAGAACAATGACTGAGTCCATCTTTAATTATGTTGACTCGAGAGTCACCGTCTTGTGCGTGTGGAACGCCAAGGACCGTGTATGCCAGCTTGATAATCTCAGCGGTAACTATTTATTTACACCAGGCAAGTACGCTATTGTTCTGAAAACATAAAGTAACTAATAATAAAAGAAACTGTAGGCTGTCATCTGCTCAACTGCATAGCGCGACCAACGCAAAGCAGACGTGTTTACTCAAGCGACCCTCCACTGCAGCGCTGCGGAACCTGATGTGTGTCATTCATTGAGCATGCAGCTGCGAAGGACTTCAACGTGTCGATAATTCATACTTCTGTCTCTTGCTGTCGATCGCGTGCGAGTGAGTGATTATTACAAATGCCACCAATGGTGGATAAAGCAATAATTTGCGGACCCCCTGCAGTACAACCGTGGACCCCCTGGGGGTTGCGGACCCCCTGTTGAAGACCCTTGAGATCGTGCATTCTGAAAAGAAGTCATTCAAATGCACTTCATGTGGGAAGAATTTCGGTCGATCAAGAAAAAAAGCATATTCCAAAACTGTCATAGTGAGCAATGTTAATTTCATGGTCAACACTTCTGTATTTAATGTCAAACAACATTACTAAGTTCACTAGATCTTCTGTATCTAAACATAAATAAGTTTAGAGTTGCAGAGTTTAGATCCAATGCTAATCAAATACACCTGAACCAGCTTATTAAGGTCTTCAGGATTACTTGAAATTTACAGACAGGTGTGATGGAGCAGGGTTGGAGTTGAACTCTGCAGGAAGCTAGCTCTGCATGATATAGTTAACCTTCTGATAACATAAAACTATATCATCTTCCTGCTCCATACACACAATTCTGGTAACTGAGGAGAAACAAATGTTGCTCACTGAGCAAGTGTGAAAGTGGAGGTGCAGAGATTTATCCCAAAGTATACTTCGGTTTTGACGTAATGCTTAGCGTCTGCTTGCAGTCGCACCCTAGCCTTTCAAAGTATACTTCCTATGAATGTGTGCACAGGCGGTTAGTGCATGCATGCTACAACTGCTATGCACTTCAAGAGTTTAGACCCATAAAGATGTCTTTATATTCCTTCAGACTTGAGTTATACAAATGCAGGTATCTCCTGACCTCTTGACGTGTTGTGTAGCGCCAATTACATGTTCTTGCACTTCTTTATGACAGCAACCGCTCAACTTTGTGTTGCCACCTTGCAGACCCACTAATTAGTGCAAATAATTCTGGACTGAGTGCTGTGGGTTAAGAAAATCTGAGCTGCGCACGAACTGTGCTAAAGATGAAAATTGCATCGCGCATACTGGGCGCAGAGCGATCAGTAACGCGGATAACCAAAGTATACCTTGGCCTTTAGAAAAATCGGGCCTTGCATATTCATTGCCCGAATACACTTTATGCACTACAGTATATCCTGTACGCAGATGCCTAGCATTCATGTCTGACCAAAATATACTTCGGGCTTTAGAAACATGTTTTAATTGTGTTTTAATTGATGGTGAGCTTATATTACCTAAGAGGAACTGTAATTAGCAGCCAATAGTGCAGACAAGTGCATCACTTCTGCTTTGGACTCTTTGCTCTTTACATGACCTAGCAAACACAGATCTAACTTTGAAACCAAGATTCTTCTTTAAGTAAAAAATTACTGTTTAAATAGCAATCTTTTCCATAGAAGTGCTAAATGCATATACAGTTGTGCTCAAAAGTTTGCATACACTGGCAGAAATTGTGAAATTTTGGCATTGATTTTGAAAATATGACTGATCATATTAAAACAACTGTCTTTTATTTAAGGATAGTGATCATGTGAAGCCATTTATTATTACATAGTTGTTTGGCTCCTTTTTAAATCATAATGGTAACAGAAATCACCCAAATGGCCCTGATCAAAAGTTTACATACCCTTGAATGTTTGCCCTTGTTTCAGACACACAAGGTGACACACACAGGTTTAAATGGCAAATAAAGGTTAATTTCCCACACCTGTGGCTTTTTAAATTGCAAAATTGTGTCTGTGTGTAAATAGTCAATGAGTTTGTTAGCTCTCACGTGGATGCACTGAGCAGGCTAGATACTGAGCCATGGGGAGCAGAAAAGAACTGTCAAAAGACCTGCGTAACAAGGTAATGGAACTTTATAAAGATGGAAAAGGATATAAAAAGATATCCAAAGCCTTGAAAATGCCAGTCAGTACTGTTCAATCACTTATTAAGACGTGGAAAATTCGGGGATCTCTTGATACCAAGCCAAGGTCAGGTAGACCAAGAAAGATTTCAGCCACAACTGCCAGAAGAATTGTTCGGGATACAAGGAAAAACCCACAGGTAACCTCAGGAGAAATACAGGCTGCTCTGGAAAAAGACGGTGTGGTTGTTTCAAGGAGCACAATACGACGATACTTGTACAAAAATGAGCTGCATGGTCGAGTTGCCAGAAAGAAGCCTGGTTACAATATGCCCGACAACACCTTGACACTCCTCACAGCCTCTGGCACATGTATTTTGGAGTGAGGTCACAACCATAAGCGCTATGTTTGGAGAGGGGTCAACAAGTCCTATAGTGAAAAGAATACCATCCCCACTCTGAAGCATGGTGGTGGCTCACTGATGTTTTGGGGGTGTGTGAGCTCTAAAGGCACGGGGAATCTTGTGAAAATTGATGGCAAGATGAATGCAGAATGTTATCAGAAAATACTGGCAGACAATTTGCATTCTTCTGTATGAAAGCTGCACATGGGACACTCTTGGACATTCCAGCATGACAATAACCCTAAGCACAAGGCCAAGTTGACCCTCCAGTGGTTACAGCAGAAAAAGTTGAAGGTTCTGGAGTGGCCATCACAGTCTCCTGACCTTAATATCATCAAGCCACTCTGGGGAGATCTCAAACATGCGGTTCATGCAAGACGACCAAAGACTTTGCATGACCTGGAGGCATTTTGCCAAGACGAATGGGCAGCTATACCACCTGCAAGAATTTGGGGCCTCATAGACAACTATTACAAAAGATTGCACGCTGTCATTGATGCTACAGGGGGCAATACACAGTATTAAGAACTAAGGGTATGCAGACTTTTGAACAGGGGTCATTTCATTTTTTTCTTTGTTGCCATGTTTTATGATTGTGCCATTCTGTTATAACCTACAGTTGAATATGAATCCCATAAGAAGAAATGTGTTTTGCCTGCTCACTCATGTTTTCTTTAAAAATGGTTCATATATTACCTATTCTCCAACGGTATGTAAACTTTTGAGCTGTACATATGTGATCTGCAGGCATCTTTGAGGAAATAAAGAAAGCAGATTACCGTTTAGTTTGATGTCGCAATTTTCCAATGATAAAAGTGATTTAAAAATGACTGGGTAGGCAAAGCAGAAATAACATGTCACTGTGCTTAATCTCTTGTCATCTAAAGAAATGTATGAAATGTAAAGATATCCAATAAATCACATCCTGCTATATTAAAGCCAACAGAATTTCCAGTGTTTTGATCAAACCAAAAGTGTGAGGACAAAGCATGATGAGTGATTTGAGGCTGCACCTTGTGGTGTCCTGAGATAGAAAACTGTTAAGGAAAAATACTTCCTGGAGTGACCAGTAGGTGACGCTATGGGTACACTGTTTTCATTTGTTCTAACATGTTACCATTATAGAAGCAGTGTAAATTCCAGTGGCTGCCCAGAGAAATATGTAACCAGAAATTATTTTATTTACTGAGATAACCTCTACGGCTTTATTATAGGAGAGAGTGTAATGGTCAACTAGCGTGTTACCACAGTTAAGTCACCGTTTGCGTATACCATACACATAAATGGAAAAGCCGTAAACTGACACCTACCTGTTCCAAAATTGTCAATGTCTTTTCTTATAAACAGCAATTTTATCCTAGGAAACTCCACACATAGAACTATGTTAAATGAGAGAATCGATGAGAAACATTTTTTACATTAGAGATGTTCTATAGGTATCAGTGTAAAATGCAGTAATAGTCAACTTTTACTGGAGCTGTTTTAAAAGCTACCAAAATATTGGCTTTTTGATGTATTGTGTATTTCTAACAGCAGACACTTACACCGATCGGCCAGAACATTAAAACCACCTAACTAATGTTGTGTAGGTCCCACTTTGTGCCGCCAAAACAGCGCCAACCCGCATCTCAAAATAGCATTCTGAGATGCTATTCTTCTCACCACAATTGTACAGAGTGGTTATCTGAGTTACCATAGACTTTGTCAGTTTGAATCAGTCTGGCCATTCTCTGTTGACCTCTCTCATCAACAAGGTATTTCCATCCACAGAACTGCCGCTCACTGGATGTTTTTTGTTTTTGGCACCATTCTGAGTAAATTCTAGAGACTGTTGTGTGTGAAAATCCCAGGAGATCAGCAGTTACAGAAATACTCAAACCAGCCCATCTGGCACTAACAATCACGCCACGGTCCAAATCACTGAGATCACATTTTTTTCCCCATTCTGATGGTTGATGTGAAAATGAACTGAAGCTCCTGACCTGTATCTGCATGATTTTATGCGCTCTACTGCTGCCACACGATTGACTGATTAGATAATTGCATGAATGATTGTTGGAACTCTCAACACTGATGAAAAGAAAACAGGCCTGCAAATTTACAAAAATGATACCATAATTTGTTAGATGAATAAAAAGACCTCTCTTTGTGTTCTTTTTTTATTATTTTAGTTTCGTTACATTTGTATTGTAATTGTACTAACTGTGATATTGCTTATTTTAATATGTGTGCCTTGCTTTATTGTTTATTCATTCTGCTTGAATTGCCATTACAAATGTATATCTTATTGTGATTGATAATTGGAAGTAATAATAAATAATAATAATTAAAAAAAAAACATTAAAGAAGACTGACGTTTCTCATGGGTGTAATACTCATCCTTGCCTCCAGAGAGTGATAAACAGGAAGTATTTCACAGAGTTGTGTAGAAATGTGAGATAGAGGAAGAGTGAAGAAGATGCAAGGATTGTTGTATGTTCATGTTGTCAGTGCATCTAAAGTCTTAATTGAGGAAATTATTTTGTTCATCACTTATGTAAGTTAATGGTTTAAATATGTTAATACTCATTTGAGTATATATTTTTTAATTTAATCCGTTTCTCCAGATCTTGTGAGTAACTGTGCTGTATAATGGAAATGTTTGTTTGATGCAGGATTGTTTGAAACAGTTTTTGATGTTTGTTAAATTGACTTTTTTGTGTATTACTGGCCTGTTTGAGACTTTCAGTTTTGATTCTTATTTGGATTATAAAGTAAGGTTGTGCGGAACGATTAATTTAACTGACGTTTAACCGTAAATTTGGACTTCTAAAACGTAAGAAACCCTCAGAAAACAGTCAAAAAACATTGTGTTTATGCGACCCATTGAAAATACCGACGCTAAATTCCGCTGAAAAGGGGCATTTATCTGCGACATGCTCGCCTTGCATGATCATTGTGTACAACATGACACGACCTTAATCAACCTTAACAAATACAGGAGTATTTATTGAAAACAATTGAATGATTAGTTCAGGACAATAGAGCAACCCTAATAGCCTGTTCTAAACATATTAAAACAGAACACTGTTGAAAATAATTATCCATGAGAGAGAAACGTGCTGAAAAGTTTGCACGTATTTCACGACGTGCATTTGCCAGTTATCTTATATGACCGCTGTTCGGTTAAGAACGTTAACCAATAGACCTTTTTCACACTTCGGGTTTTGGAAAGCGTTAACGTAACGTTTTGTAAACTTAGACAGCGTTGAATGGGAGATCACAGCAAATATTATTTTCACTAACCCATCTGCTCCAAGACCAAAAGAAAAAAATCCACTATTACATTTGAATGACTTTCCAGAATTAAGATTAAGACCAAATTTATTGTCACTCTCTCAGCAGCTGTGGTAATTCGTTTTTTTTAAACTAATTCCAGGGTAATATAACACAAAGTATAATGTTATAAATTTACACTCAATATTTAAAAAATACATAATATAAAAAAATCCCGACATTTACGTTGATAAGGCGAAAACGCGTCATCATAGTCTGTGAAAAAGGTATATGGCTGTCTCGTTTGGAAGGATGCGTCCTCCGGATGTCGCGTTTGTCAGCCGCCTACGTCATCGAGGCTGTCTCGTTTCATTTTTTTAATTTTTACTGGGAATGCAAAAAAGGTTAACAATTGTGTAAATGTAAGTGCATATACATAAGTCATTGACAATAGATACAAAAATAAGAAAAATAAAAAAAATGAAACGAGACAGCCGCGATGTCGTATGCGGCCGACAAATGCGACCTCCGATCCTATGTCCCGTGATGCTTAGCGAGAAATATGGGCGTTACTTCCGTTGTCAAGTAAACACAACGGTTGTTGGGGCGTTCGTCCATTCATTCATTGTGGTGTTGTGATTTTGAGGAGAGCATGTATGATTTCGTGTGGACATACATCAGTCACTATATCAGTGTGTTACTGAACGATAATAAACTGCAAAAAAAATCATAAAGACAAAGTGCGAATAAAATCTGCACATTGTTTCTCCCAGATGCAGCTGAGATTTAATCTAAGCACAATTATTAGTTGTTTTAGTGGAGTACCTGTGTTAGTTCAGCTTTAGATGTGTGTGCTTGTCATCTTGTCACCCTGCATGTTCAAATCAGACAGACACACTGAGGAAGAGCTGGAAGTTCTCATACTTGGGTATGTAATCACTTATTTCCTTTTAAATCTGCACATAAATTTAAACTTTTGTTCTGCGGGTGATTGACTGGTGAGAAGTGGTGCTACACTGCTGTCCGGGCCGCCGTTTTAAACCTCAGATGCGATGTGGTTTCTGATAACCTCTATATGTGTTTTTTGTGATCCAATCACAAAACATTTTGCACCCTGTTTACAACTATATTTAGCGCTGACCTTTGCGATCGGATCATCCGAAACTCATCTTATTACCAGCTGTAAACAGGGTCTTACATGACTGCAGCCAAAGTTAGGGAATGCTGTAGAATGACTTCTGGTGGAAGTCCCACCCACATTCATTTCCCCAGTAAGACCCCCAGGAAAAGGTGGATAGTTAAGATGTAAAAATATACATTGTAAGCAGTGTCAGAACCAATACCAGTGAAATTTGGTGATTCTTGATGCAAAAACTACTACTGACTAATTTGTTTATGGGTAAACATTGCTTCAAGTTCTCAAGTAATTATTCAAGACAAGAAAACAGTCAGTAATAAAATAAGAACACAGAAACAAATAAAGAATACAGTGCTTAACATTTCTAACAGCAGTGTCAAGTATTCAAGTAAACATTCTTTCTTTCTCGTGGATTACAGGTCTTCACTGTATGATTATAATACATTAATATTTTATTTTAAAGCTACTAAATGTATCCAGCCAAGGGCAATGAATGTTTTTCTTATTGTTGTTGTTGATGTTAATGATAGACAATGGCAGGTATTTCATGCTGCATTTACACCACAAGTCCTTCTGCACAGATCCAATATTTTAATACAAATCTTTTGTTTATGCTTACTTCAGACATAACTGACTGTATCTCGTCGAGACTGGTATCTGTCAGACAGTGCGCTGGGGACGAGTTTCTGAAATGTAGGATGGCAGTGGAAGGGAAAAATAAGGAAATAAAAAGTGATCTTTAAGAATTTCGTTATTACAGTAATTTCTCTCTCTACTCCCTTTATCGTTTGACCTGTTAATGAGATTGATCAGTGGTTGTCTTGCAATCAACCAGTCAATTGCGTTTGATGTAATGAGCACTCCTGTTTTAACAAGTTGAGCTGTCTGCACATCACTGAATATAGCCTTCTTGATCAGCAGGGTAAAAATCATATTTTTTTTTTGCATGCCTAGTCTAAAATAGTCATTTTATAGGCTACTTAGAGCATACATTTTTGATGTGCAAAATTAACATGTCAACATGGTACGGTGAATGGCGGGACCCGACTCACCTGAGGGGATTATCCTGCGCTTGGAAAAAGCCTGTTTGGCAGGAAAAAACATGCAAGCATGTTCAGATTTAAAGAAGACTCAAATGTGAAAACATCCATTGCGACTTGCAAGCCAACGTTTCAGAAATCCACTTCCCGCACCACCACTACTATGCTCGTCTTGCGAGAGCATGTGCGCCTGCAGGATTTTATCTCGGGGTATGCACGGAGTTCAACACTAGCGCCATCTAGATCTTTTATCTCCTGCAACACGTGCCCGACAATTCTGCCAGTATGTCCGGTTGCAAATACTGGCCTTTCAGCCGTGGGAGTGCCAGGCAAACTCGGTTCCTCACTTCAGATGTGAGATAGTCGATGAATGGAAGGAACAGATTCCATCACCAATAGTCATCTGGGTTTGTCGCTGGTATGTTTGACCACTTTGTCTGTATTGTTACAATGCGAGAGACCGAGGGATTGACATGAAGTTTGTTAGCCAATGCACAACTTTGATCCCACATTCGTTGATAGTCGCATCTTCCCTTTTGTTTTTAAGCAGTGTCACAAGCGCAGTGGTGGCAGCACATGGTAGATTGCAAGTTGGGTTTTGCAAACTGTTTCTAAGGGTGTTTACACACTTGAGTCCTAAGAACCATACTCAGACCCCTTTAAGTGGACCAAGTGAAAAATGACCCAGTTCTTTTTGCGTTCACACTGTCTGAGACCTTGTAAGTGGGCTCAGATTTCTTTGGCAGTGGTGAATTTTCAGGGCCAGCAAAGCCTTCTCTGCTGGCCTAACATGCCAAACAAATAAATATTTTTCATCATTTCATTCTCAATCACCTTTTTGCCTATGTATTTTTAATCGCTTTACACTCTTAATTAATCTACAAACAAATAAAGAAAACAAAAAGTTTATCCAGTCAGAATGTATTCCTTGATGCTTACAAGCAAAGTGTGACAACTGATTCACAAATCGCATGCCCGAATCCGAAGCAGCACATGAGTTTGAGCTCAACCTCTCAGGCCTTCAGAATTTCTTCAGAATCCCCCAACAGTGCAAATTAATGGGCAACTAAAGTCAGATTGTCAGATTCATCAGTCAATCAGATTGATTTATTTGTTCTTGATGGGTGTGGTCTTTAGGATATGTCCCGGTCGAGGCCTTCTAGCTGGCCTTGAGTGATGCAATGTACGTAATTCAAGAGCGAAAAGCGTAAGATCAAGCTGTCATCACTGCTGGTATCGCCATTGAGAGAGATCCTTATGGATTTAAAAACCTGAGATGTTCTGCATGACCGTGTGATTGCTTAATTTATTAAACAGGAAAGGAGCACTGATTTTCACTTCAAGTAAATTGGTAAGTGCTTTTTGCATTATAGCAACATCAGGAGTTTTCTAAGTGTCAATTAGGCTGCTTGAGCATTCAGTGTCGGATCAAGCTTTGAAGAGTAGTGCTGCGTTCCATTCAACTCGGAAAGTCGGATTTTACAACTTCCTACTAGGGAAAAGTGCAATGGAATGCATCTAAGTCAGAATTACAACTTGTAGGCTCGTGCAGAAATTCTCAACTCCGATTTCGCCGAGATGCAGGGGCGTGATGTCACACAAACATGTCGACACTCAGGGAGATATAAAAAGTAAGTGAAACTTTTTCACTTTATTAAGTAATATCGATAAATGAGTTAGTTTCCAAATTACATATTAAAGCTTGTTCAACAAACGCCTGCAGAAACAGGCAATTATAATCTCTTTTGATAATCGTACACCTGAAGCACAAATGCTAGCGCTGCAGCATTGTTTAGCAGTTGGGTTGCTAGGAGACATCTCTAATGAGAGTCAAACCCCTGCTAAGCTGACGGGAGCGTTGCAGTTTTGTTTCCTTAAACGTCATCTTCTGAATATCGGGGAATCGAATGCACTTATGGTATGATAGAGATATCAAGTAGGAATTATTTATTGCAAGCAACATTTAAATTGCAAATATTATAAGAGATTTTTCCAGGTATTATAGATCTCCTTGGTAGATTCATATGAAAAATTATGATTTTTGAATGTCTGTTCGGGAGAGGTTAATTTCACAAACAGTCATGCTGCAGTTAAAATTAGGCTTGCTTGAGCATCAAGTGGCGTTTCAAGTTCTGGTTTTCATGTGTGGACGTGTTTTTAAAATGTCAATTGGTATTACTAGTTAGCTGCGACAATGTATGATGCCCAAATGCATAGGGTGTCTTATTCATTGTGAAACTGTGTTTTCTTAATGGGATGAATCACACTGAAGGCCAAGACTGTAAATGCATGGCCCGCCACTGCTTTTTTTGTCCACTTTGTCAGTTACAGGCTCTCAGTCCTTTTTGCATTCACACTCTGTGTCATTTGTGGACCAAGCACATACAAAGAAATATTGTATTTATTATAATTACAAATTATTAGGGCTATATTTAATGTTAAGAGTACAGATAGCTCTACTTATTAACTTATAAGATAATATAAATGTTTAATGCTCCCAAAATGAATAAACAGCATAAGAACAGGTGTCTGTATTCAATAACACTTCATTTATTGATCTTTGAATTTATTGTTTAATCTACTGACAGCCTCGGGTTACTTCCGTTAATAGAATAGTTTACATATTCCTGTCGTAATTTCTTAACATTCATGTGGCTTTCAAAGCGTCCGGTTAAACCCTTGAATCTTCATTTACACAGAACACTAAAGAAAGACCTTTTAACAATAGTTTAAAAATGCTTCTCCCTCTTTCATATCTATGGAAACAAAGCAAGCGGCTCGTCGCATCTCTCCCGAACTCACGTTGTGATTTCCTGAGTAGGGGAAACTGTCAGGGCCAAACATGTTTGATATTATGTGAATGGGAAAATCAAGTGAGCCTGGATTGCTTTTATTTCACAATGCACGTAATTGGCGAACTGAACCAAAGGCTGCAAGCGAACCGTACTCAGACTACCTCCCGAGATGGTCTCTGCTCGGTTAGATTTTAAGGGGTCTGAGATCGTTTGGAGTGTTCACATATGGACCAAAAATCCCACAAACTGCCATGTTCCCGTCCCTGCTCCCTGGAGACGGGGGTTTCTTCCCCCAAAACCTGCTTCGCGGGCCCGGGGGGTTCCGGGCACCACTACCCCCCCCGTATCTCCTTCCCTTTTCCGCCAGTTTGGAGAAACTGTAGCCACAGGTGCGGACTGTGTTGGGGCCGGTGTGCTGGCGCTGCAGGGAGCCGGGCCACTTCCAAGACTAATGTTTGGCGATGGAGGTGGGTGTATCAGTCCGGGTCCCCAACACGGCGCATACCGCCTCCGACCAAGCAGGGACGTACCAGATACCTGTGAGTATTCAAGGAGCTACATACTAGAGCTCGACCGATATGGGATTTTTGAGACCAATACCGATTTTAGACAGGGAAAATTCACAGATATGGTGGCCGATATATTTAATCTTTGAGCTAGAATGAAAACAGACCTTTTCTATGTGGATTTTTCACCGATTTTGCACCGATATGACTATGCAAAGGTACTCAGAAGGCTGATTTCTTAAATATTTTTTATCAAAGAATATTTGACATTATTATTATACATTGTCAACAAATTCTAGAAATGAACACTAAGAAAATAAAGAATAAATAAAAACACAATAAATGGCTAAATAAACATCAGTACTGTATGTTTAGTATAAGTCAAATGCTGACCATTAAAATAAAGAATAAATAAAAATAAAATAAATAACTAAATAAACATCAGTATTACTGTTTAGTATCAGTCAAATGCTGATTATATTAATACTGCTGAGTCAAGATAAACAGATTAGCTGTGGTGTTACACCGTATTCTGCTATACAAGTTCAGGAGAAACTTTCAGTTGTGGAAAACCAGACTTTTAAATATTACATTTTATAAATGCAACGACTGGAATTGTTCGGTTGAAGGGGGTACCAAACTGTGAATCCTGAACAAAACAGTTTGGTGAATACAAGTTTACTCATTAGCTTCCACTCAGCTGACAACAATAGCCTAGTTTCCATCCACTTTTCGTGCTATTTTGTTATCGACAAAATGAAAATGCGTAAAAAAGAATTTGCGAAATTTGCCGTCTTCTGCCTGTTTCCATTCAAATGGCCTTTTAACGATTAAAAATGGTGTGCGTGATGACGTCATGCCTAAAAAAACTCTTTGTCGCATAAGTTTTGGTTTATCGCAAAAGAAATCTACCCTTCAGCCGTTTCCATACAGAAATGTGTGTTTATTGCTAATTCACCTCCCAGATGTCCCTAATTTTTTTCCACCGAAGTTTTGATAAAATGGGGAGAGTATTGAGACAATTCATTGAAATTAGCCAGCTTACTGTCATTTTAATTTCACAAATAAATGCAATCAGAAGATGAGGAATTGCAATCAAAAGGGAGCAGTTGCCCTTCTGATAGGACTGTAATATTGGTCCTGATGTTGTGCCTATCGCAGGTTGCCACCGGTCCCGACCCGAATTGTCATGGCCCTGTTCAAGCTGGCAACCTGCACCAAGTAGTGGGGAAATTTTCGGTCTTAGTATAAGGACCATCCATCAATGTGTATATGCTGTGTGCACAGCTATTAAAGAAAAACTGATGCGGTGTAATATCAGAGTTTACATATGATACGTCCCTGCTATTCAATAGGCTGTTTTGAACGATCATCTGATCTAAAGCATTGCCATCTCAACTGCATTATGTCCCGCATGTTTGTCCAGCAACTTTTAACATCCAATTGAACTTGATTATCATCTAAAATTAATTTTAGCATCATAATGCTATTTACATTTTCAGAAGAAGCTCAGCAAATGCGTTCTGAGGTAAAGAGGGTTAGATATTAAATATTTAAAAGTTTTAAAAGGTTCAAAGCTCGTTTTCTGAAAGTGAACTCCGCATTGGACAGATAGTTCTGATACTTTATAGTCTTGAAGTGTAGAAAATGTCATTCAGCCGACTTTATTCGTCTACAGAACAGGGTACGGCTAATTTAAGTTTGTGTAAAGAAAAGGCTGATGGTCTAAAAATATAATTTTTTTCATTTGGTCATTTATTTTTTTAATTTAATGTGTTTTTCGTTTGGTAATTTATTTAATTTAATACAGGGAATTTTGCCAGCATTTTTTCAAAAGTAAGCTAAACAATAATTTAATAGAATTGAGTTATATGTTAGTGTTCCAAAAGCACACTAAAGCGTTTCTCCTAGTATTGTGTGTTTTTTTTTTTATTTAAAACATCTTTGTGCACAGAAATTATATGTTTTTTGTATTGTAGGCTAATTCAGTGATTGCTGTCTAGTTTTTCACATGCTTATTCTCCAAATTAATGACTGCCCCATCTCCTAAGATACAGAGTCTGGGGCAGAATAAAATCTAAGAGGCCAAAACCTCGCACACAAAACTCTGAATCCTCAACCAGAACTCTTGAATCTTAACACATCCCCAAAAGACATTGATTGTGTCTCCATCTTCTGATTGACATCACCAGCAGGTGGGTGTCTTTAAGACCAAGCCTATGCAATCTAGAGGGGGTCCAATAGACTCTATGTAAAATCTTGAATCTTGAATCTCTAGATGCAGATTTGACGTTTTTTAGAATCCTAGCACACACTCCCTCCTCCAATACCAAGTTTAGATCTTTCTCCCATAATCTCTAAGAGAAGCTGAAGTTCCGTCCCCCAGACTCTGAATTAACAGGGAGTAATACACCGATGCCTCATGACCTTTTCTGAAAGCAGTAAACACCACTCCCAGAGGATCTGCCACTTTAGGGTGTGTAAACCACTTCGAAAAACAGTACAAAGCAGGTGGTGCAACTGTAAATACTAAAAGAACTGAGATCTGGGAATCCCAAAAAGTTTAACCAAATTTTTAAAGGAGCACTCCTCTCTCATATAGGTCACCGAGTGTAGTAACCCCCCTCCCAATCCATTCTGACCAACAAAAAGGGGACTTGTTGATGCATAATTTGGGGTTCAGCCATATGCTCGAGGCAACATTTAAATAAATGTCTGAATTAAACACTCTGGACACTTTTGTCCATACCGAGTTCAAATGCGAGATAACGGGATGTAACTTCTCCGATTAATTTGGTAGGCTCTGCAATGGTGAAATAGGGGCAAGAACTTCCTGTTCTATACAGAACCAGGGAGGGGCTCTCTCAGGTGGAAGCAACCAATGAGTCAAATGTCTGAGACCAAATGCTTAATAATAAAATAAAATCTTGGGTAGGCCTAGCCCACCTTTGTCAATCGGCCTATGTAACTTATTGAAATGTAATTTGGGACGCTTACCATTCCAAATGAAGGACTTCGCTTTGCTATCAATTTGCTTGAAATAAGAGAGGGGGACATCTATAGGGAGAGACTGCAGCAAGTAATTGAATTTTGGAATACAATTCATTTTAATAACATTAACTTTCCCAATCATAGATAAATGCAATGAAGCCCACCTGCCCACATTGCTCAAACCATTTTATTAAGGGGTCAAAATGAACTCTAACTAAATCACACAATTTTGCTGGGATTGTATGATTTGGTGTGACCTTTGCCCCTGAATGTCTGCTAAAACAATAATGACTCTTCCTATTTTATCTTTAATCTGTTTGAGAAATTTGAATTGTAGATGTTTATTTATCAATATAATGACCCCCCTGCTCTTACTTGAGCCAGCACTAAAGAAAACATGTCCACCCCATATCTTCCCAAATTTTTCAGCTTCCTGTGGGGAAAGATTCGTTTGAAGAAATGAATCACATTTCTCATGCTTAAGAAAAGAAATAACCTTCCTTCTTTTTATGGGGTGCCCCAACCCATTGACATTCCATGTGGAGAGAGATAATCCATTCACATTAACATCTGACATATTGATATAATAAAAAAAATTGTGTGTCAAAAGCATGATTATACATACCACATTTCCCATTAATGCAACAATCAAACCCCAAACTTCCCCCCGAACAAAACAAACAGAAAAAAGAAAAACGTGCACATTAACCCCGCACGACAGCGGCAACAGGCATCAATCCCTCTAAACTCAAAAGGTTCACGTATGCATGCGAGGACCCACGCGACAACTTTGCTATCGGATTACTCAAGTCTGGTGCTTCTGCACAGGTTTTGTGAGGCAAAATTACATAACAGAAAATACTTCGTGAAACAGACCCCAGCCAACAGGCAGAATAAACACAAAAAACATGTAGATTCATTCACAGAACTGTCTTGAAGGTGTGTTCCTCCACAAAACAAACTCCAGCTGATATAAAGCCTTTCAGTTTCCTCGGACAGATAGACAATTGTTCAGTGAGCCAGCTGTTATGAGAGCAGCAGATGACGTAATCATTCCAATGTTCCTTAAAAATACTCCACAAAACAAAACTCCAGCCAACAGGAGGTGTAAGCACAAAGAATGATCAGATTCATCCACAGCTGACCCAAAGGAGTGTTATTCAACAAAACAAACTCCAGCCGCTAGGCGGAGCAGCACATAAAGAAACAAAACAGGCATTCCGGTTCCTTGGATGATCAAGTGTATATTGAGCGAGTCAAATTCATTCGGAGGCCGCATAAAAAAAAAATACATCATGACTTACTCAGTCTGACAACTTTAGAAAAGACGTCCTTTATGTGAGCATGTTGATATTTTGCGGTTATCCATAGTGTCCATTCTCTATCTGGCCGGGAACTTCAGTGTAAAAGCGATCTTCCGTCAATGCAAAAGTTTCTTGGAGTGTCATGCCACAAAACAAACTCCAGCCGCTAGGCGTAGCCAACGCAGAAAGAAACAAAAAATGGCGCCCAACTTCCTCAGACAGCCGAGACACTGAACAGCAAGTCAGTACACTAACATAAGAAACGCCCAATGGTTTACTCGCCCATAATTTGTATGAAGGCCAGTGCCTTTTTGTGGCATAAATATACTTTGCTGCCATCCTTGGTGTCTATTCTCAGTTTGGCCGGAAACATCAGTGCAAAAGCGATCTTCCGTTGATGTAAGTGTTTCTTACATTCCTTGAACCAATCGCGTTTCACTCTTGTCTAATTCGCAAAGTCCAGGAACAATAAAATATTGTGATTCTCCCAAGAAAGCTTTCCTTTGCTCCTCACCTGGCGCAACACGAGATCTTTTTCGGATAATCTCAGAAATTTGGCTAGAATTGATCAGGGCCTGTCTCCCTCAGCAGATCTGCGAGCAGGGACTCTGTGAGCTCGCTCGATTTCCAGCTTATGGCCTGTTATTTCGAGCAGATTCGAGAAGAGCTCGTCTAGGAATTTCACCATCTCTGCCCTCTTCATGCTCAGGAATTCCAACAATTCATGTTATTCCTTCGGCTCATTTTCAAAATATTCAAGTTTTTCCAAAATGTGTTCCAAGTCTGTTTTGGACGCGGGCGCGTTAGCGGATAATTCCCTTTCCGAAGATTCCAGATAATTGATTCGTTTTTCAACTTCTGTCAATCTTGTGACCAACTCAGAGAATTTTGTTTCCATCACCGTAATAGATCGACGTATTACAGCGAGATCCTCCAAGTCAGCAACAACCTTCATCAGCATCACTGAGATGTTGGACAGTTGACGCTGGATTTCATCTCCCAACGTGCCGTCCAAATCGAGTACCCAGCTCGCAGTCCCGTCAGAGGCCTCAGCTTGAACACGTAAGTGTCTTTTAATGTCTCCAGAGTCTGAGGATTTTGACTTCTTTGCCATGTTTACCTCAAAGAATAAATATGTAACTGGGTGTATCGAATCTCACCGGTTATAAAATGAAAATAATGAAAATAATAAAAAAAACATCAAAGTGTGCAGAGCTAGCCGCTCACACATCTGCTCCTCGCATGGCGTCACGGGACCTCAAGATGCTGAAGTCTTTCCAGTTTTGCAGTAACAAAGTATATGAAGCACTTCTGATTCATTAGAGTCAGAAATTAACAACAAACATTCTAAATTTAGTCATTTAGGGGGGCCTGAGTAGCTCAGTGGTAAAATATGCTGGCTACCACCCCTGGAGTTTGCTAGTTCGAATCCCAGGGCATGCTGAGTGACTCCAGCCAGGTCTCCTAAGCAACCAAATTGGCCCGGTTGCTAGGGAGGGTAGAGTCACATGGGGTAACCTCCTCGTGGTCGCTATAATGCGGTTCGTTCTTGGTGGGGTGCGTGGTGAGTTGAGCGTGGTTGCCGCGGTGGATGGCGTGAATCCTCCACACGCGCTATGTCTCTGTGGCAACGCACTCAACAAGCCACCTGATAAGATGCGTGGGTTGGCAGTCTCAGACGCGGAGGCAACTGGGATTTGTCCTCCGCCACCCGGACTGAGGTGAATCACTATGCGATCAAGAGGACTTAAAAGCACATTGGGAATTGGGCATTCCAAATTGGGAGAAAAAGGGTAAAAATCCAATAAAAAAAAAAAAAAAAAATTTAGTCATTTAACTAAACTCATACCTTTTATATAGCGTGTTAAAACAGTTTGCCGGCAATAATGTAAAGTGTGTTTACGCTTACTATGTAAATTAAGTTTCGCTACTAATGTAAATTAGATTTGACAAAAGGTGTGGTGCCCGTGTTGTCCTGGATGGTTCTTGATGGCCCAATCCCACCTCTATGCTACAATTGTTTGATGTCTCTGTGAATGTGATGACCCATGTGTTGTGAGACAAAGGTGTGGATGTTTGCTCATCTCCTATAATTAAGTAATCTGGGTTGGAGCGGCGTATCTACACAAATTGGGTTGAATGGAGTTCACATAGCGGCAGACTGCAATTTCTTACATAATTCCAGTGTTGATTAGAAGAATCAGTACTGATTAGTTGACTAGTTTCGCACATCCCTTTTTCAAAAGACCTGTTCCTTGTTATCATCATTTAATCTTCTCCTGCAAACTAATTAAAGCCTGCCTGCTTTAAATGAGCCATTTGACACCACTACTTTTGAATGCCAAATTTTGGGACTTGATTATATTGTAATCTTCAATACATCAATTTTGTGTTGTTTGTTTAAAGTCTGTATTCATGTTATTGTTGCAAATTATCACTAAATGTCAAAAGAATTACTTTTGATCATTTGTTAAATTGCTTTTTCTAATGAACATTGAATAACCTTCCTTCAATCCATGTAGTTGTCGAGGGTATTTTAGATGCCATAAAGATGATTATAGCCAAGCCATGGTGATACATGATAAACAGGGAGATGACATTTTCTGCAACAATGGGATATTGTATAAATCAAGGAATCTGTTCCCCTTTTTGACAGATCTGCTTCTCCATACCACACAGTGATCCTTATTCACTCCTGCAGTAAAAAAAAAAAAAAAAATGGTGGAATATAAAGAGGAACTCCACTGGCATACTATTGCAAAAATGAAGTCTGTTAAAGAGGAACAAAGAGGTTGGTGTCAATTCTTGATTCTTCTTAATTAGTGGTCGACCAATATGGGTTTTTAATGGCCGATATCCAGAAAGCAGGGTGGCTGATAGGCCAATGCAATGCCGATATATTACACAATTTAATATAGTAAATAACATAAAATTGCAAAAAAAATAAAATAATGAACTCTCATTTAGCACTATATTTACTCAAGTGCACACAAAACTTTAACTTTGTAATATTGTATTTTAAATGGTAGATAGCAGTTTCTTCTGATTTCTGTTTAGTCATAAAATTTTAGAAATGTATTTGCACATGAATAAATTGTTAATATATTAGGAAGAAGGAAATAACAGTACACACAGTAGTCCAGCAACCATAGATGGCATGTCCACGTTAACTATCACATTTGAAATATGTTATTTGATTGTAATCTTAACCAACCATTTTGGAGATTTCAGTCTTTCCCCATTCAAGTAGATAGGAGCTGCACTGTCATGACTGGAAATAGCCTCCCGAGAGCATTCCAAACATGGCCGACAGTAGACTGACTTGCTAGAAAGACTTTGGTTGCACTTACGTGCTCATGCGTATCCAGCGCGAGCAGCAGCAATCTCCTGACAGTTTAAATGGCCTGAATCGCCTGCTTGGTTTGTCGTCATGTTTTGTGAATCAGAGGAACTTTTGATCCTGATCCTAAAGTTTTGATTCTGGCTGATAGAATCCGCACTTCAGAGGAAGATATTAGATGAGTGCTCAACGGGAAGAAAACGCTGGATTTTCATGAGGTTCGTGAATGACATCTGTTTAAACGAGATCTGCATATTTGCAGACAGTATATAATAGAAGTTTTATTGATATTTGCCTTTTATCATTAGAAAAGAAAGTTAAAAGTGACAGGGAACTTTTGAGGAGAGACTGTTATAATACATGCTTTAGAGGTAAATAAATGAGCACTCCACAGGATGCTGGATCTGCTGAAGTTGTGTGAGGTTGGTTTATTACATCTGTTTAAACGAGATATGCGCATATTTGCAGACAGTATATGATATTAGTTTTATTGATATTTGCCTTTTTTTATCATTGGACAAGATAGCTAAAAGTTACAGGGAACTGTTGAGGAGAGAGAGGGAGAATGAAACAGGCGAGCACTTTAACATTATGAGCTCAAACGCATCTCCCGTGGCTCTGATATGCGGATTGTTTAAATCAGTGGTTCTCAACCAGGGGACCGGGACCCACTAGTGGGCCTCAGCAAACTTCCAAGGGGGTCTCAAGATGTCTTAAAATGATTTAAAATGTTATATTGAAGTATGATAACTTAATTTAAATGCTGAAATTAGTTAAAATCATGATGTAGGTCTACAACATGTAAACTGACAGTTCCTGAAAAGTCTGAAATTACAAAATGAATAATAAGTATTTTAATCTATTGACACTTTTAGATTCTGGGGCTTTAAAAATGGTCTTGGACAATGGGGGGCCTCGGAGTCAAAAAGGTTGAGAACCACTGGTTTAAATGACACTGTTGCACACCAGTCTAAAATTGTAGTAACACGGTGGCACGTAACAAAACGAATCGTGACTGGACATTTACATGTCTCAGTCGCTTCACATGCAAGCAGGCGATTCTCAGTGCCCTCAAGAAACAAATCGATAATTAAAAAAGTCAGAATATCGGCCGATATATCAGTCACTGCGATATATCGGTCGACCACTATTCTTAATGATTGTTGAGATTTAGATCTGGCAACTGTAGTTATAAAAACATAAAAGCAGTAAAATTACAGTTAAACAAATAATACCAGAATTTACATTAGAAAGAGAGAACTAACCTTCTGCCTATCAAAGTCATTTTTTATTCCTATATACAGTATAAAGATCACAAAGTACAAACTCTGCTTATGCTGCTTACTGGCATTAAATAGTGGTTCAGTTGTATTTCTTTTTTCACATCTTCATTTTCATTTACTTTGTTTATTATAGACTTGACAGAAGTGAAAGAGGAAAGTCAAGAACAGAATGATGTGGAGGAGAAACATCATGATCATAAATTTGAAAATTTCATGACTGGTGAAGAACCTTTTAGTGGCTCAAAGACTGAAATTAATTTGTCACAGAAAAGAACCCGAAGAACAAAAGCCAAAAATCCCTTTACCTGCTCTCAGTGTGGAAAGAGTTTTGCACATAAGGGAGATTTTCAGCGTCACATGAAAATCCACACTGGAGAGAAACCTTTCACATGCTCTCAGTGTGGAAAGAGTTTTGCAAATAAAGGAGATCTTCAGCGTCACATGAAAATCCACACCGGAGAGAAGCCTTTCACCTGCTCTCAGTGTGGAAAGAGTTTTGCACATAAAGGAGATCTTCAGCGTCACATGAGAATTCACACTGGAGAGAAGCCTTACACATGCTCTCTGTGTGGAAAGGGTTTCACACAAACAAGCAATCTCAAAATTCATCTGCAATATCACTCTGGTTTAAGACTGTTTAACTGTGATCAGTGTGGCAAGACGTTTACGGGTGCATCACAGCTAAAGTTACACCTGACATCTCATGCAAATGAAAAGCCTTACGTGTGTTCTTTTTGTGGAAAGAGTTTCGTTACTTCAGGAAACCTGAAAACCCATGAGAGAGTCCATACTGGAGAGAAGCCATACCACTGTACTTCATGTGGGAAGAGTTTCAGCCAATCAAGCAATCTCAAAATTCATCTGCACTATCACTCTGGATTCACACCATTTAACTGTGATCAGTGTGGCAAGAAATTTTCGCTGCCATCACAGCTAAAGTTACACCTGACATCTCATGCAAATGAAAAGCCTTTTGTGTGTTCTTTTTGTGGAAAGGGTTTTGTTACATCAAGAAACTTGAAAAACCATGAGAGAGTGCATACTGGAGAGAAGCCGTTCAAATGCACTTTATGTGGGAGGAGTTTCAGCCACTCAAGTAATCTAAGGACTCATTTAAAAAAGTATTGTCCAAAACTGTGATAGTGAGCAATGTTAATTTCAGGGCCACATTTTATTAAATGTTATACTATGTCAGCCAGTTCACTTAATCTGGTGGCTGTTGTCTGAAAGTAATGAAATCATTCAATAAGAGAAACAGATGTAGCTTGCTGAACAATAGGACCAAATGAAAGATGAGGTTCAAAGATTTGGAAACATTTTGTTTCAATTGACAATGAGCTCTTAAATGACCAAATAGGGTGTTTAGTTTGATGTCACAAATTTCGAATGATAAAAAGGGGAAAAAAATGACTGGAAAGACCAAGCAGAATTAATAGGACACTGTGCTTAATCTCATGTCATTTAAGCAAAGAAATATGAAGATCACATCCTGCAGCATTAAAGTCAACAGAAATTCCAGTGTTGTGATAAAACCTGAAGAATGTGTGAGTAGAGAGCAAGATGAGTGATCTTTGTGGATTGATCTCATGTTATTTTATATACATGAAGCAAACACACTGACTAAACTATAAGATGCAAAAGAGATGTAAAATTACAATATATGTGGGATTGCAGATTTAAAGGGGTAATGATATGAGGTATCAAATTGTCTTTGATCTTTTGACATAAAAGAGGTAACTACTATAAAAACATACTGTAAGTTTCAGAACTGAAAACATCCTCCTCCCCTGCAATAAGAGAATTTGTTGAAACCAAGCTGCCAAAACGACTCGTTCTCTGCTTCCTCCACATTGTGATCTCGCACTGTGGTAGACATTTGCATCTGACCGCCTCCACAACAACACATCAGTAGGTGTGTTTGACTTGAATTTCATCTTGATTTGCCGGTTGCAGTCAGGGGAGGAGTTGAAAAGAGAGCCATCAAGTCGGATACTTGCGCTTCTTGTCATCTGCTGAACCCACACCAGTCACTGAAGATAGCATGATGTTTGCTTCCTTTATTGCAGATTAAGTGAAATTCAGACAGACAGATGTTTGAATTTTACATAAAATAACTTGAAACAGTGTTCATTTGAAAAGGTTATGTGCTGCTTAAAACAGTGCCTGCTGTGTGTACAAGAAAAAAAGTCCAATAAAAGCCTATAATATTTTTATACCAATAAAGGAGTCAGTATTTTTAATTATTTTGAATTGATTTAAGAATAACAATGTATAGCATGATTTAAACATGATGTACGGTTATAAAAACACGTTGTGACTTGTGAGAGTTTTCACCGAAATGGAAGTGTCAGAATAAACACCATGGTAATGGCATACTACCACATTATTTTTTTTCTGCCATAGTCTGTCATAGCAGAAATAGTAAGAGTAGTATGTGAAGTATGCAATTGTGAATGCAGCCCATGAAACAAGTGTAACTGTTGTCACATTGTGAGTCTGGCCAATCGTGAATGAGCCATGTCATCATTCAGAGCTTGTGCAGCAGCTCTGGAGTAACTGCAGAGGCTGCACCAGCCGGCTGCTCTTGAAATGCTTTTGCGGTACTTTGATGGCATACGTAACTAGGGTTGGAAGGGTTACTTTTGAAATGTATTCCACTACAGAATACATGCTGTAAAATGTACTTTGTAACATATTCCATTATATTACTTAAGGTCAGTAACATATTCTAAATACTTTGGATTACTTGTTCAGCACTTTTAGATTTTTTCACTTGTTTTGACTGTACTGCCAGTACAGTAAGACAAAATACACATGTTAAAAATACATTCTCTGAGAAATCTAAATATCTTATGCATGTTGTTTCTAAAACAAGATCAATTTGTTTTAAGGATTTTTATATATTTGTACAGGAAAACAATACAAAATGTATTATCAAGAATATGATTTTTGCCCTAATATCAAAGGTCTTATTAGAAAAAAAGAAATTATGATCCAACGTGAATTTTCTTGATAAAAAATATAATTGTGCCTGGTAACATGTTCATGTAAAGTGGTTAGAAATAGCATTTTAGCTTAGCATAAAGCTGACAATTTACACCAGGTTTATTTCTATTTCTTCTGCTCCAAACTTAAAACTTCTCTGTCTGCTCGTATAAATGTAACACATCATAAGAAAGTGTTTCACCGCTGTTCAAATGCACTTTGGATCACATCATTTATATGTATAAATGTTTTCATCTGAAAGAACTAAATATTAAATGAAACAAATGACAATAAAATGCAAAGTAATCTCTTCAGTAATCAAAATACTTTTTGAATGTAACTGTATTCTAATTACCAATGATTTAAATCATAGCTGTAGTGGAATACAGTTATATTTTGTATTTTAAATACGTAATTCCATTACATGTATTCCGTTACTTCCCAACACTGTACGTAATGGTGACGCGTTGGTGGCGCCGGTTCAAGTCAGACAAAATTTCTAACCGACATGCATTGCTTCAAGTCCAGTGCTGATTGGTCTGCACAGCGCTGCATGAAGTCGAACACACCTAATGCGTACCTTACCTTTAATCACTTCTAAAGCCCCACCCAGTTGTGGTGAGCAATGGGATGGCAAGTAGAAAGAGAAGGTCAGTCAAGAGCAGAGAGCCAATCAGAACAGTGGGTGTTAACTGTTGAGTCTTAAAGGAGAAGCAGCACCAAAACTGAGTGTTTCATATGGTCAGAATGAGGGTGGAAATGTATTTATTTTGTTCAAAATTTTTTTTAACAAATCTATGATTATTTTTTAGGCAAAAAAACAAAATCCCTACTAATATTAAAAGTGAGCCTCAAGAAATATATTAAAATAATAAAAAGTCATGTCATGACCCCTTTAAGGGTAACTATAAGATCAGTTGTTACACTGGCTTTTCCATAATTACCTAACCCAAACAGACTGACAAAGGAGATTAGAGTGGCTAAAAGAAGCTATTCTGAAAAGCTGAAAAAACAGTTTTCAGCTAACGACCCTGCATCAGTGTGGAGAGGCCTGAAAGACTTTACCAACTACTAGACACCATCCCCCAACACTGTAGGGAATCAACAACTGGCTGACGACCAGAATGTGTTTTACTGTAGATTTGAAAAGCCCAGTCACACACCCCACACCCATTCCAACCTTCACAGCACACAAACCTTTTCACCTGCAACCAACCTCCTCCCCTCTCCTGCTACTCAACCTGCACTTAAGATCTGTGAAGAGGATGTGTGCCAGGGCTTCTGGAAGCAGATGACAAGATAAGCACAGGGCCCAGATGGTGTTTCACCCACTTGTCTAAAATCATGTGCTGACCAGCTGGCCCCCATCTTCACACAGATCTTCAACAGATCAATGGAATAGTGTGAAGTTCCCTGCTGCTTCAAATGCTCCACTATCATCCCTGTACCCAAAGAAACCCAAAATCACAGGACTGAATGACTACAGACCTGTCGCTCTGATGTCTGTGGTCATGAAGTCATTTGAGATACGGGTGTTGGCCCACCTGAAGGACATCACTGAACCCTTCCTGGATCCCCTGTAGTTTGCCTATCGAGCAAACCGGTCTGTGGATGATGTAGTCAATATGGGACTACATTACATACTTCAACATCTAGACAAACCAGGGAATTATGCAAGGATACTATTTGTTGACTTCAGTTCGGCTTTTAACACCATCAAGCTCACTCTCAAAACAGTGGAGATGATAGTGGACTTTAGGAGGATCACCCCAACATTAACTCTGCTCACCATTCTGAACAGCAATGTGGCAGCAGTGAGTCATTCAGGTTCCTGGGCACTACCATCTCACAGGACCTGACGTAGGAGACCCACATAGACTCAATTTTGAAAAAGGCCCAGCAGAGGTTGTACTTCCTTCGCCAACTGAGGAAGTTCAACCTGACACAGGCGCTGCTGATACAGTTCTACTCAGCAGTCTTTGAGTCTGTCCTCTGCATTTCTATAACTGTCCAGTTTGGTTCAGCTACCAAGTCAGACATCAGAAGACTTCAAAGGATAGTTCGGACTACTGAGAGGATTATTGGCGCTCCCCTACCCACCCTGCTAGATCTGTACACATCCAGAGTGATGAAAAGGGCTGGTAAATCACTCTTGACCCCATTCACCCAGCACACTTCATTTTTGAACCGTTGCCCTCTGGCCGGCACTACAGAGCACTGAGCACCAGAACAGCCAGGCACAGGAACAGTTTTTTCCCTCAGGCCATCCATCTCATGAACAGTTAAAACTGCCCCCAAATACTTTCCTTTTGTCAATACAACCATATGCAATAATCAATCCATCCATTCCTACTGATATCCATATTTAATTTATATTCTTTAACATATCCTACCTCTTCTTCAATACATATATCACCTGCACATAATTGTATGTCTCTATATAAAATATTCAAACAGCATTATTGCTCTATTGAATATTTCTCTTTTTTTTTTAAATCTATTATATCTTTTTTTTATGTCACTATATGTATATACACTATATTGCCAAAAGTATTCGCTCACCCATCCAAATTATTGAATTCAGGTGTTCCAATCTCTTCCATGGCCACAGGTGTATAAAATGAAGCACCTAGGCATGCAGACTGCTTCTACAAACATTTGTGAAAGAATGGGCCGCTCTCAGGAGCTCAGTGAATTCCAGCGTGGTACTGTGATAGGATGCCACCTGTGCAACAAGTCCAGTCATGAAATTTCCTCGCTACTAAATATTCCACAGTCATCTGTCAGTGGTATTATAACAAAGTGGAAGCGATTGGGAATGACAGCAACTCCAAGGCCACGTAAAATGACAGAGCGGGGTCAGCGGATGCTGAGGCGCATAGTGCGCAGAGGTCACCAACTTTCTGCAGAGTCAATCACTACAAACCTCCAAAGTTCATGTGTCCTTCAGATTAGCTCAAGAACAGTGCGTAGAGAGCTTCATGGAATGGGTTTCCATGACCGAGCAGCTGCATCCAAGCCATACATCACCAAGTGCAATGCAAAGCGTCGGATGCAGTGGTGTAAAGCATGCCGTCACTGGACTCTAGAGCAGTGGAGACGTGTTCTCTGGAGTGACGAATCACGCTTCTCCATCTGGCAATCTGATGGACGAGTCTGGGTTTGGCGGTTGCCAGGAGAACGGTACTTGTCTGACTGCATTGTGCCAACTGTGAAGTTTGGTGGAGGGGGGATTATGGTGTGGGGTTGTTTTTCAGGAGCTGGGCTTGGCCCCTTAGTTCCAGTGAAAGGAACTCTGAATGCTTCAGCATACCAAGAGATTTTGGACAATTCCATGCTCCCAACTTTGTGGGAAGAGTTTGGGGATGGCCCCTTCCTGTTCCAACATGACTGCGCACCAGTGCACAAAGCAAGGTCCATAAAGACATGGATGAGCGAGTTTGGTGTGGAAGAACTTGACTGGCCTGCACAGAGTCCTGACCTCAACCCAATAGAGCACCTTTGGGATGAATTAGAGCGAAGACTGCGAGCCAGGCCTTCTCGTCCAACATCAGTGTCTGACCTCACAAATGCGCTTCTGGAAGAATGGTCAAAAATTCCCATAAACACACTCCTAAACCTTGTGGAAAGCCTTCCCAGAAGAGTTGAAGCTGTTATAGCTGCAAAGGGTGGGCCGACGTCATATTAAACCCTATGGATTAAGAATGGGATGTCACTTAAGTTCATATGCATCTAAAGGCAGATGAGCGAATACTTTTGGCAATATAGTGTATGTTTAAATGTATATGTTTGTATGTATGTATGTATGTATATATGGTTGCATTCTCTTTGCACTAGAAGCTTCTGTCATCATGACAAATTCCTTGTGTGTGTGAGCATACTTGGCAATAAAGCTCATTCTATACTTCTATAATATTACATACAAAACTAAAGTGAATCCAGTAGCCCTGTAAACCACAATTGCTTGGAGCCCCTGATGTCGGGGAGGCCCTGGTCGGATGGCAAACAGCACGTCAACTAATTTCACAATCCTGCAAAATTATTTAAAATAACATCAAAATTGAGATATGGTTATATGTGATTACCAGGGTTTGAAATAAATACCTGCTATCCTGCATTTGGCTCCTCAGGCACTTTGGCGGGTGACCTTTTCAGGGTTTTTCCTGCATTGAAAATGCAGGAAAGTGCATTGACTCGAAGCTGCTGTTGAAGCAAAGTTATGGTATTCATGCTTCTCTTAACTTACAAGCGCACCTGTGCAGGGCGACTGGTGCTTGCATGGTGAGCGAAGTGAAACAAGCATTTTCAATTCATTCCAATGGGAGCCGAGTGCCACACTCATAAGGTGGATTCTCATCGGAATTAATTAAAAACAGTGAACACACACGGCAGTGGACACGTACAGTCAGCGTGCTCCTGAGCAAAACTTTCGTGATTTAGTCTGGCTTTACTCAATATCAGGATGTCCAGCTGAGACCATAAAACTTATGTGACCCATCTGAATTCTACAGTGAATGTTCTGGTACAGGGGTCGGCAGCCTTTTTGACATGGAGTGCTATTTTTTTATTTTTCAGGTCAATGGCTTTGCCGACATCAAAAAAATGCAAATGTATGTGATTTTCCGAAGTACTGTATGAGTCCATTTGTGAAATTGTTTTTATTTAGCATTTTTCTAATTTAGATGTTTATTTTTCATTACAAATTATATTATCAGAATAACAGTTTGAGTGAAAATGTTGTGCAAAACCCGATGATTATGATATAATCATGATCCTGCATGTGAATTTTCACAGAACAACTTAAGTGCTTTAATGAAAGAAAACCTGTCCTTTTGTACAAAATTAGTTAACACAGTTAATGTCACAAATTTGCTTATTTAATTACTGATCTTGAAATTGTATGGATTCTTAAATATTTCTTATGTTATGTCATTGTAATCATGTAATCACTAGCACGCAAGCAACAGCTAGAGAGGAGCAGGCTGTTTTATTTATATGAAATTTTTTGCACCTGCATTCCAGTCTACATCTTGATGTAATCCTTCCTCATGATCATGCTGCATGTTTTCATCAGCTGAATGGGAGGATAAACACATTTAAAGTGACGAGGTTCACACCTGCAAAATCCTAAAATTGTATTTCCAGGGTTAATTTATATTTTGAATAGACTCAGATTTTTTTAACCCCACGATGTGGGTTTATGTTTTCTCTTTTAATTGTTTAATGTAATTTTGAGTGTGACCATGGTTTAAGGAGGGTGTACCTGTAGGCTGGGTTGGAAATCTCAAGGATTAATTGTGGTGTTTTCCTTATTAGATCACGTGTTGTTCTGAAACCAAATAGAAACAAATGAAACATGGAATGTAGGCTGTCATCCGGACAGCCTGACCGAACATTTACTCCCACGATTAACCAAACGTGAAGCACTGCCGACTCGTGATGCTCGAATGGCTTGCATGCGCTGTACGAGTCTGTTGGGTATACTGCAGTCTCGACACATTTTAACTTTTTGTTTAGTCTCCCATTCAGCTTATGAAAACATGCTGCGTGATCATGAGGAAGGATTACATCAAGATGAAGATTGGTCTACTAGTAATAGTCTACTCTCTTGCTGTTGCTGGCGACGGGAGAGTCGAACCACTCCGTAAAGTCTTCTCCAGCACATCCCAAAGACATGGGGTTAAGGTCAGGACATTTGGTGGCCAATTCATGTGTGAAAATGATTCCTCATGCTCCCTGAACCACACTTTCACAATTTGAGCCAGATGAATCTTGGCATTGTCGTCCTGGAATATGCCTGTGCCATTATGGAAGAAAAATCCATTGATGGGATAACCTGGTCATTCAGTACATTCAGGTACTCAGCTGAATTCACTTTATTGCCACATAACATTGCTGAGCCTAGACCTGACCAACTGAAGCAACCCCAGATCATAATCATTATTTTAATTAAAACAGGGACTTTTTTGGGCCAGGGAGTGTATCTTTTCTTTTGCGCTACTAGTGCATAAATGCAGCAGACCTACTACTTCTTGACATTGTTTTTCGATTTTCGTTGTATGGCAAAAAGGCTATGACATTTAATGTCCATTTACTACATTTGTCAGTGTGTAAAAAATTGGGGACCTCTGTGGACACATTCAGCCATTAACTTTTAAAATGGCAATGGAAAACTTGGAAAACTTGTTAAAAATGCCAAGAGAGCACCACTGCACAGATTTTTGTAGAGATGTATCTGAAACAGACAGACTGAAGCAATCCGATACAGTTGGTGATGTTTGTTAACTTGGCTCTTGAACTCTCAGGCAATTCACTTAGCAGTAGCGGTTTTAACCACCATGCAAACCACGCAGTTGCGTGGGGCCTAGATGTCGGGGTTCCCCCGGCCCGAGTAGGAAAGCTCTGCAAAAACCGTTTGAGGGGTGACATGTTGTTCTGGGTACACACGCGAATATGCTGTTGTCTGCTGTCTCAGAGCGGTTCATGAAGCCGCCGGGTTTGGGCCAGTAGGACTTTGGGTTCGGGTTTGTAATTTATGAAAAATATACAGGCCTTCCGAACTTGTTTCACCCACGTGCGCTCACTCACACAGATACACACAAACGGATGTAAACACACTGGACGAACGTCCTTGAATGCTGTAACGCGTCTCACTGTTTCTTCAGTGTCTCACGCAGGACCGGCACATTTTTAGACACTGTGTCAAGTTAATAACTTCAGGTTTCAAAAACGCATGTCGAAACACCTGCGTTCTGTTTCATTAATTGCGCCGCGTCTAGACTGTTTTCAGCGCAGGTGTCAGAAAGCTTTAACGTTCTGAACAAGTTCAGGCTGCAAAGAGGTGACTGTTACAATTTTTAACATTATTTCAGATTATTCTGCACCAAGCAAAGTTTCAGCGATTGATAAACGGCAATGATTTTTTTCTTCTTTTTTCTTCTTCTTATGCTGCAGTGTGCTGAGGGGCCGCCGTGGTTTGTATGTATACTGTTACAATGCTGTAACGAATGTTACCCTCAATGCTTAGCCTACATAAAATACAGCCTTTTGCAACATGATGAACAATACACTGCAGCATTAGAATATAAGCTCCAGGTGAAAGTAAATAAGACAGAACTATATTACTCTTGTATACAACAAGTCCTCAGGGTAATAATAGTAGTACTGTATCATATTATAATGACAATCTGGACAACAATAAATAATTGTTGGGTTATAATATTAATATATACTGTAACAACAGAATTTCAAAATGTTACTGGGTGAAGTAGTAGGTTTTGCACACCCTGTTCACACACACAAAAGTGTTTTGTAAACATATATGTATGTTAATATTGCATTTTTATCACTATATTGTGGAAAAACTGGAAAACATGCATTAATTATCTTTAACTAGATTTTTATTTCATTAAACATGTTGAATGTACTTGGCTACAACGGCTGATAGGAAGAATTTATTTTGTCATTTGTTTAGCAACATTTTTCGAAATGGGGCCCCGGGTTGGTTGCCCCTGCTTAACAGATCACCTAAGACTAGTAAAGTCATATTACAATGTTGTGTTTTTGAAGGATGGAAAATTTGGCATTGTCAACAAGATATTAATTTTGCATACCGATGAGTCAGAGCAATGCATTGTGCTGTTAAAAGAAATCTATCATGTCGATGTGCCCCTCTTTTTTTTAAATCAACTTTTCTCCCAATTTGAAATGCCCAATTCCCACTACTTAGTAGGTTGTTTTAAATTCATTAATATCATTAAAGTTTATGTTGACTGTTCAGCTGGTTCTTGCCTCCTCCTTGCCCATTCTTTATCTGTTACAGGGAGATCAAGGTTTTTTTTGTCTTCACATTTTAGGAAGCTCTTCTCATTATGGTCACTTGCGAGCAGTTCTACCTACCGAAATAGTGAACAAATGCTTGCTCATTAACTTCACTAATGAAAACTTCATCTGCATGTTTCCAAACACTGTTGAAAGGGACATTTAACTGAAATGAATATGTATACAAGATGCTGTATAACAGCAACAAAACGTTATATAAAATTTGTCTTGAACCTGTATTAATGTGCCACTTTATTGTACAGTAGCTTGGGTGCAACAGTGATTGTTTTGTATAATTATAGTATTTTACAGTTTTCTTACCTTAAATGTTGCATGTATACCATGATCTGTATTTTTTAAATCTTGAGCTATATGTGAATCAATGAAGTAAGCTAACAGCATCCATCACATTTAAATCTATACAAAATAAAACAGTTTACAGCACATTTGCAATGGAGGGGAACCTTAGAAACAGATAAAAGTGGTATTTCAATACAAATATTCAACCATTATTTTGAGCTCAATGACTTTTGGTTTACAAATACATAGGCCAGACACAGTAACATATTTTATGTCTTTGTCTGAACAAAGTAACATTTGCATATATAAAGTTTACACACATATTTTAGAAGAAATATTTAGCTCTATTATTTAGCATGAGCTACAATGTATTGTTGTTGGTAATATATATTTGCAGTGGCGAAAATGCGGTCGCCTTCAGTATTGTTCTTTCACACTAGTAAATATGTCCAGCACCGATCCATAGACTAAATAGTACATGATTTTTAAGACTTGAAAATCTTCCCTGACTTTTGTAAGCACTATCAGTGTGTGTGAAGTATTAAGGATATCACAGCTCGTGGGTAATCTAAGTAAGTAACGTTTTTCCAACAATTTGGAAGGGTCCAATAAGTGAGTTAAGTTTATCTTCATATTTATCTTCTCGTAACACCTTTGTGAAATATTATCCAATGTTTCTATATAAACTAAAATGTTTTACGCAGTCACAAAGTTTCGAATTTGGAGTTTCTTGTCTTTTGGACTTTCAAGAACACAAAGGCATATCAGTACATCCACAGTGTGAAGGTGGATCTTGTGGATTTATGAATGAAGAGCTCTTGTTTTAAAAACTCACCTGAACACATTACAATACCCATGATAACTTCTGGCAACTCTACAACATGTAAATCTACTTTGGCAGCTAATTACTCTTTGACGTCAGATATCTATAAAGTACCGCTACACCGGAAGTTCAAAGACAAAAAAAATTTAAGATGGCTTTGCGCTAGTTTCTCTGGCGCATAAGGTCAATACGTTTCAAAACACTGTAAAGTTCTTGAGCCTGTGAATCATGGGTGCAATTCTCATCCCTGCCTCCACTGGGCGATAACCAGGGATTAATTCTTAGAGTTGTGCATAAATGCGAGCTAGAAGAAGAGCGAAGCAGATGCACAAGCAAGAGTTGTTGTATGCTCATTCTGAATTTTCCAATTCAAGTTACTCTTAAGTCCTGATTGAGGGATATTTTGTTCAACACTCATGTAAGTTGATGATTTAAATATGCTTGTATGGGCACTCTTTTATTTTTTAGTATTTGTTTCTCCAGCTCTTGTAAGTGTGCTGAGGAATGGAAATGTTTGTTTGGTTGCAGGATTGTTTTAAAAAGCTTTTGATGTGTTAAAGTCCTATCGACCTATTGAAGCTTGAGATGTGTAACTTAATGTTTGCATGGCTTGTATTGAGACTTTTTGTGTGTATGACTGGCCTGTTGTAGGCTCTTATTCTTTAGGCTTATTTGGATTATAATTGACGTGTTTGTTTTCATCATCATTATCATCCTGTAGTGTAGGGAGAACGTTTTGGGTGGGTGGGCCGCATGCAATCGAAATTATGAGATCTGTAAACTTTGTGTGTGTGTGTGTGTGTGTGTGTGTGTGTGTGTGTGTGTGTGTGTGTGTGTGTGTGTGTGTGCATTTTTAATGTTTAGCTAATTTGTTTCCAGCAGTGTATTTAGGGCATTTTGTTACTAACAGTTGTCTACTTTAAGCATATTTAAAGATCAATCAACAATATTCATGTTTGAGTACATTCAGACATTTTTAATTTTACCTGTGTAACGGAACGTTAGGTTGCCTTGTGGCTAAGAACAGATGTCGCCAAAACAACCTCGGGCACACCGGGACACACATCACAACAAGCGAGAGTTCAATAAAAAAATAATTTTGTAAAAAAACAGAGCCTTGAGACAGCTGGAGAAAGGTAATGGGCACTGGGCAGCCGTAATTTCAGAGCTAATCAGGGTCCCTTACACCAGTGAAATCCTTCCTCACATAAAAAAAAAAGAACCTATAAACACTCCAATGTTCCCTTTACACAACACTCAGTGTTATATACACTGATACACAAACACCTAAAAAAGAAACCCTCATTTAGCTCCTGTTCAAACTCAGTCCCCTCCCCTGGCTGAGCCCTGTCCTACTCAGTGACTCAGTGATTTTTTATTTTAAAACAAATGATCAAATTATAATAATAATAATAATTCCAATTTAAAAGAAAACCAAAAATAAGGAAATTTTACCAAAAAAATTAGAAAAACAAAACAAAATTCAAATATCATGTATTCAGTCTCACAGGGCAGTGATATACATTTTCCCTGTCTTAAAAGGCACAACAGTCTACATCAAACTCTTAGTTTGTCATGTGCTGATGTTATCACCCAGCCAACGCTTCTGCGGTAACTTTGACATAGCCAGTGATGCGAGGCGATCACCTCCCAACTGCCGTCAATCCAGGAAGTGCGCAAATCGCCTCCAGAGACCAGCAAGTACCTCCAAGAGGGAAGAGAAACTGGAGTAAGTACGCTGAACCTGACCCGGCAACAACTAGCACTGGAAATCACTGTTCCTTTATGATCGGATTGAGAGCGCTGCACAGACTCGTTGAATCAATAGCTTCAGTTCCTCCTCGCCGCTCTACCACAGTCTCCACACTCCGCTACAGCTAGCTGGATGGCATGTAACCACACAAGAAAACAAAAATCTCTGTTCCCTCCCTTTAGGTGCAGCCCACAATAAATGGATCGGGGGTAACATTATTGGGTCCGTAACACTACGGGCATCGGTCCGTTCCACCCGTCTTTCTCAGTACATCTCAGATAAATTCTTTTATCCCATCCTACCCCAACTTCAACTGGCTTCACCTATCCTAGTGTCCAATCATTTAATTTACACCGTTATGCAATTGTCTCCACAGGTTTATAAATCGCCGGGAATGCCCAGCCAGTTAAAAACAAGATGAAACATACAAATTCAACCGAACACAAAAACAATAAAATTAATGTTAGTACATCCAACAAGATATGCAATGAATTTTATTTTCCCCAAACAGTCTTATCTGTCCATCAGATATTTGTCCATTAGACTATAAGTCCCAAGTTTCTCTGGAGAGTCTTTTCTCATTTAAGGGTAAAAGTTAACATCAAACACCACAAAACATCAATCAGCAGGCATCCTACTCGACACAGATATTAATTATTATATGGGTATTCAGGGGATTTACCCTAGAAGATTTTGAAAATGTAAAAACAGAATGGATATTTTAACCATAAAAACCATATTCTGAAGAATATAAAAAATTTTCGTAGTCAAATTGCCGACATGTCTTTGGACTAATTTTCATTGGTCTAAATTAGACAATTTTCATTGGTGAAAATTATAAAAATGGGTATTGTTGGAGTCACGTGATGCTATGCGAAGGTTTTTCGCTTAAAGGCGAGCTCTGCTTAAATTTTGCTACAATTAACCTTTTAAGCAATATTAACCGGTGAGAACTGTAATAGTTTTGTTTGCTAACTGTGCTGGGTGGGCAGGATATCGAAACATTTGAAATCGTCAGCCTGTGGATTGTGCACCGATTTTGCACCGACATGACTATGCAAAGGTACTCAGAAGGCTACTTTCTTAAATATTTTTTATCAAAGAATATTTGACATTATTATTATACATTGTCAACAAATTCTAGAAATGAACACAGAAAATAAAGTATAAATAAAAATAAAATAAACAGCTTAATAAACATCAGTACTGTATGTTCAGTATCAGTCAATGGCTGACCATTTAGATAAGTAATACAATTATAGCTAAATAAACATCAGTACTGTATGTTTAGTATTAATCAAATGCTGACTATTTTAATACTGCCAGTCAACTAGGGGCAGGTTGTAAAACAAGAAGCATTTACACCTGCAGAGTCGAGATAAACAGCGGCAGTGGTGTTACACCATATTCTGCTATACGAGTTCAGGGAAACTTTCAATAGTGGAAAACCAGACTTTTAAATATAAACTTTTGTAAGTGCAACGACTGGAATTGTTCGGTTGAAGGGGGTACCAAACTGCGAATCCTGAACAAAACCGTTTGGTGAATACATGTTTACACATTAGCTTCCACTCAACTGACAAGGTATGAATTAGCTACGTGGTTAGCTAGTTAGCTATAAGCTTGTTGTCACGGAGAACAAAAGATGGACTTTATTTACTTTCCAGCATTGCGTCTCACCAACTAGGTAACAACATAGCGTGAAATCAACACTCAGACACAATCCACCACCGCACCGTTGTCTGCTGAGCTGCAAAAAGATGTTCTGATGTTTACTTTCAATCTGCTACATTACAGACTTCACTGAAAAACTATAGCTTGCTAACATAGCAAACATATGTGATAAACATGAGTGACATTGTTGTCAGGAATAGGGTGAACGTTATTAGTCATATTGAAAAGGGAAAATTGAAATGGTCGTTGTTTATTAACTTTTCAGTAAGTAATTCAGAAACTAGTTAGCAACTTACCACGAAGACACCACTTAACTCCGCATCGCTTACCTCTGCACTGTCTACAGAACCGCCGTCAGCTAAGCTCTGTAAACAATGGAGTTGGAGCGTGCTCTGCTGGACAAACTATGTTATGACACTATTCTAAATCACCCCAAACATTGTTTTCTGCATTATATGTTCTGAAAAAAAAAGTTTTCATATCTGTGCATATCGAAAAACTTATATGCCGATACGATACATCTGTGAAAGGCTAATATCAGCCAACTGATAAATTGGCGGGCACCATAGTGTTCCTTCAAGAAATGCACCTTTCTTCTCAGGAAGCTGAAAAACTTGATAGGGCATGGGGTGGACATGTGTTTTGCAGTGCTGGTTTGAGTAAGAGCAGGGGAGTCCTTACATTGATACAGTTAGCAAGCATTTACAATTCAAATGTCTTAAACAGATCAAAGATAATTTAGGAAGAGTCATTATTGTTTTGGCTGAAATACAGGGGTAAAACATTATTTTGAGCATAATATATTATATTTATACAGTGCTGTGAAAGTGATTTCTTCTGTTTTTGTGTATATCTCATATTAAATTGTTTCAAAAATCCAAACAAAATCAAACATAAAACAAAGGCAATCTGAGTAAACACAAAATACAGTTTTTAAATGATAATGTTAATTATTGAAGTAAAAAATGTATCCAATACCAACTGGCCCTGTGTGAAAAATTATTTGCCCCCTTAGTTACTAAATCCCCAAATCTATGAAATTGCATTCATAATGGGGTTCAGCTGGACTAGACACACACAGGCCTGATAAATGCCAGCCCTGTTCAATCAAATCAACACCTTAATAGAACTTGTCTCACCCAGTAGCACACTATACCATGGTCAAAGGAAATTACAGAAATGGTGAGGAAAAAGGTGATTGAAATACATTAGTCTGGGAAGGGTTAAAAAGCTATTTCAAAGGCTCTGGGACTCCAAATAACCACAGTGAGAGCCATTATCTCCAAATGGAGAAAACTTGACACAGTAGTGAACCTTCCCAGAAATGGCCGACCTCCCACCTCTGAATGGCTCAAAAGAAGCAAAATTAAAGTTTTGGAGTAGCCTTGTCAAAGTTCTGACTTGAACCTGACTGAGATGCTTCGGCTGTATTTTGTGCTTACTCAGGTTGCCTTTGTTTTGTTATATCTCGTTTGAAGATCTAACACTTTAGTATGAAAAATACACAAAAATAGATGAAATCAGGAAGGGGGAAAATACTTTTTCACATCATTATTTATGCACCCAACGCTGATGATCAGTACTTTTTTTATATATATCTTGAGGGGAAGCTACAAGCCGCTGGGATCCTTCATGATATGGTTTTGGGTGGAGACTTAAATCTTTTAATGGATCCAGTCCTTGATCATAGAGGTGCAAAGGTGTTTAGACCCTTTAGAGCAACATTGACACTTCAGAGGATGTGTAAAAATCTTGGTCTTACAGACATTTGGAGACTTCTGAATCCATCTGGGAGGGACTACACTTTTTTTCATCAGTTCATATGATTTACTCTAGATTTTTTTTATATATATATATACTGTATCTAAGGGGCCGTTTACACAACAACGTTTTCAACTAAAAACGGAAAACGTTTTATACGTTTTAGCTGTTCGTTCACACGACAACGGCCTTTTGGGGCCTGAAAATGCAAACTTTTGAAAACGGGTTTCAAAGTGCAAGTTTTTGAAAACGATGCCGTTATCGTCTCCGTGTAAACATACAAAAACGCGAATTTGTGAAAACGATGATGTCATGCGCACGCGTATTACGTGTTATATAAAGAATTATGGATTGATAGGCATCAATTTGAGATGTATATTATGAATACTGGTGTCTGGGCAAATAACAATAATCAACAATTTATTCATTTGGAGTGTTTTGTATGGAGTGTGAGCATTGTACAGTAGGCAGAACCTGCAATTTGAAAATCTTGAAATTAATGTATGGATTCAGATGGGAAAAATGTATTTGTATTAATGTTTTTTTTTAATTTTTTTTTACTTAATTTTATTTGATGTACCTTTACCCTGCAATTCATTCACCCACTGCTTATGTATATAGTCTATAGACAGAGATGTGATGCCATGTATAGTATTCAATGATATGCTTAGAATATGAAAACATGAGGCAGTGAAAATGCATGTTAGATCCAGTGTACACAAGACATCTCTCTCCATCAGAAGATATCCATATATCAGAGTTCTGTCTGATATCCAAAACCAGTCAACATCAACAGCTTGTTATGTTAACTTACTCTCCTACCAGCCCAAGAGTTAGCAGGGGGAATACAGAAGGCAGGAGACGAAGTGATGGTAAAAATGAACAGAGTTTATTGAATAGTCTTGAGTTCAGTCTATAGGCATGCGCACGAGTACTTCAAAACAAAGCGCGAGACATTCAAAACTACATTGGCGGACTACAGGACTGTGTTTGTGCTGCTCAAGATTTTGAGTTTATTGACGCTTCTCCAGCAAATTAATTGTAGTCATAAAGCAACCTCATCGTCCGTCCAGACAAAATTGCTCGATGCTTTCGCCATCTTCATTGTTTGTATTCACCGCTCTATGGAAGAATGCTTATGTGCGCAGGCGTGTAGTGTTTACCCTAAGTCTATTATTCCATCTACCGTTGACTGCTCAATGGGGAACATTTTAGTTTCAGATCATGCTTTGGTGTGTTTAGAGATGTTGCCGCATATAGAGAAAATAAAGTTATGTATATGACGCTTTAATTCATATCTTCTACAAGAACCTGAATTTCAAAACATTTTAAAGACAGAAGTCAATGTTTATGTAGAAACCAACTGGTCCTCTGTGGGCGTGGCATGGGAGGCGCTTAAGGAAGTTCTTAGGGGGCGTATCGTACAATATGCCTTATTCATTAAAAAGATCAAAGCACAAGAATTCATAGAATTGGAACAGAGTATTAAAAGTGCTGAAACAGCTGAAGCACTGAATGTCATCAAATGGTCTTAGAGAGCTGACTCAGCTAAAGTATAGGTACAATACTATTTTGTCACAGAAGGTAGAGTTTTGGTTATTCAAGGCAAGACATACATACTTTGAGTCGGGGGACAAAGCAGGGTAACTTTCGCCAGATATATAAAACCAGTTATATATTGCCACCATTCAGTGAAGTCTTCTGGAGGCAATATATAAATAATTCTGTTTAGATCTTATGTCACAGTACTGGCTCCACTTATGTTAGAAGTTTACACAGAGTCATTAAAGAAAGGTAAACAACTGCAAGCCCTGATAAGTCTCATTCTTAAAGATAACGACCCAAATGAATGTAAAAGTTATCGTCCAATTTCCCTGACCCAGTTAGATGTAAAAAATATTGTTTAAAATTCTGGCTAATTGATTAAGTAGAGCACTTGCATCTATTGTACATATAGATGAAGTGGGGTTTATTTGTGGTAATAGTTCTGATGATAATATTAGATGTTTTATAAATATTATGTGGTCAGTAGTGAATGATCAGACCCCAGTCGCTACCATCTCACTTGATGCCGATAAGGCGTTTGGTAATGTGGAATGGGAATCTTTTTGGAAAGTTTGGGAACACTTTTATTGGGTGGATTAAGTTACTTTATAAAACGTTAGCAGCAGTGCAAACTAAAGGATTAATTTCATATTATTTTTCTCTTGGAAGGGGAACCCAGCAAGGCTGTCCTCTCTCCCCTTTGGGGTTCTGTCTTGCCCTGGAACCATTAGCAGCCGCAATAAGAAAAGTGGATGATTTTCCTGGTGTTGTAGCAGGAGGTGTGGTGCATAAACTTCTATTCTGCGCAGATGATGTATTATTATTTGTCTCTGACCCTAGTAGATCTATGCCTAGCCTCAAATTTTCAGGCTATAGGGTGAATTGGTCTAAATCGGAAGCTCTTGATCTGACAGCATATTGCCCTGCCACAGCTTTCCAACCTGGTGCCTTTCAATGGCCCAAGCAAGGCATTAAATATTTAGGCATTTTATTTCCAGCAAATTTGAGAGATTTAGTTGGAATTAATTTTGACCCATTAATGAAAATGTGTGATGTGGATAGGTGAGCTTCACAACATTTGTCTATGGCAGGGAAGGTCAATGTTTTAACAATGAATTGTATCCCCAAATTGATTTTTCTACTACAGTCTCTCTTTAGAATTTCTCTTTCTTATTTTTAACAAATTGATAAAATATCTAAGTGCTTTATTTGGAATGGTAAATGTCCTCGGTTGTATTTCAGTAAGTTACATAGACCAATTGACAAAGGAGGTTTAGGCCTCCCCAAAACTTTCTTTTATTACTATGCTTTTAATCTTAGACACTTGGCCCATTGGTCTCTTCCAACTGAGAGAGCCCCTCCCTGGCACTACATTGAACAAGCGGTCCTTGCCCCAATCTCTCCATTGCAAAGTCTTTCTGTTAAACTGCATGAAGAAGTAAAAATGCATCCCATTATTTCACACTTACATTCAGTATGGACAGGTTTCCCATATACATAAATGTTTCCTCAAGCATATGGCTGAACCCCAAATTATGTATTAACAGTTGTGTCCTCCTTTTGCTGGAAAGAATGGATTGAGAGGGGTGTTGCTATGCTTGGTGACTTATGAAAACAGAGCTTTTGAGATCATTTGAAAATATAACACTGCAATTTTGGATTTCAAGGTCTTTTTTTTTTTTTTTAGGTATTTACAGTTGCACCATTTACTTTGTACTATTTTTGGTGGTAGTACACAGCCCCCTAAAGCTGCAGACACCCTGTGTATGGTGCTCACAGTCTTTGGAAAGGGGCATGAAGCGTCAGTATATTATTCTTCATTGATACAGAGTCTTGGTGAAGGGGCTTAACAGCTCTTAAGAGGATATGGGAAAGTGATTTGAACTTGCTGTTGGAGGATGGGGAGTGGGAAAGAATTTAAAAAAATCTTGAAACTATGTCTAGGGATGCAAGGGTACGCCTTATTCAGTTTAAGATTTTGTATTGTTTCTACTGGACTCCCTCTAGATTGTTTAGGATTGGTTTAAAAGACACAACTACTTGCTGGCTATGTCAGTTGGAGGACAGAAACATAGCCCATGCTCTGTATTTCTGCACTAAGATTCAAGAATTCTGGGCAAGAATCCAGAATTTTATGAGTATTTTAGATACTCAAATTTAAAGAGCACCTATTATGGTTTTTAAACGTGCCTAATTTTGTTTTAAAGGTCTCATACAATAGATTTACATGCATACAAGGTTAAAAAAAAAAGAAAAGTACTTTAATTTGCTCATAATTTAAATTGCAGCATTACCTTTTTTTCCCAGTGTCAAAACCGACTCGTTCAATGACCCGTTCTAAAGGATTCATTCTGAACTCCTCCTTTCAGAGAGCCTGCTCTGATTGGTCAGATGTCCCAGTGTGTTGTGATTGGTCTACTGCTTAGTGTAGTGTTTGAGGGCGGGTCAAAGCTGTTCGCGAGCAGCCAATGAAGACCAGAGGTGGGTTTTTGTTTTACCAAATTGCGTAGGTTAGTACAGGAAGTAAGTCTGGAATTACTAACGACTCGTTTCAGGTGTTCAGAATCGGTTCTTCCTTTTGGGAGGCAATAACTCCATTTGTCACGCACTTTGATTTTTGAAACTTTGCAGACTTTTTTACATTCACAGACAGCTATATAACACACTACATGAAAGGCAATATTTGAAAAACCATAATAGGTGCTCTTTAATTTTGCCCCAGACTATGTACATTGGGTGATGGGGCGGTTATTAAACTAGATGAAAAATATAAATAATGGGGGTTAAATTTTATTCTATATATATTTATTCTGTTTTATATATATATATATATATATATATATATATATATATATATATATATATATATATATATATATATATATATATATATATAGTATATGTATATATAATGAATAAATAAAGTGTTAATAACAAAAAAGAAAATTGGTATTGGTCCATTGATTAACTCTCAATAATAATTTGCGCTGCTTGGATAGGGCGGTAAAAGAGAAAAAGCATAAAGGAAGCATGTTATGACAAAAAACTAAAAATAAAAAAACCTAGCATATTCACACATTTGATATTTGTAAATAACATCATAATATTTTAGTTTTACGGGGGAAAAAAAGAGGCCGGAGTATTAAACGCTTAAAAGTTTTGATAGCATATTTTTTTAATCATCCAAAATAATTTATAGCAGTCAGTAACTTATGTATGCCATCACAAGCTGCTTTTTGTGCAACAAATATAAGTTATAATGAACAAAATTCACAATTTATACATATATTTTTAATTAACCATTATTTTATATTAAAAAAATAAATTGAATGTAGTTTAACATTTTGAGAGCATTTCAACATCCAAAGTTATTTAAAGGTTCACTCAGTATTTTTTTTTTTCTTATTTAAAAAGTTTTACTTCTAAGTAAATGAATAGTAATTTTGAAATTTATGTATAAAATCATGACCACTCATGTGAGACAGGGTTGTGCAAAATTCAGAATTGACCCTTCAATTCATGAGTTGGAATTTGAACTGGAATTGGAATGATTGACTGTTTTGAATTTCTTTGAATTGCAATTCAATAAATTCAATTTCCTCTGTCAAAACACTCACGACTTGGACTTTCATTAGTCTAAGACACATTTTGTGACAAACAATTACATTATTATGTTTTACCAAGTATGCCTATTTTTATTTAATTTTAATCTTTTTAGACATAACATTTGTCTAAAAATAATAATAATAATAATAATAAAATAAAGCTAAAATTAGCACAGCTATCAAAATAGATGGTTTTTGCTATATAGCACTAGAAATGGTCCACCATGTTGTTTGCAAAATACTTCATGAAAATATTCCTAAATAATAAAAATAATAGATTTATTATGGATTATTAAAACTGTATAAAGGGATGTTTGTACAACTTAAGACATTAGGATTGCATTTTTATTTTTTTTTTTGAAGTTGAATTAATGTACTTTAACTGAACTTAAAATGTCAATCTGCCTTGACTTTTACATATTAGTTGACATATTTGACATATTTAACAACATTAAAATAAAGTTTGCTTTACCAATGTTAAACTGTCATCTTCTTGCTTTTATTTAAACTGTTCAATACTCTGAGCATCACAACATCTCATCTCAACATTTCTATAAACATATATATTTCATGGAGAGTGATGTGCTTGCCGTCTTAATCCAATAATATACAATTTTTACTCACATGAACACCTGTGAAAAAACAAACAAAAACTGTTTTTTAAAATGCCATGCACAGACCTCGACACTTGGTACACAAAACCTGACAAGGTTAACAATCAACAAATGTATCATTTTTATTAGAGAAACAAACACAAACAAACCCTGACATTACAAAACAAGTTACCTACCATGACGACAAAATCAACAACAAAAATGTACATAAAACCATGCAAACAACCAAACAATGCAAACCTATTATTCATGCCCAAGTGCATGCTGGGAAGAGGTTGAATGGGACTTAAAAACTGATGACCATATAAACTTGTTTTCATATGTGTGTAGGCCAATTTAAACTTAAATGCTTTAATTCAACTCTCTGCTGTGCTTATTGGTTCGACTTAAAAATAATCTTAGTATGTTGTAACAAGCAAGCTGCATTTAGGTACATTGTTTGCGCCGGAAATCTACAATAATCAAATAAATCTTCCATTTGTTTTTTCAGCATTATTTACCTGATCTAAGATTTTTTTTTTTTTACTGTAATTTTTCTGGAAATACCCCATTTGTTTTGCCTGTGATAATACTATAACATGTTTCATGATATACTAAAAAAAAATCGAATGTATAATTAAAAAATACACTTAAAAATAGTCATTCTTTTAATTTTATTCCAATTTAATTATACTTCCTTAATTTCAAATTGCAATTCTACTTCCTTTTTTTCTACCTCAATTCAAATTCAGACCAAATTCAGGAATTGAATTGGCATTTCTCATTCATTTGTGAATGGTGCACAACCCTGATATGAGAGAGTTCAATCATATTGGTAACCTTAAAGCTTTTTTATTCTACATGGAGCAGGGGCACCTCATGGGGGCAGCCATGTTAGAATCACATGACCAGCTGAATACTACTTCCTTAATCACAGTAACTACCCTGTTATTGGACACTTTCATTTGTGGATCAATTTAATCCTGATTTACTGTGTATAGTGAATTTCTGCAAAGGCATTGGTAACTAAACTTCTGTGTGAATGATGCAGCATCCAGGCCACTAGGTGTCAGTGTATGCCAATGTAAGCTACTTTGACATCAAAAAATTGTGTGTGTGTGTGTTTAAGTGTGCACCTTTAATTCAGCATCTTATGTCAACTCGATCTGGTTTTAATTAGTGTGTTAGAAGGGATTTTACATTCTGTGTTTTTATGGCAACGGTTATGAGGCTATATTCACATCAGGCGTGCCTCATCATCCGCTGCCCAAAAGAGGCCTGCTAAAATGCACCTCTCCTCTCTCACCTGCCCAGTCCGGTTGTGAGCCTGCCTGAAGGAAATCCCTCAGAGGCAGGGCGATGATGATGAGAGGGAGGGATAGGTCATTCTGGCACAGTGTCATGTGTTCTCGTCATTGTCAAGTTATCGTCATTAAATTAATGTCATTTCCTACAATAAAGTAATATTGTATAAACTAAGGAATCTGTTTTTTGGCAGATCTTCTGCACCACATCTCCATCATTCACCCCTGCAGTGAAACCACCACCTCTGCAATTTACCAATAAATGCTGTTATTATTTCCATCATCCTACAAGTGAAGAAGGTGGTTTATAAAGAGGAAGAACTCCAAGTGTAACAACTGAATTCTACTGACATATTATTGCAGAAATGAAGACTGTTAAAGAGGAGAGTGAAGACATCAGTATTACGGAACCATGCAGAATGAAACATGAACATACTGAGGAACAAAGAGGTTGGTATTCCTTCTTCATAATGACTGTTTTGAGGAACATTAAATCAAGTCAAGCAGAGGTGTAAAGTAACGAATTACAACTACTCTTATTACAGTACTTGAGTAATTTTTTCACATTTTTCAACTAAGTATAAATAAATAATAGTTCTTGAGTTGATTAAAAATTAAGTATTCAACTTCGCTACAATTATTTTTCACCACATTTACAAAGTACAAAAAAATACGTAATATTTCTGAATTTTTGGGAGAAGAAAGTTATAAGCGCTAAATCTGTTTATAAACTAAAACGCGCTGTGCGTGGCACGACGGAAGCCTGCAGGGCACAACATCATGAGCACAACTCTTATAAACTGCTGCCGTTGTCCTCTCTTCTCTAACTTCAAGACTTTCTGCCCTGTCACTATACAAGAACTGTAATACTGTGATTTTCTGCATATTTCATTTTATTCTGGAAAGGAGCCGTTGATTTAGGTACGAGGGAAGCATCTGTTTAACCACTGATCAAACTTCTTGTTTTTATGGTAGGCAATGTTTTAACTGTCAAACATTAACACAGTGTAGTTTGAAATACATGTGGGGATATCTTGTTTACTTGCTACTGTATATTTTTAAAGATATGGGTTATGTTGCTTCTATAACGTGTGAATTTCCCCCTAGGAGGATCGATAAAGTTATCAATCAATCAATATGTCTAAAACAAACTTTTTATATACCTTAGAAGGATACAATGCCAATAGTATCGGAAATGAACAGGGACTCTGAGCAAAAATATCCCCGAAATTCAAAATATGGGGGCAAAAAATGCCCACACAATGAGTTTGTGTTTTATTAATAATATCTGATATAGTTACAGTTACATACGTTGCGATCTTCTTTTGACTTTTCACTGAACATCATCTTTTTTTTTTCCCCACTGTCCATTTCCTCGCACCATCGCGTGCACAGACGGGCTTTCCCTTCTGTCAATCCGCAACAGTTCGGTATTGTACTCCCATGTTAAATTCCATACCCGTTCGCCCCTCTTGTTCAAAATAAACTTTCCTAGTGGGTAACACTCACTCACGGTGCTCTGCTGTACTTCCCTGCCCTGTCTCACCCACTAGAGGCCATAAGTGTACATGGGATGGATGTTATATAAAGAAGGTATGAGAAATCACAAAACATATTGTAACCAAATGCTACAATTTACTTAATAATATCTCAATATGTTAAATAACCATAATGTTAATTAAGACTTTATTACAACTGTAATACAATAATACATATACAGAACAACCACTTTTATTGTTTGAATCAATCATATCTCTCACTAAACACTGTGTGAAATGTTTATTTTTGCCTTATTTAGTTGGCATGTAGGAGTTGATAACTGTTTGTTTAATAATCTCATTCCATATCTGGATAATTGCTGCAGTATCATAGAGGATACATTTCCTCTATGATATTGCATTATATCAGTTTTGTACAGTACGTTAACTTAATAGACAAAATACTTAGACATATGTGAATGAGAATAAACCTGAAATAGGAATGTGTTTCAATCACAATGCACATTATGTAATTTAGAGACATTTAGAATGTTACAAATGGCTTTTTCTATTTAAATAAATGTATGTTTTTTTTTGTTGTTTTTTTCTCCCAATTTGGAATGCCCAATTCCCAATGTGCTCTAAGTCCTCGTGGTCGCGTAGTGATTCGCCTCAGTCCGGGTGGCGGAGGACGAATCCTATTTGCCTCCGCATCTGAGACCGTCAACCCGCGCATCTTATCACGTGGCTTGTTGAGCGCGTTGCGACGGAGACATAGCGCGTGTGGAGGCTTCAGGGCATCCACCATGGCAACCACACTCAACTCGCCACGTGCCCCACCGAGAACGAACCACATTATAGCGATCACGAGGAAGTTACCCCATGTGACTCTACCCTCCCTAGCAACCAGGCCAATTTGGTTGCTTAGGAGACCTGGCTGGAGTCAATAAATGTTGTATTCTTAACATTTTCTGTTTGTCGAAGAATCCTCTTTCAGCAATGCAGGTCTTTGGTATTTAGAAGTTGCTAGTTTAGGACCTGTGTGGAGTCTGTTTCTCAAACTAGAGACTGTGATTTACTTGTCTTTTTGTTGTGCATCTGGCCATCCACATCCCTCTCTGTCCTGGTTAGATTATTTTTTCAAAACAGTAATGCATGGAATAGCCTTCATCTCTCTAAAACAATCGATTAAGGAGAAAATAGAGTTTCTTTATTTTTAAAACCAGAATTTGACTTGCAAGTGTAAATCAGCTTGTGAGAACTCAATACCTCAGCAAATAGGGAAAAAACCCACTGTATTGTGATTTCCTCCTGGTAGTGTAACCATTTTCAATTGTTCTAATAATACGAATTTTCTTGAGTACCAAATGAGCACTTTAGAATGCTTTTGTAAGGAATAGGTGACACAGTATATGTTTGCCATCATGGGTAAAGAATTTATCCATAAAAAATAATAGCAATATAAGAAATATCGCTTAAAACAATTATTTCAAACCGTAATAATATTGGCAGTTATTGATTTTGACAGTATTTTTGATAAATTTAATGCATCCTTGATGAAAGGAAGCATAAGTTTCTTTCAAGAACAAAAATGTCTGCGTTCTAAAAATGGAAGCGTATATAATATAATTTTCATAAAGTAACTTGTAATGTAATTGAGTAGTTTTTTAGCAAACTACTTATTTACTCTTACTTGAGTCATAATATTTCTTAGTACTCAAGTGAATTATTTCTTCAGTAGCAGTACTTTTACTTAAGTAAAAAACTTAGTACTCATCCACTGAAGTCAAGTCACATTTATTTGAATAGTGCTTTTCACAACACAAAGCAGTTTTACAGAAGATTATGCTGTATGTAACAGAAAATGATGCTGTGATGTCTTAATGTCCTCATTGTGCGGTTAAAATAAATAACGAGATTGAAAAATCATGCCTTAAGTTTAAAAAAAAAAGCTTAAGGCAGTTCACTAGATGTGGCAGCTGTAGTTATAAAATCAGAAATAGTAAACATATAGTTAAGAAACACCAGTATATACATGAGCATTACAGAACTTTCAGCACATCAGAGGTCACAAAGTAGATAGTTGACTTTTGCTGCTTAATGCCATTAAAAAGGGGGTCATTTGATTTTTATTTATTTTTTTCTCATTTCTCTTTATTTACTTTATTAATTTTAGACTTGAAAGAAGTGAAAGAGGAAAATGAAGAACTGAATGACATGGACGAGAAACATCAGTATAGAAAGATTGAGAATATCATCGCTGGTGAAGGATCCTTTAGTGGCTCAAAGACTGAAAATGATTTCTCACAGAAAAGAACTCCAAGAACAAGAGACAAAAAATATTTTGCTTGCTCTCACTGTGCAAAGAGTTTTGCACGAAATGGAGACCTGAATTCTCACTTAAGAATTCACACTGGAGAGAAGCCTTTCACATGCCCCCAATGTGGAAACAATTTCTTATATAAAAGAAACCTTAAGACTCACATGAAAATCCACACTGGAGAGAAGCCCTTCACCTGCCTTCAGTGTGGTAAGTGTTTTACATATAAAGGAGATCTTAAGCGTCACATGAGAATTCACACTGGAGAGAAGCCTTTCACATGCTCTCACTGTGGAAAGAGTTTCACACAAGCAAGAAATCTCACACTTCATCTGCGCTATCACTATGGAATAAAGCCGTTTAACTGTAATCAGTGTGGGAAGACTTATACGTGTGCATCACAACTAAAGTTACACCAGATAACTCATGCACACGAGAAGCCTTGCGTGTGTTCATTTTGTGGAAAGAGTTTCATTACATCAGGACATCTGAAATCACATGAGAGAGTACATACTGGAGAGAAGCCATTCCACTGTACTTCATGTGGGAAAAGTTTCAGCCAATTAAGTAATCTACAGATACATATAAAAAAGCATTGTCCAAAGTTGGCAAAGTGAGCAAATTTAATTTCAGGAGCAATACTTTCTTTTGTGTTGTAACTAGAGCTGTCAGAATTAATGCATTTAAGGGGTAATGACATGAGGAATCAAATTCTTGATCTTAAGAGGTCATTGTTATATAAAAACATACTGTAAGTTTCAGAACCCAAAACTTCCTCAATGCAAAAAGAGCATTTGTTGAAACCAAGCTACCAAAACGACTCATTCTCTGCTTCCTTTACATTTGCATCTGACCACCTCCACAACAACACATCAATGCCTACTTTACCTTTAATAATTTCCGAAGCTCTTCCTAGTAGCAGTGAGCAGTGAGATGGCAAGTTGAGAGAGCAGGTCAGTCAAGAGCAGAGAGCCAATCAGAAAAGTGGGCGTTAACTGTCAAACCTTAAAGGTAAAGCAGCACCAAAACTGAGGGTTTCAGATGGTCAGAACGAGGGTGGAAAATGGTCATTCTACTTCACTAATATTAAAGTGAACCTCAAGGAACAAATTAAGACAAAAAAGGGATATCATGACCCTTTTAATGCATATGATTAATTTGAAATGTCGAAAGCGTTAATTATACATAAAGTTTTTTACATATTTGTGAATATGTAATGTACATTCTGTATTCAAAGTGGACTGCAACAGCCAGCTGGCTGATTAAAAGAATAGTACACCCAAAAATGTTAATTCTCTTATTTACTCACCCTCCTGCCATCTCAGATTTGTATGACTTTTTTTTTTTTTTTTTTCTGCTGAACACAAATGAAGATTTTTAGAAGAATATCTCCGCTCTGTGGATCCATACAATGCAAGTGAATGGTGGCCAGAACTTTGAAGAAATTTTAAGTTATCCATTGAAGTCTCTTAGCATGCTCGATTACACTTCCTAGTGCTTGACGCATGAGCAAAGCGCTAGATGGTGCTACTGGAAGTGTAATCAAGCTTGAAATCACGATCGCCAAGGAGAATGCAGTCAAGATTTATAGTGAAAAAGTAGTTATTTTTGGTTTGATCTCACCCAAAACTGATTGGATCGCTTCAGAAGACATTTATTAAATCATTGGAGTCCTATTTATTTATTTTATGCTGCCTTTATGTGATATTTGGACCTTCAGAGTTCTGATCACCACTCACTGGCATTGTATGGACATACAGAGCTGAGATAGTCTTCTAAAAATCTTTGTTTGTGTTCAGCAGAAGAAAGAAAGTCATACACATCTGAGATGGCATGAAGGTGAGTAAATGATGAGAGAATTTTCATTTTTGGGTGAACTATCCCTTTAATATTGTGGAGGATGTGACCTTTTCAGACCTGTAGACCATTTGCTTTGTTCCTAAATGGGGACTAAATTGTTACAATGTTGCATTTTCTTCTTGGTTTCGCTTTCACAAGGCAACATTTCAAAACGGACCAAAACTATGTCAATAAAAGTTACATGTGAGCAAGCTGTCCCCTTATTGGTCACTATGTTTGTTCGCTGTTCCAGGATTAAGCTCATCCATTGATATACCGTTAAAATTATATGCCTGTAAAAAAAAAATGTCAACCATTACAAATTTTAGAGAATTTGACCATCACCAGTTAGAGGTGCTCCAAATACAAATTCTGTCATTCGGATGGATATGAGTTGTAAAGTTTCCGTCATGGTTTTTTTATCCGTCATTAGTTGCTTTTGCATTATTTCTCCATTGAAACGTGCCTGTACTTACAGATCTCTCTCTCCCTCTCTCGCACATACACACATGCACACACACAAACAGCAGAGTAAAGCCGCGTAAAAAAAATGTATTTGTCAAGTTGCTAACGCCGTCCTATCCATGTTCTGCTGCTATCCAAAAGAGAGAAACGATCGTACTAAATTTACCTCAGGAATTATAAAACAGCTCCTATTTTAAACATACAATTATGTATATCTAATATAGTTGCAAGAAGGCTATATCCACATTTTGATGATGAATTACAGAGAAGTGCTGATCTACAGATGTCTTCTCCAAAGATCCCTCAGTTATGTTAATGGTTTTTATAGGGATATTATTTGGTTCGTTGGTCTCCTGGGTCGACTTGCATTCTCACCACAAGCGAACCAATCCAGAGTTAGTTTGCTATTGGTCGTGGATCAGAGTGCGGTTGCTGTGTGAGCCAGGTGTGAAAACGCCCTTAATGGGAGTTACAATGTATATTCAACCTGTGAGGACTTGCTCTTTCAATTAGTCAACCTCCCACTTACAGGAGACTTTGGGAAATGTTTAATGTTACTTGCATTGGTGCTATTTTAGTGTATTTCTATCTTTTATTCTGTGGAAGGCTTTGTTTGGAAAACATTAATAAAGCATTATTGTTACATACTGTTTCATTTTCTTTTTTTAAGAAGGGAATAAATGCATTTTGACAAGAAAAGTATATGTCAAATATTAGCATTTTCCAAATTTGCGATTTATTCGTGTTTAACGATGAAAAGTGACGTTTAAAAAAGTAATCGCCTGACAGCACTAGTTGTAACAACTTCAGTCAGTTAGTCAGTACATCTGGTGGCTGTAGTTTGAAAGTCACAAAATCATCACAGAGTCATCACAAAGGTAAGGGACAGAAAATTACATGAATATTCATATGGTTGATTTTATAATCTTTTATAACAGTTATCTTCCAGATTTTATCTCATTAACCCCGGTTGGGTTGTTAGGGTAAGGGGTTGTCGATTAGCCTCCACATCCATGTAAACGATTTGGTAAACTTCAGTGTTATGTAAACAAGCATTTTCTTCTGCCGATCTCGTCCGTTATAAGAGCAGTACAAGCACAGGAAAAACCCTGTGTTTGACTGACGGTGCGTTTTTCTGAAGGACTACAAACGGTAAGCTCTAATCGCACTTTCAATTGCAGGGATGGTGTATTCTTACCATTTATATTTATGGTACAAAACTGATGGTTAACATTTATTTGTTTTGTATACTCAAGAGAAATTGTTAGTGCGGAACTTAGAACTTAAAAATTTTAGGAAATGGCCATAGTGACCATGTTTACATGCACTTAAGAAAACGGTTCATTCTAGGCATTTTGCTGAAAGCGGAATTCTGAAACTTCATCTAAACGAGAACGCTGATTTCCTTACGCCGTTTAAGAGAAAGCGGTTAAACACCTGGGTTTCTCCAGGAGAACACTACTTATGTGGTCAAGTAAACGGATAAGCAGTGTTCTTACAGGTTTTTGAGGAGTGCGTCATAGGATGGAGCCCAACATCGAATCAACAAGTCAACACAGCTTAAAGACTTCATTTCTGGGAGTACAGTGAGATAAGCACACAGACTATAAACTATACCCATTTATACACCAATTTAAAATATCGACTGTCCCTCACATTCGCGTGTATGTGCTCGTACATTGGGGGAATCCCAGAGTTTGACGCAAGCGAGAAATCCTTCTATTGCTGCGAAATTCTGATGCAGGTCACGATGGAAAGTTAAGGTAACAAACACAGCAACATCCACTGTTCCCCCAAAGCATGCTCGGGCATGCACTTCTGATGTCCCACCCACGCAGGAAAAATAAAATGCAGCACAGAAGGCAGACTCAATGTGTGGGGAAACAGCCATATTATTGTATTGTAGTAAATGAGAAATTATTGCAGTGTTCGGGTCAATCGCTATAGAGTTAGTGTCACTATATAGTAAGAACTGGTGAATGTGTTTTACAGCTTTCATAGATAGCATCTCATCCAAATCAGTCACTGTATAAATACTGTAGTGGTTGCACCTCAAGACGAGAGGCATGGCAAAACCAAAGACATAAGAAATTACAGCACTTTTTCAAAGAAAATGTCATCATGTTTTAAGGAAGAGTGGCTAGATCAAGTGGTGGAAATAACAGGATGGGCGCAGCAAGGTAACAAAACTCTGAGACATTTACAATTAAACATTCACTTTCAGGTGTAGTGTGCAAAGTACGCTTGGAGCCAAATAAGAAGGTGGAAATGACCACTAGGAAAGTGTGAGAAGGATGGAAATCTAAAGCACCACTTGCAACAGAAAATGCACTTAAGAGGCGGTGACTACTATAAAGCATAGACAATGGGGAATTTATTCTCTGCAGAACTCAAAAAGAAGGCCAAATCAAATATTGAGCAAGTAAAGATTCTTCAAGAAACATTGACAATGTTTAACTAGCATTCAAGATGAATGCCTCAATACAAGATATTCACAATCACCTTGCGAAGTACACTACTCTCCCTGACAGTTGGCGTAGTGCAGGCCCATAAGCGCTGTTGTTCACTATGTTCTTGACAGGATAAGACATACAGGCACTGTATCACACTTATTGATGTAAGCAATGATATCAACGTGCATAAGATGCGTGTTCTGTACATCAAGTTCAGGGAGCAGGAAGACTACAAAACAGTGTTTGTGGGTATCATGCAGCTGTCAGGATGCAGAGCTGAGGACATAGTGAAAGGAAAATCAATTATACTCTAACAATAACATTAATTTGCAGAAAATGGTCATGTTGACCTCTGACAGCACTTCAGTCATGCTAGGGAGACATAAAGGAGTGACCATGATTTTGAAATGACGAATACCTTATTTAACGGAGCAACACTATGTAGCCCACATGGAAGATTTGGAGATTGATGAGTCCTGGAAAAAGGTACCCCTGATGAGAGGTTTTAAGGACAGTCTACGCCATGTTTAGCAGATCATCCATAAAAAATCCAATCTGACCAGCTGTACATATGTAAGCACTCCAAATAAGCATTACATAGGTTAACAACATATAGGTATAAAAGACAGATATAAAAGACACCGGTAATATTAACAGTATGATTGTATAGCATGATTGTTGCTTGTCGGACATGCATGTTTACATAAGACCTGGCCTCGCCGTTCTGCGCATGTTGATGAATGGTCTCCTTTTCATGAAATACACATGATTAAGTGTTAGTTACATGACAGTTATGGGTGCTTCATATCAAATCATATGGATAGGCCATAACAGGGTTTTTCCTGGGTCAAAAACTGTCTTCGATGGTAGATTACGTACACTGTAGTCGACGTGCAAATCACCCTTCCCTTGTGAACTGTGACCGTAGGACTGGCAGTAAACCCATAATTAGTGTAAAGTAACAATTGTGGCTTATAACAATTATTCTTAACAACTAGAGAAAGAAAATCACAGATCCTCAGTCAATATCATCCATCATCAGGATAGATCATAATATAAGGTGCATACGTAATATAAGGTGCATACATCTATTTCTATGTTATATTTCTAATCGTAGAAAAAAAAACTAAGAACATAAAGGCTGCTTTAAAATAAAAATAGAAAAATAAACCTATGACTTTCAATGTCATGGAGACAAAATGTCACACTGGTAGTCTTCAAAATGTTTCTAGTTATTACAAAGATCACATCCTGCAGTTGAACATTTTACACGTCTCTTTTTTATTAACATTGTAGAACCTTTTTACAAGGTATCTCTTGTCAATTTCATCTTGATAGGGCCCATCCACAGCCACCTTGCCGCATGGATCCAAATGTTGGTCCTTCAGCCTTTTCCTCGGTGCTGTTTTCACCAGCAATTGATTATAAGTTATAATGCATTGAGCTCAAACAATGCACATTGGATCCAGCAATATTGTAACAATTTTAAATACCACTTTCAGGCCTGAGAAGAGCCTCTCTACATTCACAGTCTAGACAGGTGCTGTTAGGACTATAGCTGCAGCTAAACTGGGTTTATTACCTTAAAATGTAACTGAAGAATTTCACATTTACACTAAAATCTGGACTCTTAACTCTCTCTACTCAGCAAGTATAGGTTCCACAGATAACCTGGGAATCTCATTTACAAGAGCTCTCATCTCCTCGTCATCACCATAATCGGGCTCAGTGCTGGTGAGGATAGTCCATGGTGCCATAACTGAGGAATTACTAATACTGCTCTTATCTGGAAATCTTTCAGTGACATTTCAATCAGCATGTCAAGGAGGGTCCATAACCTGTGGCAACATACAAAACTATATCGTTAGTGTGAAAACTAATTTATTTTTTTAATTTTAATTCTAAATTACTGTATCTTGCAGGCTTTTGGAATCGCTCCCAAACATCATCCTGGAAGTAGGAAGGGATTTCCTCCTCCAGTGGCTTTAGGCCTGTTTCAGAAGTGAGCCAAGATTCCTACCTGTCCTTTATCATACTTTTGGACTTTATTTGTCCAAGAGATGACTTGAGGGTCATCACATAAATACACAAAAAGTAGCATCTCTCTAATGGGCAAATTTGATTGTGTAATAGTAATAAAAAAACAACAACATCTGTTTAATGCTTAAACCTTCTGCTCCACTTGAGAAAATAAGAGGTTTCTTCTTTGGAACACTTGAAACTGTTTGTGCAGCTTCTCTTGAACAATCTGCATTAGACAAAGTGCCAGAGGGAAGAACACGGCCTAGGCAAAGTTGTTAGGTTCTGATCTAGCCTGAAGAGACAGGTCTGCCATCAGGGCTGGGAGGATCCTTCGTGCTACATCAGTGGCCTCTTTGTTACTCTCCCACCTAGTTTGGATTACCCCCCTTTTTAAATAACTGAAATAACTCACTGTACACATATTAAAATTGTGCTTAAATTACTGTTCTCAAATACATTTTTTATTGTACCATTTAATTTCATAATTGCAGTTTTATCTGTGGTAGCTCAATGTTTCTCCATTTCTCTGAAACTGCTATTTCTTGCACTGCTTGCTTGATAGAACGAAAATATTGTTGAAATGGTTTTGCAGTATTTGGTTAGGTAAGGCACTCCCTATTTATTCATGCAGTCTGACACTGTAAGACTGAGTCGATGGGCAACACAGTGGACCATGATAATTTCAGGGAAAAGGTCTTTAAGCCTCTTAAAGCCTTTTTTCTTTTTTGCCTTGAAATAAAATTAAGTAAAAATGTATTCTATACCAAAAGTGGTATTCAAATAGAAGTATAACTTTAAAAGCTTACCGATCATAACTGAAGCACCATCACTGGCAAATTATGCAAAAGTAGCTCCATGTTAAAATTCTCTCATTATTTACTCACCCTCATGATTTCTCAGGTGTATATGACTTTTTTTTTTATTCACCAGAACACATTTAAAAAAACGACTCCAGCGGTTAATGTCTTCTAAAGCAAAGATCAATATCTAAGTACTTTTCAACCATAAACCATTGGCTTCACTAGAGGGTGGAGTCCTCTTGTGTAATGTATTCGTGTTGCCATGGATACCGAAGTAATCTCATGTTCTCCACTCAGTTGAGATATCTAGGTAAGCACACAAATGCACCACTGTGAGTAAAGAAACCAATAAATACAGATCTAAACCAAAACCAACCAAGCTACTGTACAGTGCTTCCTCCTCACTTATAAACAGCGCTGCTCTTCCGGATGTGACGCACATGCGTCAGTTCTCGCGTGTATCAAATGCCAGTGTGATTAAGTCAGGCACGTGTACCGCTGCTGAATGGAAGCATGATTTAGAGTTAAAAAAAAGTTCTTAAATATTGATATTTTTCACACCAAAAGCGATCGTGTCGCCTTAGAAGACATTCATTTAACAGCTGGTGTCGTATGGATGATTTTGGAGCTTCAAAAGAGAACTCCGTTCACTTGCATTTTAACCCTTGTATTCTGTTTGTAAAAGATTTACATGCTGTAATAGACCCCCACACACTAAGAGTGTAATTTGTACCAAAACCATGAATGTTTTTTAGACAAATGTTATATCACTAACTTCAAAGATTTAAAAACCTTAAAGTTGTGAAGTTTTGGGGGGATTTGTGGTATTTTATTTTTAATCTTATTTACCTCTAAATTACTAAACAACTCCATTCATTTTTATATAAAATAAGAACATTTTATGTTAAATTAATTTTTACACTAACAACATGTCACAAATTTATTCAGGGACATATTGTCATGCATTGGGGCAGATTACTGCCATCTGTTGGAGAGAAGAATAAAAAACATTTAACCAGCAGATGGCTGCAGAGGTCAACTCATTTGCCTGATTGTAGCAAACTGATTATTTATTTATTTATTTATTTTTGACAAGTTATGCATTTAGATGTTCAATACATTATCAAAGACATTTAAAAAATCATTATTTTTGTCATTATTTTTGTCAAAAAGTTTAGCTTTTTTTTTTTTTTTTTTTTTTTTAAACTCACAGACATGTGCGAACGGACGAGGTAGGGGCCGTTCACACCGAACGTGTTTGTGTGCGCATCTGTTCTGTTTTCTCTTTGTTTTCCTATGTAAACACATGCTGGACGGATGTCTTTGAAGGTTGCACCGCGTCTTGCTGTTTCTTCAGCGTCACGTGCAGGACCGGCACTTTTTAAACACCGTGTCAAGTTAAAAAGAACTTTACATTTTCATTCTTTGTGCTTTGTCTAGATTGATTTTAGGTGTCTGAACAAGTTCATGCTGTATAGAGGGGACTGTTGCATTGTTTCATTTTATTCCAGATTGTTCTGCACCAAGAAGTTTCAGCACATAAATGGTAAGGCAATGTTTTTTTTCCCCTTCTGATCTAGTGTACTGAGGGGCTGCTGTGCCTTGTTAAACTGTGTATGTTTACTGTTTCAGTACTGTTACAAATGTTGCCTATATGCTTACATAAAAACAGCCCATTGCAACAGTACTTGCTAGGAGAAGAAATTATAAAGGTAGTGAGCGATTTCAGGTTCGGGCTTATAATTTGATGGTATCATTCAGGCCGGGTAGGGTCAGGTCCGGGTTTCATTATAAGGCCCGTGCTGACCTCTACCGTGTTCGTAGCTGCTGCTGGCTGGCCTGCACTCTCCACTAGAGCTCGGCACATGCTTTTTTTTTTTACTTCTGCTGTCACCTGATGGATATTTCAAGACAAATGCAGCATGGAGAATATTAAAGTGCCTCTTTACATTAGATTTTTAGGCGACTCAATTTGCTCAGTGTAAATGAGACAAACCGCAGATCAGTCAATCCATTTGGATTGGAAATAATGAAACTCGTCATCCTTTTTTCTTTTCGACATTTCACCTAAAACTGACTTTATCCCATTCCCTCTTTTTGCTCTGTGTTCTAAAATGCACTTTTACTGTTTTACTGATGATAAATCCAGGGTTTGTATATATTATGACTAGTACATTTCCATGACTTTTCCAGGAATTTTTCATGAATTTCCAAAACTATTTTGCAGCGTTTTCAAATGTTTCTACTAGGGCTGTCAATTTAATGTGTTAATTCAGTGCAATTAATTATATTAATACAAAATAACACATTAAACAAATTAACACAATTAATCATATTCCCGGAGAGTGATAAGGAATATTTCTACCATCGGAGCAATTCAAGCTTGAAGTACCACCTGTTTTCAGCAGGGGGCAGTAAGAATATGTAGAACACACCACACTCAAGCTGCTTGATCTTTGAAACATAAGATGAGAATGCATTCTTGCTTTCAAACACAACTTGGGAGCGCAATTCCGAATGCAGGTTTTTTTTTTTCCGTCTGTTCTGCAAAATATAAACCGTCACGTAGGCTATTATATGGAATCGCTCAGTACTGTACAGTTTGGACTGCTGGTCGGATTTTTGGTTGCCCTCTGCCCCTCCCTTCAATAACTGTACACTTCCAGAGTGAGGAAAAATCACTCTGGAGCCCACTACATTTTTGAACTGCTGCCTTCTGGCCAGCACTACAGAGCTACTGTATTTATCCAACATACACTACCTCTTCTGCCATTACATTCCCTTGCATCTGCATATAACAGATTTGTATTTGTACATACAGTTGTGCTCAAAAGTTTACATACCTTTGGAGAATTGGTAATATATGAACCATTTTTAAAGAAAACATGAGTGAGCAGGCAAAACACATTTCTTTTATTTCTTATGGGATTCATATTCAACTGTAGGTTATAACAGAATGGCACAATCATAAAACAAAACATGGCAACAAAGAAAAAAATGAAATGACCCCTGTTCAAAAGTCTGCATACCCTTAGTTCTTAATACTGTGTATTGCCCCCTTTAGCATCAATGACAGCGTGCAGTCTTTTGTAATAGTTGTCTATGAGGCCCCAAATTCTTGCAGGTGGTATAGCTGCCCATTCGTCTTGGCAAAATGCCTCCAGGTCATGCAAAGTCTTTGGTCGTCTTGCATGAACCGCACGTTTGAGATCTCCCCAGAGTGGCTCGATGATATTAAGGTCAGGAGACTGTGATGGCCACTCCAGAACCTTCACCTTTTTCTGCTGTAACCACTGGAGGGTCAACTTGGCCTTGTGCTTAGGGTCACTGTCGTGCTGGAAAGTCCAAGAGCGTCCCATGCGCAGCTTTCGTGCAGAAGAATGCAAATTGTCTGCCAGTATTTTCTGATAACATGCTGCATTCACCTTGCCATCAATTTTCACAAGATTCCCCGTGCCTTTAGAGCCCCCCCCCCCCCCCCAAACATCAGTGAGCCACCACCATGCTTCAGAGTGGGGATGGTATTCTTTTCACTATAGGCCTTGTTGACCCCTCTCCAAACGCTTATGGTTATGACCATAAAGCTCTATTTTGGTCTCGTCACTCCAAATTACAGTGTGCCAGAAGCTATGAGGCATGTCACGGTGTTGTCAGGCATATTGTAACCGGGCTTTTTTGTGGCATGGGCGCAGTAAAGGCTTCTTTCTGGCAACTCGACCATGCAGTTCATTTTTGTTCAAGTATTGTCGTATTGTGCTCCTTGAAACAACCATACCGTCTTTTTCCAGAGCAGCCTGTATTTCTCCTGAGGTTACCTGTGGGTTTTTCTTTGTATCCCGAACAATTCTTCTGGCAGTTGTGGCTGAAATATTTCTTGGTCTACCTGACCTTAGCTTGGTATCAAGAGATCCCCAAATTTTCCACTTCTTAATAAGTGATTGAACAGTACTGACTGGCATTTTCAAGGCTTTGGATATCTTTTTATATCCTTTTCCATCTTTATAAAGTTCCATTACCTTGTTACGCAGGTCTTTTGACAGTCCTTTTCTGCTCCCTATGGCTCAGTATCTAGCCTGCTCGGTGCATCCACGTGAGAGCTAACAAACTCATTGACTATTTATACACAGACACTAATTGCAATTTAAAAGCCACAGATGTGGGAAATTAACCTTTAATTGCCATTTAAACCTGTGTGTGTCACCTTGTGTGTCTGTAACAAGGCCAAACATTCAAGGGTATGTCAACTTTTGATCAGGGCCATTTGGGTGATTTCTGTTATCATTATGATTTAAAAAGGAGCCAAACAACTATGTGATAATAAATGGCTTCATATGATCACTATCCTTAAATAAAATTTAATGATCACTATCCTTTTTTTTTTTTTTTTTTTTTGCATGATCAGTCATATTTTCAAAATCAATGCCAAAATTTCACAATTTCTGCCAGGGTATGCAAACTTTTGAGCACATATATATATATATATTGTCTTATTGTTTATTTCTATATATACTTATATTTTCAATTCACTCTTTATTTTTATTGTATTTTTTTTATTATTTGTATTATTATTATCTCTGTCTTGTTGTTGTATTGTTTGTGCACTGGAAGCTTCTGTCACTAAGACAAATCCCTTGTACACTACCAGTCAAAAGTTTTGAAACACATTTTTTTCACATTTTAGAATAATAGTAAAGTCATCAAAACTATGGAATAACATAAATGGAACAATGGGAATTATGTTGTGACTAAACAAAATCCAAAATAAATCAAAACTGTGTTATATTTTAGCATCGTCAAAGTAGTCACCCTTTGCCTAGAATTTGCAGACATGTACTCTTGACATTTTCTCAACCAACTTCTTGAGGTATCACCCTGGGATGCTTTTTAAACAGTATTGAAGGAGTTCCCATCTATGTTGGGCACTTTTGGCTGCTTTTCTTTATTATTTGGTCCAAGTCATCAATTTCAAAAACTTTTTTTTATTATTAAATTTTAGTTTTATAATTAAATAAATTAATATGGTGGCACAATTATATTTTTGTCTACAAAACTAATTTCAAACATTTAAGCATACGCCTTCTATGACCGTACAAACCCTGTAAACCACTTTAAATGATTTAGTTTTTAAATCAGTGAGCTACTGGCATGCATTATGAAGAAAGGGATAGCTATTATCCACACAGCCAATCAGGCCAGAATCTATAGTACCTACCCTTACACTAGCCTTTAGACTGACTTGTTGTTTCTGACATGCCGTTGTGTATCAGGATGTGGCATTGTGTTTTATGATTTGTTGTTTTGTTTTTCAAATAGCATCTGTGGTTTTTTTCATGGGTGCAATACTCATCCCTGCCTCCAGAGGGTGATAACCAGTGAGTATTTCACACAGTTGTGTAGAAATGTGAAATAGAAGCAGATGCACAAGCAAGTATTGTTGTTGTATGTTCATGCTGATTTTGTCAATCCATCTAAAGTCTTGATTGAGGAAAGTTATTTTGTTCAACACTTATGTAAGTTAATGGTTTAAATATGTTAATACTCATATGGTTACATTTTTTTGTATTGTTTAATCTCTGTTTCTCCAGATCTTGTGAGTAACTGTGCTGTATAATGGAAATGTTTGTTTGATGCATGATTGTTTGAAACAGTGTAGACTTGTATAGTTTGTATAGGGAATGTATTATTATTATTATTATTATTATTTATTTATTTATTTATTTAGTTAGTTAGTTATTTTGCATAAATGGCCTGTTGGATACTTTTAGTCTTGAGGCCTACTTGGATTATATAATCCTATATAATATTCTCCTCAATCTTCTGTCTGTTGTCATTTATCCTCTTATTTGAGACTGGACTATATTTGAATGCCAAATTCTGGGACTTGATTGTTTTGTAATCCACAATATGTCAGTTTTGTGTTATGTGCTTGTTTAAAGTCTGGAATCATGTTTCTGTTGCAAATAATGTCACGATACCAAAATTTCAGTAGTCATTACCGATACCAGTAAAATTACACGATTCTTTATAGCTATTTCAATATTAAAAATAAAGTATGTCCTATGGTATTGAACACACTCCTTTAGCCTATCAAATTGTTACATTTCAATGTAAATAATAAATTAATGGCATGTTTCCTTCAAGTGTTTCTCAGTTAAGTAAACATTGCTTCAAGTTTTAAGTAGGACCATATGAAATCAGTTTGATTATTTTAATTCTATATTTTTTTTTATTCCATGTTTTCCATTTTTTATTTTTTTTAAGTTTAATTTCATTATAAAAATTGTGTCTAATCAAACTGATCCAAACTTTAATCAAATGAAAGTAGAACAAATACTTTTCAACACACTATTGCATTTTTTATAAAATTGTATTAAAGATTAAAGTAAAGATCCTCACAGAATAATCTAATCTGCAACATTAGTCTCAGATTTGTCAAAGAAAGTGCTGCAAAACAGTGCCATGTATCACAAAGAAAGTTGAACAAATTCAGGATTCCAGGATTGGTTTTAGTTTGACAAAACCCACCAAATCCAGTCTCGCTTCTTTAGGATTAAATGGTATCAAGACGCTTGTTATCAACTTTCTCTATCAACTCAGAAGGTGCATTCCAATCCGCAGGGTCCCTACGTAGTGTTCACTGCTCCCTACTCACTGAGCATGTGATATCTGTTGAAGTTCTCTTCACTTGACAAGATTCGTTCATTTGGAATACCCTGCAACGTCATCAAACACAGACAACACTTGAGTCACGCTAATCACGGGGTTCAAGTAAGATGACACAACAGACTGGTGAATATACATATAAATTGACAATAAATAATCTACATCCATAAATTGAAATAATACATCCATGCGTATAATTATAAAAATGTATTGTTATACTGTATTTTTAAGTTAATATATTTCTCCAGACTTTTAACCTGTAAGTTAAGTTGCTTATTAATCTCAAAAAAAAAAAATGTTTTGTGGTTATTTTTATAATACGTGTCATTTTAACTATCATGTCCAATTTTCATGATAATGTTTGTAATGGTCGCATCTTGTGCGCTTTGCTCTCGACCGCAACTGCATAGAAAGCACATCTGAGGTAAATTAAACTTAATTAAAACGGCAGCGTCTTTAACTCCTTTAGCATTCATTTTAGCCACACTACATCAGTACTCTGCTGGTTTGCAATGACTGGTGGGTAAATTTCCCTCTTCACTTCTTATGACGTGGTGTATCGATGTTCACTTATTCCCTGTGCCGTTTGCAGTGCCCTTGCAACTGAACATAAATGCTCCCTTCGGATTGGAGTCTCCCTTAAGATGGCTGAATACCGTGTGTAGTCCACTTCGGAGGACCCTAAGTCACTTATACTTCTCCGGTGAAGATCTTTATGAAAATGATGAAGAATCTAAGCAATTACTCAGCACATGTGGACGTTATAAAAATATGATCAATGAAAACACATTTACACAGCACAGAGGATCACTCTTAAATGATGACATTTACACAGCAAGAAGAAACATCACTGCTACTGTTAGAGCATGAGAGGACTGCTGAAAAAAAAATCTGTGTGATAAAAAAAAAAAAAAAATAGCTGATATATTGATGTGAAAGTAACTTTATGTCCATTTCTTCATTCAGTCCTGGAAATTACATTGCTCTTATTTGGTATATGTAAAAAGTCTCTCTTTGTAATGACATTTTAAAACGATCCCCAGCTCTAATATTTTTTTTATATAGCCTCAAGACCTTCAACAATAAGACATTGTGGGTTACTGTTATGAAATGTTTGGAAATGTCTTAACATAGGGTAATTGGATTTTGTTTCATGATAGCATTTTTATGTTCAGACATCCTATCCTTCAAACGTCTCTTAGTTCTGCCAGTGTAAAAACAACCACAACTACATGATAAACGATACTCTGCATACTGGGTGTTGCAGTTAATGAATGACTTAATATGAAAAGTTATTTTGTTCTTAAATCCAATAAATTCTTTATTATCCTTTATGTTGTCGCAATGTTTACAGGAATCACATCTATACACACCCTTCGGCCGAATGTGTGCTGGAAGACAGCAGTGCGAGCACAGGCACTCGAGTGCGCACTTAGTGAATTTGCGTCTCACAGGTACAGCGCATTTATTTAAAGGACTTCAGAGAAAAGTGTCTGATTTACAAAACGCTTCCAAACACAAAGATAAGGTGCAGTTTACCCTGGGTGTGTGCAAAGCTGATGGTTTAAATTCATATAAACAACAGAATTCGTGCAACAGTATTGAGGACTTTAAAATATGCATGCATTTAGTGTTTAATGACAAAGAGAAAGGTGCCTTAATACCCTAAAAGTGTGCATGGTATCCTTTTGTAATATTTGTTTAACTGCGAGAGTTCACGAACGGTTATTGTGTTATTTGTCGGGAGTCGGGACTCGGGAATAAAGAACGTTTATTGCCATGGATGCGTCAAACACAATCTCGGATAGCAAGAACAAGGTGGTGGTGGCGTAGTGGACTAAAGCACTGAACTGGGGCAGTGGTGGCTCAGCGGTTAAGGCTCTGGGTTACTGATCAGAAGGTTAGGGGTTCAAGCCCCAGCACCACCAAGATGCCACTGTTGGGCCCTTGAGCAAGGCCCTTGATCCTATCTGCTCCAGGGGCGCTGTATCATGGCTGACCCTGCACTCTGACCCCAGCTTAGCTGGGATATGTGAAAAAAAAAAAAAGAATTTCACTGTATATGTGCAAATGTAATGTGTGAAAAATAAATATAAATATAAAATATATAAAACTGGTAAGCAGAAGGTTGTTGGTTCAATCCCCACAGCCTTGAGCAAGGTACTTAACTCCAGGTTGCTCCAGGGGGATTGTCCCTGTGATAAGGGCACTGTAAGTCGCTTTGGATAAAAGCATCTGCCAAATGCGTACATGTAAATAAAGTGCACAGTGAGCTATGAGCCTTAATAGCACAATTCATAGATCTTCAAATGATAAAATCACATTAAAGTCGAACAAAAATAATCTCTGTCACTGCCTGCAACATATTAGGCCTATTCTTAATCAATGGAAAATGTGTAATTCTGCCTAGGCAGCTTCACTTTCCATGAGGCAGCGAACGCTATGGATTATAGGACTTGGGGATTGCTCACCATTTATCAAGAGCTGAAACTTTACCAGGTGAAACTAGCCTACTTGAAAAACTGACCCGAACCTGGCCCAAAACCTGTAGGTTTATCGGGTACCTTTGGATTCAGATTGGGTTGAAGACCTCTAAACACTTGCAGAACAGAGTATGTGAGTGGAGTGGAGCGCTCAAAGCGTTCTTTAATAACTCCGCTCCAGCTCCACTCCGGGTTGTCCATTTCCCGCTCCTCGCTCGCTCCTCGCTCCTGGATTAGATACACCCTGCTCCGTGTTCGCTCCATGGATAAAATTAACACCTAACTACCTCTCCACTGTTAAGTTATTTCAGTATGCTTTTACAAATCACAACCCTCCATGCAGAAGATGTATTAAATGAAAATAAATACACAATACTAGGAGAAAAGCTACAATGTGCTTTATTAGAACACTAACATTAGCCCAAGACTAAATTAAATTATATTTATAGCTTACTTTTGAAACATATCTGCATCATTCTCTGGATTTAATCAATTATATAAATTACTAGACAAAAAACAAACAAAAAAACATTACATTAAATTTACCAAATGGAAAAAAAAGACCAGAACGAAAACAAAACATTAAATCAAATTACTAAATTACTAAATGAAAGAAAAAACATGATTAGGCTTATGTAGTATTGCCTAATTATTGCCTATTATTTTTTTTATTATTATTGCACTTCTTTTAATTAACCTTGCCCTATAATTTTGAACGAAAAAATTACATTCTCAGAATGTTCTACACTTTTTTATATATATATATTTTTTTTTAAAAAAACTAGATAAAATTATCAAAACTGTATATGTAATGCAGAGTTCACTTTTAGAAATAGCTTTTGAATTTTTTAAAGATTTTAAATATACCTCCCTCTGTTTGTGTTTGAGCTTCTTCATCTGCAAATGTATAACGCATAAATTAGCCTACAGCACTAAAATACATTTGGATGGCAACTGATCAAAGTCAAACTATGCAAAATAAATATATTGATGAGTTCAGTTGGTGTTTTAGGTCGTTAAAAGTTCCGTTCTATTGCGGGACATACTAGCCTACAGTTAAGATTGTGATGCGTTTGATTAGAATGATTATATGATTATTCAAAATATTTCTCTCCTCATGTGAACGGATTATCATCGTGTTTTCTGGACACATCTTTTAGGATTTCACAAGGAACCTTTGATCGTGGCAATCACCTCCCCACTTGTGTTCTCCTTGGCCGTCCCGCCATTAAATTTCAATATATGGCAGCTGATTTAAGAATAAAGAGATGAGACACAAGCATGTATAATTTTATTGATTTATCACACATTATACATTTGCACATATACAGTGAAGTACTTTTTTTCACATATCCCAGCTAAGCTGGGGTCAGAGTGCAGGGTCAGCCATGATACAGCACCCCTGGAGCAGATATGGTCAAGGGCCTTGCTCAAGGGCCCAACAGTGGCATCTTGGCAGTGCTGGGGCTTGAACCCCCAACCTTCTGATCAGTAACCCAGAGCCTTAACTGCCCCTGCTGATGTACATATAGTAGTTAACTCAAGCTTTACCACAAGCTTACCTCAATAATAGGGAGAGCGAACAATAACCTTTGCACGGGAGGTGGAATGTTACCAAGTGCCGCTAGATATTAAATTTGTATTTTTTTTATCACATTCTTTATGCTTATATCAGAAATTCCATCTTTCCTTCATGCCAATAGTGTTCAACACTGCTTAACACATGGTGAATTATTGCATTAAGGGCCATTAACAGGTGTTGTGATCATGATGGAGCATCAGTGGAGCGCTTTTGAAGCGAGAGAAAACAATGACATGGCATTTTTTTTTAAACCCGCTCCTTGCTCCAGGCAAAATCATGCTGCTCCGCTTCCACTCCGCTCCGCTCACATACTCTGGTGCAGAATGACCGAATAGTGATTTTGGCATTTGAATGCCATGCACATCCCTATTAAACGCATGATTTTTGATCTGTTCATAATTAAAAAGTACATTTAACTGGCCGCATAAGACATTGCTCCAAACTTTTCTTCCGTCTATTTGAAAAATCCAACCAAATCTGGCAATGTAGCGCATAAAAGTGAAAGTAGTCACGTAACACGTCATGGGGGGCTTCCATGTTGTACCGGTCCGTGGGCCTCTCGGTTCTTAATCCGTCCTTGACAGCGTGTGATACTATAAAATGTGGTGTCTTCAGCATATGAGCGGCTTCATATATTCACTTTGCAGCACGTGCAGAATTTATATTTATTTAATTCTCATCCGTGCTCAAATGAGCGCGTGTAATAAGAATTGCTCAGTCCTACCAGTACTGCAGAAACTCTGGTATCGTTATGTCTTTATTTTAGTATCGACTTGGTACCGAAGTACTGGTACTTTTGACATCACTAGTTGCAAATTATCATCATTAAATTAATGGCATTTCCTACAACAAGGGGATATTGTCTAAATTAAGGAATCTGTTCCTTTTCTCTTTTTTTTTTTTTTTTTTTTTTTTTTTTTTGCAGATCTGCTCCTCCACATCACACAGTGGTAATGATTCACCCCTACAGTGAAACCACCTCCTCAGTAATTCAACAATAAATGCTGTTTATTTCCATCATCCAACAAGTGAAGAAATATATATATATTTTTGTGCAAAATTGCAAAAATGAAGTTTGTAAAAGAGGAGCTTAAAGAGGAGAGTGAAGACATCAGTATTACAGAACCATGCAGAATAAAAAATGAAGATACTGAGGAACAAAGAGGTTGGTGTTCATTCTTGATTCTTCATAATGACTGTTGAGGAACACAGAGGTAACAAAGCTTCATACAGTTCACTAGATCTGGCGGCTGTAGTTAGAAAATCATAGAAATGAAAGAAAGATAGGGTTTCATTGATTGTTTTTTTTAACATTTGTCTTTATTTACTTTGTTCATTTTAGACTTGATTGAAGTGAAAGAGGAAAATGAAGAACTGAATGTCGTGGAGGACAAAAATCTGTATCAAACTTTTGATAATTTCATGACTAGAGAAGAATATTTTAGTGGTTCAAAGACTGAAATGCATTTCTCACAGAAAAGCATTCGAAGAACAAAAGCCAAAAAATCTTTCACCTGCTCTCAATGTGGAAAGAGTTTCACACAAAAAAGAAACCTTAACATTCACTTAAAACTTCACACTGGAGAGAAGCCCTTCACCTGCATTCAGTGTGGAAAGAGTTTTGCGCATAAAAGAAATCTTCACCGTCACATAAGAATTCACACCGGAGAGGAGCCTTTCACATGCCTTCAATGTGGAAAGAGTATTGCAAATATAAGAAATCTTCAGCATCACATAAGTATTCACACTGGAGAGAAGCCGTTCACATGCCATCAGTGTGGAAAGAGTTTTGTGCAAAATGGAGATCTTCAGCATCACATGAGAATTCACACTGGAGAAAAGCCTTTTATATGCCTTCAATGTGGAAAGAGTTTCTTGTATAAGAAAAACCTTAAGGCTCATATGAAAATCCACACTGGAGAGAAACCTTTCACCTGCCATCAGTGTGGAAAGAGTTTTATAAATAAAGGAGATATTAAGCGTCATATGAGAATTCACACTGGAGAGAAGCCTTTCACCTGCTCTCAGTGTGGAAAGAGTTTCACACAAAAAGGAAACCTTGTGAGTCACCTACGACTTCACTCCGGAGAGAAGCCTTTCACATGCCTTCGGTGTGGAAATAGTTTCTTATGTAAAAGAAGCCTAAAGATTCACATGAAAATCCATGATGGAGAGAAACCTTTCACATGCCATCAGTGTGGAAAGAGTTTTACACATAAAGGACGTTTTCAGCGTCACATGAGAATTCACACTGGAGAGAAACCCTTCACATGCCTTCAGTGTGGAAAGAGTTTCGCATGTAACAGAGACCTTCAGCGCCACATGAGAATTCACACTGGAGAGAAGCCTTTCACCTGCTCTCAGTGTGGAAAGAGTTTCACACAAGCAAGCTATCTCACATTTCATCTGCGCTATCATTCTGGATTAAAGCCATTTAACTGTGATCAGTGTGGCAAGAGATATACAGGTGCATCACATCTAAAGGTACACCTCGCAACTCATGCAAATGAGAAGCCTTACGTGTGTTCTTTTTGTGGAAAGAGTTTCATAACATCAGGAAACCTGAAAACACATGAAAGAGTGCATACAGGAGAGAAGCCATTCAAATGCACTTCATGTGGGAAGAGTTTCACTCAATCAGGTCATCTACTGACTCATATAAAAAAGCATTGTCCAAAATTGTCAAAGTGAGCAAAGTTAATTTCAGGAGCAACACTTTCTGTGTCAAAATTAACGCATTAATGCATGTGATTAATTTAAATAGTTGGTAACACTTTACAGTAAGGTTCCATTTGTTAACATTAGTTAACAACATTAGTTAACATGAACTAACAATAAACAATAGTTTATTAATCTAATGTTAATTTCAACCTATATTAAAATCAAAAGTTGTTTTCGTTAACATTGGTTAATGTACTATAAACCATCATGAACTAACAATGAACAGTTGCATTTTTATTAATTAAAATGAACAAAGACAAATAAATGCTGTAAAAATATCCTGTTCGTTGTTAGCTCACGATACATAATGCATTAACTAATTTTAACGAATGGAACCTTATTGTAAAGTGTTATTGAAATGTTTAACATTTTATTTTTACTTAATCTTGATTAACCTATTTACCAATTTTCACATCAGATTTTTATATTTTATCCAGCTCCGTGTGAGTTCTAAACACTGGTTGGAGTAGGGCACAGCCTTTGTGTCCGGCCGAGACATTACACCACAGGTGTCAAACTCTAGGCCTGTGGTTCGAATCTGGCCCACCACCTCATTTCATATGGCCCGTAAGTTAATTTCAGAAATGTAGAATGGCAGGTGAACAGAATGTGTCACAGACAAATCAGTTGGCACTTTCCTTGTGAATATTAATGAGCATTCCCCTGTCATTCTAACCGTATTTTTTGAAGCACATTTTGCTCGCTCAAAAAGCGTAATGAAACCGCGTTATCAGCAGCACCAATTATCAGTACGGCTCAATGGATTGTGCAGTGGGAGAGCAGAGCAGGTGCGTTTACTTGTTGACTGGTCAAAACCGCACAGAACATTATCAGCGCTAGCCATTACCTCGATCAATTATTAGAGCAACAGAATGGAAAGAGGTGCGTGAGCGCAAGGCAGATGCATTTATTCGTGGACTGGTCTTGACTGCGCAGCAGCGCAGACCATTATAAACAGATCATGAATCCAGTTTGAATGGGCCACATTTACATTTATTAATTTAGCAGACACTTTGATCCAAAGTGACTTACAAATTAGGAGAACAACAGAAGCAAATCATCCTAGGGAGGCAGTAGTAACTCAAGTGCTGTAATACAAGTTTAGAAATTGTTTAGAGAAGTAACCCTAGCTAGAGAAATTTAATTGAATTTATTTTTTTTAATAAGAAGACACTAAAGGGATTGGGTCATGTTCTCATGAAAGAGCTGTATCTTTAGATGCTTTTTAAATGATGTTATAGAACCAGCTGCTTGGGTGGAGTTTGGCAGGTCATTCCACCAGCGAGGAACAGTTGAATTGAAAGTCCAGGACAGTGATTTTTTTGCTTCTTTGAGATGGCACTTGGAGGCTCCGTTCACCCGCAGTACGCAAACTTCTGGAGGGTAAGTAGACCTGAAGTAGTAAGTGTAGATAGTGGAGTGCAGAGCTGGTGGTTGTTCTGTAGCAAGCATCAATGCCTTGAACTTAACATGAGCAACCTTTGGCAGCCAGTGCAGTTTGATGAACAGGGGTGTGACGTGCGCTCTCTTAGTCTTGTTGAAGACCAATCTCACCGATGCATTCTGGATCAGTTTGGCACAAAATTCTCTGTTGCAATAGTCCAAATGATCTAGTTTAAAATGATATTAACTGTCCGGCTACCACTATGGGATGGAAATCCCGCCCCGCCCACCACTCCAAGCCGTGTCGACTGACGTCCTCACTGGCTGGAAAAGCTTACACAGCAGCGGGACAAGCTGGTTTCCACGGGAAGGTGGTGCTCCAGGTGATTCAGGTTAAGCTCCTCAGGCATATGGACGAGCAAGACCCCGATCCAGACCTATTGAAGGATCTCCGCACCGCTATTGACTTGACACTGCGAGCCATGAAAGCGACCACCCAAGCCATTTGGAAATCAATGAGCAGTCTGGTGGTCCTGGACCGGCATATCTGGCTAATGCTTACAGAGATGTTTGATTCAGGAAAAGCAGCCCTCCTTGACACCCCGGTGTCACCTGATGGCCTCTTTGGAAACACTGTAACAGACTTTGCTGAGCGCTTCACTACGGCTCAAAAACAGTTGCAAGCGGTGAAGCACTTTCTACCAAAGAGAAGTGGCTCTTCCTCTCAACCGGCCCACTCCCGCTCTAATTCCGGTAGCGCCTGGCTAAGAATCCTACCCCCACTGCTCCAGCACCAGTAAAAACACGGGTTGCACATACATTCTCAATAAAAGGGTTATATCCGCTTCACGTCTTACACACCCCTCACATTATGGCCAACCACTTCTCTATGGTGAGCAGCGCTCTGTCTCCTTTCACATCAATCAATAAGCCCGCTGTCGTGCTATGCGGACCCGTGACGAGCCCTCACGGGCGTGTCTGATTGGATGTTAAAAATGATCAAACACGGCTTTATGATTCAGTTCGCACGCCGTCCGCCTCGCTTCAGCTGCGTTTTGCCATCCACAGTTCCGTTACAGAACTTCACAATCTCCTTGCAAAAAACGTGATCGAGATCATTCCAAACTGTGATGCCCACAGCGGGTTTTACAGTTGTTAATTTCTCATCCCAAAGAAAGACGGAGGGAAAAATCGGTCCGAGACGCTTTAATAGTGCACTTGCAAAGCACCCATTCAAAATGATTACTCGGAAACAGATCTTATCGCACATCCGTCCACAGAACTGGTTCACGTCAATAGATCTGAAGGACGTATACATTCATGTAACAACTGCTCCGCATCACAGGCGGTTCTTGAGATTCGCGTTCGAGGGAACTGCGTATCAATTCAAAGTCCTTCCTTTTGCTCTGGCTCTCGCTCCTCGCATGTTCTCGAGATGTATCGATGCAGCGCTCGCCCCATTGAAAATGAACGCATTTTTACTCACCTTGAAGATTTGCTATCACTGGCTTAATCAGAGGCTTTACTGAGCGAAAACATGGACCTGCTGTTTTGCCATCTGAAAAACCTAGGTCTAAATGTGAACTGTGCAGAAAGCACACTTTCCCCCAGACAACAAATCTTCTTTTTGGGATTCAGGCTTGATTCCATGAGCATGCAAGTGCACCTCACGAACAAGCGTGTTCAGACCATTCTTCATGTGCCTGTGTCAGTTCAAACTGGGGAAAACTGTTCCTCTGAAGTCATTAAAAAAATACTAGGGTTTATTGCAGCAGCATCCACCATCATACCGTTAGGTCTGTAACACATGAGACCTCCTCAGTACTGGCTCAAGTGACATGTACCACAACACAACAGGCTCAAGTGACATGTACCACAACACAACAGGCGCCACGGGCGCATGCGCATTGCATAACTAATAGCTGTATATCTTCTCTAGCACCATGGACAGCTCCAGCCTTTTACTAATATGGTGTTATGATGGGTCATATTTTCAGGTGAAAACTAGTGACCACAGATGCGTCCAACACTGATTGGGGTGCTGTGTGCGACAGTCGCCCAGCCTTTGGCACCTGGACAGATGCGAAGCGGGCATGGCACATCAACCACCTAGAACTGCTGGCTGTCTTTTTAGCTTTGAAAGCTTTTCATTCCGATGTAGTGAATCACCACGTGCTGATTCTTTCGGACAACATGACAATGGCATACATAAATCACCAGGGCGGAACTCGGTCACTTCCTGTGCATCTCCTCCAATCTCCTCCAATGGAGTGGGCGCCATCTCCTGTCCCTACACTCATCATATGACCCAAGTCACCTGAATTGCAGAGCAAATCTGCTGAATTGCCAGGGAAGTGGAGACTTCATCCTCAGACGGTTCTGAGCATTTGGGAAATATTCTGCAAGGCGGAAGTCAATCTTTTTGCCTCCTTGGAGAATGCCCACTGTCCCCTTTGGTACTCCATATCCCAAGCCTCACTGGGGGTGGACGCCCTAGCCCACTAATGGCCTGAGAAGCACAAATACGCATCGGTGGACAGCTCATGTCTGGAGTTCGGACCCAGTCTTTTAAAGGCCACCATTAAACCTAGAAAAGGCTACGTGCCTAAGGTTTTATCAATGCCCTTCAGGGCTTAGGTGGTTCGTTTTCAAGACTTTTCCCCCCACGGTTTAATTCAGATGAAGAATCCATGCACTTGTTATGCCCAGTGTGGGCATTACACACGTATGTTGAGTGCACCCGTCAGTTTAGGCTGTCGGATCAGCTCTTTATTTGTTATGGAGGTTGCACAAAAGCCACGTCTGTCTCCAAACAAAGTCTCTCCCACTGGATTGTTGATGCAATCGCCCTCGCATACGAATCGCAGGCTGTGAATTGCCCTATTGGCATAAAAGCGCATTCAACTATTCATTCACGAGTCTTCTCGGTATAGAGCGCTTATTCACCTATGTTCAGAAGTGAGCCCAAACCTTTTTTGGGAAGGCTACCTGATAAATATTCATATGGTCACCGGTATGTAGGCTGTAATTGAATTTACCCCCTTAAGTCTCAAGCACTTCTATATAAGCCTACTTTCCCAACCACTGTTGCGAAAGGGTTAAGATTACACTGGTTCTATTTATATGGCTCATATAAATCCCCAGATTAGTTAATTCCCATCTGGTATTCGCCATTTGAAGTTATTCTTTATATGTGTTTAAGTCATCATCCAATGGACCTGTAACTTCTTATATGCTTTTCAAGTGTTATATCTCTTGGGGTATGACGTGACGTAGTGCGGCGTGATGGGACTCTGTTCCCCTAGAGAGTCGCAATGTCAAAGTGAACTGAATCGATAGGGAACATCTATTACAACTGTAACCTCGGTTTCCTGAGATGAAAGGAATGAGACATTGCGAAAGCAAACCACACTACTACTACTACAGAGTTTTGAGGTTCGAGCAATGCGCACTTGTCCCTCAGTAAGAAAATTCGGAAGAAATTGTGTTTGAGCACCTGCTTATAGGCCAACTGTGCGCCTAAATGGGTGGGACCAAACACCATTGCCAATCACAGGATTGCCGTTAGTGTACAAGGGTTTCAACTAGGTCGTCGAGGAAGGAATTCCCTGGAGCAGGGGTCAGCAACCTATGGCATGTGGAGGGGTAATCACTGGCACGCCAGCAACGACGTGAGGCATAGACTATTTTATTCATATGAAATTCCGCACCTGTATACCAAACTACATCTTGATGTAATCCTTTCTCATGATCACGCAGCATGTTTTCAGCTGAATAGGAGTGTGACAAGACTCGTGCAGCGCGTGCAAGCCATTCACACATCATGAGCCGGCAGCGCTTTCGGTTAATCGCGTGAGTAACCGCGCTTCTTAGCTTAAGTCAGGCTGCGCGGATGACCGCCTAAATTATGTTTCATTTGTTTCTTTTTCTTTCAGAACAACACGTCATGTAATAAAGAAAACACCACTATTAATTCTTGAGATTTTCAACCAGGCATACAGGTACACCCTCCTTAAACCATGGTCACACTCAAAATTACAATTAAATGATTAAAAGAGAAAACATAAACCCACATTGTGGGCTTCTAAAATCAGAGTCTATTCAAAATATAAATTAAACCAGGAAATAAAGTTTTAGGATTTTGCAGGTGCGATTCACATAAAAGGGTTAAATAGTTGATCGGCTTGTGATGCGTGAATGGCTTGCATGCGCAACACGAGTTTTGTCACACTCCCATTCAGCTGATGAAAACACGCTGCGTGATCATGAGGAAGGATTACATCAAGATGTAGATTAGAATGCATGTCCGGTGTGAAAAACTTTATACAAATAAAATAGACTGCTCCTCTCTTGCTGGTGTTTGTGCCCCTTTGTGTAATTTTGAAAAATGTATGACATAATATAATAAATATTTAAGATTCCACACAACTTCGTGATAAGTAAATAGAAAATTTGTGACTAACTGTTAACTCATTTTGTAGAAAAGGACAGGTTTTCTTTTATTAAAGCACTTTCACATGATGCTCTGTGAAAATTCACATGCAAGATTATTCACATGTGAGTCTTGCTCAAATTTTTAACTCAAACTGTGACGCTGATACTATAATTTGTAATGAAAAATAAAAAATTTTCACAAGTGGACTCAAACGTCAGCAAATCACATACATGCGCGCGTGTGTTGGGTTGTGTCGGCACAGCCATTGACCAGAAAAAAAAAAAAATTGCACTCCATGTCAAAAAGGTTGCCGACCCTGCCCTAAAGTCGCAATGTTTCGTTCCCTTGATCTCAGGGAACTGAGGTTACATGTGTAACTGTAAATGTTACTAACAAAAATAAAAAGCCATGCATGGTTTTACGTGGGCTACATGTGGTCACCATGGACATATACACATTTTAAAACTAAGGATACGATGGAAGAAATATGATGCATTTTCATAATTATTATGGACCAAGTAGTTTTCCTTCTGTGTAAATTCTGTTCTCCTTCAATGCCTTCCAATTGTTGGAAATTTAACTGGTTATGTTTGCTTTCATAAATTCCAAGAAATCAATGTAATTTAATAAACTTGATTAAAGGAATCTGTAAAGGAGACCTAAATTAGTTGCAATAGTAGCCCTGAATGAATAAGGTGGTGGTGTTTTTTCACAGATGCTACTGATTGTCATCTTTTACATCTGCATCCCATATTCAAAATCAATGCTTACTGTCAAATGTGATTTCAGTGCACAAAAGTTGCATAGGAGTTGTCTCATTGAGGATCCATCGACGCTCTGATCACAGTTCATATGCAGTGGCAAATGTGAAAGTATGTGAATTACCTGCATTTATGTATAAGTTTTCTTAAAATCTGGTTTGATCATCTATATTACAATAATGAACAAACTAATAACACAAATTATTACAAATTTGTCCAATTATATTACAAATTATTTTAAGTTAAAAAGAATTTCAACTGTTTAAAAAAAAAAAAAAAATTGTCAATACACCAGTGATCTGCTCAATTCGTTGTGCTGTCATTTTTTTATTTATTTTTTCTGAACGGTCTCCAAGTCTTTTAGAAATGCTTTAGCCAGTAGTTATATGAATGCTACACATACTGAAGAATATTCTCTCAATTTCATCAGAATGGAATGGTTTGGTGAGGTTTTTGTGCCTAACTCTGAGATGAAATCTTGCTACTGGAAATGCTTAATTGACTTACAATGAATGGTATATATAGTAGTGCAATTGAGGAAAACATAAATTAAAAGTGAAAGTTCAGATTCACTTACTGTACTGCTCAAACAGTATGTCATTTATTACATTATTGTTAGGTTTTTATGTCCAGTTTAGCTATAGTACAGTAATACTGTATTTTACATAGCAGAAATGTTTACTTAACGATGAGTGGAATATAATACTACACAGAAATAATAATCACGGTTAACTATGAAACATTATGTGATTAATCGTGATTACAAATTTTAAAACGACTGACAGCACTCATTGTAACAACTTCAGTCAGCTAGTCAGTAGATCTGGTGGCTGTAGTTTGAAAGTCATGGGGAAAAAAATAAGTTAAGGACAGAAATTGACATATTTAAATGATAACCTTTTATAACAGATATCTTCCTGATTTGATGTCATTACCATTAAAAAGACCAAATTAAACTTTAGCATATCACATCAAGAAGAGTGAATTTAAATTGGGCTTCACTTTCATGGCCGTATTAATGCATGGGTTGGGGCCCACGGCTGCAGGGGTGCTCCAAACTCCCAGGGTGGTGCCCAGTCACGGCATACTCAACCATATTCTATCCCCATCCTCGGGAGGGCGCGTATGTAAATGCATTCAGCGGGAGATGCTGATGTAAACACAGAGAAGGTTAAACCCGTCCGTGTAGTGCGTGGTCATCGAGTGATTACGTTTCGCCTCAACCCTTCGATGACTAACGGGCCCAGTGAATCGGTAAGCCCCGGGGCCCCGGACCACCTTAATCCGGCCCTATTCACTTTAATGTATTGTGTCTTCAGTAAAGACCTGCAGCAATTCTGCAATAGACTTTCTGCGCTGTGTCTGACCTGGCAAACACAGATAAAACTTTCAGTCCAAGATTCTTGCTGGATGAAGAAAGTGAAAATTATTCTTGAAAATGGGAAAATTAACCAGCTAAGTGCAGTTAAGGACATTATGAAAACTGATTGCTATTTGGTGTAAAAAATTTCAAAGATAAAAAGTGAAATAAAAAATAGCTGAAAAGACAAAGCTATATAACAAGGTGCTGTGCTTACTATCCTGCCACCTAAAGCAATGAAATATGTGAAGATAGGCAATTCATTTCCTGCAGCATTGAAGTCAACATAAATTCCAGTGTTGTGACAAAACCTGAAGAATGTGTGAGCAGAGAGCTTGATGACTGATCTTTGAGGCACTACACACAGAAGCAAACACACTGAATAAACTATAATGTGCAAAAAGTGACCCATGTTCAGCAGAAGAAAAAAAAATCACATTCATGTAAAATGAGAAGACGTGTGGTATTGCAAATTTAAGGGTCACTACAATATCAATTGCTCCACTTTCTTTCCCATAGCATCACATGAAAAATTAAAGTGAAACAGATTGTGTTGGGCATTTAAGAAGCATTGTGATTTTGTGAGACCCTCTACCTATGGTTGCATTCCTGTTTGTCCTCTTTGCTGGGAGTTAGACTGTGTGTGAATTGAGACTTGTTTAGCATGCTAACATGGTCTATCATCTTTTGTCTGTGATGGTTCTTGGAGGTCAGTCCCGTTCTTTGAATGGTGGCCATTTTTTATGATTCAGTCACTTTAATTCAAGTGTAAATGTAATGTCATAAGTGCAAATATTTCTTTATCTCTATGATAATGAAATTGTCAGAGTGATATAGATATTCTGATAATTGTTAACTTACCCTGGATGTTTTGTTTCACCTGAAAACTTTGTCACCATCTATAAGTACTGCCCCTGAATTCCAACAAAATACAGTGTTTGCCTCTCTAAGTTAGACTTGATGAGTGCAGCACAAGACAGCATATTTTAATGTGTAGACTGATGTTCCTGACCTTTTACAATCATACCTGCAAACAAAATTTGCAGGTCCCCCCCAAATTATGCCATTTACATGATTCATGCAGATCTGATGAGTTTGGGTTGGGTTGTTAGAGTTAGGGGTTTTCGATTAACCTACACATCCATGTAAAAGATTTGGTAAACTTCAGTGTTATGTGAACAAGCATTTTCCTCAGCCGATCATGTCCATGATTGGAGCAGCACAAGCACAGAGACTCTGCGCTTACATACCCACTATGTGTTTGACAGACAGGGTGCATTTCTCTGAAGGACTGCAAACAACAAGCTCTAATCGCACTTCCAAAGACAGGAATAATGTATCATTACCCTTGCTGTTTATGGTACAAAACTGATTTTTTATTTTTTTTATTTTTGAAAACATTTATTTGTTGTTTTGTGTACTGGAGAAAATTAGTGCAAAACTCAGGGCTTTCAAATGTTATGAAATGCCCACAATGTGTTGATGTTAGTTAGTGATGCACCAATCAGGAAATTTGAGGCAGATACCGATCTCCGATTTTTTAACACTAAGATTGGCCGTTACCACTTTGTCACACTTTTGCAAGTTGTATTGTGCAGTTATATGTTTATGCCCCACACAGTAAAATTATGGTAACACTTTACAAAAAGGTTCCATTTGTTAACAACATTTAACAACATTACTGTAGTTACTAATTAACTTAATGTTAGTTACAACATATACTAATACATTTTTCAAATCAAAAGTTGTATTAGTTAACATTAATGCATTAAGAACTAACAATGAAAAATTGTATTTTTGTTAACTAACATTATGATTAATAAAGGCTGAAAAATATATTGTTCATTGTTTGTTCATGATACCTAATGCATTAACTAATGTTAAGGAATGGAACCTTTCTATAAAGTTACCAAAATTACATTAAAATTACTTTAACCCTTTCACACTTATGATCAAACCAGTGCGATCACTCTAAGCTGGCTCCTGTGCGTACAATCAAACTGCATCTCCTGTGCGATTCAGTTACAATGTGCCACATTCAAAGCTGTGTTCACGCCATGGGCTCGTGCTGAGCCAGAGAGGTGCTCACTGAGCGGTTGTCATTTATGGACTGGTGCACAAACAGTCTTTTCAACCACATAATGTTTATTTTATGCTGCAGACCTACATATAACTACTAAAGTATATTTATAACATAAGTAGAGTTTGTATTTACACACTGATGTCTATGAAAGCGGCACAAAATGAAGAAAGAAAATTTTCAAGCGAAGTTTCACGGTGTTTGGTGTCATTTTTATTCGCGTCTAACCGCCACTCCTATTTTTATCCCAGTTCGCCAGTGACATTTTTGTATGCTTAATGGGAGAAGTGGATGGTGTTGCTTGTTCTTTGCTCTGATGGACAATCTTCCAGACTCCACTGCAGCGTCAACAAACATGGCTGCACCTGTAACCCGTTGTAACTCACTATTATCTTGTCGATGATAATACGACCATTATAAACTTTTAAAAACACGTTTATTTTCATATATTTAGTAATCAGAATGTTACATATTTCATTATCTAGTGAAGAAATGTATGGATATTGTGTATATAAAAAAAAATAAAAATGAAACTGAGGCATCAATCATGTTTTATTGTCTTTTTTCCCATCCCTTTGACAAGTGACGTCAACACCACGTCACTTTTACCTCAGACTCGCACTCAACACTGATTTTGGACACATTCACTTTTCAGCACAGTTTAGCATGTTTTTTTTGTTTTTTTTAATCATACATTTACTAATACATCTAGTCTGGCAATCCTTTTACAGTGGACAGAAAAAGAAGACAACTGACAAATGAAGAAATTAGGGACATATTTTTTTAATTCTGATGAGAAAAGTGATTTTGAAAGTGACAGTGATGAGGATCTGCCTCCAAATATTGAAGCCCTTGACATCAATGAAGATACACATGCCCACGTCGATTCACTGTCAAATGGAGTTGATGTGAACTCTTCCTCCTGGAGGACAACCAGCTATTTTAACCCTCCTGGACCTGGGGTTGCTTTTGATTACCGGACGTGCGGCGTGCAAAACCCTCCAGAATCCCTCAGTGAAGTCCAATGTTTTAAGATATTCCTTACTGAGGAACTAATTGAGGAAACTGTTGAGGAAACAAACCGCTGCGCCTCAGAGCTACAGGAGAAAACACCACCTGAATTGAAAGGGAAGATTGCAAAATGGGTTCCAACAAATGCTCACGAAATGCACACATTCCTGGTGATAGTGCTCCTAATGGGAATTGTGTGAAAAAAAAAACTCACTTCGTGATTATTGGCGTACAGACCCCATGCTCCTGACACCATTGTTCGGGTCTTTGTTTTCCCAGGACCGCTTCCTTCTGCTGCTCTGCTGCCTACACTTCTCCAGCAATGCGATGGCAAACATCAACGACCCCCTGCAAAAAATCAGAAACATATTCACTGCTTTCACGTCATCCTTTTGTCACATCTTTGTGCCCTACAGGGATCTGTTTGTCGATGAGTCGCTGATGAAATTCAAGGGTAGGCTGGCATTTCGCCAGTTCACCACAGATTTGGGGTAAAACATTTTGTAGAATGTGATGTGTTCACCGGTTATGTGCAGGTCATGATCATATACATAGGATCCACCACCGACATCAAGCACTATGAAGGCCTTGGGATCTCTGGGTCCGTTGTCATGACATTACTGGCTCCGTACTTGAAAAAGGGTCACATCCTGTATGTGGACAACTGGTACAGTAGTACCACACTGTTCCAGCACCTCCTGTCTCTGGACACAGGAGCCTGTGGGACTGTATGAGCCAACAGGAATGGAATGCCAACATTCACCTGCAAAATGACAAAGGGCCAGGTTGAATGTAAAGAAAATGGAACACAACTGGCAGTGAAATGGCATGACTAGAGGGATGTTCACCTCTTTACCACGTTCCACCCATCCACCATGTCAGCCACCGGAAAGGTTGATCACATCACCAGAAATAGAAAGATGAAGCCTCTCTGTGTGCTGGAATATAACAAAAAGATGGGGGCAGTGGACAAGGCTGACATGAAGAAAGGTTTTCTTGAGTGTACCAGAAAAACCACCAAATGGTACAAGAAAGTCTTCTTTCACCTCCTTGACACTGCTGTACTGAACATCCACATTGTCCACCGCCAACTTACGGGTGAGAAATTTGCACATCAGACTAAGAACAACATATAATTTACATATAAATAAACAAATAAATAGAGTTCATTTTAATCATTTTAATTCTTTTTTAATGTAAACTAAATGAATGCTCCTGGGCAGATTGGAAAACTGGGTAGGGTTCTCTGGGATGGTCCTCAGCTGGTTCAGGTCTTATCTAGAAGGGAGGGGTTACTATGTGAACATAGGTAGCTATGAATCTGACTGGACATCCATGATGTGTTGAGTCCCACAAGGCTCAATTTTTGCACATGTGCTCCCACTAGGCCAAATTATGAAAAATAACCAAATTACATACCATAGCTATGCAGACGACACTATTAACAGTTGGATGTGCTGAAACTTCCTTCAGTTAAATAAAGAAAAAACTGAGGTCATAGCATTTAGCAACTAAGATTACATTTTCAAGGTGAACACATACATTGACTCCAGGGGTCTAAAGACAAAAACAAGTAAGGAATTTTGGTTTCATTTTGGAGTCAAACCTTAGTTTCAATAGTAAAATCAAAGCAATAACTAAATCAGTCACCTGTCATCTCAGAAAGCGAGAATGAGATGTTTTGTATCCAGTCTAGACTTACTGAAGAGAAACTTGTTCATACTTTCATTACCAGCAGGGTCGAATACTTCCAGTCCTCAGGTCTTTACACTGGCTTCCAGTTACATCTAGGATTGATTTTAAAGTACTATTACTCGTCTATAAATCACTCAATGGCCTAAGACTTAAATACATTGCAGATATACTTGTTTTTTTTTCTCTCCCCCTTTTCTCCCCAATTTGAAATGCCCAATTCCCAATGCACTCTAAATCCTCGTGGTGGCGTAGTGACTCACCTCAATCTGGGTGGCGCAGGACTAATCTCAGTTGCCTCCATGTCTGAGACCGTCAATCCGCGCATCTTATAATGTGGCTTGTGTGGAGGCTTCACCCTATTCTCCGCAGCATCCATGCACAACTCACCACTCGCCCCACCGAAAACGAGAACCACACATTATAGCGACCATGAGGAGGTTACCCCATGTGACTCTACCCTCCCTAGAAACCAGGCCAATTTGGTTGCTTAGGAGATCTGGCTGGAGTCACTCAGCACACCCTGGATTCAAACTCGTGACTCCAGGGGTGGTAATCAGTGTCAATACTCGGCGAGCAACCCAGGCCCCTATTTTATAAGCTCCATTCCAAATCTGGACCATGTGTCATCCTATCTGTTGTGTAGGATTTGGTAATTTAATAGCTAAAATATTTGGAAATATGTGAATGACAAAAAAGTTTTCAGTAACAATGCACATTGTGCAATTGGGCTGGGCGATATGTAAAATTATTTTATCAATAATCGCGATATCCGATTACATCGTCAACCCCCCTGCCGAGGGTCGGTGAATTTATTTTCGCTTTATTGATTTTGCTTTAAAATTTTAATTCATTTATTGAAACACGAAAAACATAAAAGACATTTCTAAATTGAAATTGCACTTCAACCGAAAAAAGCAATAAAATAATGAAGCGATCAAAAAATCTTATTTAACCACCTTATTTAAACAATTACCTTCTCCAACGGCTCCATTTGCCATCACGCAAGCATCCGTCAACGACACCAGGTGGAAAATTACTAATAGCCTACAGATTAAGAACTAAAGACAATCATAAATGTAAAGATAATAATAATCATAATAATAATAAAGCCTAATTAATTCCCTTGTGTTCCCAAAATAATGTTGCCAAATGTGTGTTCTTATCGAATTTGTGTTTGTATTGTGTTTTGGTAATACATGTTAATGCTGCCTAAAGAAAAGAATATAGAACTCAATTTTTGGTTCAAGGTTAATGTGTCTTATTTTATGATTTAATCACTTTCGTCTTTGTTTCTTTAATACAAAGATATATATTACTGAACCTGCAGAGTTGCATTCACAATGCATGCTAATCGTGTGGAAATAAAGTGAACTAAACTCAAAGCACCTCCCGAGATGATCGGAGATAATTTGCAGAATTCTCATAGATGACTCTTCACATGCATTTGTTCCATGTGACAGGCTTGCACTGCACGCCGGCATGTGCTTGTTCCATATGACAGGCTCGTGCTGCATGCCTCTGAACAAACAGTGAATCAGACACAAGCAATATCGGCTTTTTTGTCTGTTCTTAAAAATATAATAAAGTGTGTTTCTTCAAGCATGTGTCTTTGTGACTAACAGCTTTTCTTGTCATGTGTCTCTCCGAGATGTCGCCCACCTATTGGGGGTAGATAAGCAAAATTACCCACGCATGAAATACATTTGGATGAGGAGCTTGTGAACTGGATTCAGCCTTGTCGCATTTTGCAGGTGGCGGGTGCTAGTTTCACACCCTGGCCACTGTTTAATATATTTAGCGACTTCCCAGATCCGTGGTTTTGCCATTTCCCAATATTGTCGATCATCATATGTTCGCGATTACATCGTCCTATTGCCCAGCCCTAGAGGTCATGCAATTTTGTAATTATTTCCGATTAACATTTTTTTATTGATTCATATAGCTGAGAAAGAAAAACAAAACTTATATACATTGAATCAACATTTAACTCCCACTACTACCCCTCCCCAATCACCAACCTCACTCCAACCCCCAATGAACATCCCCGTGGTCACACATAAGTACACACACACACACAAAATTAAAATATAATAATTATACACATCTAAAACTACGCCTCTCCACAGCCCCTAAAACACCAAATAACTGTCCCATGTCCCATCAAATGAATCCCAGATCCCCAGTCTTCTACATGACACCTCCTCGAAAGCTGGCACCCTCCCCATCTCCGTGCACTACTCTCGAAATGAGGACGCTCCAGCCAACTTCCATCCCATTAAAACAATCTGTCTGCCTGTCTTAACACTGGCCAGAACCCAATTTTATATGTGTTTATCCCCTATATTGATGACCGCCCCATCGCCTAAAATACAGAGTCTGGGGCAAAACGAAACCCGAGTGCCCAACACGTCACACACAAAACTCTGAACCTTCAACCAAAATTCTTGGATCTTAACACACGACCAAAAAACATGGGTTGTGTCTCCATCTTCTGATTGGCATCACCAGCAGGTGGGTGTGTCTTTAAGACAATACAATCTAGAAGGGGTCCAATAGAATCTATGTAAAATCTTGAATTGCTTAAGGCGCACCCTTGCATCTCTAGATACAGACTTGACGTTTTAGAGTCCTAGCCCACACTCCCTCCTCCAATACAAAGTATAAATCTTTCTCCCATAATCTCTTGATAGAAGTTAAAGCTCCGTCCCCCAGACTCTGAATTAGGAGGGAGTAATAAACTGATGCCTCATGACCTTTTCCAAAAGTAGTAATCACCACTCCTGTATCTGCCGCTTTAGGGCGGTGTATGCTACTCCCAAAAATAGAACAGAGAAGATAACGCAGCGGTAAATACCTAAAGAACTGAGATCTGGGAATCCCAAAATTTTGAACCAAATTTTCAAAGGATGTCAACACTCCACTCTCATATAGGTCACCGAGCGTATTAACCTCCCTCACAATCCACTCTGACCAACAGAAAGGGGACTTATTAATACATAATTTTGGGTTCAGCCATATGCTCGAATTAAACACTCTGGACACTTTTGTCCATACCGAGTGCAAATGCGAGATAACGGGGTGTGATTTAACTTCTCTGATTAGTTTGATAGAAAGGCTTTGCAATGGCAAAATAGGGACAAAAACATCCTGTTCAATACAAAACCAGGCAGGGGCTCTCTCAGGTGGAAGTGACCAGTGAGCCAAATGTCTGAGACCAAATGCATAATAATAAAACAAAATCTTGGGTAGGCCTAGCCCACATATGTCAATCGGTCTATGTAACTTATTGAAATGTAATCTGGGACGCTTACCATTTAAAATGAAGGACTTCGCTATGCTATCAAATTGCTTGAAATAAGATAGGGGGACATCTACAGGGAGAGATTGTAGCAGGTAGTTGAATTTTGGAATATAATTAATTTTAATAACATTAACCTTCCCAATCATAGATAAATGCAATGAAGCCCACCTGCCCACATTGCTCGAAAACCTTTTTATTAAGGGGTCAAAATTAACTCTAAATCACACAGATTTGCTGGGAATAAAATACCCAAATAATTCATGCCCTGTTTGTGCCAATTTTGTAATTATTGAAACATGCCATTTTAAAATGTAATTAATTGTTTAAATTGAAGGATTTGACATAAAAGGATGGCCGAGTCATTTTATGAGGTTAGAAAAATTCCCTTTATAAAGGTAAAAAAAATGCCTCAGGAAATCAATTCAAGGGGACAAATATTGTCTCTTAATAAAAAAAGTTGATTTCTGACCCTCATTCCATCTGACCAATACAGGAATTGAGAAAAGTAGCTACCCTGTGAGGTTTAGGTGAGTTTGTTGTAACATTTCAGATGTTTTTGTGTTTTGAAAAACGCAGACTGATGGCTTCAACATGAGCATATACCATCGATTAACAACCTCGGAGCTCACAGTAGATCTGCCTTTAAAGAATTGTAAGTAATCGTTAAAAAATCTATTCGTCTGTGCATAAAATTAATGGGATTTTTACTTCTGGAACCAGACTATTGCTCTCTATAACACAGTGAAGCTGATATCTTCTATAGTTGTTACCTAGTTACAGTGGTTAACAGCTGCTGCTTATACTCACGTTGATGATGCAATCAGACTGCGGTTCGGACCCAAATAATATGATGTGAACACAGACCAGCAGGGGGAGGAAACGAATGCTGATTCAGTCCAAGCAATCGAACCAAGTGTGAAAGCACCCTAAAGGACTACCTTTGCTATTTTATTTATTTTTATAATTAATGATTGTGGTTCGTGTAGCTCAACTGGTAGAGCATGGCACTAGCAACACCAAGGTCATGGATTAAATTCCCAAACACACAATAAATATATACTTTGAATGTAATAAGTCGCTTTGGATAAAAGTGTCTGCCAAATGAATGTTGAATAATCTCTGCTTTAATCCATATAATTGTTGTGGGTACTTTAGATGCCATAAAGTTAGTTAAAGCCTAGCTATGGTGATACATGGTAAAAAGGGAGATGGCATTTCCTATAACAATGGGATATTGTATAAATAAAGGAATCTGGTCAATTTTTTTGGCAGATCTGCCCCTCCACATCACACAGCAATCCTGATTCACCTCTGCAGGGAAGACACTCCCACAGGAATTCACCAATAAATAATGTGTTTATTTCCACCATCCTACAAGTGAAGAAAAGAAGGTGGTATATAACGAGAAACAACTCCAAGTGTAACAACTGAAGTTTATGGACATAACATTGCAAAAATGAAGTGTTTCAAAGAGGAGCGTGAAGACATCAGTATTACAGAACCATGCAGAATGAAACATGAAGACACTGAGAAACAAATAGGTTGGTGTCCATTCTTAATTCTTCATGAATGTTGAGGAAATTGAGATAACAAAGCTTCATACAGTTCACTAGATCTGGCAATTGTTGTTTGAAAATTATAGAAACAGTACAATTATAGTTAAACAAACAAATAATACCAGAATCTACATGAGAATGAGAGAACTAACCTTCAGCACATTAAATATCACATAAAGGAGATACTCAGCCTTTGCTGCTTACAGGTGTTATGTTGGTGTTTAATTGTATTTCTTTTTTTCAAATTTGTCTCAAGTTACTTTTGTCTCAATTTACTGTTTTTATTTTAGACTTGATAGAAATAAAAGAGGAAAGGCAAGAACTGAATGATGTGGAGGAGAAATATGATCATAAATCTGATAATTTCATGACTAGTGAAGAATCTTTCAGTGGCTCAAAGACTGAAAATAATTTCTCACTAAAAAGAAACTGAAGAACAAGAGACACAAATTATTTCACCTGCTCTCACTATGGAAAGAGTTTTACACGTAATGCAGATATTAAGCGTCACATGAGAATTCACACTGAAGAGAAGTCTTTCACCTTCAGTGTGGAAAGAGTTTCACACAAGAAGGTAATCTCACACTTCATCTGCGCTCTCATTCTAAAACCGTTTAACTGCGTTCAGTGTGGCAAGACATTTACTAGGGCATCAAATCTAAAGTTACACCTGACATCTCATGCAAATGAGAGACCTCACATGTGTTCTTTTTGTGGACAGACTTTTGGTACATCAGAAAACCTGAAAACACATGAAAGAGTGCATACTGGAGAGAAGTTCAAATGCACTTCATGTGGGAAGTGTTTTGCACATAAAATATATCTTAAGCAACACATCAGAATTCACACCAGAGAGAAGCCTTTCACCTGAAATCACACCTTTTTCTCTACGTTTTGTCCTTCTGTCCACACTGAGATGCGTTTTGTCCAGCAAAAACTGAGCTTCTCCCAAGTGGATAAATGTGAATACGCCATCTTCGCGTTGTAGTGTGAGCAGGGAAAACAAAGATATCTGAAAACAATGGCGTATTTGTTTTGCCTGATGTTCAATTTGATAGTGTTCCTTCAAAGGTGACGGGAAGTTTACTTGAAATTGCTGGCTGGCGGTGGAACACGAAGACGATTGGGTTTCAGCCCATACATTGAACCACTATTTTTCGCATGCGCATTAAGGGGATTTAAGTGTTTTCATAACTTTCAGTGTGGAAGAGCAACTTTTGGAAAATGTTTGAAAACGGCAGTGTGGACAGAGTGCGTTTTGAAAACTGAAACATGTTTTAAAATTTAGCCAGATTACCATACCACTGCACTTCATGTGGAAAGAGTTTCACCCAATCAAGTAACCTACATATTCATTAAAAAAAATTACTGTCCAAAATATTAATTGTGAGCAAAGATAATTTCAGGGTCAATACATCTTTAATGTTACTCCAGTTTAGTCAGTTCACTATCTCTGGTAACTTTAGTCATGAAGTCATTAGGGAAGAGAAACAGATGCAGCTCACTGAAAAAGTGAGAAGAAGAAGCATGAAAAGGATGTGCAGAGATTTAGAAACATTTTGTTTTTATTGACATTGAGCTCTTAAATTACCCGAGAGACACTCGCGTCAGAAGCCAGCAAGAAGAGCCTTTCTTCAGGAGAGAATCGTGTCACCTCTGCAGTGTACTTTGACCATTACATGATCTGCAAACACAAGATCTAACTTAAAGACCAGGATTCCTCTTGTAGAAATTACTGTTAAAATAGCAACATTTTCCAGTGAAGTGCTGAATGCATACCGTATATGTGATCTACATGTCTTTGAGGACATAAAGAAAGCAGATTAATGTTTAGTTTGATGTCCACATTTTTCAATGACAGAAAGTAAAATAAAAAATGGCTGGAAAGACAAAACAAAAATAATATAATACTGTGCAAATTATAATGTTATCTAAAGCAATTAAATTTACAAAATATGTAAAGATATGCAAAACATGTTCTGCAGCATTAACCTCCTGAGACCAGAGCATGACAACTGTGGGCATTTTCCATTTCCTTTTTGATTTGTAACTAGTGGCACCTAATAAACATGCAAATAAAATAAAATTTGTTTCTAGAGCAAATTGTTTTCCTAAAAAGTTATGTCCACATATGGGGACAGTGGGTACCAAGTTGTACCAATACCAATCAATAGAATGTCAGATCATTGATTAAAAAAAATTGTTTTCAGCAGTGTTGGTTATTCGTGTTTGAGACGTTACAGACATTACAGCTGATTTTCTGTAAAGCTGTTATGGAACAATGTGTATTGGGAAAACCACAAATACAAAACTAAACAAATATAAATTATTTGACTTTGGCAACAAAATCTCAATGTTCTCTTTTTTTCACTGTGAAACAAATTGTGATAGCCAGTGCTGACACATTTTACCAAACAGTAGTTAGCATAAATAATTCAGATTCAAAGTAATAGCCAGCATCGTCCAATCACTGCCAACCATGTTAAAATAAAATTATCTGAATCTATGATTACAATTGTCCCATGTCTGCCAAAAATGTTGAATGGACCTAACATCATCTGCAGCCTGAAACTGAACTTTTGACCGGAAGTTTGAAGTGAATGCACTTGGCTGCATCGGAAAGATACAGGATGCTCCCTTGCAGACTAATAAGCAAAAGACTTAACCTCCACCGTGCTCTTTGTCTGCACTGGTCTCAGAACAGTTTGAAATGCACATTATTTCCAAGCCTCTGAAAGCAATTTTTTTTTCTCAGTGTGATAATGCCCAGTAAATATTGGATTTCTAATGAAAAACTTGCACTATTGTCCACTATAGTTATTCTGTTTAACAGCGTGCCGTTTCACTATAATTATAAAAATGGCATATCGAATTGACTCAAACAGGTTTCAGTGTAAAATTGGTCCTCAGTGTCCTCTGTGGGTGTGGCATGGGAGGCGCTTAAGACAGTTCTTAGGAAGCGGATCATAAAATATGTCTCATTCATTAAAAAGATCAAAGCACAAGAATTCATAGAATTGGAAAAGAATATTAAAAGTGCTGAAACAGAGCTGAAGTGCAGAATGTCATCCAATGGTCTTAGAGAGTTGACTCAGCTAAAGTATAGGTAGAATACTATTTTGTCACAGAAGGTAGAGTTTTGGTTATTCAGAGCAAGACAGACAAACTTTGAGTTGGGGACACTGCTTGCCAGATACATAAAACAGAGTGCGATTTTTTTTTTCTCCACCATTCCTTCAGTGAAGTCTTCTAGAGGAAATGTATTTATTTCTGCCACAGATATTAATAAAGCCTTTAAAGAATTCTATTTCAATCTTTACAGCTCCACATCTATGTCTACCGATAAGGATTTTTGCTTCTTCTATAGAACTATAGAAGTGATCAAAAAGACTTTCTTGGCTCAGATATTACTTTGGAGGAGCTTGTTGAGGTAATTAAAGCCTTGCCAACAGGTAAGGCACCAGGGCCAGATGGTTTGCCGCAGAATTTTTTAGATCTTATGTCACAGAACTGGCTCCACTTATGTTAGATTACACAGAGTCGTTAAACAAAGGTGAACCATGCACTGATCAGACTCATTCTTAAAAACGATAAAGACCAAAATAAATGTAAAAGTTATTGGCCAATTTTCCTGATCCAGTTAGATGTAAAAATAATGTCTAAAATTCTGGCTAACTGATTAAGCAGAGTCATTGCATCTATAATACATATAGATCAAGTGGGGTTTATTCATGGTCGTAGTTCTTCTGATAATATGTTTTATAAATATTATGTGGTCAGTTGCAAATGATCAGACCCCGATCGCTGCTCACTTGATGCTGAGAAAGCATTTGATAGGGAGGATCTTTTTACGATTTTGGAAATATATACGGGTTTGGGAACACTTTTATTGGGTGGATTAAGTTACTTTATAAACAACCGTTATTGGCAGTGCAAACTAATGGATTAATTTCAGATTTTTTTCTCTTGGTAGGGGAACCTGGCAAGGCTGTCCTCTCTCCCCTTTATTGTTCTGTTTTGTCCTGGAAGCATTAGCAGCCACAGAAAGAAAAGAGGATTATTTTCCTGGCATTGTAGCAGGAGGTGTGGTGCATAAACTTCTACTCTACGCAGATGATATATTATTATTATTTGTCTCTATCCTTAGAAGATCTATGTCTAGCCTCCATAAAATTATTAATTCTTTCTTCAAATTTTCAGGATACAGGGTGAATTGGTCTAAATCGGAAGCTCTTGCTCTGACAGCATATTGCCCTACCACAGCTTTCCAACCTGGTGCCTTTCAATGGCCCAAGCAAAGCTTTAGGTATTTAGGGATTTTATTTCTGGCAAATCTGAGAGATTTAGTTAAGAGTTTATTTTGACCCATTAATGAAAAGTTTCTCATGTGATGTTTTTAGGTGGGCTTCACTACATTTGTCTAAGGCTGTGAAGGTCAACTTTATAAAAATGAATTGTATCCCCAAAATCAATTATTTACTACAGTCTCTCCCTTTAGAAATTCCTCTTTCTTATTTTAAAAAATGTGATAGAATATCTAAGTTTTTCATTTGGAATGGTAAACAACCTCGGTTACATTTCAGAAAGTTACAAAGACCAAATGACAAAGGAGGATTAGGCCTCCCCAAAATTGTTTTATTACTATGCTTTTAATCTTAGACACTTGGCCCATTGGTCTCTTCCACCTGTTAGAGCCCCTTCCTGGTACAACACTGAACAAGTTGTCTTTGCCACAAATTTCATCATTGCAAAGTCTAGTCTTTCTATTAAATTGCCTAGAGAAGTAAAGATGTATCCCATTATTTCACACTTACATTCAAAATGGACAAAGGTTTCCTTTATGTTCAGTTTTGATACTTGCCAAGTTGTTTCCTCAAGTATATGGCTAAACCCCAAATTATGTATTAACAAGTCCCCCTTTTGCTTGAAAGAATGAATGGAGAGGGGTGTTTCTACACTTTGGTGACCTTTATGAACACGGAGCTTTGAGATGTTTCGAAAATATAACGCAGCAATTTGGGATTTATAGGTCTCAATTTTTTAGGTATTTACAGTCGCGCCATTTACTTTGTACTATTTTTGGTGGTAGTACACAACCCCTTAAAGCTGCAGACACTCTTTGTATGGTGCTCACAGCCTTTGGAAAAGGGCATGAAGCGTCAGTGTATTATTCCTCGTTGAGTCAGAGTCTTGGTAATTAAGCCTTAACAGTTCTGAAGAGGTTATGGGAAAGAGATTTAAACTTGGTATTGGAGGATGGGGAGTGGGAAATAATTGTAAAAGTCTAGTGATGCAAGGGGTATGCCTTATTTAGTTTAAGATTTAGCATAATTTCTTCTGGACTCCCTTTCAATTGTTTAGGTTTGGTTTAAAAGAAACACCTACCTGCTGGCGATGTCAGATGGAGGATGGAGACATAGCCCATGCTTTGTGGTTCTGTGCTAAGATTCAAGAATTCTGGGTAAGAGTCCAGAATATTATCTGTGAGGCTCTAGATACTCAAATTTCATTTTGCCCTAGACTATGTATACTGATTGATGGACCAGTTATTAAAGTAGAGGACAAATATACAAAAAACTGGGTCCGAACTAGTGTAATGACTGGCAGACAAATAATTCTTAGAGGATTGAAGTCAATTTGTGCTTCCTCATTTCAAGAAGGGTTCACCAAATTGGGCAGGGTGGCGGCATTCGAAAAAATGTCATACAAACGGATTGGCAGATTAGATGAATATGGTAAGAAGTGGGACAAATATATGACCTTTCTGGAAGGCTCCTGGTAAGAGCCATATGGAGTGAAACCCCCGTTTTATTTATTTTTTTCTCTTTTTTTATTTTTCTCCGTGTTTATATGTGTTCCACGGGAATGTTTGTTCAGGGTTGGGGTGGGTTTGGGGACTGGGAAGGGTTAAGGGTGATAATGGTTGGCTCTGTGCATGTATATTTTGCTTTGTTTTGTGTTATGTTTGAGAATTAACCAATACAAATGTTAATCTGAACAACACAATGGCAAGTGCACTGAAGTGATGCTTGAGTGAGCAGAATAATTAACTTACTAATACATCTTTTTAGATTCCTCCGTCCTCGTTTCCTTTCCTTGTTTCCTAGGAGGGAGGAGCCAGGAATCTAGGAAAGAAAATAAGTGTGCACAGTTTTAGAAATGAGAAATATGTCATTTTAAACCTGCATATACTCCCTTACAAAAATCTAGAGTTCTGGCAAAATTTGCCACTCATTATTTTCACATACAAATGAGCTTGTGATTTGCAGCACATATTTGCCAGAAGTTTGCAGCTCTTCACCGCTAGTAGTGAACCTGCAGGAAACCTTTGGCAACAATGGACAGTTGGCTGCTGTGACAAGGAGGAGGGCGTGGCTCCAGGAAGGTGGGGGAGTTAATCAGTGCTTTGGGAGTACGTGATGAGGAGGAGGGCGTGGCCGGGCTGTAACCATGGACGCCTGGCGCTGAATCAGCCCAATCAGCCAGGAGAGTGATAAAGAGGAGCCAGGAATGCCAGTTTAAGAGAGAAAGGCACATGGCCATGCAGTCTGTGGTTTTTGTTATGTTTAAGTTCCTTTGTGGGGTTTTTTTTTTTTTTTTGTAAGGGCTGGTTTATTTGCTGTTGTGGCTAATGGAGTAACAGAGCACAGGTAATCAAATCAAGTAAAAAGTGATTGAATAATATAAAACTATACACAAACACCAAAACAACCATTTCATAGAACACAAACTAGCATTTTTTATTACCTATTACTTCAAATGAATAATTCAGAAATAATATCAGTGATGCACACTATTAGCCATGTTGAAATGTTGGTGCTTACATATTAACTGTTAAAACGAATATTGTGAAGTGAAACAATACTGATAACATGTTACTGCCATGTACATCTACTCATGTTATTTACATTTGTTTAAAAACCCTGCATGTATTAACTGTGTAGTTAATAATTAAACATGATTATATCTTATCGCCCCAAGACTCTGTATTCTGCATTCAATTAAAAAACAATCCCAACTAATAAAACCCATCTGAAGTCTGACTCATTAAAACCGTTTACGACAGCACAGCTGATAATGACTGTTAACGACAGCAGAGCTGTTAACAAAAACACAGCAATGCATTATTTTGTGGAGAAACCACCAAGTTTGGGGTATACAAAGGCACTTTTATACATACACATTTGCAAGTAAAGTGCACTAAGTCACGGCAATATTGTTAATTTGGTGAAGAAAGCCATGTAAAATCCATAAAGTTGTTCATTAAAAAAAAAAAGTGTTACCAAGATGGTGCAATATATTATATTGTGAAAAGATCTAATGTAAGATTAGATGGGATGCAAAAGCAAAAATAAGAAGCAATGGCTCCGAGCATTCACTCTACACACCCTTTGCTCATGCATCATGCTTTAAGTGTAATCGAGTTTCTCACATGAGTGCACCAAGGACTTAGATGCCTTATATGAGACAGCATAAGGGTGAGTGTATGATGAGAAAATTCGCATTTTTGGGTGAACTACCCTTTTAATACATAAGTTTTAAAGCCTTATAACAGTTTTAATTGTGTTGCAGTTTTTTTTATTTTTTGGTGCAATACTCATCCCTCCCTCCAGAGGAAACATGGAGTAGTTCTTGGAGTTGTGCATAAAAGTGAACTAGAAGAAGAGTGAAGTAGATGCAGCAGCAAGGATTGTTGTGTTCCTGAAGACTGTCAATACAAGTTTCTTAAGTCCTGTTTGAGGAAAGGTCTTTTGTTTGATGTAAGTTGATGTTTAAACATGTTTTAACTTTTAAATCGTTTATGCAGATTTTTTTAAACAATGCTTGGGGGATGGAAATGTTCGTTTGGTGCAGGGTTGTTTTGAAAGAACTTTTGAAGTATGTTAAATGAGACTTATTGAATCTTGTCAAATTTAATTTGTATGGTTTGTATAGGGACTTTTTGTGTATGACTGGCCTCTTGGAGACTTTTATTCTTGAGGCTTATTTGGATTATTGGATCTGTTCCTTTTTTATTTTATCATCATCAATAACATTTTTATAATTATCATCTTTAACCTGTTTAAATTCTGCCTGCATTCATCAGCCGAGCTTTCACATCCTACAGACTACTCTTTGTGCATCCTCTTAAAATTGAGCCATTTGGGACTGAACTATCATTGAAAGAAAAATTGTGGGACTTAATTGTGTTGTAATTTCAGTATGTACATTTTGTAATGTGTGTTTGTGTTTTGTCTGGATTCATGTTTTTGTTGCAAATTATCGGTAAGGGTGCTTTTTCACACTAGCTCTTTTGATGCACATTACCATCTTTCACGATGGCACGAATAACAATCCCATGAAGCATTGTGAATGATGTAATTGGATAAGAACAGATGGAAATACATAAAATTAAGGTTGTTGAATATAAGTAAAGAAACAATATATTTGACATTTTGTTGTAAAATATTCCAATATATACAAATAAGTAGTTTGAGGGTGAAGGAAGGCAGACTGTATTGCATCATTCACTGCAGGGCCTGAAATTCGGTGTGGATTGCGGGTATTGCGCATGATTTTAATCACTCTCGCAAGTTTCATGTTCATAATGCGGTTTGATACAGATGATCAAATCAAACTTGTATCAAACTAATTCCAGAAACCTTTTTCTCATGTGCAGCTGTCAGCAGCGCGTTGAGCGCTTGTTGAATTTAGCGTAACTGTGGCAGCGAGAAAGTGCTTTGTCGCAGAAATAGTAAAAATGCTTTGTGTACCAGCTGCATGGTGAAGAGAGATACTTAAACACCTGTTACAACTCTCATCTCGGTCTCTCTCTAGTTCCATCCAGGGTCGGAAATTAACGGGGGCTCTGGAAAAAAATAAATACAAAATAATCCCCTGCAATCTGATATAGTTCCACATACTGTACATTGCAATCTTTATTAGAATTTTTGCTGAACATTATTTGTGCCGTACTTTGTGCAGATGTTGCCGAGTCAGTGGCGGATGGGCACTCCGCTTCTCACAGTCCTTATCAGTTTGGTGTTGTGCTCCTGCTCTAAGATTACCTAATACTACATTGTAGTTAATAATATGAACAAAAAATAAAATCTGGCAGTGTTAAATAGCCTGGATGTTAAAATGTTAATGAACAATTTGACAAATTAATCACTTTTGGTGTATGAATGTTCAGTGTTTATTTTTGCACTGTTTTATTTAATTGACTTGAAGTTGCTAAGATTTATTTATAAGCTCCTCCATTCCAAATCTGGACCAGGTGTCGTTGCATCTGTTCTGTAGGCTATGGTAATTTAATAGCCAAAATATTTGGAAATATGTGAATGAGAAAAAGGTTTTATTTCAGTAACCATGCACATTGTGCAATGTAGAAGTCATGCAATTTTGTAATTATTGAAACATGCCATTTTATATTGTAATTTATTGATTAAAGTATTTGACAAAAGGATGACAGTCATTTTATAAGGTTAGAAAAAAAATATTTTGTAAATGTAAAAAAATGCCCCAGGAAATCAATTCCAGGGGCAAATATTGCCCCTTAATGGAAAAGTTGATTTCTGACCCTCGTTCCATCTGACTTAGGTGAGTGTGTTGTAACATTTCAGATGTTTTAGTGTTTTGAAAAACGCAGACTGATGACTTCAATAGGAGCATATACCATCGATTAACAACCTTGGAGCTCACGGTTGGTCTGCCCTTAAAGGATTGTAAATAATCGTTAAAAATCAATTTGTCTATGCAAAAAATTATTTATTTTTTTCATAAAATTTTCCACAAGAAAAAAACAAAATAATAATAAAAAAATAAAACTTATATACACACAAAGTGGAACAACAGAAACCACATGAATATAGCCACCGGTAGGGAATTTACATCCATGTTATTCCTTTTTAATTTCCATACCGTTAATGTCCTCGTGTGCTGTGTGTATAGGCCATTTTTTCCCAGTTCTTTTTAAACGCCTTTCATTCTCAAAATATAAGTTAGTTTTTCCATCATAAATTTCTTAAATAATCCCAAGCCAATGTTTACAATCAGGAGTAACATTCTTAAGTCAGTTCTGAGTCTGTCTTTTTACTGGCCACATGGAGTATCTTAAATATTGATCATCTCTAGACACCAGTCCTTTAATATTTACAAGAAAGATCAAACAACACAGTTACATGTATACTATCCCAGAATGCTTGTATTTTCATACAACTCCAAAAAATGTCTGTGATCTGCCTCCAAATGACCACATTGTCTCCAGCAAGTCAGCTGCCTGGAGATTTGCCTACTTTTAATCTTATGAGTAACAAAGAAATAAATTTGGTTCTTCCATGTGAATTCTTGCCATATTTGAGAGCTTGTTGTGGATTGATGTACAGGTGCATCTCAATAAATTAGAATGTCATGGAAAAGTTCATTTATTTCAGTAATTCAACTCAAATTGTGAAACTCGTGTATTAAATAAATTCAATGCACACAGACTGAAGTAGTTTAAGTCTTTGGTTCTTTTAATTGTGATGATTTTGGCTCACATTTAACAAAAACCCACCAATTCACTATCTCAAAAAATTAGAATATGGTGACATGCCAATCAGCTAATCAACTCAAAACACCTGCAAAGGTTTCCTGAGCCTTCAAAATGGTCTCTCAGTTTGGTTCACTAGGCTACACAATCATGGGGAAGACTGCTGATCTGACAGTTGTGCAGAAGACAATCATTGACACCCTTCACAAGGAGGGTAAGCCACAAACATTCATTGCCAAAGAAGCTGGCTGTTCACAGAGTGCTGTATCCAAGCATGTTAACAAAGTTGAGTGGAAGGAAAAAGTGTGGAAGAAAAAGATGCACAACCAACCGAGAGAACCGCAGCCTTATGATTGTCAAGCAAAATCGATTCAAGAATTTGGGTGAACTTCACAAGGAATGGACTGAGGCTGGGGTCAAGGCATCAAGAGCCACCACACACAGACGTGTCAAGGAATTTGGCTACAGTTGTCATATTCCTCTTGTTAAGCCACTCCTGAACCACAGACAACGTCAGAGACGTCTTACCTGGGCTAAGGAGAAGAAGAACTGGACTGTTGCCCAGTGTTCCAAAGTCCTCTTTTCAGATGAGAGCAAGTTTTGTATTTCATTTGGAAACCAAGGTCCTAGAGTCTGGAGGAAGGGTGGAGAAGCTCATAGCCCAAGTTGCTTGAAGTCCAGTGTTAAGTTTCCACAGTCTGTGATGATTTGGGGTGCAATGTCATCTGCTGGTGTTGGTCCATTGTGTTTTTTGAAATCCAAAGTCACTGCACCCGTTTACCAAGAAATTTGAGCACTTCATGCTTCTTTAAAAAGCTAGTCAGCAGAAGGATGCTGATTTCATTTTCCAGCAGGATTTGGCACCTGCCCACACTGCCAAAAGCACCAAAAGTTGGTTAAATGACCATGGTGTTGGTGTGCTTGACTGACCAGCAAACTCACCAGACCTGAACCCCATGGAGAATCTATGGGGTATTGTCAAGAGGAAAATGAGAAACGAGAGACCAAAAAATGCAGATGAGCTGAAGGCCACTGTCAAAGAAACCTGGGCTTCCATACCACCTCAGCAGTGCCACAAACTGATCACCTCCATGCCATGCCGAATTGAGGCAGTAATTAAAGCAAAAGGAGCCCCTACCAAGTATTGAGTACATATACAGTAAATGAACATACTTTCCAGAAGGCCAACAATTCACTAAAAATGTTTTTTTTATTGGTCTTATGATGTATTCTAATTTGTTGAGATGGTGAATTGGTGGGTTTTTGTTAAATGTGAACCAAAATTATCACAATTAAAAGAACCAAAGACTTAAACTACTTCAGTCTGTGTGCATTGAATTTATTTAATACACGAATTTCACAATTTGAGTTGAATTACTGAAATAAATGAACTTTTCCATGACATTCTAATTTGAGATGCACCTGTATATTCCACATAGCATTCCATATATTTTATGGGATCTCGACCTCTAGTTCTTTTTCCTATTTTGATTTTGATATACAGTGTTGATAGAGGACTCCATTCCATCAAGCCCTTATATAGTGAAGACACTATTCTATGTAAGACATGGCTGTATGCATCCATCAATGTTTTAATTAGGGGATGCAAATCTTGATTCTTACTCATTTGGAATTATTTTATTTTTTGTGCAATACTCCCTAAGATGTAGAGATTTGATATCTCAACAAATCTTGATTTCAAAGTCTAAAAATCTCCCTTAAATCCTGAAAGTTTCTCATTTCCCCCTTTTTGTGTAACAGTGCACATCACGGTTATTCCTTTCTCACTCAGCTGTTGGAATATTGGGTCATCCCTTCCTGGTTTGAATTCCCTGTCATAGGCGATACACTTTTTTTCCCAGTTTTAATTAACAGTGGAATGCCATGTTTCTAAAGTGAATAATTTTATTGGGTCCATTTAAGCTTTAAGATGCACAGGAATTTCTGTTTCTCATGAGTGTTTGAGCCTGAAAGTCCTGATTTCCCATTTCTCTATCTTTCCCTCTAGCTACAAAGCTAGAATTGCACCAACAGAGGAGTGGACATAACTGTGCCGCACAAATTTTTTTGTTGCTGTAAGTGTTGTATATCGCACTCTGGGTCATTTACCATCCCATATAAACCTAGAGAATAATTTTTCCCATTTAAGAAATTGGCTGTGTGGAATTTCCACTAGTAGGGACTGAAATAAATATAGCAGATGTGATAAGCTGTTCATTTTCACCGCCGTTTGTATTTTATATGTTTTTAGTTATATTCACACAAGTATTTAAAAGATTTTGCTTCCCAGTTTACCTCAAAGTTTTGACAAAGGTCCTCAGGTGGCTTGCAATTTAAAGTAAGGATTTGGGTTTTTGTTACATTCAGTTTGTAGCTGGAATATTCCTTAAATTGTTCCAGGACCTGCATAAGGTTTGTACATATTTTGTTTGTTCTGCCAAAAATAGAGCATTACATTGTCAGCAAAGAGGCTTATGTGTTCTTTGCCATTAATTATCACCCCTGACAAAGACGAGTTTGGTCTGATAATATAGGCCAATGGTTCTATAAAAATAGCAAAAAGAGTGGCCGTTTTCAGCCCTGTAGCTTGTTTAAATTGTTCCAAAACAGAGGCTAAATTGTTACAATGTTGCATGTTCTTCTTGGTTTGGTTCACTTTCACAAGGCAACATTTCAAAATGAACCAAAACTGTGTTAATGTCACATGTGAGTAAACTGTCCTCTTATTGGTCAAAGTATATGTCTTGTTTAGGTATTTAGCTCTTACATCCAAATACCGGTTAAAATGATTTACCTGCATGCATTTATCAACTGTTACATATTTTCAAATACTGTTTGTCACGGATATGCAAAAAGCTTCCGTGTGGCACAAAATGTGCTTTCCAGTCAGAGGTTGCACTGCAAATAAAATTCGTCACTCGAATGGATATGAGTTGTAAAATTTTTGTCATGGTTATTTTTATCTGTCATTAACTGCTTTTGCATTATTTCTGTTTTGAAAAGAGCCTGTTCTTACGGACATGGAGCTCTCTCTCTCTCTCCCATGCGCGCACACACACACAAACACACATCAGAGTGAAACTACATACAGTGAAGATGTTTTACATCTGTCATTAAGTTGCTAATGTCGTCCTACCTGTTTGTTTTGCTGCCATCCCAAAGAAAAAAGCTCAGGAATTATAAAGTAACTGCTAATTTAAACATGCAATTGTGTCTAATATAGTCGCCAAAAGGCTCTCCATGTTTTGATTATGAATTACAGTGACAAGCTGATCTACAGATTTGTTCTCCGCAGATCCATCAGGTATGTTCATGGTTTTTATAGGGATATCATTTGGTCCGTTGGGTCGGTTTGCATTCTCACCACAAGTGAACTGCTCCAGAGTTCGATCGATTGTTTTGGTGCAGATCTGAGTGTGATTGCAGTGTTCATATTTGCCTAAATGAACCGAACCAAGGGAGAAAACACACCAGGTTCCAAATCAAACGCTCCAAACGAGCCAGGTGTAAACACCCTTAGTCAACGTCCCTTTTTATAGAAAAAAGATCTTTCTGATAGGAAGCCATTAACTAGTGATTTTGATTGATAGAATTTATACATTGAACTGATTTATCATTAAAACCAAACCTCTCCAGTGTTAGAAATAGGATCCTTTTGAAGGCCATTTTGGCATCTAGATTGATCAGAGAAATGGAGCTTGTAATCCACATTAAGTAGTGATATTGGTGTGGGTTAGGGTTAGAAGGGATAGAAGTGATGAGTTCTTTCTATACCATTCTGAGGGAAACCCGTCACGGCCTGGTGCCTTGATTTTAATTTGCCCATTGCTTTATGGAGCTCTTCTACAGGTATTTCTGCAGTCAGACATTTATTTTGACTCTTGCCAATAGAGGGCAGATCTAATGAATCAAGACACTTTTTAACATACTCTTTATTTGCTCCAGATTCCCGTGTATATAGTTCTTTGTAATAGTTTTTAAAAATACTTCCAATATCTTTTGGTTCGTATTTTACTCTATTTGCTTAGGATCACGTGGTTTAAAGGGGTCATGAATTTACCATGATGTCTTGACATACAAGTTCATAGCACTATAAAAACATACTGTAAATTTAAGAACAGAAAACTACTTCATTAGTCCAAAAAAAGGCTTTATTGAAACCAAGGTGCCAAAATGGCTTGTTCTCTTCTTCCTCCTCACTAATACGTCACAGTGAGGTATTACATCAGCACAGGCCAGCCTCTGCATAAACAGATCAACGCCTATTTTATCATCGACACTGCTTAATCCCGCCCACCGGTCTTAAGGTTAGAGTAGAGCAGTGAGATTATTTTTGGAGCAACTGGAGAGATCACGATGGCCACGAAGATGTCAAGATGTTGCAGTGCCAGGTTGTGGGAAACTAGATCTCTTGCATTTGCTTCGCAAGGATCCCAACATTAGTGGCTGACGTTTATTTTTAATGAAGTCCCGGATCGCGTCGGTAAGAACGTGTTTGTTTGCTCGCTTCATTTTACTGATGATTCTTTCAAAAACAAGACACAGTTTGACACGGGCTTTGCAGAGAGACTTAAAAGTTGATGCAGTGCCAACTATATTGGACCTGACAGCGATGTTGCAACAAACAAGTGTGAGTATCCATGTTAATTGTTTTGCTTCGTATGTTACAGACTGTTAGATGTGTACTGAGTGTTTGATTTGATCCTAGTGATTTTAGACGCTCGTGTATTAGTTTTAATTCACAGGGATCTCTAAGCAGCTTATATTTTCTTGTTCTGTTGGCATGATGGCACAATTGCCACAGATGCACCTAAAAAGTACTGATATCAAAATACATAGATAATCTCTTTCCTTTTTAATGAAAACATGACTCATTGTAATGAACAATGTATGTGTTTGTCACTATACTGAATATATGATGAAAGATGATTATGACAAATGACATTGTGACAAACACCGGTGAATGTATCCTGTATACGTATACATGTTGCACAGTATGTGTATCCTTTCACAGTTATAAATGTGATTTGCACCATGTATTTACACTTTATTTGGTACTGTCATGCATTACTCAGCATTTGTAAAACATGGAAATGTTTCACCGTTTGAAAATGCCCCAACTATATAACAAGATACACACCGTTGTGTCACATCTTGGCTTAAACAAGAATAAAAGTAATACCTATTACACAAATAGACAAGTAAATTACAGTGATTACTTAACACACTGTCACAGACTGCAGAATCCATGGTGTTTGTGGAGGGGGTTAATTTTATTCAAATTCGGGATCAGACTCTGGCTCAAACATGTATGGATGAATTCCTACTGTTGTAATTGTTTTTTTTTTAACCATCAAAAGTTTTCAAAACAACCCCACATGCGCGTAATGGCGGGGGTGTTTACATTTATCCACATGCAAAGATGTTACCCAATCACAGCAGTGGGCGTTTACACTTAAGTCTTAAAGAACACATGCCCCCAAAAATGGAGCGTTTGAATCGGAGGCACAAAAACTGGATAGAAAATGACCAATTATTCCTAAATTATGACTACTTTTAATAGACAAATCACACTAACATTATAAGTGGCCCTCAAGGAACATTATAAAATAAAATAATCCAATTCATGACACCTTTAAAAACAGAATTATTTGTTTGCAGTTTCCGCAATCGTCTTGCCAGAAATGTGGTTGCTTTCGGACCCATTTCAAAATAGGTTTGTTTCTTTTTCTCAACCTCTTGTTGTAGTAAATCGTTGATCTTCTTTCGTGTCTCATTTGGTGTACCACCTCTTGATCAACATGTTGTTTGTGCATAAGCTCCAGTCGCTTTAAATCTGAAGTAAGCATCTTGTATTGTGCTGCTTGTGGTTTTATTTTTAGTGGTCATAATCGCTATTATTTTACCTCGTATCACAGCCTTAAGTGCATCCCACAATATAGAGAGATCAACCTCACCATTATCATCCAAATACCTTTTTGATTTCAGCTTTTAATTTGTTCAACTATTGATTTATTATGCAATATATATATAAACGTATATGTCACATTGCATGACGTTGCCCCATTCTCAGTTTGAAGGATACAGAATCACTAGTTCATGCTTTCATATCACGTTTTGACTACTGTAACTGCCTCTTTACTGGCCTACCAGCTAAAAATATTGCCTGATTACAATACATCCAAAACTCTGCAGCTAGAGTTCTCACTAACACCCAAGCGTTCTGCACACATTACTCCCATTTTGTTTAGTCTTCACTGGCTGTCTGTCTCATGCCATATTATGTTTAAAATTTGTCTCCTGACATACAAAGCTCTCAATGATCTGGCACCTCGTTATATATGTGATCTGCTGCATCCATACACACCAGCACGCACTCTTCGTTCTTCTGATTCCAAATTGTTGTCTATCCACTTTTGGTGGGAGATCCTTCAGTGTAATTGAACCTAAACTGTGGAACTCTCTACCTCAGAGCCTCCGTGAAATCTCAATTTCTGTCTTTAAATCTCTGCTTAAAACACATCTTTTCTCAGCGCATTATCTATCTATTACTGATTAATGTTTTCTTTCCCCCTTTGTAATCGAGATTGTAACTTCTGTTGAAATGTATATTAATGTACTTTGTCCTGTTAAAGGTATATGGAGTGAAAAGTGTCCTTGAGCTTGTGGAAAGGCACTATATAAATAAAACGTATATCCCTAGATTTAGTCTCCACAGTGTTTCTCTCTGTCCCATACTGAGAAGAACCATCAAATAGCACTATGATCAGACACATCTGCCACCCCAATTCAGCATTCCTGTATCCTGTGTCTAATCTCTTTTTGCATGAGGAAATAATCTATTCTAGAATACACCAGATGAGTTGCAGAATAATGACTATAGTCCCTCCAAACATCAATTAACCCCATTTCATTACAAGCATTATTCACAAGCTTGGTTATATATTTCTTATTTTTAAGCCTGGTTGTCTAAATCATAATCTAGAACCACACTGAGGTCCCCTCCACATATACAGACACCATCCATTTCCATGGCAATAATATAAAATAGAGATTTGAAATACTGTATCACTTTCTGGTGGGGCATATACATTCACCAAAGTTACCACATCACTATTAATTGCTCCCTTAATAATCACCGCACATTCTTTGTCTTTTTTTTTTTTTTTTTTATGACATTCAAATTTTGTAATATTTGATATTGAAATATATTTGAACTATAAAATGTATTTTTGAATCCAAATGTTTTCAATTAACAGAGTTGTTTCTTGTAAAAAATTTTTTTAAAAAAATTCGGTTATATCTTTAGCCCTTTTAACTGGATTTCCCAATCCATTCACATTTAAGGACATTATCCTAAATTCTCCCTCCCGCACTTGCATCTTTCTCCATTTAATCCTCTTAAAATTATGTACCCACTGACTAGCATTTAAACAAACATGAATATTAAGCAACTACTAAATAAGCCCTAAATTTTAAATAACTGAAAAAATTAATAAAAAAAAAAATAAAAATCAACAACTGGTCTCCAGATGGGAGTATTCACCCTTAACTTGGGGTTAGGGTTGAATGATTTTGACAGTCTAATTACGATTATTTAAAAAATTGTGAATGCGATTTGAACCTCGATATGATAAACCTAAAACAAAAAACGTGATTCCTTTTAACCAAAATTAAACCATGTTTTGTCCATGCTTTACTGCCAACCAGAAATACTGTTCTAGAAAGGGTGTTCTCACTTGAGTCCTCTAAAAAGAACATTACTAAATAAATGAAACGGTGAAACTGAGGGGGTGGGGGGGGGGAAAATGTTGTCCAATTTGTGAAAGGGTCAGTTCACGCATTCTAAGTCCTCATGGTGGCGTAGTGACTCGTCTCAATCCGGGTGGTGGAGGACAAATCTCAGTTGCCTCCTTGTCTGAGACCGTCAATCCGTGCATTTTATCACGTGGCATCTTGAGCGTTACCATGGAGACGTAGCGCGTGTGGAGGCCCACGCTATTCTCCGCGGCATCCACGCACAGCTCACCACGCACCCCACCGAGAGCGAGAACCACACATTATAGTGACCACGAGAAGGTTACGCCATGTGACTCTACCCTCCCTAGCAAGCGGGCCAAATGGTTGCTTAGGAGAACTGGCTGGAATCACTCAGCATGCCCTGGATTCGAACTCACAACTCCAGGGGTGGTAGTCAGCGTCAATACTCTCTGAGCTACCCAGGCCCCACTATTATAATTTCTTATTATTTAATAGTCATTTTATTTCTTTAATTTCTTAACTTAATATGCAGTCCTGGTAAACCCTCAAGCCTTTATTTCGGTGGAAGCTTTTATTTTGAAAATTGAAGTTTCTGTTGTTTGAAGTTGAGTGGACAACAGCATTTTAATGCAGTTAAATGCTCTCATCCTCCTTGCTGTCGTGAGAGTGCACAGCCACTGCTGAGTCAACTGATCAGTGGGAGAGCAAGATAAAGGGGAGCCAGAGACACCAGTTTGAGAGCGAGAGAGAGACGCACATGGCCGCTGTGTGTGCGCGCCTTATGTTTTATGTTGTTTTAAATTGAGTTTGGCATTAAAGTTTCATTGACTGCTCAGCCGGTTCCCGCCGCCTCCTTGCCCATCCCTTACCCCGTTACAAATATAAATGCATATTCTCCAGGAGCCGGGCTAAATGAATTATCAATGTCATTGTAAACTCAGCAAAAAAAGAAACATCCTTTCACTTTCAACTGCTTTTATTTTCAGCAAACTTAACGTGTAAATATCTTTATGAACATAAAAAAGATTCAAGATGACCCTGAACAAAGGGGGGGTCAAAATCAAAAGTAACAGTCAGTATCTGGTGTGGCCACCAGCTGCATTATGTACTGCAGTGCATCTCCTCCTCATGGACTGCACCAGATTTGCCAGTTCTTGCTGTGAGATGTTACCCCACTCTTCCACGAAGGCACTTGCAAGTTCCCGTACATTTCTGGGGGGAATGGCCCTAGCCCTCACCCTCCGATCCAACAGGTCCCAGACGTGCTCAATGGGATTGAGATCCGGACTCTTCACTGGCCATGGCAGAACACTGACATTCCTGTCTTGCAGGAAATCACGCACAGAACGAGCAGTATGGCTGGTGGCATTGTCATGCTGGATGGTCATGTCAGGACGAGCCTGCAGGAAGGGTACCACATGAGGGAGGATGTCTTCCCTGTAATGCACAACATTGAGATTGCCTGCAATGGCAACGAGCTCAGTCCGATGATGCTGTGACACACCACCCAAGACCATGACGGACCCTCCACCTCCAAATTGATCACGCTCCAGAGTACAGGCCACGGTGTAATGCTCATTCCTTCGATGATAAACGCGAGTCCGACCATCACCCCTGGTGAGACAAAACCGTGACTCGTCAGTGAAGAGCACTTTTGGCCAGTCCTGTCTGGTCCAGCGTAGGCGGGTTTATGCCCATAGGTGATGTTGTTGCCGGTGATGTCTGGTAAGGACCTGCCTTACAACAGGCCTACAAACCCTCAGTCCAGCCTCTCTCAGCCTATTGCAGACAGTCTGAGCACTGATGGAGGGATAGCCTACCTCCAAAACCATTCTATAAATAATATTGTACACAGGGTATGTTCCGCTGATGGCACAGTGACGGAATGTTTGGTATTTAACCCTGTGATAAGCTGTTTTAGTAATGTGGTTATTAAAATGCAGTTGGGTTGAGTGGAACAATTTTTGGGCAGATTCCTGTAGACCTCCCTTTTGATGCTTCCGGCCTAAAAGCATCCATCCACTTAACACATATCACACCTCCCTTCTTGGGCAGGCTTCCAGGGCGGTGATGCCCTGCCTTAGGTTCCGCCTAAGGTACCCCTTTTGGCTACTGGAGAGTCTTACTTGTCATTGGGTCATTTGTCGCTTTGTTTCCTCTGGCAATCTCTGATCATTTGGTTTTAGTAAACAGATATTCTCTTGTTTAGGGGAATTGAATATTCACCCCTTCAATAGTAAATTGTTGCTATTAAAGTAAATCTGGAGCACTTTAAATGCGCTCGGTGCACGTTAGCACACCTAAATGAACTCCGAACACATCTGTCACTCAGGGCACCAGATAGATAGAGTTTGTGAGTATGGAGCACAGAACCACTCTGTATTACACGTGGTTTCAATGATCCCGTTTACATGTATCTAAGAAAGCACTACAGAGTTGAGAATTTATTTATTTAATTATATCGCAGTCCTAGCTGTTTGAAAATCGCACTGGGTCGCGATTTCTATTTTATTTTGGTTAATTGTTCAGCCATGCTTGGGGTGTTGAGTCACTGGCTCTGGTGAGGGGTAAAGCCTCACCTGAAGAGAGGGCCCCTTCCTAGTAATGAGATATAACCCACTACAGGTTATTGTGTTCATACTATACCTGTAATGTCTTCCTCAATGTCCATGTCCTCCATCAGTCAGTAAATGCAAAAAGAAACCTTTTCCATTCATCTTAACTGATCATTTACTCAACTCCTGTCCTTAATCAAATTATTTTCATCACCATGGCATTGCATGTTACTCATGTTTCTGGTGTATATTACCATACACTACTTTTTACAACAATCCCACCGGGCTCCTGTGCCGAAAATATTGCAGCTGTTTTCTCACCCATTTTCTTATCTCTGTATGATAAAATGTATACTTTGAATGCAGTAAGTCGCTTTGGATAAAAGTGTCTGCCAAATGTATAAATGTAAATGAATGTTGAATAATCCCCGCTTTAATCCATATAATTGTTGAGGGTATTTTATATGCCATAAAGCTTAGCTATGGTGATAGCATTTCCTACAACAATAGGATATTGTATAAATTAAGGAAACTGGTCACTACTATTTATTTTTATTTTTTGGCAGATGTGCTCCTCCATCACACAGTGATCCTGATTCACTGCTGTAGCGAAGACACTCCCACAGGAATTCAGTAATAAATAATGTGATTATTTCCATCATCCTACAAGTGAAGAAAGAAAGAACGTGGTATAGAATCAACTCCATGTAACCACTGAAGTCTATGGATATACTATTGCAAAAATGCAGTCTGTTAAAGAGGAGTTTAAAGAGGAGAGTGAAGACATCAGAATTACAGAACCATGCAGAATGACACATGAAGATACTGAGAAACAAAGAGGTTGGTGTCCATTCTTAATTCTTCATGACTGTTGAGGAAATTGAGATAAAGCTTCATACAGTTCACTAGATCTGGCAACTGTTGTTTGAAAATTATAGAAACAGTACAATTATAGTTAAACAAACAAATAATACCAGAATCTACATGAGAATGAGAGAACTAACCTTCAGCATATTAAATATCACAAAGGAGATACTCAGCCTTTGCTGCTTACAGGTGTTATGTTGGTGTTTAATTGTATTTCTTTTTTTCAAATTTGTCTCAGGTTACATTTTGTCTCAATTTACTGTTTTTATTTTAGACTTGATAGAAGTAAAAGAGGAAAGGAAAGAACTGAATGACGTGGAGAAGTATGATCATAAATCTGATAATTTAATCACTAGTGAAGTATCTTTAAGTGGCTCAAAGACTGAAAATAATTTCTCACTAAAAAGAACTCGAAGAACAAGAGACAAAAATTCTTTCACCTGCTCTCACTGTGGAAAGAGTTTATGTAATGCAGATATTAAGCGTCACATGAGAATTCACACTGGAGAGAAGCCATTCACATGCTCGCAGTGTGGAAAGAGATTCACACAAGCAGGACATCTTGAGGTTCACATGAAAATCCACACTGGAGAGAAGCCTTTCACCTGCCATCAATGTGGAAAGCGTTTTACACATAAAGGAAGTCTTCAGCGTCACATTAGAATTCACACTGGAGAAAAGCCTTTCACATGTCTTAAGTGTGGAAAGAGTTTCACACAACCAAGCCATCTCAGAGTTCATCAACAATGTCATTCTGGATTAAAGCCATTTAACTGTGATCAGTGCGGCAAGACATTTATGTGGTTATCAAATCTAAAGTTACACCTGACATCTCATGCAAATGAGAGTCCTCACGTGTGTTCTTTTTGTGGAAAGAGTTTTGTTAAATCAGGAAACCTGAAAACACACGAGAGAGTCCATACTGGAGAGAAGCCATACCACTGTACTTCATGTGAGAAGAGTTTTGCACATAAAGGAAATCTTCAGCGTCACATGAGAATTCACACTGGAGAAAAGCCTTTCACATGCTCACTGTGTGGAAAGAGTTTCACACAACCAAGCCACCTCAGAGGTCATCAACAAATTCATTCTGGATTAAAACCGTTTATCTGTGATCAGTGTGGAAAGACATTTACTAGGGCATCAAATCTAAAGTTACACCTGACATCTCATGCAAATGAGAGACCTCACGTGTGTTCTTTTTGTGGAAAGACTTTTGTTGCATCAGAGAACCTGAAAAACCACGAAAGAGTGCATACTGGAGAGAAGCAGTTCAAATGCACTTCATGTGGGAAGAGTTTTGCACATAAAAGATATCTTAAGCAACACATCAGAATTCACACCAGAGAGAAGCCTTTCACCTGAAATTACATCTTTTTCTCTACATTTTGGCCTTCTGTCCACACTGAAGTGCATTTTTGTCCAGCAAAAACTGAGCTTTTCGAAAATGCTCTCCCAAGTGGATAAATGTGAAAACGCCGTCTTCAGGTTTTGATGTGGACAGGGAAAACAAAAGGTGTGTTCGACTTGAACTGCATCTCGATTTGCCAGTTGAAGAGAAGTTGAAGAGAGCCGTCAAGCTGAACACTTGCACTTCTCATCGTCTGCTGAAGCCACACCAGTCACGGAAGATCACGCAATGTTTGTTTTCTTTATTGCAGACGAAGTTGAATACAGATAGACAGACAGATGTTTGAATTTTAAATAAAATAACCAGAAACATTGTTTATTTGAAAAGGTTATGTGCTGCTTAAAACAGTGCCTGTTGTTTGTATAAGAAAATCCAATAAAAGCCTGTATTATTTTAATAACAATAATAGTCAGTATTTTTAATAATGTAATTTTTTATGAATAAACATATTACTATGACAAACATAATATTGCATGATATAAACATGATGTACGGTTATAGTGAGTTTTCGCAGAACTGAAGGCGTCAGAATAAACACCATGGTTATGGCATACTACCACGCTACTCTTATTTCTGCCATAGACAGATATAGAAGTAGTAAGAGTTGTATGTGAAGTATGCAATTGTGAACACAGCCCATGAAATACTTGTAACCGTTGTCATGTTGTGAGTCTGGCCAGTCATGAATGAACTGTGTTGACATTAGAGCTTGTGCAGCTCCCCTGGAGCAACTGCAGAGGCTGCATCAGCCAGTTGCTCTCAAATCGCTCGTGGTACTTTGATGGCATAGGTAACGGCGACGCGGCGGTGCGCCGGTTCGAGTCGGACAAAATTTCTAACCGACATGCACTGCTACAAGTCCAGTGCCGATTGGACTGCGCAGCGCTGCATGAAGTCGAACACACCCATTGATATCTGATAACAATGCTGTATTTGTTGTCATGTGACACAGTCTTTGATCCATCCAACCCAAAACAATCAAGATGGCGGCCCATGTTTTAGTGGCGTTGTTTTGCCTGATATTCACTTTGATAGTGTTGTTAAAGATAAATGTTACTTTGTACAACCTTCAAAGTGTGTTCCTTCAAATGTGACGGGAAGTTTACTTGAAATTGCTGGCTGGCGGTGGAACACGAGGACGATTGGGTTTCAGACCATACATTGAACCAGTAATTTTTGCATGTGCAATAAGGGGATTTAAGTGTTTTCATACATTTAGGTGTGGACGAGCAACTTTTGGAAAATGTTTAAAAACAGCAGTGTGGACGGAGTGTGCTTTGAAAACTGAAACGTGTTTTAAAATGTATCAGGATTAGTGTGGATGTAGCTTTAATTTTATATACAGTGGCTTACAATTAGATTTACTTTCGTGGCTTTGTAGTTTAATTCCTTTCATCAATTAGCCTTTTCTTTTATAATGGTCCAGCAATATATCAACACAAAATTTCTGTAAATGTTCTAGAAAATTGACACCTCAAAATTCATGCGCATTTAAGATTTTTATGTGATGACAATAGCATGCGGGCCTCAAAAAGATTGATTGGGATGCCTGTTGAGTACCATGGCACTAGTCTAATGCCTTTGACCATTGTCATGCATCTCGTGCCACTTAAGTTTTTAAGAATTTGCTCTCTCATTCTGAATTATAGCCATTTAACTCTGATCAGTGTGGCAAGACGTTTACAGGTGCATCACAGCTAAAAGAACACCTGCACATGCAAATGAGAAGCTTTACGTGTGTTCTTTTTGTGGAAAGAGTTTCAATGCCTTTGGAACCCTGAAAAGACTTGAGTGAGTGCATATTGGAGAGAAGCCATACCACTGCACTTCATGTGGAAAGAGTTTCACCCAATCAAGTAACCTACACATTAATTTAAAAATTACTGTCCAAAACATTCATTGTAAGCAATGTTAATTTCAGGGTCAATACTTCTTTAATGTTACTCCAGTTTAGTCAGTTCACTATCTCTGGTGACTGTAGTCATGAAGTCATTAGGGAAGAGAAACAGATGCAGCTCACTGAACAAGGGAGAAGACAGAAGCATGAAAAGGATGTGCAGAGATTTAGAAACATTTTGTTTTTATTGACAGTGAACTCTTATATTACCTGAAAGGCACTCACGTCAAAAGCCAGCAAGAAGAGCCTTTCTTCAGGAGAGAATCGTGTCACCTCTGCAGTGTACTTTGACCATTACATGATCTGCAAACGCAAGATCTAACTTAAAGACCAGGATTCCTCTTGTGGAAATTACTGTTAAAATAGCAACATTTTCCAGTGAAGTGCTGAATGCATACCGTATATGTGATCTACATGTCTTTGAGGACATAAAGAAAGCAGATGGCTGTTTAGTTTGATGTCCACATTTTTCAGTGACAAAGTTAAATAAAAAATGGCTGGAAAGACAAAATGATAATTTAATACTGTGCAAATTATAATGTTATCTAAAGCAATTAAATGTACAGAATATGTAAAGATATGCCAAACATATCCTGCAGCATTAACCTCCTGAGACCTGAGGGTGACAGCTGTGGGCATTTTCCATTCCCCTTTTTGATTTGTAACTAGTAGCACCTAATAAACATGCAAATAAAATAACATTTGCTTTTAGAGCAAATGGTTTCCCCAAAAATCGCAGAAGGGCGTGGGGTCACACGTGGAAAAAGTGCAAAAGAGACAGATAAGCAGTAACCACCCAGATAGCAAACTGACATAGAATAAATGTAGAATCAATGTCTCTCGTGTCATTGAAACTACGCTGATCTCCAACGTTGATTCTACATCTTTTTGCTCATCGATGTCGTTCACGCCATTGAAAACGAACATAAAATTGATCTAATTGGTTTGTTTAACTTGCGTTGAAACCACGTTGATTTCAGTTGGGTAAAACGACGTCATAGATTATACACTAAAACTGTGTTGATTTTATCTAATTGGTTTGCTTACGTGCCATTGAAACGACGTTGATTTCAGTGGGGTGAAACATTATACAATCAATATATTTTCTATTTTTGTTTTTAAAATCCCAAATACTTTAAAATGAATAAATCAACCTATATATTTACTCTTTACTAAACACACAGCACATTCAGTTACTCTATTTATAGAAAATATACATTCACAAATAATTTTTTGAAGTTACTTTTTCTACTGTATAGAAATCTTAAGACTTAAGTCACTTATAGAAACAAATGTCTTCACGCTTTTGCATTAAAAAATGAATGTATAATAACAAATTATAGGCTAATTTAAAGCTAGTGTCAATGTTACAGATTTAAGAGTTAGCTCATCCATAAAATTAAAATGCTGTCATCATATACACACCCTCATGTTGTTCTGAATCGTAGACATTTTTATTCTATGAAACAAAGGAGATAAGGCAGAACATTAGTGACTGACATTCTCAGTCACCATTTTCTTTCATTGCATCTTTTCTTTTAAAGTGAGTTCTTAACTGAAATTCAATATTGCAATATCTTTTGTGATTCACAAAAGAATAACACAGGTTTAAGAGGACAGAGAGAGCGATTTTTTTTTTTTTTTTCCCCTTGAAATATTTTGCATTCCCTCGCAAAAAAAAAAAAAAGATTATTATTTTAGTACAGTAACCATAGTTGAACAAAGGTATTTGTAGTAAAACCATTGTAATAACACAGGACAATGAAAAGTATGGTAATAACATTAGAATTTTGTGGTTCCTCTGGATTTATTACCTTAATTAAACTTGTTACTGCTGAAAAAAGAAATTGAACCTTTATGAATATTAAACCTTGTTTTACTACAGAAACCATTGTTTAACTATGGTATTTGAAAAAAACCTCACCACAAGATTTACCATGGTTAATAAAGTAATGTTTTATACAATATTACTAAAGTAAAACCATGGTTAATATATCACGAAGGAGCGCAAAACATATTGCAAGGTTTTTTTATCTCTCACACAGTAGTCATTTTATAAATAATGTTACCCTTGAAAATAGAGGACAGAGTAAAATAATTGATAAATTATTTTCCTTTGCAAATAACATTTATTTGCAAGAAACCCCTTAAGTAAACCCTTAGTGACAATATGCTTACAGTTATATCTAAAGGTTTTCTTGAAGGTGTAGTTCACCCCAAAAAAATTATAATTCTCTCATTTACCCACCCTCATGCCATTCCAGATGTGTATGACTTTCCGTTGTCTGCAGAACACAAAGGAAGACTTTTAGAAGAATATCTCATCTCTGTAGGTCCATACAATGCAAGTGAATGGTGGCCAGAACTTTAAAGCTCCAAAAAGCATATGGAAGCATCATAAAAGTAATCAATAAGACTAGAGTGGTTTAATCCATGTCTTTTGAAGCGATCCAGTCGGTTTTAGGTGAGAAGAGACCAAAATATGATTCCTTTTTCACTATGAATCACATCAGCAGCCTCCTTGGCGATCATGATTTCAAGCTCGATTACACTTCCTTGCACCATCTAGCACTCTGTGCATACGTCAAGCACTAGGAAGTGTAATCAATGTAGAAATCATGCTCATGCACCGAGACTGCAATGGCAAGATGTACAATGAAAAAGGAGTTATATATTGGTCTGTTCTCACCCAAAACCAACTGGATCACTTCAGAAGACATTGATTAAACCATGAGACTCATATGCATTACTTTTATGATGCCTTTACCTGCTTTTTGGAGCTTCAAGTTCTGGCCACCATTCACTTGCATTGTATGGACCTACAGAGCTGAGATACTCTTCTAAAAAAATATCATTCAATAAAGATCTTGTGTATGTGAGGCGAGGAGTAAAGGAAGGCTTTTTTGGAAGAACCACAGCATTTTCTTGTTCCCAGACTTTGCGAATTTGACAAGAGAGAAACGTGACTGATTCAAGGAATGCAAGAAACTCTTACATCAATGGAAGGTCGCTTTTGCACTGAAGTTCCCGGCCAAATTGAGAATAGATGCTAAGCATGGATGTAAAACATTCACATGACCACAGCAAGTGATGTCCTTTATAAAGTCAATGGAGTAAGTTATTTTGTGGTACTCACATTGCAGCCGAGTGGACCGACTCACTGAACATTCACTTGACTGTTCGAGGATACTGAGCGCTTTTTGCTTCTTATTGTGCTGGTTCCGCCTATTAGCTGGAGTTTGTTTTATAGATTATCTTTTGTTGTGTAATTCTGTCTCAATTTTTATAGAAACACCGGACTTGAGCAATCCAACGGCAAAGTTGTCGCGGGGGCTCTCATAGGCGTACATGGACTGTTTGAATTCAGAGGGATGGATGCCAGTTTTTCTTTTTGCTGTTTGTTTGGTTCTGGGGGAAGTTCGGGGTTTGATTGTTGCACTAATGTTGGAATGTGGTTTTCATAATTTTGTTTTTGACACAATCTAATTTTTCTCAAATTTTTAATAATGTCAAATGTTAATATGGGTGGACATGTTTTCTTTAGTGTTGGCTGAAGTAAGAGCAGGGGAGTCATTACACTGATAAGTAAGCATCTACAATTCAAATATCTCAAACAAATTAAAGATAAATTAGGAAGAGTCATTATAGTTTTAGCAGAAATTCAGGTGCAAAGTCTTATTTTGGCTAATATTTACACACCTAACGTTGATGATCAGGGCTTTTTTTTTATAGATCTTGAAGGGATGTTGCAAGCTGCTGGCACCCCTCATGATACAGTTTGCATACCCTGGCAGAAATTGTGAAATGTTGACATTGATTTTGAAAATATGACTGATCATGCAAAAATATAAAATATCTTTTATATAAGGATAGTGATCATATGAAGCCATTTATTATCACATAGTTGTTTGGCTCCTTTTTAAATAATAATGATAACAGAAATCACCCAAATGGCCCTGATCAAAAGTTTACATACCCTTGAATGTTTGGCCTTGTTACAGACACACAAGGTGACACACACAGGTTTAAATGGCAATTAAAGGTTAATTTCCCACACATGTGTCTTTTTAAATTGCAATTAGTGTCTGTGTATAAATAGTCAATGAGTTTGTTAGCTCTCACGTGGATGCACTGAGCAGGCTAGATACCGAGCCATGGGGAGCAGAAAAGAACTGTCAAAAGACCTGCGTAACAAGGTAAATGGAACTTTATAAAGATGGAAACGGATATAAAAAGATATCCAAAGCCTTGAAAATGCCAGTCAGTACTGTTCAATCACTTATTAAGAAGTGGACAATTCTGAGATCTCTTGATACCAAGCCGAGGTCAGGTAGACCAAGAAAAATTTCAGCCACAACTGCCAGAAGAATTGTTTGGGATACAAAGAAAAACCAAAGGTAACCTCAGGAGAAATACAGGCTGCTCTGGAAAAAGACGGTGTGGTTGTTTCAAGAAGCACAATACGACGATACTGCATGGTCGAGTTGCCAGAAAGAAGCCTTTACTGCACCAATGCCACAAAAAAGCCCGGTTACAATATGCCCGACAACACCTTGACATGCCTCACAGCTACTGGCACACTCTAATTTGGAGTGATGAGACCAAAATAGAGCTTTAGGGTCACAAACATAAGTGCTATGTTTGGAGAGGGGTCAACAAGGCCTATAGTGAAAAGAATACCATCCCCACTATGAAGCATGGTGGTGGCTCACTGATGTTTTGGGGGTGTGTGAGCTCTAAAGGCACGGAATCTTGTGAAAATTGATGGCAAGATGAATGCAGCATGTTATCAGAAAATACTGGCAGACAATTTGCATTCTTTTGCACGAAAGCTGCACGTGGGATGCTCTTGGACTTTCCAGCATGACAATGACCCTAAGCACAAGGCCAAGTTGACCCTCCAGTGGTTACAGCAGAAAAAGTTGAAGGTTCTGGAGTGGCCATCACAGTCTCCTGACCTAAATATCATCAAGCCACTCTGGGGAGATCTCAAACGTGCGGTTCATGCAAGACGACCAAAGACTTTGCATGACCTGGAGGCATTTTGCCAAGACGAATGGGCAGCTATACCACCTGCAAGAATTTTGGGCCTTATAGACAACTATTACAAAAGGCTGCATGCTGTCATTGATGCTAAAGGGGGCAATACACAGTATTAAGAACTAAGGGTATGCAGACTTTTGAACAGGGGTCATTTAATTTTTTCTTTGTTGCCATGTTTTGTTTTATGATTGTGCCATTCTGTTATAACCTACAATTGAATATGAATCCCATAAGAAATAAAAGAAATGTGTTTTGCCTGCTCACTCATGTTTTCTTTAAAAACGGTACATATATTACCAATTTTCCAAGGGTATGCAAACTTTTAAGGACAACTGTGTAATATTGGGAGGAGATTTTAATCTTTTGATTGACTCAGTCATTGATCATAGTGAAGCAAAAGTGTGCCAGCCCCCTAGAGCAACATTGACGCTTCACAGGATGTGTACAATTCTTGGTTTTACAGATATTTGGAGACTTTTGAATCCATCTGGTAGGGACTATAAAAAAAAAAATTCAACAGTCCATAAGATTTTATATATATATATAATCTAAGTCCCTCATTTCATCTGTTGTTGATTGCTCAATTGGAAACATTTTAGTCTCAGTCTCAAACTCGGGTGAGTTTAGAGGTGTTGCCATATATGGAGAAAAGGAAATCATATAGTTGGCGCTTTAATGTATTCCTTTTGCAAAATCCTGAATTCAAACAAATGCTAAAGGCTGAAAGCAACGTTTGTATGGAGAGCAACTGGTCCTCAGTATCCTCTGTGGGCATGGCTTTGGAGGCACTTAAGGCAGTTCTTAGGAGCCGGATCATACAGTATGCCTCATTCACCAAAAAATCCAAAGCACGAGAACTTGTGGAGTTGGAAGGGAATATGAAAAGTGCCGAAGCAGAGCTGAAGCGCAGAATGTTGTCTGATGGCCTCAGAGAACTGACTCGATTGAAATACAGATATAATGCTATTTTGTCGCGGAAGGTGGAGTTTTGGCTATTCAGGGCAAGACAGTCATACTTTGAGTCAGGGGACAAGGCAGGAAAACTTCTGGCTAAATATTTAAAACAGAGTCTTTTTCTACCATTCCCTCAGTGAAATCTGCTTGATCTCTATAGTTCCACATCTTCGTCTACTGATGAGGATATTAGAATCTTTGTGGAACAATTAGAACTTCCTAAACTGACGGCTGAGAAAAAAAAATTCTCTTGATTCTGAGATGACCTTGGAGGGGCTTGGCAAGGTAATTAAGGCCTTGATTACAGGCAAGGCTCCGGGGCCAGGTGGTTTTGCCACTGAGTTTTTAAGATCTTATGCCACAGAATTGGCTCCACTTTTGCTAGAAGTTTATATGGAATCATTAAAGAATGGAAAGCTTCCGCCAGCCATGATACAAGCCCGGATCAGTCTGATTCTTAAAAAGGACAAAGATCCAAGCGAGTGTAAGAGTTACCATCCAGTTCCCCTGATCCAGCTAGACCAGGGGTCGGGAACCTTTTTTCACTAAGTTGCCAATTTTTATTTTTATTTTTGGTTGATGCATTTATTTTGAAAGAGCCATAGCACAAATGAATAATTTAGTATTTTCAAAAACAAAGTTTTTCAATAAAATACAATGTTTATATTGCCCATAGACTATTCAAACAAATATGCAAAAATTAATAGGTAACATATAGCAATATGGAATTGAGTACACGTGTTTGTGCAGGTCTCCATAAAATTACTTCATTTTACAATTGTTCATGAAAAATGTAACTTCCCTTTTGGGCTGGATGATATGTAAAAATATTTTAACGATAATCGCCTTTAAAATATTGTGATATCGATTATATTGTCAACCCCCCTGCCAAGGGACGGTGAATTTATTGATTTCATTTTAAAAATGAAAATTTATTGAAACGCAAACTTAAAACACATTTCTAAATTCAAATGGCACTTTAAACAAAAAGTAAAAAGCAATTAAAATAATGAAGTGATTAAAATATTTTGTATATAACCACCTCCCCAAATCCAAACATTTACCATCTCCAACGGCCCCATTTGCTATCACGCAAGTATCCATCAAGGACACCAGGTGAAAAATTACTAACAGCCTACAAATTAATAACTAACGACAATTATAAATGTAAAGATAATTATAATAATCATCATCATAAATGATCCTAATAACGTCCCTTGTGTTCCCAAATAATGCTGCCAAATGTGTGTTCTTATCGAATGTGTTTGTATTGCGTTTTGGTAATACAGTTAATGCTGCCTAAAGAAAAGAAAATAGAACTAAATTTTAGGTTTAAGGTGAACGTGTTTTGTATTACTTTATTATTTAACAACTTTCATCTCTTTAATACAAATATACCTGTATATATATATTACTGAACCTACAGAGTTGCGTTCACAATGTGTAGGAGCGAACTAATCCATGGAAATAAAGCAAACTAAACTCACAGCACCTCATGAGATGATCGGAGATCATTTGCAGCATTCTTATAGATGACATTATTCTTGCAAACAATTTTATGCATAGTCTTAAGTTTCCATCTTTATGCTTTAACTTCTATCAAGAGATTATGGGAGAAAGATTTAAACTTGGTATTGGAGGAGGGATTGTGGGCTAGGATCCTTAAAAACATCAAGTCTGAATCTAGAGATACAAGAGTACGCCTTATGCAATTCAAGATTTTACATATTCTATTGGACACCCTCTAGATTGTATAGGCTTGGTCTTAAAGACACACCCACCTGCTGGCGATGCCAATCAGAAGATGGGGAAACAACCCATGTTGTTTGGTGGTGTGTTAAGATCCAAGAATTTTGGTTGAGGGTTCAGAGTTTTATGTGTGATGTATTGGGAACTCAAATGTAATTTTGCCCCAGACTCTGTATTTTAGTCGAAGAAGCGGTCATCAATATAGGGAATAAACACAAAAAATTGGGTCCTAAGCAGTGTTATGATTGCCAGACAAATTTTTTAAGGGGATGGAAGTTGGCTGGAGCACCCCCATTTCAGGAGTGGTGCATGGAGATGGTGGCGGCTTTCGAGGAAGTGTCATCTAGAAGACTGGGGAACTTGGATTCGTTTGTTAGGGAATGGAGCAACTATTTGGCGTTCTTGGAGGGCTCTCAGGGATGGGCAGTGGAGAGAGAGATGTAGTTATAAATGTGTGTGATTTATTATAAATTTGTGTGTATATACTCGTGTGACCACAGAAATATTTGTTGAGGGTCAGGGTGGGGTTGGGGATTGGGAGGGGAGGGGTAATAGTGGGGTTTAAATATTTTGTTTTGTTTACCGTATGAATCAATAAAACATTTTAATCACAAAAAAATGTTGTGTTCTGCAAAAGGAAAAAGTCATACACATCTGCGATGGCACGATGTGAGTAAATGATGAGAGAATTTTCATTTTTGGGTGAACTATCCTTTAACGTAAGGGATTCTCTGCAACTGGATCAAGTTCTTTGCACTTGCAATATTCAGTTTGTTGTATTTGCATACATCTAATTTGAAAGAGAACTAGCAAGTATACAGTCATCCATATAAAAGCAGAAAAGAGTCTTGTGTGGTGTAAGTAGGACTGGAACAGACATCTGTCTAGGTTGACACTGGTTAAGGCCAACATTTGTATGTTCTCTGTCTTGAACTGGGGCTCACAGAAAAACAGAAGACCTGCAATAAAAAAAACAAAAAACAATGCAATTCAAATATTGCCATGTGACCCATTTCAGTATCAAATCTTATGTGGTCACAGGAGAATTCCCAGTACTGTAACAACTCTCTGATGCCTATAAAACCCTACAAAGGTTTTCGTATCCTGAGTGATACAGCACTTGAGAGACTAAAGCGATGAGCAGTGAGTAAGTTGGCCAAATTTCTGTGCGGACAGCGACCGCGTGGTGCTTGGTCGGGTGTCATGGACTGAACATGAACTTTTAATTCACATGAAACTGGGGCTACTTTACAAAAACTCCAAAACATGAGTAATTCGATCTACCAGACACGTGTCTACCAAAAAGCAACTTTTTGTAATGTTTAAGCATTCTAAAAGTGCACGGTATACATTTACGTGTAGATACTGTCGGTGTTTCAACTTCGAGAAGTTGCGTATTACAAATTCACCGCATTCAACAATAAATGTCATTTTTAATCATTATTGGACTTTAAATAGCCTGCTTTAAGCAATGTTCCCGTTATTGTGCATAGTCCACAGGTTTGTGAGATTTTGTGTACAGATTAAAAGACAGTATTTTTATGGAGTCTGTTGTCAATTCTTTATAGTGGGGTGTCTGACAGACAGTGGATCGCTTTAATAAACTGCAGAAGACAAAAATGTTGTATGCCATAAACTACATGTTGTGCATCCACAATAATCTTACTGTTATGCAGCTCTGAAGCGACTCAAAGTACTCCAGTTATATTGAAGCTCAATTTGCACCTGGGATACAGATAAGTGGTGTTGCGTCTCTTAATAAATACCTTCTCTTTATTTATTGTGTATTTAGCTGTGTTTTCCTTTTGTATGGCTGTGCTTAGAGTCCATATATCCCTAAGAAATGCATCCACTTACACATTCAATTGTGATATGATATTCCTTTTTTGCCTCAGTGCTGTTGCGTAAAAAGGAAATTTGCAAATAATTTTAAAACCAGTTAACCGCAATTATTTCTTAGACCGTAATCTAACGGTCAAAGTCTCACACCGCAGCATCCCTGTTCTGCACCATGTATGCTTCATCCATGCATTTGCTAGTCTCGCATAGCCAGACCTTTGACTTAAACAGCAAAGGTCTGGGGTCTATCGCAGCTATCATTGGCAAAGAACCACCCACTTAGGCAGGAAAAGCCATCTAACTGACATGTAAAGCAACCAGTCACAGCTGGTTTTATAATTATGTGATGTTCAGGGGAGGGGTTATCGGAGACGGCTCATATATTAATAAAAAACCAGCATAAATAATTAATAAATAATTTATATAATGGCGCGTGAGTCTCCGCGAGGGATTGCATAGAAAACACACAGGAAAATGCGTAGTGAGTGTAAGTACAACACAGAACCTCATTACAGAGTATTTCACAGACATAACTAAATAAACAAAGCAGAATATACAGCTCTGCTCATGGATATCCACTTTACTTTCTGCTATGTGCCTCAAACCAAATGCTGAATATCTTCAAAAAAGTGTTGATGCGACTAACCTGGCAAACTTGGGCAAATTCTGTGATTATTTAGTCCTCAAAAGCGTTCATTTTATTAACACAGAACCTTGTGAACTCGACTCGTGCTTCCACCTGGACCAGCACAAACTAAGCTTTCAGAAATCCTGTAGAAGTCAGCCAATCAGATTTGGTTGAAAAAGCGTTTCCAGTTTTGTGTGCTGTAAGCATCAGATGGTTAGTACACAGACTGTGGGCATGCCATCTGAGACTGAGACTATGCATTTGCAACCCCCCTTTGGTAAGATAAAATCTACAAAGATGGAAAACTGTAATCAAGGATAAGAAAGCCTTTACCATTCATTGTGCTGTGATGTAACTGTTGAGGAGTTCCTCCCTAAAGGTAAAAGAAAAGGCACCAATCACAGTGAAACTGCATTTCAACAGTGGGTCATTCCGTAATAAAATCAAGTCTCAATGTAAATTCAAGAATTATACAGAAATAACAGGTCATTCTATTTTAACTCCACCCTACAGTATATCAAACATTATTTTGAGATATTTGGCATTACAGTGCAATACTTAAAAAGAATACCACTGTCTTCTGAAGTGGAGCCTCTTTGTGGTGGATTTACTGCAAAGACAATCCCTAAAAAAATAAAATAAAATGGGGGTAAGGCACTGCACATGTCTCTCTGAAATAGAGAAATATGTACAGTTGAAGTCAGAATTTTACATACACTTAGGTTGAAGTCATTAGAGCTAATTTTTTTAGGGCTGCCCCCTAATAGTAAACCAAACGTTAGTCGATGAGAAGAGTCTTGGTTGAACAAGCTTTGATTGGTCGGTTGGTCGAGAGCGAGAGAGGAAAAAAAAAAAACTCCACAGGAAACCGACTGGTATTACCGCTGGTTGGATGCTAGGTGGTACTATGGGGTCATTTTTGTTAAAGGAATAGTTCACCCAAAAAAGAAAATTTGCTTAATTTTTCTTTAGCAGAAATATATAGGCTGTATGACTGTCAGGAATTCAAGCCACACAAGTTGTAGTTAGTGAAACCAAGTGTGAGAGCGCTTCCTGCCTCCTCAACGTGACCTTTCCAACGAGCTTACGTCATCCCTCTCATGAGCGTGCGTCACAGAGATGTACGGAAGCGAACATTTGTAGTTAAAGTATATATTGTTTTGTTTCTAAAAATAATCGTTTGGGTTCAGAAGAACTTTATTTGTCAAGTGGAGTTGTGTGGATTATATTGATGCACCCTAAATATGCATTTTGGACTGTCAAAAAGGTTAGTAAATTATCAGCAAATTTTCATTTTTGGGTGAACTATTCCTTTAAGCAGAGTTAGGGTTAAGCCTACACAATAAAGCAAGACACCTTGATTACAAACTTTGAACTTTATTATTTATTTATTTGAACTTAAAATTCAAATGAAACTGGACAAAAATTAAGTGCATTTAAAATGTGTGTTGTATTTCATTGTCCAGGAAAATACATCATGTGTGTAAATAAATTAATTTTGTTCCCTCCTTGATGATTTATATATATATATATATAAGTAACCTTTCCATTTATCGTCAAGCAAGTATCCGTCTAAACATGCAGGCGTAAAAGTACTTGCACAAATGAAGACAAAAAAAATTATAAATGTACAAATAATTATAATGATAATAATCACGGTTCGGGGTGAACGTGTTTTTGTATTATTTTATGTTTTAATCACAGATGTATAGGCTGTAGAGTTGTGGTCACAATGAACTGCTCTGTGGAAATAAAGCGAACTGAACTCAAAGCACCTCCTGAGCTGAGATGTCTGAGGTCATTTGCAGCACTCATATACGATACTATTATCATAACAAAAGAAACAAAAGAAAGAGTGAGAACCTTTTACATGTGCGTGTTCCACAAGATTGCACGCCTCCGTACAAACAGCGCGTCATACATGCGCGTAGACGGCTGTCATCTGTTCTTAATAATATAATAAAGTGTGTTTCTTCAAGCGCGTGTCTGTGTGTCTCTATGGGCAAATTATTTGTAATATTAATTTGATTATAATAATAGCCTAATAATAATAATAATAATAATAATAATAATAATGATAATTTAATACATGGGAAAACAAGCCAAATATCGTCTTGACAATTTCAAAGGCAACAGCGATCACTCTCACCATCGTCGATCCCCGAGATCATCGTCTGTCGGCACAACCCTAATGTGCATTTCTCTCTATAAATTAACAAAATGTTCAGACAGTCTCCTTGCTGGTTTTAGCCTTGTAAAATGTATATTTTAAAGGCTCATTATTACGGTTTAGTATTTCTCTGTAATGTAGAACAGTGTTAGCAATGTTACTTATAATGTTCTTTCTCAGCCCTAGAACTCAAACCATTTTCTGATGCCCCTCAGGACATCTACTTTGCATGACACCAGTAATTTTTCCAGCAATTGTTTACAGACAGATTGTTTCACTTTTAATTGACTATATCACAATTCCAGTGGGTCAGAAGTTTACATTCACTAAGATAACTGTGCCTTTAAGCAGCTTGTAAAATTTCAGGAAATGAAGTAAAGCCTATTTTAGATTCTGATAGGCTAATTGGAGTCAACTGGAGGTGTACCTGTGGAAGTATATTAAGGCCTACCTTCAAAGAGTGCCTCTTTGCTTGGCATCATGGGAAAATCAAAAGAAATCAGCCAAGACCTCAGAAAAAAAAACTGTGGACCTCCCCAAGTTTGGTTCATCCTTGGGAGCAATTTCCAAATGCCTGAAGGTACCACGTTCATCTGTACAAACAATAGTATGCAAGTATAAACTAGGGATGTGCGCTACGACTAATTTGTCTGTCGTTTAAACGGAAGTTTTGTAACCGACTTGTCGACTAGTCTAAAGAGAAACCAACCTTCAGAAAACAGTAAAAAAAAAAAAAAAGTGTTTATGCGACCCATTTAAAATACTTAATCTATTCCAAATCCGATGCTAAATTCCACTGAAAAGGGGCATTTATCTGCGAAGTGCTCACCTTGAATTATGATCATTGTACATTAAATATAGAACATGACACGCATTCACTGAATCAACATTAGCGAATATTTAATAGACATATTTATTGAAAACAATTGAATGAATAGTGCAGGATCAATGGAACAACCATTAAAAGTCTGTTCTAAACGGAAATCACCAAGTGAAAGTTACTTAACATATTAAAACATTCAGAACATTGTTGAAAATAATTAACAGGTAGACTAAGCCAAATCTATGAGAGAGAAAAAAAAAATGCGCTGAAAAGTTGCGCGTATTTCACGACGTGCAGTCGTGCGTTAACCATTGATCTAATATGACAGCTGTTTGGTAAACGTTAACCAATAACAGTTACGATGTGTAAAAAAAATAAAAAAATAAAATAGCTATAGGACAGAAAAAATAGGCCTGTGATGTACCCTGCAATAAACCTAATGTACTCTTAACATGACGTGCACACAGAATAAAAGATAGTTTAACATGTTAAGCACTCTGCACCTCGTTGAAAATAGCATTCTTAATCAGCAGATTAAAAAAAAAATGGCATACCTAGTCTAAAACAGTTATTTTCTAGGCTACTTACTCAAAAGCATAAATTTTTTGATGAGTAATATTAACATGTCGACATGGTCCGGTGAAAGACGGGACTTAACTCACCTGAGGCGCCTGTCCTGCGCTTGAAAAAGCCTGCTCAGCGGAAAAATAACTTACAAGCATGCACAGATTTAAAGAAGACTCAAATGTGAAAACATCCATAGGAACTTTCAAACATTTGGAAAGCCGATTCCCGCACCACCGAAGTGATTTCACAACTACTTTGCTGAGTTTGCTTGTCTAGCGAGAGGACATTTTCCTGCGCATGCCGCGCGAGAAAGGGAAGAAACACGCGCAGCCTGAGGTGAAATTAAACTCTGTATCTGCTCCAGAAATCCTCTTTTAAATAATATTTGTATTATTAATTCTATTTAAAATATGTAACATTAATATGGCAGTAATTTAAGTGCAGCCTCTGTATAAAGCCAAACATAAATGTGTAAAAATTATCATCAGTTTAATGGGGGAAAATACTAACCGACTAGTAATTCCAGTGTCGACCAGCAGCATCAGAACTGTTTAGTCAACTAGTCTCGCACATCCTTAGTATAAACACCATGGGACCACGCAGCCATCATACCGCTCAGGAAGGAGACGTATTCTGTCTCCTAGAGATGAACATAGTTTGGTGTGAAAAATGCAAATCAATCCCAGAACAACAGCAAAGGACCTTGTGAAGATGCTGGAGGATACAGGTACACAAGTATCTATATCCACAGTAAAACAAGTCCTATATTGACATAACCTGAAAGAGTGCTCAGCAAGGAAGAAGCCACTGCTCCAAAACCACCATAAAAAAGCCAGACTACAGTTTGCAAGTGCACATGGGGACAAAGATCTTACTTTTTGGAGAAATGTCCTCTGGTCTAAAATTTTACTGTTTGGCCATAATGACAATCGTTATGTTTGGAGGAAAAAGGGTGAGGCTTGCAAGCTGTAGAACACCATCCCAACCGTGAAGCATGGGGCTGGCAAATGACCAAAACATACCTCCAAAGTTGTGGCAAAATGGCTTAAGGAAAACAAAGTCAAGGTATTGGAGTGGCCATCACAAAGCCCTGACCCCAATCTAACAGAAAATTTGTGGACAGAACTGAAAAAGCATGTGCGAGGAGGCCTACAAACCTGACACAGTTACACCAGTTCTGTCTGGAGGAATGGGCCAAAATTCCAGCAACTTATTGTGAGAAGCTTGTGGAAGGCTACCCAAAACGCTTGACCCAAATTAAACAATTTAAAGGCAATGCTATCAAATACTAACAAAGTGTATGTAAACTTCTGACCCACTGGGAATGTGATGAATGAAATAAAAGCTGAAGTCATTCTCTCTACAATTATTCTGACATTTCACATTCTTAAAATAAAGTAGTGATCCTAACTGACCTAAGACAGGGAATGTTTTCTATGATTGTGGAAAACTGAGTTTAAATGTATTTGGCTAAGGTGTATGTAAACTTCTGACTTCAACTGTACAACTGACATTATTAAACCATATTATTACCTGTCCACCTACTAATCGTCATCCTACAATCATCATATTTAATCCTTTAGTTAAAATACAAATGACACCAACTGCTTCCCAGGTCAGTTTATATAACAATTTATATTACTCGCCATACTCCGTTGGACCTCTGTGGTGCACAATGCCACAGGGTTTTGTACCTAAATTTAAAACAGTCTTTGAGAAGGTAATGACATTTCTATTCACCTTGTGTATCATTTACTCAGTATGGCACGCATGGCATCACTGCAGGCTTGCGTGCGCGTCATAGGACATTCGCGAGCGATAGACAGATAAATTAATAAATAAAAGTTAAAGTTTAGAAAATATGAGTGAAATTTATTATGTTGAAGTTGACAATGTACAACAACTGAAATGAGTCCAACATTGTGAATTATCTAAATTTACCTCAGTTACGGCTGCCTCATGGAAGACTGGCGGTGTGGAAATTTAATTACATTTAATTACAAAGGTGGAATGTTTTTTTAAAACACTGAAGGATAAAACAATTCAAATCTAAAGTGATATTCAACACAAACCATTGTGTAAAATGATGAAGAATAATACATTTATGCTTACCTTTTTCTAGCAATGCGTCCTCTGAAAGTTGGTCCGTTGTAGATTTAAATACTGCGCATGCGCAGAATTAAGTTTTTTTTTTTTCTAACTATGTTTCAACATAGAACAAACATTATGATTTCGACCAAATGGGTCGGCGGTAAATGTTAATGAGTCAACCTCATTTCGACGTTGAATTGATGTTCTTTTTTCAACCTAATAACATACTGATGTACTGACCAAATAGTGAATGTTGATTCAACATTAACCTAGTTTCCATCCACTTTTCGCACTGTTTTGTTATCGACAAAGTGAAAACAAGTCTTCTACCTGTATCCATTCAAATGGCCTTTATCGATAAAAATGGTGTGCATGATGACGTCAAACTAAATAAATAAATAAATAAACACTTTGTCGCATAGGTTTTTGTTTATCGCAAAATAAATCTGTTTTAATAAATCTGTTTTAATAAATCTTAAGCCGTTTCCATACAGAAATGTGTGATTATCGCTAATTGTGTAGCATACCTATGTCCCTAATTTTATTCAACCTTAAGTTTTGGTAAAATGTGGAGAGTATTGAGACAAATCATTGAAATTAGCCAGCTTACAGCCATTTTAATTTCACAAATAAATGCAATCAAAAGTCGAGGAATTGCAGTGTGTGTCACTGTCCTTTTCTGCATATCGCGACAGCGTTTTGCAGCCCTTTTTAGCCTGTCGTGGCTCGTTCGGCATAACGCAGCAGCCGCAATGGACGAGCATAAGAGTTTCTTTATAACCTCACTCTCTTACAAGATAAAGTGCAGTAAAAAAAAAAAAAAAAGAGGCTTCTTGGCAATTGTTTTTGCGGATCTCACACACACTTGACATCTGCCCATGTCTTCTTCGCCTGCAGAATTTCACTACGAAAGTTAAAGTTGAACACGTTAATACAGGTGTCAAACTCTTGTAACAGTCTCAAGCCTGTTAATGATTCATTTTCATGGGTGTAATACTCATCCCTGCCTCCAGAGGGTGATAAACAGCGAGTATTTCACAGAGTTGTGTAGAAATGTGAGACAGAAGAAGAGTGAAGACGCAAGTATTGTTGTTGTATGTTCATGTTGATTTTGTCAATCCATCTAAAGTCCTGATTGAGGAAATTATTTTGTTCATCACTTATGTAAGTTGATATTTAAATATGCTTGTATAGATACTTTTTTATTGTTTAATCTTTGTTTCTCCAGATCTTGTGAGTAACTGCTGGGGATTGGAAATGTTTGTTTGGTGCAGGATTGTTTGAAACAGCCTTAAATGTGTAGGGACATTTTCTTCTTCTTCTTCTTCTTCTTTTTTTTTTTGTGTATGACTGGCCTGTTGTAGACTTTTATTCTCATGAATTAATTTGATTAGGCAATATAGGATTTTGTTCTGGAGATAAGAGATGTCAAGCTCACAAGAGCTGCAAACTTGAAAAGAAATGAGCATAAATCAATATAATAAAGACCAGTAGGTCTATCAGAAAGTTTTACGATACGCTCGAGTCTGATTGTGTGCACACAATATTTTACCATAAAGAGGAGGACATCAATGATAGTTAAAATAAATGACATGTGCAGAATTAGCTAAATGCAGTGCAATACAAGAGCAAATATTGTGCACTGAAGTATTTGAAACCGCACTCTATGGAGCATTTAAACTTCTTTTTGGAGTAAAGGCGTAACCAGAATAATGGTATTAATTGTTGTTGTACGCAGGGACGTGCACAGTCAAATTGAGGGGCAGTGGCCCAAACCAAGAAAAAAGGCACCATCCTCTCCACCAAAAAAATAAATAAAAATACAATCTATACTGTATAATCAGTATTAATCTCGTCAATGAACATCATGAAGATGTTTCCAAACTATTTTATGAAAGCACACTCTTGACAGAAACAATATGAAATAAAAATAACCCTGCAAGATATTAACAGTGTTAGATATAAACAGAAGAATACATATCTAGAGAAACATCTGGTTAGAAGATGTTAGATATGGATTTATATCCAGTATTTTGTTGTGTGTTTCCCCACTTGAGCTGCTGGAGTTGAACGTGCTGAACACCAACAAAATGAAGCACTATAAAACTGGTTAATTACCACATTCACACTGCATCCTGTTTATACATGAGATTAATCACTATATCCACAATTCATATGTACCATTTCAACCTACACTACCAGTCAAAAATTTTGAAACACTTATTCTTTATTTTATTTATATATATATTATTATTATTCACATTTTAGAATAATAGTAAAGTCATCAAAACTATGGAATAACATAAATGGAACTATGGGAATTACGTTGTGACTAAAAATCCAAAATAAATCAAAACTGTGTTATATATTAGCCTCTTCAAAGTAGTCACCCTGTGCCTAGAATTTGCAGACATGTACTCTCGATGTACATGTTCAACCAACTTCTTGAGGTATCACCCTGGGATGCTTTTTAAACAGTATTGAAGGAGTTCCCATCTATGTTGTGCACTTACTGGCTGCTTTTCTTTATTTATTTAGTCCAACTCATCTATTCAAAAATCTTTTATTTTTTTATTACGTTTTAGTTTTGTAATGAAAGAAATTAATATTGTGGCACAATTATATTTTTGTCTACAAAACTCATTTCAAACATTTAAGCATACGCCTTCAGATCAAAAGATTTTTAAGATCATGAGAAATATTTCAGTCAATTGTTTCAAAAGTTTTGACCGGTAGTGAACATCTACACAGACAATGAAGCGAATGAAAGAACAGGTTAACTTGAAATAAATGATGCATTAGTCAGTAGGGATGCTGGGATTATAAAGTATGAAAATGTGAATAAAAACAAAAAGGAGTGATTTGTAAATTATGTTCACCCTTTGCTATATTAAAAGCACTGCAACTACACATTATATGATGGTTTACCTTGTGAATTTCATAGGTTTTTTTGAAAATGTACAGTAATTTCAAATCAGATGATTGCAACACACTCCAAAAAAGTTGTGACAGGGTCAATTTAAGACTAATAACAATTTGACGAGTTGAAATAACAAGGCGATGTGAAACAGGAAATGTTAAACAGGTGAGGCAGTTGTGCCATAGTACTGTATACAGGAGCCTCCAAAACAGCCTAGTCCTTCAAGAGCAAGGATCGTTCAAGCCTTGTCAATTTGCCAAGAGATGCTTCAGCAAATAATCCAGCACTTTGAGAACAATGTTCCCCAAAGACAAATTGGAAGGATTTTGAGCATTTCACCCTCTACAGTGCACAATATAGTTAAAAGATTCAAGGAATATGGTCAAATCTCAGTGCGTAAAGGGCAAAACGAAAACCACTTCTGAATGTGCGTGATCTCTGATCCCTCAGATGTCACTGCCTTAAAAAACAGCATTCATCTGTAATGGATATCATGAACATGGTTTGGGATAACTTTAGTAAACATTTGTTAGTCAGCACCATTCACAGCCGCTTCCACAGATGCAAGTTAAGACTTTACTATGCAAAGCAGAAGCTATACATCAACACTGTCCAGAAGTGCTGCCGACTTCTCTGGTCTTGGTCTCATCTTAGATGGAAAGTAGAACAGTGGAACTGTGTTTTTTGGTCTGAAGCTTTTGAAAAACACAGCTGTCGTGTTATCCAGGCCAAAGAGGAAAAGGACCATCCAAACTGTTATTAGCATCAGGTCCAAAAGCCAGTGTCTGAATGGGCCAGGGGTGAACCAGTGGGCAAATCACACATCTGTGAGAACACCATGAATGCAGACAGATATGTACAAATTTTGGAGCAACATATACTGCCATCCAGCACCATCTTTTCAACTATGTCCCTATATTTTCCAGCAGGACAACTTCAAACCACATACTGGCCAGATTACAAGTGCATGGCTGTGTAAGCAGAGAGTGTGGGTGCTAGATTGGCCTGCATGCAGTCCTGACCTGTCTCCAACTGAGAAAGTCTGGCGCATTATGAAGCACACCATACGGCAACGAAAACCCCATACAATTGTGCAGCTAAAGACCTACATAATGGATGAATGAGGGAAAATTCCACTTTCTAAACTTAAACTTGTGTCTTCAGTGCCCAAATGTTTAATATGTGTTATTAGAACAAATGATGATGTTTCACAGTGGAAAACACTCAACTGCATATCCTGGCAGAAATTGTGAAATTTTGGCATTGATTTTGAAAATATGACTGATCATGCAAAAAAAAATTAAGGATAGTGATCATATGAAGCCATTTATTATCACATTGTTTGGCTCCTTTTTATATCATAATGATAACATAAATCACCCAAATGGCCCTGATCAAAAGTTTACATACCCTTGAATGTTTGGCCTTGTTACAGACACACAAGGTGACACACACAGGTTTAAATGGCAATTAAAGGTTAATTTCCCACACCTGTGGCTTTTTAAATTGCAATTAGTGTTTGTGTATAAATAGTCAATGAGTTTGTTAGCTGTCACATGGATGCACTGGGCTGGCTAGATACTGAGCCATGGGGAGCAGAAAAGAACTGTCAAAAGACCTGCGTAACAAGGTAATGGAACTTTATAAAGATGGAAAAGGATATAAAAAGATATCCAAAGCCTTGAAAATGCCAGTCAGTACTGTTCAATCACTTATTAAGAAGTGGAAAATTCGGGGATTTCTTGATATCAAGCCAAGGTCAGGTAGACCAAGAAAGATTTCAGCCACAACTGCCAGAAAAATTGTTCGGGATACAAAGAAAAACCCACAGGTAACCTCAGGAGAAATACAGGCTGCTCTGGAAAAAGACTGTGTGATTGTTTCAAGGAGCACAATACGTCGATACTTGCTCAAAAATGAGCTGCATGGTCGAGTTGCCAGAAAGAAGCCTTTACTGCACCAATGCCACAAAAAAAGCCTGGTTACAATATGCCCGACAACACCTTGACACGCCTCACAGCTTCTGGCACACTGTAATTTGGAGTGACGAGACCAAAATAGAGCTTTATGGTCACAACGATAAGCGCTATTTTTGAAGAGGGGTCAACGAGGCCTATAGTGAAAAGAATATCATCCCCACTGTGAAGCATGGTGGTGGCTCACTGATGTTTTGGGGGTGTGTGAGCTCTAAAGGCACAGGGAATCTTGTGAAAATTGATGGCAAGATGAATGCAGCATGTTATCAGAAAATACTGGCAGACAACTTGCATTCTTCTGCATGAAAGCTGCACATGGGACGCTCTTGGACTTTCAAGCACGACAGTGACCCTAAGCACAAGGCCAAGTTGACCCTCCAGTGGTTACAGCAGAAAAAGATGAAGGTTGTGGAGTGGTCATCACAGTCTCCTGACCTTAATATCATCGAGCCACTCTGGGGAGATCTCAAACGTGCTGTTCATGCAAGACGACCAAAGACTTTGCATTACCTGGAGGAAATTTCTAAGACGAATGGGCAGCTATACCACCTGCAAGAATTTGGGGCCTCATAGACAACTATTACAAAAGACTGCACGCTGTCATTGATGCTAAAGGGGGCAATACGCAGTATTAAGAACTAAGGGTATGCAGACATTTGAACAGGGGTCATTTCATTTTTTCTTTGTTGCCATGTTTTGTTTTATGATTGTGCCATTCTGTTATAACCTACAGTTGAATTTGAATCCCATAAGAAATAAAAGAAATGTGTTTTGCCTACTCACTCATGTTTTCTTTAAAAATGGTACATAAATTGCCAATTCTCCAAGGGTATGCAAACTTTTGAGCACAACTGTATATATATATATATATATGTGAGAGAGAGAGAGCATATATATATATATATATATATATATATATATACAGGTGCATCTCAATAAATTAGAATGTCATGGAAAAGTTCATTTATTTCAGTAATTCAACTCAAATTGTGAAACTCGTGTATTAAATAAATTCAATGCACACAGACTGAAGTAGTTTAAGTCTTTGGTTCTTTTAATTGTGATGATTTTGGCTCACATTTAACAAAAACCCACCAATTCACTATCTCAAAAAATTAGAATATGGTGACATGCCAATCAGCTAATCAACTCAAAACACCTGCAAAGGTTTCCTGAGCCTTCAAAATGGTCTCTCAGTTTGGTTCACTAGGCTACACAATCATGGGGAAGACTGCTGATCTGACAGTTGTCCAGAAGGCAATCATTGACACCCTTCACAAGGAGGGTAAGCCACAAACATTCATTGCAAAAGTAGCTGGCTGTTCACAGAGTGCTGTATCCAAGCATGTTAACAGAAAGTTGAGTGGAAGGAAAAAGTGTGGAAGAAAAAGATGCACAACCAACCGAGAGTACCGCAGCCTTATGATTGTCAAGCAAAATTGATTCAAGAATTTGGGTGAACTTCACAAGGAATGGACTGAGGCTGGGGTCAAGGCATCAAGAGCCACCACACACAGACATGTCAAGGAATTTGGCTACAGTTGTCGTATTCCTCTTGTTAAGCCACTCCTGAACCACAGACAATGTCAGAGGCGTCTTACCTGGGCTAAGGAGAAGAAGAACTGGACTGTTGCCCAGTGTTCCAAAGTCCTCTTTTCAGATGAGAGCAAGTTTTGTATTTCATTTGGAAACCAAGGTCCTAGAGTCTGGAGGAAGGGTGGAGAAGCTCATAGCCCAAGTTGCTTGAAGTCCAGTGTTAAGTTTCCACAGTCTGTGATGATTTGGGGTGCAATATCATCTGCTGGTGTTGGTCCATTGTGTTTTTTGAAAACCAAAGTCACTGCACCCATTTACCAAGACATTTTGGAGCACTTCATGCTTCCTTCTGCTGACCAGCTTTTTAAAGATGCTGATTTCATTTTCCAGCAGGATTTGGCACCTGCCCACACTGCCAAAAGCACCAAAAGTTGGTTAAATGACCATGGTGTTGGTGTGCTTGACTGGCCAGCAAACTCACCAGACCTGAACCCCATAGAGAATCTATGGGGTATTGTCAAGAAGGAAAATGAGAAACAAGAGACCAAAAAATGCAGATGAGCTGAAGGCCACTGTCAAAGAAACCTGGGCTTCCATACCACCTCAGCAATGCCACAAACTGATCACCTCCATGCCATGCCGAATTGAGGCAGTAATTAAAGCAAAAGGAGCCCCTACCAAGTATTGAGTACATATACAGTAAATGAACATACTTTCCAGAAGGCCAACAATTCACTAAAAATGTTTTTTTATTGGTCTTCTGATGTATTCTAATTTTTTGAGATAGTGAATTGGTGGGTTTTTGTTAAATGTGAGCCAAAATCATCACAATTAAAAGAACCAAAGACTTAAACTACTTCAGTCTGTGTGCATTGAATTTATTTAATACACGAGTTTCACAATTTGAGTTGAATTACTGAAATAAATGAACTTTTCCACGACATTCTAATTTATTGAGATGCACCTGTATATATATATATATATATATATATATATATATATATTTCGAACACAGTTTTTGCACAATGTGTGGACTTTTCAGGCGGTTCCTTACGCTTACCCACCATAGGGAAACTTTCCAAATTATGTCAATGTTAAATTAGCTATCTGTAAAGATTTCACCATGACGCCATCTGACCAGGCTTAAATAAGGGACAAATTGCATTCCGTATTGATTCGATACGCATCATTTCATCTTTAAATATGGGACGATCCTGTATTTTATGGGACAGGTGATAACCCTTGCTCCAGCATTCTTTTGAGGGTGCACCCCCGTAGAACCTGGCCTGTCTGGATTCATGCTTCTGTTACAAATCATCAACATCAAATTAATGGCATTTCCTACAACAAGTGGTTACTCTATAAATAAAGGAATTTTTTTTTTTTTTTTTTTTTTTGGCAGATCTGCTCCTCCAATTCACACAGCAATTATGATTAACCCCCGCAGTGAAACCACCTCCTCTGCAATTCAACAACACATGTGGTGATTATTTTCATCATCCTACAAGTGAAGAAGAAAAACAAAACCCTCAAAGTGTTACCATTGAACTCTACTGGCATACTATTGAAAAAAATGAATTTTGTTAAAGAAGAGAGTGAAGACATCAGCATTACAGAACCATGCAAAATGAAAAATGAAGATACTGAGGAACAAAGAGGTTGGTGTCCATTCTTGATTCTTCATAATGACTGTTGAGGAACGTTAAGGTAACAAAGCTTCATACAGTTCACTAGATCTGGAGGCTGTTAGAAAATCATAGTAGTAGTAAAATTATAATTAAACAAAAAATACTAGTATCTCCATGAATATTACAGAACCTTCAGCATGTTAAACATCACATAAAATAGATACTTAGCCTTTGCTGCTTACTACCTACCATTAAATTGTTGTTCATTTGATTTTCTTTTAATTTACTTTGTTCATTTTAGACTTGATAGAAGTGAAAGAGGAGAGTCAAGAACTGAAGGATGGGGAGGAGAAAATTCACGATCATACATTTTATAATTTCATCACTGTTGAAGAATCTTTCAGTGGCTCGAAGACTGAAATTAATTTCTCGCACAAAAGAACTCGAAGAACAAGAGCCAAAAATTCTTTCACCTGTTCTCACTGTGGAAAGAGTTTCACACAAAAAGGAAACCTTAATGCTCACTTAAAACTTCACACTGGAGAGAAGCCTTTCACCTGCCTTCAGTGTGGAAAGAGTTTTGCGCATAAAAGAAGTCTACACCGTCACATAAGAATTCACACCGGAGAGGAGCCTTTCACATGCCTTCGGTGTGGAAAGAGTATTGCAAATATAAGAAATCTTCAACATCACATGAGAATTCACATTGAAGAGAAGCCTTTCACCTGCTCTCAGTGTGGCAAGAGTTTCATAGAGAAAATAAACTTTAACACTCACTTAAAACTTCACACTGGAGAGAAGCCTTTCACCTGCCTTCAGTGTGGAAAGAGTTTTGCACATAAAAGAAATATTCACCGTCACATGAGAATTCACACTGGAGAGAAGCCTTTCACCTGCCTTCAGTGTGAAAAGAGTTTTGCACATAAAATAAATCTTCACCATCACATGAGAATTCACACCGGAGAGAAGCCTTTCACCTGCCTTCAGTGTGGAAACAGTTTTGCACATAAAAGAAATCTTGACCGTCACATGAGAATTCACACGGGAGAGAAGCCTTTCACATGCCTTCAGTGTGGAAAGAGTTTTGCAAATATAAGAAATCTTCAGTATCACATGAGAATTCACACGGGAGAGAAGCCTTTTACCTGCCTTCAGTGTGGCAAGAGTTTCATAGAGAAAAGAAACTTTAACACTCACTTAAAACTTCACACTGGAGAGAAGCCTTTCACCTGCCTTCAGTGTGGCAAGAGTTTCATAGAGAAAAGAAACTTTAACACTCACTTAAAACTTCACACTGGAGAGAAGCCTTTCACCTGCCTTCAGTGTGGAAAGAGTTTTGCACATAAAAAAAATCTTCACCGTCACATGAGAATTCACACCGAAGAGAAGCCTTTCACCTGCCTTCAGTGTGGAAGGAGTTTTGCACATAAAGGGGATCTTCAGTATCACATGAGAATTCACACTGGAGAGAAGCCTTTCACCTGCCTTCAGTGTGGAAAGAGTTTTGCGCACAAAAGAAATCTTCACCGTCACATGAGAATTCACACTGGAGAGAAGCCTTTCACCTGCTCTCAGTGTGGCAAGAGTTTCAGAGTGAAAGGACATCTTCAGTGTCACATGAGAATTCACACTGGAGAGAAGCCTTTCACCTGCTCTCAGTGTGGAAAGAGTTTCACACAAGCAAGCCATCTAACACTTCATCTGCGCTCTCACTCTGGATTTAAGCCATTTAACTGATCAGTGGGGCAAAACATTTTTGGGTGCATCACAACTAAAGCTACACATGACAAGTCACATAAATGAGAAACCTCATGTGTGTTCTTTTTGTGGAAAGAGTTTCATTACATCATCAATCCTGAAATCACATGAGAGAGTGCATACTGAAGAGAAGCCATACCACTGAACTTCATGTGGGAAGAGTTTCAGCCATTTAAGTAATCTACACAATCATCTAAAAAAGCATTGTCCAAAGTTGTCAAAATGAACAAAGGTAAAGTTAATGTTTCCCATGTTAATTTACCATAACCAATTTTCACAGATACTGACATTTCATTCTGCTCCGGGTGAGTTTTAAACACTGGTTGGAGTTGGGCAAAACCTTTGTGTTGTGTCCGGCGGAGACATTACACTGATGTACACACCACAAACAAATACAATAGCGATTCAGTGTCAATGATCAAGTGATGGAGACAGGACCTCTTAAATAACAAACACATATGGGACTTTTGACAAATATAAAGTACTTCACATACTTTGTAAGTCGTAATTTTACCACAGAAGCACGTCAGGTCTTATAAGCCAAACACACAACATGGTACTGATGGGGGACTGCTTTGGCCAGTTTGTTTGTTGGAGTTCTCCCAAGGAGGATCTGTCGATGCTTTGCAAAATTTTCATATAATTTAAACTTTGTACTCTTTGTAACTGAGCTTGAGCTGCATTAGCTATTGCAGTGTTTCCCAATGCTGTTTCTGGAGACACACCAACAGAACGCATTTTGGAAATCTCCCCGATCTGATGAATCCATTTCAGGTCTTTAGAGTCTTTACTAATGAGCTGATGAGTTGAATCAGTTGTGTTAAATAAAGGAGACATGGGGGGGAGTCACATGATTCCATGCGAGGATCGGATATGTGAACGGCGAGCTCTGCGCATTTTGCTAGTTTTAATACCTTTTATGGTATAAACTGGTGAGATTTGATTCACTCTGTTCAATAACTGTTCTAGGAGGACAATATGTCAAAGAATTCAAAATCCTCGGGCTCTGGAGACATTAAAAGACACTTACGTGCTCAAGTTGATGCTCTCAAGCAGGCCCCGAGCCTGGGAGCTGATTTAGTCGGGAATGTGCCGGAAATGTAGTGAGAGATGTTGAACATGTCGGCAATGCTGACGAAGGTCGTTGCTGACTTGGAAGATCTTGCTGTGATACGTCAATCGATCACTGCCATGGAGGCAAAATTTACTGTGGGGGATGTCGAGAAACGGATCGAATATCTGGAGTCATCGGAGAGGGAATTATCTGCTAATCTGCTAGCAACCAACGTGGATTTGGAGTGTGTCTGGGAGAAGTTGGAGGACATGTAAAACCGTAGCCGGCAGAATAACGTCCATATCGTGGGAGTCCCAGAGGAAGTGGGTGGACGGGATATGGTGGAATTCCTGGATGGGCTCATTCCAATTCTGCTCGACATAGCAGGCCATAAGCTGGAAATCCAGCGAGCTCACAGGTTTCCGGCTTGGCGATCTGCTGAAGGAGACAGCAATTCTGGCCAAAATTCGGAGACCATCTGATAGAGATTTTGTGTTATATGAGGCGATGTATAAAGGAAGGCTTGCTTGGAAGAACCACAGCATTTTCTTGTTCCCGGACTTTGCGAACTTGACGAGAGAAATGTGATCGATTCAAGGAATGCAAGAAACTTTTACATCAACGGAAGGTCACTTTTGCCCTGATATTCCCGGCCAAATTGTGAATAGATGCTAAGGATGGCTGTAAAACATTCACATGCCCACATCAAGCAATGTCCTTCATAAAGGCAATGTAGTAAGTCACCTCGTGGTACTCACGTTGCAGCCGAATGGACCAGCTCACTGAACATTCGTTTGACTCTCTGAAGAATCTGAGCGCTCTTTTTGTGCTGGTTCTGCCTAGCGGCTGGAGTTTATTTTGTAGAGCAACACACCTTCGGGACGGTTTTGTGGATGAATCTACACGCTCTTTGTGCTTAGTCAGCCTATTGGCTGGAGTTTATTTTGTGGAGTATTTCTGGCTAAGTCATTGGAGTAAGTCATTTGCTTGCACTCATGTTGCAGCCGAATGGACCGGCTCACTGAACGTTCATTTGACTGTTTGAAGAATCTGTGCGCTCTTTTTGTGCTGGTTCCGCCTGGTGGCTGGAGTTTATTTTGTAGAATAATACACCTTTAGGACAATTTTATGGATGAAGCTACACGCTCTTTGTATTTATTCTGCCTATTGGCTGGAGTTTGTTTTATAGATTATCTTTTGCTGTGTAATTCTGTCTCGCAAAATTTGTATAGCAACACTGGACTTGAGCAATCCGATTTTTCTTTTTTCTGTTTGTTTGGTTCTGGGGAATGTTCGGGGTTTGACTGTTGCACTAATGTTGGAATGTGGTCTTTATAGTCCTGTTTTAGACACACAATTAATGTTTTCTTACATGTCAAAATGTCAAATGTTAATATGAGTGGATTGTCTCTCTCCACGTGGAATGTGAATGGGTTGGGGCACCCCATAAAAAGAAGGAAGGTTATTTCTCTTCTTAAGTGTAAGAAATACGATATAGTGTTTCTTCAAGAAACACACCTTTCCCCGCAGGAAGCTGAAAAATTTGGGAAGATATGGGGTGGGCATTAATTTTTATAGTGCTGGCTCAAGTAAGAGCAGGGGAGTCATTACACTAAGTAAACATCTACAATTCAAATATCTCAAACAGTGTAAAGATAAATTAGGAAGAGTCATTATTGTTTTAGCTGAAATTCAGGGACAAAGTTTTATCTTGGCGAATATTTATGCACCTAATTTTGATGATTAGGGCTTTTTTATAGATCTTGAAGGGATGTTGCAAGCCACTGGCACCCCTCATGATATAATATTGGGAGGAGACATTAATCTTTTGATGGACTCAGTCCTTGATCATAGTGAAGCAAAAGTGTGCAAGCCCCCAAGAGCAACAGTGGCACTTCACAGGATGTGTAAAAATCTTGGTCTTATAGATATTTGGAGACATTTGAACCCATCTGGTAGGGACTATACATATTTTTCTTTAGTCCATGAGATTTACTCTAGATTTTTTTTATATATATATCTAAGTCCCTCATTTCATCTGTTGTTGATTGCTCAATTAGAAACATTTTAGTCTCAGATCACACCCTGGTGTGTTTAGAGGTGTTGCCACATACGGAAAAAAATAAATCATATAGTTGGCGCTTTAATGTATCCCTTTTGAAAAATTCTGAATTCCAACAAATGTTAAAGGCCAGCTGGTCCTCAGTATCCTTTGTGGGCATGACTTGGGCGGCACAAAAGGCGGTTCTTAGGGGCCGGATCATACAGTATGCCTCATTCACCAAATAATCCAAAGCACGAGAACTCATGGAATTGGAAGGGAATATTAAAAGATCTGAGGCAGGGGCCTGGGTAGCACAGCGAGTAAAGATGCTGACTACCACCCCTGGAGTCGCAAGTTCGAATCCAGGGCGTGCTGAGTGACTCCAGCCAGGTGTCCTAAGCAACCAAATTGGCCCAGTTGCTAGGGAGGTTAGAGTCATGGGGTAACCTCCTCGTGGTCGCTATTATATGGTTCTCACTCTCAGTGGGGCGCGTGGTGAGTTGTGCATGGATGCCGTGGAGAATAGCGTGAAGGATTGACTGTCTCAGACACGGATGCAACTGAGATTCATCCTCCGCCACCCGGATTGAGGCGAGTCATTACGCCACCACGAGGACTTAGAGTGCATTGGGAATTGGGCATTCCAAATTGGGAGAAAAGGGGGAGAAAAAGGTGCTGAGGCAGAGCTGAAGCGTTGAATGTTGTGTAATGGTCTCAGAGAATTGACCCGCTTGAAGTACATATATTATACTATTTTGTCGCTGGAGGTGGAGTTTTGGCTATTCAGGGCAAGACAGTCATATTTTGAGTCAGGGGACAAAGCAGAGAAGTTTCTGGCTAGATATATAAAACATAGAGTGTTTTTTTTCTACCAGTCCCTCAGTGAAATCTGCTGGTGGTGAAAGATTTACCTCGGCCATTGATATTAATAATTCTTTTAAAGAATTCTATCTTGATCTCTATAGTTCTACGTCTTTGTCTACTGATGATATTAGAAACTTTGTGGAACCATTAGAACTCCCTAAACTGATGACTGAGCAAAAAAATTCTCTTGATTCTGAGATAACCTTGGAGGAGCTTGGCAAGGTAATTAAGGCCTTGCCAATAGACAAGGATCTTGGGTCAGACGGCTTTGCCGCTAAATGTTTTAGATCATATGCTACAGATCTGGCTCCACTTTTGCTAGACGTTTATATGGAAACATTAAAGAATGGAAAGCTTCTGCCAACCATGACACAAGCCCTGATCAGCATGATTCTTAAAAAGGACAAGGATCCAAGGGAGTAAGAGTTACCATCCAATATCCCTGATCCAGCTAGATGTTAAAATATTGTCAAAAATGTTGGCTAACCAATTAAGTAAAGTTATGACATATACTTATAGATCAGGTGTGGTTTATTCGGGGCTGTAGCTCTTCTGATAACATTAGGCGTTTCATCAATATCATGTGGTCAGTGGCGAATGATCAGACGCCAGTCGCTGCCATCTCATTTGATGCCGAAAAGACGTTTGATATGGTAGAATGGGATTATATTTTTAAGATTTTGGAAATGTATGGGTTCGGGAATACTTTTATTGGATGGATTACACCCGGTAGCAGCAGTACAAACAAACTGATTAATTTCAGATTATTTTACTCTGGATAGGGGCACCCGGCAGGGTTGCCTTCTTTCCCCATTATTGTTCTGTCTTGCCCTGGAACCATTACCAGCTGCGGTAAGAAAGGAGGAGGATTTTCCAGGGGTGATGGCAGGAGGTGTGGCACATAAGCTTTTGCTTTACGCAGATGATATTTTATTATTCGTCTTCGACCCTACTAGATCTACGCCTTGTCTCCATAGAATTATTAATTCCTTTTCTAAGTTCTCAGGATACAGAATCAATGGGTCTAAATCCGAAGCTTTGGCTCTGACACCGTACTGCTTAGTAATGGATTTTCAGCCGGGCGCCTTCCAGTGGCCCAAACAAGGCATTAAGTATTTGGGCATTTTATTCCCAGCAAATTTGTGTGATTTAGTTAGTTAATTTTGACCCTTTAATAAAAGGTTTTTCAAGCGATGTGGGCAGGTGGGCTTCATCACATTTATCTATGATTGGGAAGGTTAATGTTATTAAAATGAATTGTATTCCAAAATTCAAATACCTGCTATAAACTCTCCCAATGGATGTCCCCCTCTCTTATTTCAAGCAATTTGATAGCATAGCGAAGTCCTTCATTTGGAATGGTAAACATCCCAGATTACATTTCAGTAAGTTGCATAGGCTGATTGACAAATGTGTGCTAAGCCTACCCAAGATTTTGTGTTATTATTATGCATTCTGTTTAAGACATTTGGCTCATTGGTCGCTTCCACCTGAGAGAACCCCTCCCTGGTTTTGTATTGAACAAGAAGTTCTTGCCCCTATTTCGCCATTGCAAAGCCTTTCTATCAAACTAATCAGAGAAGTTAAGTTACACCCCGTTATCTCGCATTTGCACTCTGTATGGTCAAAAGTGTCTAGAGTGTTTAATTCTGACATTTATATAAATATTGCCTCGAGCATATGACTGAACCCAAAATGTTGTACTAATAAGTCCCCTTTCTGCTGGTCAGAGTGGATTGTGAGGGAGGTTAATATGCTCAGTGACCTATATGAGAGTGGAGTGTTGAGATCCTTTGGAAAATATGGTTCAACATTTTGGGTTTCCCAGATCTCAGTTCTTTAGGTATTTACTGCTGTGCCACCTGCTCTGTCCTATTTTTGGGAGAAGCATACACTCCCCTAAAGCTGCAGATACTCTGGGAGTGGTGATTACTGCTTTTGAAAAAGGTCATGAGGCATCAGTGCATTACTCCCTGCTAATTCAGAGTCTGGGGGATGGAGCTTTAACTTCTATCAAGAGATTATTGAAGAAAGATTTAAACTTGGTAATGGAGGAGGGAGTGTGGGATAGGATTCTAAAAAACGTCAAGTCTACATCTAGAGATGCAAGGGTGCGTCTTATGCAATTTAAGATTTTACATCGATTCTGTTTGACCCCCTCTAGATTGTATAGGCTTGGTCTGAAAGACACACCCACCAGCTGGCGATGCCAATCGGAAGATGGAAACACAACCCATGTTTTTTGGTGGTGTGTTAAGATCCAAGAATTTTGGTTGATGGTTCAGAGTTTTATGTGTGACGTATTGGGCACTCAAAATACATTTTGCCCCAGACTCTGTATTTTAGGCGATGGGGTGGTCATTAATATAGGGGATAAACACACAAAAAGTTGGATCCTAGCCAGTGTTGTGATCGGCAGACAGATTGTTCTAAGGGGATGGAAGTCGGCTGGAGTGCCCTCATTTCAAGAGTGGTGCACAGAGATGGGGAGGGTGGCGACATTCGAGGAAATGTCATGTAGAAGGCTGGGGAACTTAGATTAATTTGATAGGAAATGGGCCAGCCATTTGGCATTCTTGGAGGGCTCTTGGGGAGGGGCAGTGGAGAGAGAAGTATAGTTTTAAATATGTGTGTGTTGTTTTAGTTATTAGTTTTGTAGACAAAAATATAATTGTGCCACCATATTAATTTATTTCATTATAAAACTAAAATTTAATAATAATTTTTTTTTTAAATTGATGACTTGGACCAAATAATAAAGAAAAGCAGCCAATAAGTGCCCAACATAGATGGGAACTCCTTCAATACTGTTTAAAAAGCATCCCAGGGTGATACCTCAAGAAGTTGGTTGAGAAAATGTCAAGAGTACATGTCTGCAAATTCTAGGCAAAGGGTGACTACTTTGAAGATGCTAAAATATAACACAGTTTTGATTTATTTTGGATTTTGTTTAGACACAACATAATTCCCATAGTTCCATTTATGTTATTCCATAGTTTTGATGACTTTACTATTATTCTAAATGTGGGAGAGAAAAAAAAATTTATAATATAGAATGAGTAAGTGTTTCAAAACTTTTGACCGGTAGTGTGTGTGTGTGTGTGTGTGTGTGTGTGTGTGTGTGTGTGTGTGTGTGTATGTATATATATATATATATATATATATATATATATATATATATATATGTAATAATTTTTTTTTCTTTTTCTTTTTTCTTTTCCTGTGTGTATACTCATGTGGGAACATGGATGTTTGTTGAGGGTCAGGTTGGGGATTGGGAGGGATAATAGTGGGGGTTAAATGTTGATGCTGTGAATATATGTTTTGCTTTTCTTTGTCAATTGTATGAATCAATAAAAACTGTTGATCAGAAAAAAAAAAATTTAGACATCGAAAACATGTACTGTTGGTGTGCCTTAAGGAAAGGGTTGGGAAACACCGAGTCAGTGATTACCGGACAATTAAAATGAATTATCCTTATGTGGGCAGTGCGAGCGCTAAAAACAGAACAAGACAATGGCCTTGTTCGTAATATCTTACTACTATACTACTATCTGCAGCGCTTTTCATGTGGTGTTCGAAGTGGCACTTGACACCCTGACAAATCATTTGCATTTCATATCCAAATCATTTGCTGATTAATATTGTTGAGGATGAGGGTATTAGAGATTTAATGCGCATTTCAATGGCAACCTATGGGGACTAGTTCTGTATAAAAAAAAAAATCTGGCCTAACTGTCCATATGCTCATGTATGAAGAACACCCGTCAGAATACAGTGATGCCCTTAAAACTGCAAGAAAAGCACATTACACAAAAATTAGTAGTGATGCTGCTGCAAATCCCAACATAATGTTTAAGTCAATCAACAAACTTCTTAAGCCAACCTGTTCTTCTGTTCAGCAGTCTAACAAGTTTCTTATTTTGTTGAAAAAATTGAGAATATTTATAAATCCATTGCTCCTGTTCCCTCATCTAATCCTGTTGAGATTCACCCTTTCAATTTCACTGCAACTGAGTTTGCCAGTTTAGTGATAATCTATAATTTAGTGATAAAACTAGTGATGATCATGAATTGAACTACATTTATTCTTAACCCTCTTCCTACATCTGTTCTTAAGGGGTGTCCGCTATCGATCAGTCCACTCATCATGACAATTGTGAACACTTCACTTATTACTGGGATTGTCCCACTCGCTCTTTAAGATTGTAGCCCTTAAAAAGCCTGGGTGTGATATGTCTGACCTATCAAATTACAGGTCTATCTCAAGTCTCCCCTTTTTGTCTAAGGTCCTTAAACTTGTCATTGTGGCACAACTGCACAGACATCTGTCCCTTAACAAGCTAATTGAACCTTTTCAATCTGGGTTCAGATTGGAGCACAGTACCGAGGCTGCCGTGGTTTGAGTTATGAATGACTTCATCTCAGCTGATTCGGGAGCCTGTTATATTCTGGTTTTGTTAGAGCTGAGTGCTGCATCTGATACGGCGTGTCATAATATTCTTCTTGGTAGACTGGAGAACTGTCTTGAACTTTCTGATACTGTGCTCAAATGGTTCAGATCTGACCTTACGGATCTCTCCCAGTTTGTTGACCTGAGAAACAACAAATATGAAACTGCACAGGCTTGTCAGGGTTTCCCACGGGTCAGTCCTAGGTCCTATACTTTTCAGTATTTACATGCTGTCTCTTGGGTAGATTATTAAGGGAGAAATATGGTTTGGGGTATCATTGATATGCTGATAATACCCAAATTGATATCAGCACAAACTCTGACAGTACATCCACCTCAACAGTTCTTACTGAGTGTTTGCAGGAAATAAAAATATGGATGCAATACACTGATGAGCCAAAACATTATGACCACTCACAGGTTAAGTGAATAACATTATTCATCCCCTAACAAGGGCACATATCAAGGTCTGGGTAGATTAGATGGTTAGAGAACAATCAGTTCTTTTAGTCAACGTTTTGGTTGCAGGAGAAATGGGCAAGAGTACAGACTTGAGCGACTTTGACAAGGGCCATATTGTTATGGCCAGAAGACTGGGTCAGAGCATCTCTGAAACTGCAAGGCTTTTAGGGTTCTCCCGGTCAGCAGTGGTGAGTACCTACTGACAGTGGTCCGAGGATGGACAAACCCCAAACTGGTGACGGGGTTTTGGGTGCCCAAGTCTCGTTTGATGCGCAAGGGCAACAAAGGCTATCCCGTCTGGTCTGAAACAACAGAAGGTCTACTGAGGCACAAAGTCACAAAAAAACATGGTTACAGGAAAAATGTGTCACAACACACAGTGCATCACACCCTGCTGCGTATGGGGCTGCATAGCCACAGACGGGTCAGAGTGTCCATGATGACCCGTGTCCACCATTGAAAGTGCCTACAATGGGCACGCGAGCATCGGAAGTGGACCTTGGAGTAGTGGAAGAAGGTCGCCTGGAGTTTTTTGTAAATTATATTTACCCTTTGCTATATTGAAAATACTACAACTACACATTATATGATGTTTTACCTTGTGTATTTTATTATTGATATTATTTTTTAAATGTACAGGAATTTCAAATCAGATGATTGCAACACGCTCTAAAAAATTTGGGATAGTCAAGTGTTTACCACTGTGAAACATCACTATTTCTTCTAATAACACTTATTAAGCATTTGGACACTGAAGACACAAGTTTAAGTTTAGAAAGTGGAATTTTCCCCCACTCATCCATTATGCAGGTCTTCAGCTGCACAATTATATGGGGTCTTCGTTGCCATATAGTGTGCTTCATAATGCACCACACATTCTTAGTTGGAAACAGATCAGGACTGCAAACAGGCCAATCATCACCCACTCTCTCTGCTTACACAGCCACGCACTTGTAATCCAGCCAGTATGTGGTTTAGTGTTGTCCTGCTGGAAAATGTAGGAACTTCCCTGGAAAAGATGGTGCTGGATGGCAGCATATGCTGCTCCAAAATTTGTACATATCTTTCTGCATTAATGGTGCCCTCACAGATTTGTGAGTTACCCATGCTATGGGCACTGACACACTCCTGGCCCATTCAGACACTGGCTTTTGGACCTGATGCTGAAAACAGCTTGGATGGACCTTTTCCACTTTGGTCCAGAGAACACGATGGCTGTTTTTTCCAAAAACTATTTTAAATATGGATTTGTCAGACCACAAAAACGATTTCACTGTTCTTTTTTCCATCTCAGATGAGACTGAGCCCAGAGAAGTCGACAGCGCTTCTGGATAGTGTTGATGTTTGGCTTCTGCTTTGCATAGTAAAGTCTTAACTTGCATTTGTGGATGCGGTGGTGAATTGTGTTGACTAACATAGGTTTATTAAAGTAATCCCAAGCCCATGTTCATGATTTTCATTAAAGACGCATAACGATTTTTAAGACGGTGACATCTGAGGGATAGGAGATCACGCGCATTCAGAAGTGGTTTTCGTCTTGCGCTTTACGTACTGAGATTTGACTAGATTTCTTGAATCTTTTAAGTATGTTGTGTATTGTAGAGGGTGAAATGCCCAAAATCCTTCCAATTTGTCTTTGGGGAACAATGGTCTCAAAGTGCTGGATTATTTGCTGAATCCTCTGTTGGCAAATTGACAAGTCTCGAATGATCTTTGCTCTTGAAGGACTAGGCTGTTTTTGGAGGCTCTACTGACACAATTGCCTCACCTGTTTAACATCTCCTGTTTCACATCGCCTTATTTCAACTCGTCAAATTGTTATTCGACTTAAATTGCTCCTGTCTCAACTTTTTTTGGAGTGTGTTGCAATCATCTGATTTGAAATTACTGTACATGTTCAAAAAACAATGAAATTCACAAGGTAAAATATCATATGTGTAGTTGTAGTACTTTCAATATAGCAAAGGCTGAATATAATTTACAGATCACTTTTTGGTTTTATTAGCATTTTTCATACTGTACCAAATTTCTTTCATTTGGGGTTGTACCTAAACGTCATTGCAGATCAGGTGGTTGCAGACCACCCCTTAATGGCAATGGTGTTCCCTGATGGCAGTGGCCTCTTTCAGCAGGATAATGTTATGCGCCCTACCACACTGCACACATTGTTCGGTAATGGTTTGAGGAACATGATGAAGAGTTCAAGGTGTTGCCTTGGCCTCCAAACTCCAATATGGGATGTGCTGGACCAATGAGCCCAATGCATGGCAGCTCCACCTCACAACTTACAGGACTTAAAAGATCTGCTGCTTGGTTGATGCATTTTAGTAATAGTAATTACTAGTTTAGTAATTTACTGAGTAGTGCCAAGATTATCAATACAATCCTCTATACGAGGCAATGGAAATGCATCCGGTACAGTAACAGAATTCACTTTGGAAAATCAGTGCAGAAACGGAGTGACCCATCAGCTTTAGGCACTAAAACGCATGGTGAACTCCAAGGGCTATTACTCTTTTTAGCGAAGCCATCCCGGACGAGCCCCCATTTTATGTTACGAACCCCTATTTAAATTAGCCAGGAATGGGAACGTAACACAAAGAAGGACATATGAAACCAAAATACGGTGCATAAACATTTATTAAATAAACAAAACTGTCCATAACACTAAGGAAACAAAGATATTTCTAGAATAATTAACAAAACCACCATTAAGAAAGAACACAAAGAAAGAAAAAGAAGGAAAACAAAACAAAGCTTGGTTGCTGGTGAATCTCCTCTCTCAATCTCTCATCGTGTAGACGATGATGGGGGTAGAGCTGTATCCGACATACACATCAAAGTGCTGCAAAGCAAGCAACATAGCCAGAGTCTCTTTTTCAAATGTAGAATAGTTCAGTTGGTAACGATTAAACTTAGCAGAAAAATAAGACACTGGATGGGATATGCCATCAGCACCATCCTGCAGTAGGACAGCTCCAACTCCAATCGCGCTGGTGTCCACCTCAAGCATAAACGGACACCCCAGGTCAGGAGCAGACAACACCGGAGCACTGCAAAGGAGATGACATTTTGACATTCATCAGTCCAATTAAAAACAACTTTAGGACTGCACATTTTTGTTAAGGGAGCAACCACAGTCGACATTTTTACAGAAACATCTGTAATAGCCAGCCATCCCTAGAAATCGTTGCAACTATCGCCTTGTAGTGGGTACAGGGTACGCAAGGATAGCAGTTACTTTTGCGTCCACAGGACATACCTGACCGTTCCCAACTTGTTTCCCTAAATACGTGATGGAAGCTTTTTCAAAGTCGCATTTCTTCAAGTTTAACGTTAAGGATGCGACTGCTAATTGACTAAAAACATTGTGCAATGTGGAAATGTGATCAGCCCACATAGAAGAATAAATGACTACGTCATCTAAGTAGATGTTACAGTTCAGAACGTCACCCAAAACCATGGACATTAACCTTTGAAACATAGCGGGTGTTTCGTAATCCGAACGCCATCCGCATATACTGAAGGAAGGAATCAGGAGTCACGAATGCGGAAATCTCAGAAGCGCGTTCAGTCAATGGCACCTGCCAATAGCCTTTTAAAAGATCTAGTTTAGTAATGTACCAAGCAGTGCCAAGATTATCAATACAATCCTCTATACGAGGCAATGGAAATGCATCCGGTACAGTAACAGAATTCACTTTGCGAAAATCAGTGCAGAAACGGAGTGACCCGTCAACTTTAGGCACTAAAATGCATGGTGAACTCCAAGGGCTATTACTCTTTTTAGCGAAGCCATTCTGAACTAGATATTCCACTTCATGCTTCATGATCTCCCTCTTACCTACTGGACAGCGATACGCATGCTGTTTTCTTGGAACTGCGTTACCCACCTCAATGTCATGCTGGATGACAGAGGTACCAGACGGAATATCATTAAACAAGTTAGGATAGCTTTCCACCAAATCAATCACATCTTGTCGCTGGTCACTAGACAAATAAGATCATAGAGATGGTAAAACTCTTAACACCTCTGAATTCTTTAAATGACCACTGTTGACCATGGACATTTCCAATTCATCATCTCCATCTTCAGCATCCAGGGTATGAGACAACAAAGACACTCGCTCTACCCTTGGCACATTCTGTGGTTTACGCTCGGAAGGGTTATTTAACTCGTCAGTTTTCTCTGTACGGCATAGATATGGTTTCAGCATATTTACATGACACAAACGTATCTTCCGTCGTCGTTCCGGGGTATGGATTACTCGACTGAAACCGAGTGACTCTTGCCACACTTCACGAACAGCAAATAAAACCAAAGGGACTCCCTCATCCCACTCATTCCCCATCTCCAGGCAATATTTTCGCAGGGTAGATTTCAATGTCTGATGCCATCGCTCCAAAGCACCCTGCGATTCTGGATGATAAGCACTGGATACGACATGTGACACTTTCAGAGCTTTCAATGCATTTCGGAATACTTTAGACAGGAAATTCGAACCTTGATCAGTTTGAACAGTTTTCGGCAATCTGAACATAGTAAAAAACTTTGTCAGAGCTTTAGTGACGGATTTGGCAGTTATTTTCCGTAACGGTATTGCTTCTGGAAATCGTGTGGCAGCACACATAATTGTTAAAATATACTGGGAACCAGATTTAGTTTGTGGGAGTGGACTAACGCAATCCACAAGAAATGGTTCGCCTAGAGCCGGAATAGGACGAAGTGGAGCAGGTGGCACAATCTGATTGGGCTTTCCTACTACTTGACATGTATGGCAAGTTTTGCAGTATCGAGACACATCTGCTTTCAACCCAGGCCAAAAGAAGTGTTGGCGCACCCGATTGTAGGTTTTATTTACACCAAGGTGTCCAGACAAAGGATGATCATGTGCCAAACTCAAAATATGCTGTTGAAATTTCAGAGGTACCACAATCTGATGGACCACATTCAAATCATCCAAATTCTCATCACTCGATAATCAAGCATTGCAGCTACGCATTAACACAGTGTTGTTCCAATAAAACTGATGATTACATGGCGGTGACATTTTAATGTCAGCACTTAAATGTCATTTCTCTGGTGTAGGATCACTCTTCTGAGCATCAGTAAGAACTTCACACGAAATAGGTAAAAATACCTCAGGATCGGGACAAACAACAGACTTTGTGATTGGCTTAGGAGCATCCAAAGACTCAGAAAATGCATCTTTCTTAAAAATATCTGCGAAAACAGACTTGCCTAAATTCATTTAATTCTCCTTAACAAGGTTTTTCGCCTGAGCGCGCATCGTAACTGCACTGACAGCAAACATATTTTGAAAGTTTTGTGCGAGGGCATAATAAATGGAGTATTAGTAACATGCACAAATGACATTACTTTGCTTCCAGCGATATCATTTCCCATGATAAAGTCAATACCTTGCACAGGAAAGGAAGAACAGACCGCTACATTAAAACATCCAGAGACTAAATCAGACGCCACCCAGACGTGACAGAGAGGGACAGGTATAAAACCCATCTCGATACCCTGCACGATAGTGCTGGTATCACACACGGACTACCTGTAAAAAGGCAGAGTATCGGACAATATAAAAGACTGAGATACCCCCGTATCACGCAAGATCTTCACAGCCTTCTGATCCTCAACACGACCAGTCAATGATACAAAACCGTCAAACATGAAAGGTTGAAAACAACCACAGAAATCGCGGGCTGTTGAGAGACCGTTTTCACTAAAACTGAACCGCGAGGTTGAGTCAGCGGAAAATCTTGTCGCTCTTGTTTTCGTTTTAAAATTCGACACTCAGAAATCATATGTCCCACTTTATGACAATAGCCACACTCTTTACGAATTTTCGGGCTTATTTTAGGATCAAAAGAACTAACTTAATTTTCCTTTTGTGAAGTGTATCCAGAATCACACGAACGCTTGAAAAACACAGGTTTGTGCATTAATCCATACTCGTCTGCCAAGACGGCTGCTTGTTGCACAGTACTAACCTTTTGTTCATTTAAGTACAAAGCAGTATGCTCCGGAACAAAAAACTTAAACAAATGACATTTCTAAATTCAAATGGCACTTTCAACAAAAAGTAAAAAGCAATTAAAATAACAAAGTGATTAAAATATTTTATATATAACCACCTCCCCAAATCCAAACATTTACCATCTCCAGCGGCCCCATTTGCTATCACGCAAGTATCCGTCAAGGACACCAGGTGAAAAATTACTAACTAAAGACAATTATAAATGTAAATTATAAATGTAAAGATAATTATAATAATCATCATAATAAATGATACTAATAAATTCCCTTGTGTTCCCAAAAAATGCTGCCAAATGTGTGTTCTTATCGAATGTGTTTGTATTGCGTTTGGTAATACAGTTAATGCTGCCTAAAGAAAATAAAAAAGAACTCAAATTTAGGTTTAAGGTGAATGTGTTTTGTATTACTTTATGATTTAATCACTTTCATCTTTCTTTCTTTAATACAAAGATACCTTTATATATTACTGAACCTGTAGAGTTACATTCACAATGTGTAACAACGAACTGCTCTGTGGAAATAAAGCAAACTAAACTCACAGCACCTCATGAGATGATCGGAGATCATTTGCAGCATTCTCTTTGATGACATTATTCTTGCAAACAGTTTTGAAACAGAGAAAAAGGAGTGATAACTCTTAACATGCGCTTGTTCCACGAGTCAGGGTCCCGTTGCACGCCTCTGAACAAACAGCGAATCAGACACGTGCATTGACAGCTTTTCTTGTCTGTTCTTTAAAATATAATAAAGTGTGTTTCTTCAAGTGCATGTCTTTTTGACTAACAGCATTTCTTGTCATGTGTAACTCCGAGACATCTTACAGGTCACCTACCTGTTGCGGGTAGATGAGCAAAATCACCCATGCATGGAATACCTGCATTTGAACAAGGAGCATTTGGAGGGTGGTGCTGTTTCACACCCTGAGTGCACATAAAAAATAACGAACGTTCATAAAATCGCTCGTAGAAAATGCTCTTAACAGCTAAGATCAATAGTTATTGGGAAACGAGGCCCAGAGATCTATGAATGTGTGTGTCTTGGAGAAGCGCTTTCATTGCACTCGTGAATAGCAGAGCTCACTGCACACACATATCAAATCAGATGCGCATCGGGGGCTTTTCTTTTGTCTGTTCTTCAAAATATAATCAAATTTCGTCAAATGCGCGTCTTTGTGTCTAATTTCTTGTCATATATCACTCTGAGAAGTCTTACAGGCCACCTTCCACAGTGGCCGGTACATCAGCAAAATACACCGCATGAAAAATCTACATTTGGCGGGCATTTCAAACCTTGTTCATCAGGAGTAGGGTGTACGACAAATTCAGGAGAAAGGAAATCAAAACAGTGTCAGTGACTTCAAGCTTTGCAATCGCACCCACGATTTTTTATTGCGTTTACATGACCACACTCGTTGTTGGCTTATTGAGCATAATCAGTGTAAGAATGTGCTTGTAAATGCACTCTTTGATAGAAGTGCACACTGATTAGCTTTAATCAGTTTTTAAAAGATTTTCTTTAATCAAATGTTCATGCTCTTTTTAAGTATTCTGAAGTGAACCATTTGACCTTTCATAGCTTGCAAAACTGTTTGGAAAAAGGTATTGGAAAAGTACCCTATGACTGAGTACTAGCACTCCCAGCTGTTAATGTATTATGATTTGACTCCTTGTGCATTTTGTAATTATGATGGCATAGGGCAGGGGTACTCAAAGTTCCAAGAGGTCTGGTCTCTACATTTCCTTCCCAGCAAAGGACTGGATAATAATATGTACAGTAGCTTACGTGGTGTCAGTAGTTACTGTATATGGCTAAGAAATTATGTATCTTTTCTTGAATAGTTTTTTATAACTTGCCATGGTGGCAGTAATAGAACTTTGTAAAGAAGAAAAAAAAGGAGAAAAAAAAGAGAAACAGTCAAAATAGTCTCTTCAAAACTGGATAGGAATGAGGACATTGGGGGCCCAGAGACAGCTAAAGTAGTGGGGTCTGAGAGATATTTTCTATCAAAAGATTAAATTATTTCATCAAGACTTCATCTATCGAGGGCACTTGGATATGACTATTAAAAGATAAGATCAAACTTAAAAACACCACAACGTTTATTTTCTGGCTAAATGTTGCAATGGAGGCGCATGATAAAGACTTTACTGCAGCATTCAGCATTCACAAGGACATCAAAGCATTGGAGAGTTATTTGTTTGCATTTATTAATTCACATTTCATTAGAGATAATTATCATTTGTGAGTATTTTTATACATACGTATGCACAGACTTTATGAGCGAGCATCATTAGACCGCATATTCAAACAATTGTGACTTCAAAAAACTGTTAAGGCTCTAAACCTGTGCTTTCTTTTAATGTGCTGATAGTTTAGCCCATATTTTCTATTTTTAACAATGATTATCAAAAGTGAATGAATTCATTTATATGTATACCATTTGTCATATTATGTTATATTCTCCTGGCAATAAAAATGTAGGGCTTTACTGGTTGTTTAGATCAGTGTTACTATCAGAAATAATTGGTAATTATTTCTTTAGTTATTAATTAATATTTAAATTAATTAATTGAATCTAACTCATTAAAACCTCATATGGGGCTCCAGTAAATGTAGTGCGCTACATTTAGGAGCGGGTTTGTTTATTAGCAATACTTAATAATTATCAAAGATAATTATTAATTATTAAAATCAATAGAACATTGATGAGAATCAATGTTAGTTTTTTCTAATCCTTTAAATCAACAAATATCAAAGATAATTGTTAACTTAGATGAAACATTCATTAAAATTAACACTAGCTTATTGATCATTCAAATTCAACAATCATCAAAGATAATTATCAATTATCAAAAATCAATAGAATATTAATAAGGATTAACATTGACGGGGCACCACCCTGGAATCAGGGACTAATAACCAGATAGAATAACAGTCTCATTATTAGATTATCTTCTTAGGAAAATCGACATCCGAAGAATATCGATTTTCGGAAAAAAAAACAATGAATGAAGGTTTGAATCCGAGCATTGACATCCCGTCAGCATGACACAGGTGTATGCAAAACAAACCAAAACACTTCTCTTTGTAATATAAACAAAGTTTATTTATGCAGTAATATCAATTAATAATTAATACAATGCAGTCAATAAACTTCCGACTTACAGCTACAAACTAAACAGTGATATGATTAGATATGGAAATCAAAATAATCCTATAACACATGAGGGTGTGTGTGTGAGAGTGTGTGTGTGTGTGTGTGTGTGTGTGTGTGTGTGTACGTGTACAGAGGGACGCACACAAAATGGTGGACGTGACTCTCGTGGAGAGTATGTCACACGAGACTTCCGGCCAGAGAATATGGCCGCGAATGTGGGCGGAGAGAAACCAGTCAATGGTAGCTTAAGGACAAAGCTGAGAATGTTTGTGAGGGGTCGCGTGTATGTGTGTGTGTTAGTACGAGAGAGAGAGAAAATAAAGTGACGGCCCCAAAGCCGATTTCGCGATCGTGGGAGAGAAAGCAGCTGTTAGTTTATCACTCAGAGACACGGTGGACAGCTCGTAAACCACCCCACGGTCTTTGATTCTTTAATGGATAATCTCAGTGTGCCGGTCTCACCCACGATGGCAGAAATGCACAACAGTCCAATGTGGTTGGACTACAATACAGCAAATCAAATTCGTGATAATTAATACCCTGAGTATTAATAATGAGCGGACATGGCGGTCTGTAAACTGTACAAGCAATAACCTTGATACGCAAGAATAACACACTATAATATTCTATCTCTGCCCAGATGTAAACCACTTACTTGAATCATATGAGGATACAGAATGTGTGTTCGGTTCCTCGAGGCTCGGGTGATGACGGGAGGCCGTTTCCTCGCTCTGTCAGCGGGCGTTACGGCTGCTGATTCTCGGCGGGCTGGCGGAGAAATCAGCGACGTCAACTTGATTGAAGATGGAAGAAAAATCTTTTATCTCTTTACTTCTGCAGGCAAAATGGATGAAGATGCGGATTGCTTGGCGGTCTCCTTCGGATCCGTTAGAGTGTTCGGTGGAACACAGAGTAATCTCAACTCATCCAGCGAGATGGAGATTGTATGGCCACAGTTTCAAGTCAGATGTTACTTCCTTGTGCCACAAGGCTGCACCTGAGATCAGCGATGAGCTGCGTCTACGCACGGCAAGCAAAGTTGCTGGAAGCAAATCCTGGAAGCATTTCAGAGGTATTTCTACTCCTGATGATGTCATGGTTGAGGTGTGTTCTGTCGTGTGCCTCATCCAATAGGAGTTGAGAGATCGATCCTTTAGTGAGCAAGGCTTCATGGGATTTGTAGTCTGTTTTGGACTCCCTTTGTTTGATTTTGGCGTGGTTTTTATCAGTAAGATTTATGACTTGATATAGGGGCCTGAGTTAGGTTTTACGACTGTGTTAGTCCTGCCTTTGTCTTCTTCATATTGTTTTTGAACCAGATCGAATCTCCTGCCTCAGTAAGTTTTTTGTTTTTGCATCATTCTGCCGTTCAAGTTAATTATACCACTTATTTTCATCTGTACAAGGATGCCAACATTATGTAGTAAGTTTATTCAGAACTCAGCCCCAGTTAGACCATAACACCGGAGAATGACGTAGAGGCAATGATCCACACTATTGTGAACTACACTCATGCTATTGTAGGCTACTGTATAATGTAATTAAGTTGAATAATAAACTTTATCATGTAATAATGAATGCTGCTGCCCTATACGACTGTATCGCCAATGATTTTACCTTTATAACACAATCGTGGCAACAAATATATGTTAAATACCATGTAAAAATATATACAGTATAATATGAACAAATGACAAACATTGATCTTACAGGACACAGTGTCAGCAGCAGCAACAGAGCAAAATGACTTTTTGTGAATCTGCTGGATGTAGTTTACTTTCTACATGTATCCAAACAGACAATCAGAAAAGTAAAACTGGTCTTGAACCCACGATTAACAGGAAAAGACAGTATCAGTTGACGTGAGTGCACAGACCCTGAACTATCAGTCTACATGTTACAAAGAACTTCAGTTTTTGACTACTCCACACCAACCGCTGTAACTTTAAAGAATATTATTTAAAAACAACAAAATAAACTCACACACAATAAAGACTTAGGACACTAAAGAGACCTTTCTACTGACTCTGAAAAACACCAAAAGAAAGATGCCCAGGGTCCCTGCTCATCTGCGTGAACATGCCTTAGGCATGCTGCATGGAGACATGAGGACTGCAGATGTGGCCAGGGCAATAAATTGCAATGTCCGTACTGTGAGACGCCTAAGATAGCGCTACAGGGAGACAGGAAGGACAGCTGATCATCCTCGCAGTGGCAGACCACATGTAACAACACCTGCACAGGATAGGTACATCCGAATATCACACCTCGGGACAGGTACAGGATGGCAGCAACAACTGCCCCAGTTACACCAGGAATGCACAGTCCCTCCATCAGTGCTCAGACTGTCCGCAATAGGCTGAGAGAGACTGGACTGAGGGCTTGTAGGCCTGTTGTAAGGCAGGTCCTCACCAGACATCACCGGCAACAATGTTGTCTATGGGCACAAACCCACCTTCGCTGGACCAGACAGGACTGGCAAAAAGTGCTTTTCACTGACGAGTCGCGGTTTTGTCTCACCAAGGGTGATGGTCGGACTCGCATTTATCGTCGAAGGAATGAGCGTTACACCAAGGCCTGTACTCCGGAGCGGGATCGATTTGGATGTGGAGGGTCTGTCATGGTCTGGGGCGGTGTGTCACAGCATCATTGAACTGAGCTTGTTGTCATTGCAGGCAATCTCAATGCTGTGCATTACAGGGAAGACATCCTCCTCCCTCATGTGGTACCCTTCCTGCAGGCTCATCCTGACATGACCCTCCAGCATGACAATGCCATCAGCCATATACTGCTCATTCTGTGCATGATTTCCTGCAAGACAGGGATTTCAGTGTTCTGCCATGGCCAGCGAAGAGACCAGATCTCAATCCCATTGAGAACATCTGGGACCTGTTGGATCGGAGGGTGAGGGCTAGGGCCATTCCCCCCAGAAATGTCCGGGAACTTGCAAGTGCCTTGGTGGAAGAGTGGGGTAACATCTCACAGCAAGAACTGGCAAATCTGGTGCAGTCCATGAGGAGGAGATGCACTGCAGTACTTAATGCAGCTGGTGGCCACACCAGATACTGACTATTACTTTTTATTTTTACCCCCCTTTGTTCAGGGACACATTATTCAATTTCTGTTAGTCACATGTCTGTGAAACTTGTCTTAGTTGTTGAATCTTTTTATGTTCATACAAATATTTACACATGTTAAGTTTGCTGAAAAAAAAAGCAGTTGAAAGTGAGAGTACGTTTCTTTTTTTGCTGAGTTTATATTTCATCACGCTTATGAGTGGGTATAACACTTTTAGTCTAACACTGTCGACTAGCCCGGTCAAAAATAACATGGGTTAATGCCGTTAATTGCATTGTTGTTGTTTTTTTCATTGGGGCTAACAAATGAAATTATGAATGTTCACAATGTATTTTCATTTTGATTTTCATGAATATCATTAAAGCATTTTTTCTGTATATCAATTCATGAGCTAACTAAGCTATAACTTTAATACTGCCATTAATTTTGCATTGTTAGATTGCCTTCTACACATCAAAATATAAAAAAATACAATACAAATAATAATATTAACAATGTATCATAATAACTCTCACAATGGTGACAAAAGTGTCCCTTTGCGCCTCCTGGCTGTGATTTTGTGAACGAGTCTCACGTGAGAATTTAATGTTTTCACACGGCGGTACTCACCGCGGTAGTAAGGCTCAATCTGGTTGCTTATGCACTGTAGGAGGCCTTTTGACAGATTAAAAATACTATATGGGGGTTCAGGGGTGTCCGCTGAGAGAAAATTTATAAAAATATCTGAATGGACCATTTTTCATAAAGTGAGAATCTACTAACAACAAACAAACAATTTACATAACAGTGAAGCATTAGCTGTTTGCTTAATTTAAGTACTGTATAGATAGGCTTTCCTTGTCATTATGCTATGATGACATCTCTGATTATTTTTCACAAAATAAGAACAAAAATCAGTTTGTTTATTATTATGAAAGGCTTGTAACATGCTGATTAATAAAGCTAAGTTTAGATGGAAAAAACGTTATAGTCTAAAACCATCACGTTAACTTGTCCTGACACAAACCTGGCTTAGCTGAACCGTCTGAATCACATATCAGACAGATAAAGATGTTTTACTTTGCTGCATTTTTGTATTCTGCAGTGTGTTTATGCAAAAGATGCCAGTATCTGTAGCAGTGTCTCCACTACTGTTGTTAAAACAACCACACCTGCAACTCCTACGTACAGTAAATCAGGCTTCATGCGGCACCTCATGTCTGTAGCGGGGAGAGAGGCAACGCATGTGGAGTGGGAATAAAGCTCGTTGCGCTAGACATGCTTTATTCCCACTCTAGAGAGAAAATTTCTCTCTAGCTCTGAGCACGCTTTATTCCCACTCCTTGCACGTATACACGTATGCTTACACAATCACTTAGCCAGGTGTCAGATAACTAGTGCAAAGATTCAGAGCTCGGCCCGGATTTAATTGTCATTCAGTCCGAATCCGGACCGGAATCCGCCTATTGAGTACCAGTGGCATAGGGCACTGCAAATGATTGTTCTTTTGTTTTATGTATGCTATAGGATGGCCAGGCAGATGGTGCTCTGAGTGGCCTGTAGCAGCTCACCATGGCAGTGTTCGTTATTCATGGGGAAGAAAAACAAAAACCACCTGCCGACTCTGACATTGTTCTCGAAGGAGTGAAGGTTTTGAATGAACTAACTTCAGTTGCCTCTGATTGTGCCCTGCTTCTTGGTTTGATACATGTACTCAACCTGGCTCATCCAAAACATTTTCGATTGACCAAAGTGTTCCTGAAACTACTCTTGCAGCCTGAACAGCACTGGATGTCTCTCAGAGTTCAAAGTCAAGACAGTAGATGACAGAACTCGCAGTAATTTCGGTAGTTTGTAAGAATATGTCTAATGTGTCGAGTTTTTGTCCAGTGTATCTACAGTATACACTAAGCCTGTTGTTATGTGGGGACCTAAACTTGGTGAATGTACAAGAAACAAACCAAGTTATTAATAAAAACAATAAAAAAATTTTTTTAAAAGTCATATTTAAGTCTTTGACATTTTAACCCAACATAAGTCTTAACTTTATAGTTAAGTTAGTGTAAAATAATACATTCAATCAAACCATATTATCAAGTTGGAAATTATCACGTTTATACATGCAGGTAAAGTAAAAAATTTATTTGGAAAAAACTAGAATATGTAAGTTGAGTTGCAGTAAATTTAAGTTATACTAATGAGAATTATGGGATTGACAGAACTCAAATCATTAAAGTGTGTTTGTCCTGTTGAAATTGAGTTGGTCTAAAGAGGTAAATGAATTTGAAAAAACATAACTGTTTTGGGTGTTACCAATTGAAATAATTTTATTAAGTTGATCCAACTGTTCACTTTTTTCAGTGTGGGACCGTTTTGTTCGTAAAGAAATGTTCTGGAGCAAATTCTAAAACAGGACTTTAAAGTTTAGTAGTAGCACGAGTACAATATAAAAACAAACATCTGCAAGCCTCAACATCTAATGCTGCATTCCATTCAACTCAAAGTCTGATTTTCTAACTAAAAAGTGCAATGGAACGCCACTTTTTCAACTCTGATTTTGCCGAGATGCAGGTGTTTTACGTCACACAAACATTTTAGCACCCAGGGAGATATACAAAGCAACTGATAAACATTCAATTTTATTCAAAAATATTGATAAATGAGTACATTTTCCTACATTACATGATATTAAAGCAACAAAAGCCTGTAGAAACAGGTGTATAAAACATGGTAAATTACGTTCTCTTTTGTTAATCGTACACCTGTAGTACAAATGCTATAGCATTGCAGCATAGTTTATCAATTGGATGGCTAATAAACATCTCTGGTGCCAGATGAACAGCTGCTAAGCTAATGGGAGCGTTGCAGTGTTTCCTAACACATCCGGTACGATGTAATGTCTTTATGATTCGATGAGGCCAGCCATTCACTTTTATCTAACTTTAATTTTAATTTTAATGCGTTTCAATTGGGACATTTTTGTATTGTAAATGAGTGGCAAAGGTAACGTAGGATTGAGTATAGAGTTGAGTATTGAGCTTATGTATTTGGAGACAATGCTGTGTTTATTTGTCCTTCACATTACCATCAAAATGAATTTGAATATGTTATAAAAACGAATTGCCTACAAAAACATACCTCAAAAAAGGTGTCTGCAGTAATATGCCTGCATAAAGTACTTACTTTGTGAGTGTAACAAACTTCACAGCAGAAGGGAAGGAAAACACAGGGAAGCGGGTTTTTCCAGGCTCAGGCAAGACTTTTAATCGGCCACTTCAGTGCTTTTCAGCTTCACAAACTCATCAGCTTCTCAGGCACGTAGTCACTTAAACACATTAGCTTTTACGGGCACATAGTTACTTAAACACATCAGCTTAAGAAATACAACAGAATAAACGCAATAGCTTCAGGAGCACCGTGGCCTTCCTTGTGCCAGACTCTCTCTCTCCCTCTCTGCTGGTGGCGTGGCTGCTTATTTGCCACTCTCCCCATGCTCAGTGGAATTAGAAACAGGTGTTAAACATACCGCTTTCTCTCCAGAAGGACGCTTGACCTTGCCCCCGCTGCCACATATCCCCACCGCCTGACTCAGGCCGGGGAGACATCCGGCCTGTCTAACACTACCCCCCATTACTGGAAAGGAAGTCTGCGACAGCCATCTGCACTCCCTGTCTGTGGACCACCTTGAATTTAAAGGGCTGGAGAGCCAGAAACCACCGGGTCATCCGCGCATTGGTATCCTTCATGCGGTGGAGCCATTGGAGTGGGGCATGATCCGAGCAGAGGGTGAAGGTCCGCCCCAACAGGTAGTACTGGAGAGTGAGGACCACCCACTTGATAGCAAGACACTCCTTTTCAAAGGTGCTGTACTTAGTCTCCCTCAGCGAGAGCTTGCGGCTAATGTACAGCACCGGGCGCTCCTCCCCCTCCACCACCTGCGAGAGCACGGCCCCCAGCCCTCTGTCTGAAGTGTCCGTCTGCAAGACAACCTGCATGAATGCCTGTTGACACTGCTCCGTCCACTGGACTGGATCTGGAGCTCCCTTTTTAGTGAAATCAGTCAGTGGGCTGGTGACATCCGAATAATTAGGCACGAATCTCCTATAATAGCCAGCCAGCCCCAGGAACTGTCTCACCCCCTTTTTGGTCTTGGGCCTCGGGCAGGTCGCAATCGCCGCAGTCTTGTCAATTTGGGGATGCACCTGCCCGTGGCCCAAGTGGAACCCCAGATACCGTACCTCCACCCGCCCAATCACGCACTTCTTGGAGTTTGCTGTGAGTCCCGCTCGTCTCAGCGATCTCAGAACTGCCCTCAGATGCTGCATGTGCCGCTGCCAGTCATTGCTGTAAATTATGATGTCATCCAAGTAGGCAGCGGCGTAAGCCGAATGGGGTCTGAGGATTCGGTCCATGAGACGCTGAAACGTAGCCGGGGCTCTAAACAAACCAAATGGAAGCGTCACAAACTGGTGCAATCCAAACAGCGTGGAGAAGGCTGTTTTTTCATGGGAAATTGGTGTCAAGGGGATCTGCCAATAACCCTTTGTCAAATCCAATGTCGAATAAAATCGAGTAGTGCCCAACCGATTGAGCAACTCATCAATGCGAGGCATTGGGTATGCGTCAAATTTAGACACCACATTGACTTCTCTATAATCCACACAGTACCGTACAGATCTGTCGCTCTTAGGAACTAGAACAACCGGGCTGGACCAATCGCTGTGGGATTACCCCCATATCGAGCATTGCATCCAATTCTTCCCGGACAATTTTCTTTTTGTGCTCGGGCAATCGATAGGTACGGCTACGTACCACCACCCCCGGCTCGGTCTCGATGTGGTGCTGGATGAGAGGGGAAAACACGTCTGCAATCTTTTGCAACTTGGCAATCTCTGTGAGTTGATACAGTGGGAGGTGGTCTCCGCAAGTGACCGGGGTGAAATTATTGTGTTTTGTATTCACCTCCAGCCCGAGCTCCGCCCTCTCTGGGACTACCATAGCCAATGTCACAGGACCGCCTCCCTCCACAATTTCAGGAGGTTGAGGTGATATATTTGACGTGCGCCCCCTCTATCGGTTCACTTTACATCATAATCGAGATCCCCCACTCGTCGTGTGACCTCAAAGGTTCCTTGCCACTTGGAACGTAATATGGAGCTCGGTGTGGGAATTAATATCAGTACCTTATCTCCCGGTGCAAATTCCCGCAGCCAAGTTCCCCTGTCATACAGTCGGCTCTGTCGTTCTTGAACTTGGAGCAAATTCTCCTGTGTTAGTTGCCTCAAAGTGTGGAGTTTTGCTCTAAGATCAAGAAAGTACTGTTTGAAGGTCCCTCCTCCCAAGCTTCGTGCATAACATTAAGCACGCCGTGCGGGCGCTGCCCATATAGCAGCTCAAATGGGGAAAATCCCGTGGAGGTTTGCAGGACCTCTCGTACTCTCGTACTCTCGAATAATGGGATCGAGCCATTTGCCCAATTTCTAGCATCCTCGTGCACGAACTTACGAATCATATTTTTAAGGGTTTTATTAAATCGCTCCACTGCGCCATCTGTTTGCGGATGGTAAACGCTGGTGCGGATTGATTTAATGCCCAATAATTGGTAAAGCTTGCATAGTGTCTGTGATATAAAGGTTGTGCCCTGATCGGTGAGTATTTCTTTCGGAATCCCCACCCGGGAGATTATTTTGAAGAGTGCCTCTGCAACACTGCACGTTGAGATGTTGCACAGAGGCACTGCTTCCGGATATCGCGTTGCATAGTCCACTAGGACCAATACAAAGCGATGTCTGCATGCTGACTGCTCTAATGGCCTGACGAGGTCCATTCCAATTCTCTCGAAGGGGACCTCGATCAGCAGAAGAGGGTGCAATGGCGCTTTTGGGGTGGCTGGTGGATTCACCAGCTGGCATTCGCGGCATGCCGCACACCACCTGCGGACATAGCCACCAATGCCCGGCCAATAAAAATGGGCTATTAGGCAGTTCAGTGTTTTTCTTTCCCCTAGATGACCCGGCAGGGGATTATAATGAGCCGCCTGGAACACCATTTCCCGACGGCTCCGCGGTATTAAGAGCTGGGTTGTATCTTCCTTTGTTTGAGCGTCCTGTGTCACTCTATACAATCGCTCATTTATAATTGCGAAATAAGGATATGAAAGGGCGACACCTGGCTGGAGTTGTTGACCATCGATAACTCTCACTTAGTCAAAGGCATGCTTTAGGGTTTCATCTCGCAACTGTTCCAAAGGGAAATCCCCTTCGGGAAATCCCCTGAGCACGGGAGGGGCTGCAGCCTCTCCCCCCCTCACGTCATCCTGACGTGGATCAGACGAAGACGGACCTGGCTCCACCTCCCCTGCCAGAGCATCGCACATCTCACATCTCACATCTCATTGCTTTTGTCCAGGACCGATCCGCGCATATTCTCTTTAATATGTTTCTAAATTCAGGCCAATTAGTCCCCAAAATCAGAGGATGGGTGAGGCGGGAACTAACCGCGGCCTCCACTCTATGTTTTGTTCCCTGGAATTTGATCACAAGGGTCACCACAGGGTAGTTGTGAATATCCCCATGCACACACTTCACCCTCACCATTTTTGCTGTGCCCAAAGCCTCGTGTTGAACCAAGCGTTGGTGGATAGTGGTTTGATTACAACCCGTGTCCACCAATGTTGGTGAGTACCCCCCTTGACTCTTACCGGTATCCGGTATGCTCCAGCCTGATCAGGGGCAGCCTGCGGAGTGTCGGGGATCCAGACCACCGTGCTCAGCTCCATCACAGGGCATTGATCCCAGAAGTGTCCCGGATCTCTGCAACTCCAGCAGACCAGCCCAGGCGCCACGCCCGCACCTGCGTTGGCGGACACTTCCACCTGAGGAGGAGAGTGGCGGAGCACTGTTGATGCTGTGGGTGACGGGAGACCCCGTGCGCGGGGAACTGGCTTCGGTGGTGGGACTCTTTGCCTCCGCGGGGCAGGAATGGGCTCTGGGGAGAGAGCAGAGTGAGAGAGAAGAGGGGAGGGGGAAGAGATCAGGGAAAACATAGGGGAGGGGGAAAGAGAGTGGGTGGCTCTCCGCCCTCTGGTACGCCGCCAAATGGTCCACCGCCAGTCGGACAGCTTCCTCCAGCACCACCTGGTCGACAACTCCCGCGATGTCACGATCCCCTACCAGCAGCCATTTCCGGCAGGCGTCTCGGAGCCATTGGGTGAAAGCAAACGGGCGGCCGGTCTTCTCCAGCTCCATGGACCGGAAGAGCTGCCGGCTGCTTATATGCTGCTCTCCCCATGCTCACTGGAATTAGAAACAGGTGTTAAACATAATCTAGCTAAGGTGCAAGCGTCCTAACCGCTTTCTCACTCTCCAGACGGATTCTTAACCACGCCCCCGCTGCCACAGTGAGTATAATACCACCTAGTTTTGATTTGTGTTGAGTTTTCTTTTTCTGGATACTCAGGGTTTGTGTTATTAAGTTAAAATCGTAGCAATTATTTACTTATTGTGCAGCACTTGGATTTCTTGATGTTGCATCTGTCTAAATATGACTAAATGTGACTAAAATGTTGGGCCTCATGTATTCAGATAGAAGACAAAGGCAGGCCTAACACAGTCGTAAAAACTTAACCCAAGCCCCCACATTCCGAGCCTTGCTCACTAAAGGATCGAACTCTCAACTCCTATTGGATGAGGCACACAACAGAACGTCCCTCAAACATGACATCATCAGGAGTTGAAATACCTCTGAAATGCTTTTGGGATTTGCTTCCAGCAACTTTGCTTGCAGTGCGTAGACGCAGCTCATCGCTGATCTCAGGTGCAGCCTTGTGGCACAAGGAAGTAACATCTGACTTGAAACTGTGGCCATACAATCTCCATCTCGCTGGACGAGTTGAGATTACTCTGTGTTCAACCGAACACTCTAACGGATCCGAAGGAGACCGCCGAGCAATTCGCATCTTCATCTGTTTGCCTACAGAAGTGAAGAGATTAAAGATTTCTCTTCCATCTTCAATCAAGTCGACATTTCTGAGTTCTCCGCCAGCCCGCCGAGAATCAACAGCCGTACCACCCGCCGACAGAGCGAGGAAACGGCCTCCCGTCATCACCCGAGCCTCAAGGAACCAGGTCAGAGTTAAAGGATGGAGGAAAACACATTCTACCTGTGTCCTCATGTGATTCAAGTAAGAGGTTTACGTCTGGGCAGAGATAGAATAATATAGTGTGTTATTCTTGTGTTTCAAGGTTTTTGCTTGTACAGTTTATGGACCGCCATGTCCGCTCATTATTAATACTCAGGGTATTAATTATCACAAATTTGTTTTGCTGTATTGTGGTCCAACCAAATTGGATTGTTGTGCAATTTCGCCATCGCGGGTGAGACAGCAACTGAGTTCATCCATTAAAGAGTCAAATAACGCAGGACTGTTTACGAGCCATCCACCGCGTCTCTGAGCGACGAACTAACAGCTGCTTTCTCTCCCACGATCGCGAAATTGGCTTTAGGGCCGTCACTTCTCTCTCTCGTACTAACCACACACGCACGCGACCCCTCACAAACATTCTGGCACACATTTTTGGCTCGTAGATAGCTTAAATGCTAAAGCCCAGCTTTGTCCCTAAGCTATCGTACAAGCGGATACACGCAGTAACTGGTAGACGCCATCTCCGCCCCCATTCGCGGTCATATTCCCTGGCCGGAAGTCTCGCGTGACATACTCTTCACGAGAGTCACGTCCGCCATTTTGTGTGCGTCCCTCCTTACACACACACACACACACACACACACAGTCACACACACACACACACTGTCAAACACACCTTATGTGTTATAGGATTATTTTATTTCCATATCTAATCATATCACTGTTTAGTTTGTAGTTGTAAGTCGGAAGTTTATTGACTGCATTGTATTAATTATTAATTGATATTACTGCATAAATAAACCTTGTTTATATTACAAAGAGAAGTGTTTTGGTTTGTTTTGCATACGCCTGTGTCATGCTGACGGGATGTCAATGCTCGGATTCAAACCTTCATTCATTGTTTTTTTTCCCGAAAATCGATATTCTTCGGATGTCGATTTTCCTAAGAAAACAATCTAATATTGAGACTGTTTTACTATCTGGTTATTAGTCCCTGATTCCAGGGTGGTGCCCCGTCAATGTTAATCCTTATTAATATTCTATTGATTTTTGATAATTGATAATTATCTTTGATGATTGTTGAATTTGAATGCTCAATAAGCTAGTGTTCATTTTAATTAATGTTTCATCGATGTTAACAATTAACGATTATCTTTGATAATTGTTGATTTAAAGGATTAAAAAAAGCTAACATTGATTCTCATCAATGTTCTGTTGATTTTAATAATTAATAATTATCTTTGATAATTATTAATTATTGCTAATAACCAAACTTGCTCCTAAACGTAGCACACTACATTTACTGGAGCCCCATATGAGGTTTTAATGAGTTAGATTCAATTAATTAATTTAAATATTAATTAATAACTAAAGAAATCATTATTAATTATTTCTGATAGTAACACTGATCTAAACAACCAGTAAAGCCCTACAAAGATGTCAACAGTTTTCATTGACTAAAACTAGACTAAAATACTGAGGGTTTTCTTTGACTAAGACTAAAATGCCCAGACTTTTAGTCAACTAAAACTTGACAAAAAACAAAACAAAAAAAAAACAGGATAACAGTTGGGGGACCCGTTTAGATTTCTTGTGGCGCGGGATTACATTTCCGAGTTGAAGGTGGGAGCAGATGATACTTCAATGAGATGTGGACGGGAGCAGGCGGTCAGAGACTTGCCTGAAAAATCCGATATGGATCTCTTTTTTTATTTTATTAATTATCTGATAATAGCAATAACAAAAAAATAAAACGTTCTTTGAGTACACTTGTTGTCTATTTGTATAGATTTTTCTCTATGTGGAAAACAAATGCGGGATTGCAGGAACGGGAGCGGTCAGGAAGGAAATCAATGCGAGCTGAGAGCGGCTGAACATAGAGTAAAATTCAGTGGGAGCGGGTTTAGCGCCCGATTCACTAATGAAATTATGCAGATCAGGCAACGGCGCAAATGAGCACGTGCAATTCTGATCTTGCAGTCCGATTCTGAGCGCTATATAGCGGAGGATGCCACAGACCACCATATCTGACACAACTTGCCATGATTGTACAGCATCATTTTGATCCAGACACCTAAATCTCTTAAACATGCCAAAAGTGCACTTGCCTATACAGCGCATTTGGATATAGATATACCAGATTATAATGCATTCTGCATCATTTGATGATTATTTAATTAATTACTGCTGATATGACCAGTTGAAAATGTTCACAAACGGTTCTTTTAAATAAAATTCTAAATGCCTACTTTCATTCGAAGTACTAGTGTGATAAAAATTGTGCCAGGCATGTTTTGTAAATGAAGCGCAACATACAGTGAGCCTAATTTGCATAGAAAGAAGGCGTGTTTGTGCGGAAAGGAATGACAATGACTTCATTTAAATACTCAAGACAGCGCAATTTCAGTGCTGATTGCGCCTGCTAAAATAGATTGTGGGTGGTTAGTGAATAAGACGCAGGTTTTTGCGCTGAAATACCATGTGCAAAAGTGGCGCAACTGTTTAATGAATCTGCCCCAGAGAGAGCAGGACAGATAGGCCTACCATTCCTGGCAACCAAAGGGGTCTTACATTTTTACATATTTTTGTATATAAACATCCACTTGACCAGGGGGACTCAATTCAAAACCCATACCAATGAATACATTTGAATTTGAAGATTTAAGAAATATTGGGCATATAAGTATAATTTTAACCCCTATGGGCTATCAACATAGGTTGTGAAAATATGCTCTGACCAACCGTGTGGGTCTCCTGGTGTAACCACTAGCACATTACAGGCCGGTTTCATGTGGGCCCCATTATGAAATCGAAAATGATGCTCAGGCTGGAAGTCAAGCTCAATAACAATCTGAGGGTACAGTCCGCAGTGTAAACCATGAAGTCTGTGAGATAAAATACTGTATCACTCCTTACCATTGAGATTATTTTTTCATTAAAAAAACTCTTTTGAAATAGATTTTCTTTATTATTATATAATTATAATATTATATACATTATATTCTTGCAATTATCTAAGAAACTCAAGTTAAAGGTTTTCCGCCAGCCACTGTCTCACCTAATGCATCGAAATCCAAGCCTGAATCTGCGTTATACATGGGCGGACTTAGAAGAGAAATTGGCCCTGGATTTTACATTGAAACTGGCCTAAAAGTCATTGAGCGGGGGTGTCACTGTCCTTTTCTGCATATCACGGCCCCGTTTCATGGCCGGCCCACCGGGAAAAGTCCCGGTTCTCCCTATGGCCAGTCCGTCATATGCAGTCACCAACAACAATAGCTGCATTGAGTAGTCGCAATGGACGAGCACAAGAGTTTCTTTATAACCTCACTCTCTTACAATATAAAGTGCAGTTAAAGAAAAAAAAAGAGGCTTCTTGGCAATTATGTTTTTGCCGATCTCACACACACTTGACATCTGCCCATGTCTTCTTCGCCTGCAGAATTTCACTACGAAAAGGTAAAGTTGAACACACGTTAATACAGGTGTCAAACTCTTGTAAGAGTCTCAAGCCTGTTAATGATGAACTTTTCATGGGTGTAATACTCATCCCTGCCTCCAGAGGGTGATAAACAGTAAGTATTTCACAGAGTTGTGTAGAAATGTGAGACAGAAGAAGAGTGAAGACGCAAGTATTGTTGTTGTATGTTCATGTTGATTTTGTCAATCCATCTAAAGTCTTGATTAAGGAAATAATTTTGTTCATCACTTATGTAAGTTGATATTTAAATATGCTTGTATAGATACTTTTTATTGTTTAATCTTTATTTCTCCAGATCTTGTGAGTAACTGCTGGGGATTGGAAAGGTTTGTTTGGTGCAGGATTGTTTGAAACAGCCTTAAATGTGTAGGGACATTTTCTTTTTTTGACTGGCCTGTTGTAGACCATAAAGAGGAGGACATCAGTGATAGTTAAAATAAATTACATGTGCAGAATTAGCTAATTGTAGTGGAATACAAGAGCAAATATTGTGCACTGAGGTATTTGAAACTGCACTTTATGGAGCATTTAAGCTTCTTTTTGGAATAAAGGCGTAACCAGAATAATGGTCTTAATTCTTGTTGTATTCAGGGACGTGCACAGTCAAATTATATTCACCCTTTGCTATATTGAAAGCACTGCAACTACACATTATATGATGTTTTACCATGTGAATTTCATATTTATTTATATATATATATATTAGGAGCGTGTTGCAATCATCTAATTTTAAATTACTGTACATTTTCAATAAATAAAAATAAAATGAAATTCACAAGGTAAATCATCATATAATGTGTAGCTGTGGTGCTTTCAATATAGCAAAGGGTGAATATAATTTACAAAACACTCCTTTTTGTTTTTATTTGCAGTTTTTATACTGTCCCAACTTTTTGGAAATTTGGGTTGTAGACAAAAGATACTCATCCTACAATGGGACAGGATGTTCCACTAGTCGTCCAACAACCAACTAGTGTGTTAAATGTTTTTGCCGGTGGTGCTTTTTATGGCTGGGTGTATTCATACAAATTTCCAGATTCTATTAATTATGGGTATATTTCAGTTATAAAGTCCCTTTTGTTTAAATATGATATGAATTATCTCCCAGCTGATGCTGTTCATTATACACGGGAACATCTATCTAGGTACAATTATGAAAATATAAATTTTACTATTTATATTTTATTCGTTTTTCATCATTTTGGTCACATTTTGGCTTTTAAAAAAATTACGAAATATTTGTATTCAATCAGTAAACAAGATATTATATTTCACATATTATTTTATTTTTCACATTTATTGTTTAATTGGAACATTTGTACTGTTTATAAGTATTTACATTGATTTAATGAACACTAAACTGGTGCTAAAACCGGTACTGTCTCTTTAGCAAAGCCAACCTGTCTGTAAATGAGCACGTTAACATGAGAAGGCTCGAATGGTTTTATCTCATCTGTGCCATGCATGATCGTAATTAAATGTCTCTTTTTTTGTTGTTGTTTTTGATCAACAACTGACTGTAGGGAACAGACATGGTTTTAAATGAGACATTTATTCAATGACAAATGGGTCGCGTGGATCTCGTCTTTGGACACGTATAACACGGAACAACTTTTACTCTCAATACACACTGAAAACATTTAGCTGCTGAATACTCCACCACTATACTACACAATTACTGGTGAGTGAAATGTAAACATTTAGTAGCAAGTTTGGTTGCAAATACAGTAAAAGATTGATCTTGGGATTCAAAATAATGTATCGATATCATTCAAATGAAGATTACAATGCATCTAAAAATGTATATTTTTACACATCCTTAGTGCTTTTTAAAGGATGAATTGAGAGATGCTACTTTTTGTAATGTTTAAGTGTTCTGACCACTGATATATAATATAGAACTGGATTGCTCATGAGTTCATATCAGTGAAGCCACTGTGCCACCATATTGCTATGCCCAAACATTCCAGTATCCCTACTGACTTAATAGGAAATCATCTCATTTCAGCGAGTAAACATTAGTCATTCAATCAGCAATTTTATATCTGAAATCTGCATGTACATTCCTACAAAGCAAACGTGCTACACATTTAATTATTAATTTAAAGATGGGAATGTTTCCTGTATCTTGAAAGACCGAGCGAGTTGTTATATCTATATCAAACATTATCCACCTCTAACAAACTTCATCGGTGAACAGATCAGCTGAATGTAAACAAGTTCACTGAAACTGAGGTAAGATACAAACAGACATATTCAGACTTATTTATTGTGAACATCGAAGTGTTTGGTCAGTTACTTGTTTTATGTTTTCATCAAAAAGTACCTTTTTCTAGCGGTCACTTGAATACGAGCGAGCACTCTCTCCGTTTGTCACGCGCAGAGAGGGAGACACGCAAAGCTGGTTCAAATTAAACTGATACGCTAGATTTGGGCACACCAAGATGACCACTTGAACACTTCTGGAGGCTTCACCTCCCGCTGGCAGTTTAACATTTCGTCAGCGATCCAGTTATGTAGATAGATATCAGTGGTTCTGACAGTGCACGGTATGTTTGCGTGTAGTTACTATTGCATTTTAAATCATTATCATTTAAAGTATTGCTTGAGTAAAAAGCATTCAACGATATATTTAAATTTTTGTCATTATTGGACTTTAAATAGCCTGTTTTAAGCAGTTCTTGTTATTATGAACAGTACACGGTTTTATCTGTGAGGTGTTGTGGACAGATTAAAGGACAGTATTTTTATGGAATCTGTTGCTGATTCTTTATGGTGGGGTGTCTGACAGTGTCTGGATTGCTTTAGTAAACTGTTGAAGAAGAAAAAACTGTTGGATGTCATGAACTATGTTGTGCACTCACAATAATCTTACAGTTATGCACTCCAAGCACTCAGAGTAAATTGAAGCGAATCATTTTGTGCCCTACATTGGAGCATCTCTTATTTTAAACCTATTTATTTATTGTGTATTTGGAAGATTTCCTGTTGTATGGCTGCACTTACAGTCCATATATCCCTAAGAAATGCATCCACTAACACGTTCAGTTGTTCAATTGCAGACGGTTTGCTCCCTGATATTTACAGTGCATTGTGGAAATTTTTAAGGAACAAACGTTTCAGTGCACTGTAATGGTTTTGTGATTGAGACAGTCCTAGAAATGGCTGACTGCCTGATCAGTGCCTTGACTACTGAACTAGGGAGCTGATTGAGTTGAACCCAGACAGGGGTCCAAAATTAACTTTTTAGCCTACCAGCCAAGGTGGCTGGTGGATGAAAAAATTTACCAGCCAATCAGATTTCTTACCAGCAAATTTATTGATTGCATTTTATAAATGGCAGACATTCAAGACAAATGAACAATACAGTTAATAAGTAAATAAAGTTTAAACGTGAACTCTTCTTTTAAAGAAGTGTATTATTTTACTGTTTATAAAATATTTATTAAACGAAAGTACGCTTAAAAGTTATTTTTTGGATTATTCAAGGACAGTAAGTTCACTGGTTTTCTCTTGGCTATCCATTAAAGGAGACCTATTATGCCCCTTTTTACAAGATGTAATATAAGTCTCAAGTGTCCCCAGAATGTGTCTGTGAAGTTTCAGCTCAAAATACCCCACGGATCATTTATTATACCATGTTGTAAATGCCTCTTTTTGGGTGGAATCAAAAACACGCTGTTTTCGTGTGTGTCTCTTTAAATGCAAATGAGCTGCTACTCCCCGCCCCCTTTCCAGAAGAGAGCTGTGCCTTTACAGCTCGTGCTTCGGATACTATAGCAACAACAAATCAGAACCAATATGACTGACACCGTAAGTACCGGAGTTCAGCCATATTTGTGGTTTCTCGGTTTGATCGACTTGAGCAACCGTAAACGACGCAAAACATAGGCATTTTGAGTTTGTGATAGTGCTTCTGATGTAGAAAATCACTTCCTGCCCTTCATCTGCATTTCACGCCACAGCAACGCAGTGACGTGACGTCATGTGCAAACAAGCTATAATGACATTCCGTGAATACAGTCAGAGACAATGGTAACTTTAGCTGCATTAGCCGTAGAATCAGCTAACAAGCACATTCGGAAAGGCAATTTGCAAACATTCACAAAATATAAAATGCGATACTTTCATCTTCAGGATATAAAGCTGGAACACGAATAGTTGGTACTGATCCATGCTTGAGAGTCACATTTTTTGAAAATCCTGCTTTAGATTGACCCTCATTCACAAAGCTGTCCGGTGTAAAATGATTTGTACAAACATACACAAATTTTGGTATGTTTTGGGGCACATTTTCTTCAAAAACAAAACTTGTCCACTGCGTCTTCAGTGGCTCTGATGCCGGGAGTACATGAAGACTCTTATGTTCACTTTTACAGCCAACAACAGAACACTTATGACGCTTACGAAGCTGAGACATTATTCTTCTCACTTTAGCTGCTCCAGCGCGGAAAAAAATGGCGGACTGTGTGTCGATCACTCAAGGGAGGATCTATGATAATAGGGTGGAGTCCATCACCAGTTGTGGGCGTGGCCTGCTCTAAAGTGATGTCACTTTAGAGCGGATATGAAAACCAGTCATTTTGAGACACTGTTTTTGATTAATAGAAATATAAGAAAGAGGAGTGGGTGGACTTTTAACATTGTATGGTGGTTGTGTACACACACTGCCGACTCACATTTATGTTCAAACCATGTAAAAGTGAATTTTGCATAATAGGTCCCCTTTAAAATTGGCCTCCTGCACCAAATAATCTCTTGGTGCCACAATGTAACAGCATTGGAGGGGTCATACTCCCTGATTTCTGGTGAAGAGAGCTGCACCATCATAAGGTCTGATAAGGTATCAGACTTCAAGTTTGACTGCCATTCACTTTTGTCCTGTTTCATTATATTAAAGCTGCTTTCACAGTCTGCTGTGGATGCAGGCAGACAGAGGACAAGATCCACAAGGTCTAGGACATCTGGACACTTCTACCCATGCATTCTGTTCACTTCTGTCCAGGACAGCTTCTCCACATCCTTGGTGTCTTGTTAAATTCTGGACATGAGGATTGTCCATTGGTCAGATATCTTGTCCACATCAACTCCAGAGGACCTCAGAACAGTGTCAAAGTGCTCCTTAAAGACATAAATTTCCTTGTAACCAAAATCTGGAATCACACTGTCAGAATCACAACATAAATATCCTATGAGTAACTTTCATATTTTTTAATTCTTTTAAAATAATTATTCATCAGTCATACAGTATAGCATCCTGAACACACCTGCTGAAACATTTGCTGGATCTGGCCAGTTCTTAAATTTGGCCAATCTGGTTGAACACAGTACTCTTTTCTACTCTCGTGAAACCTGTGGTTCATGCTCTCTACCAGTCTGTCAAGCAGCTTCTCCTCTGATTAAGTGAGAGCTTTGCTGTCAGTTCTACTCAGTGTGACACCATGAAAAGTGCGCCCCATTGTTAACTTCTTCATTGGCCCTACTTGTGAAAAAGATATGTTGTTTTAACATACACTAATGATTTACAATCGGTGCATGAGCAGTATGCCATTAACCCTTTCGCACATACGATCAAACCGGTGTGATTACACTAGGCTGGGCTCAGATGTGTATGATCAAACCGGTTTGATCTGCATTTATGCTGCTGTTTACCAGCAGAGAGGGACTGAAGTAGTTGTCATAATGAACTAACTGCTCAAATCGTCCTTTCAACTTCACAATATTTTTAATTTTTTATGTTACAAACATTGAAATAATCAACAAATAAAAGTATGAAGCCTGGCCGGAGCTCCTCAGTTTTGGTGTAGTAATTGTTCGTTTTGATGGATGATGAGCGCTGGCTCAGCGGTTAAGGCTCTGGGTTACTGATCAGAAGGTTGGGGGTTCAAGCCCCAGCACTGCCACTGTTGGGCCCTTGAGCAGGGCCCTTGACCCTATCTGCTCCAGGGGTGCCGTATCATGGCTGACCCTGCACTCTGACCCCAGCTTAGCTGGGATATGTAAAAAAAATAATTTCACTGTATATGTGCAAATGTATAATGTGTGATGAATAAATAAATAAAATGCAAGCTCCAGACGATGGCCATGCAGTTGAATTGTCCCCTCTAAGCCTTGTTACAACACAACTGTTCACGCTAGCCACCATCAGTGGCACATCCAACTAGCTTATCTGTCCACTGATTAGAATTAACCACAGAGGTTATGTGCTCTGCATTAGCTTTCTCTACATCTTTTGATGCCTGCAAATTTCACGTGCACATTTCCAGCTTTGCACAGCCGTACATAAACCATCTCTTCCTCTTTGACAGAAGCGTCAGTTGACCCATCTGACATTATGGCCAGAAATCTTGCATTGTATATTATCTCTCTGAGTTGACGCCTTTCATCCTCAGCCGCAAAATAAAAAAATAAATAAAAAAAAACCCTTGCTAATTTTTCATTTCTGTATGTGTTGCCTACTTGGACTCTCTTCTTCTCAGCCAGTCTACATGGATCAAATTAAATCCATATTATTGAAAACAAGCAACATTTGGCTGTTAATGTTTCTAAAAGCAAGGTTATGTAAATGAAAAAAATAAATAAAATAGAAATAATCAGCCGAAGCGCCCATCACGACCAGTTGACATTTTTACACATTGCGTAGCAATAAACAAACAAAATGAGGTTCCTTCAGGAAATACAGTGCAACATTTAATATAACTGTTACTGATAATTAAATTAATTATGTTACTGTAAGGAAGTCCACTCACTGAAGGAGGCGGGAGCTGGTCAAACGTCCAACTTAAGACACTTTATTGTCAGCACTTTTCAGTGTAACAAAGACATTCAATACCACTGCTTTTCAGCAGCACGAAAACACTAACAGGGCGCTTTTCAGCTCCACATGAACACACAGCTTCACTGGTCTCTCTCTCCCGGAGTCTCTCCCCGTCTGCCGCTCTCATCGTGGCTTTATTTCTCACTTGTTAAGGCTGCTATCACCCACAGCTGGGCAAAATAATTCACTGCATGTGTCCAACCCGGCCTCACTCCACACAGTCACCGCTCTGCCTGCCCTGCTCTCCACATACCCCCATCGCCCGACTCAGGCTGGGGACCTCTCTGGCCTGAGCCTTACTCCCCCCCCATTTCTGGAGAAGAGCCGCTGCCCTTTCGGCCGACCCAGCACTGGATGGTTTTCCCCACCTCCATGAACCCGGAACAGCTCTAGGAAAAGGAGATGGGGAGGAAGGAGCGAGAGAGAGAGCGAGAAGAGCGCAAGAGAGAGCGAGAGAGAGAGAGGGGAGAAAGAGAAAAAAAAAACTCATCGGCTCACGAACACGCCGCACACCCGTTCCTCAGCCAGCTGAAACACCTCCGTTAGCGATGCCAGGTGATGGTACTGGACTCGCTCAGCCGTCCCTTTCGGTAGTCTGCTGATGAGCCATTTCAGAACCACCAGATCGTATATCCTCGGCGTCACGTTCTTGAGGGAGCAACGAGGTCTCCAGTACAGCGTGGTCGTTCTTCAAGTCCCGGGTTTTGACACCAGTGCAAGGAAGTCGACTCACTGAAGGATGCGGGAGCCGGTCAAACATCCAACATAAGACACTTTATTGTCAGCACTTTTCAGTGTAACAAAGACATTCAATACCACTGCTTTTCAGCAGCTCGAATGCACCATAACAGGGTGCTTTTCAGCTCCGCATGAACACACAGCTTCATTGGTCTCTCTCTCTCCCGGAGTCTCTCCCTGACTGCCGCTCTCATCGTGGCTTTATCTCTTGCTCGTTAAGGCTGCAATCACCCACAGCTGGGCGAGATAATCCACTGCAGGTGTCCAACCCGGCCTCGCTCCGCACAGTCGCCGCTCGGGCTGCCCCGCTCTCCACAGTTACATTATTTTGTGCTAAGGAAAGCAGCCTGTTTGCCTTTTTCTCTTGGTCATTTGACTCATTCAGCACGTAGAGTGAAGCCCAAAGTATACTTCATTCAGATGCGTGACGCAGATCTCATCATTAGCTGAATGCTCGAGCACTGAGACTTCGAGTATTTGCCTGTGGTCTCTAACTTTAGTCTGCAAATACTGAATCATCTCTTCAGTAAATTTTGAGGATAGTACTAATTCCACAATGTCTTCAAATTTCTGGCACCAACAATCATGCCACGGTCCAAATCACTGAGATAATATTTTTTCCCCACACTGATTGTTGATGTGAACATTAGCTGAAGCTCCTGACCCATATCTGCATGATTTGTATGCACTGCCCTGCTGCCACATGACTGGCTAATTAGATAATCGCATTGTTGATTGTTGGTGCCAGAGAATTTGATTTGAGTATTTCTGTAAGTGCTGATCTCCTGGGATTTTCACACACAACATTCTCTAGAATTTACTCAATGATGCCAAAAACCAAAAACATCCTGTGAGCGGCTGTTCTGTGGACGGGAATGCCTTGTTGATGAGAGAGGTTAACAGAGAATGGCCAGACTGGTTCGAACTGACAAAGTCTACGGTAACTCAGATAACTGCTCTGTACAATTGTGGTGGGAAGAATAGCATCTCAGAATGCTATTCTGAGATGCGGGTTGGCTCTGTTTTAGTGGCACGAGGGGGACCTACACACTATTAGGCAGGTGGTTTAAATGTTGTAGCTGCTCGGTGTATACAGCTGTGTGCCCAGGTTCTGTGACATACAGAAATGGCATAACCATGGGGTAGTTTCTCTATAAAGGTTTTTCTTTGCTTATTCAATGATAATTCTGCTTCTTTAGCAGTTGCACTGACAAAAACATTACTGTCCATAACAACACGAACCATTTCATCGATCATTTCATGATCGCTTACAGTGTTGCAATGTCTTTGCAATACGCTATTAATAGCCTGTCTCAGCAGAGGTCTTGACAAAGAAAATACCTGAAACAAATTAACCACTATCTCATGTGCAGCCATGTCAGACACATGAAGAAAAGCCAGCATCTTCAAGAAAAAATAGGCTAAATTGCGCTGTAGCTGAAGTTTTTATTGGCTTGTCACACTGTCTATCATCAACATCTAATATGTCTGCACTCTTAGATCACGTAGGATCCTCATAAACAGTCACAGGGGGCCTGGGTAGCTCAGCGAGTAAAGATGCTGACTACCACCCCTGGAGTCACGAGTTCGAATCTAGGGTGTGCTGAGTGACTCCAGCCAGATCTCCTAAGCAAACAAATTGACCCCGGGAGGGTAGAATCACATTGGGTTAACCTCCTCGTGGTCGCTATAATGTGGTTCGCTCTCAGTGGGGCACGTGGTGAGTTGTGCGTGGATGCTGCGGAGAATGGCGTGAAGCCTCCTCGCACTGTCTCCGCGGTAACACGCTCAACAAACCACGTGATAAGATGCGCGGATTGACGGTCTCAGACGCAGAGGCAACTGAGATTCGTCCTCTCAGTTTGAGTCACTATGCCACCACGAGGACTTAGAGTGCATTGGGAATTGGGCTTTCCAAATTGGGGAGCAAAAAAAAGAGATCTGCACAACCTTCTTCTCCATGTGCCCTATATTTGTGAACATTGAATGATGAATAGACATTTTTACTATATAACAAATATTGTATGGGCAGGTGACCATTGCATGGGTTCTCAAATGTTGAGAGCACATGCATGTTAAACAGTCTATGCTGCACAGAGAGAGATGATGAGACATATGCATGGAGAGACATGGATTTTCAGTCCTATAGAAAGAAACTGTTGATTTCTTGTGTTCCAGTGTGTGGATTACTGCTTTTCACCAACATGTAAAAATGAAAAATGTGGTGATTTCGCACACTGTGAACACGGAATGTGCGGGGATACTTAATGTTGCACAAGACGTGCAGTCCCACTACGAAATTCATTAAGTGGGGTTTTTTCCCTTCTATTCTCTACACATTGGTAATAGCTGCTGCTAAGACAATTGGAAAAGAGTGAGGACAGTGCTAGGAGAGTGCGCTCAGTGTCTGCACGCAACTGTGCCTTGGCGCGTCCAGTATATTAGGTGCTCGCACATCTTTGCGAGCTAAATAGAATCGCGCTCGCTCGTCGGATAGAATACTTGGTTCACTCAGTGTAATTGTTGTGCTCTCTCGCTTGTTGTTTTCTTGCACTAATGTTATAAATGCAGCACTGGCTTGATCGGGCAAGTGACAGTTCTAGCAACTGGCCCGAATCTCTCTCACACTGGCCCCGGGCCATCGGGCAGTCCTTATTGTCGAGCCCTGCATCATGGAACTACATTTTGTGCAATCTGAGTAAAGGGGGGAAAAATAAAGTGCTTACAGGATTCTTTAGTTAAATTAAATAAATATATATATATAAAAAATTAAACAGTTATAAACAGACTGTATATATTTTGAGATCCTGCTTTAAAGGTTCACAGTGTAACAGTTTACAGTAGTAACATACGACGTCATTACTTTTTTATGATCTGATCAAAAGAATTACATCTGCCTAATATCAATGAAAAATAAGTGCTTGCAGGATTCCTAAAGAAAACAAATGTAAACAATAAAATAAATACAGATGTTGAACATTCTCAGATCTTTTTAACTTGGATTTCACAGGTTTTTCAGTTTGTTTGTATTTATGTCAGTCATTATTTTTTTAATGTCAAGGTTTTTCTGGAGGAAGATAAGCTGGTCAACATGCTCAGATTTCAGGGCACTTCTATGTGCAGTAACGATGTCTCCTGCGGTGGAGAAAACTCACTCCGCAGAGACACTTGTGCCAGGAATGCACAGGAAACACTATGCTAGTATGGATAGCTCAGGATACTCATGTTCATGTTCTTTCCACCAACTGAGTGGGTTTTCTGGGAGTGGCAAAGGTTTTTCTTTTCTAAACATATTAATCTCAGCTGCAGCAGCATCATGTGCAGATTTTGGTGACATGTAGTCTTTAGAAGTGGCAAATACCGTTCCAAGCAAGTCAGCCAATGCATATGATCTCCTTGGTCTCTTCATGGGTAGCAGGGAGGTGGAGGCAGGGCCATCCTCATAGTTAGGTAGGTGATCATCAACATCCTTTGACTGGTCAGTCTCCTCTACCGGACAGTATACCTCCTCTTGCTGCTGAAAATTTTGTTACAGTAAATTGGCATTAACTATCACAACACATAATCTGAGACCAAATTCATCCTATTGCATATTTCTATTTTGTAAATAATTATCCAAGTACAACTATTAAAACTAAATTAACATCAGTGAACATTTGTATTTATTTATTTTTATTTGTATTAACTGATACACTTTAATGTATGTAATAAAAACATAGACTAATTTATTAATGTATTTATTTACATTCTGTTGCTTCTTTATGGCAGCCACCACAGCATCAGTCATTTGGAGTAGTTCTCTTTGATCTCCATTTCAGAGAGAAAGGGTAGATCCTTAAACCTAGGATCAAGAGCTGATGCCATGCACAGTGTCTCCTTCTTATTGGCATATCTCTTTCCCAGATCTTGTGCTATAGCAGCCTTGATGTCCTTCACTGTCTTTGTATCATCCAGGCTTTCTTCTGTGCCCATGACAAGCTTGGAATAAAGTGGTGCAGTGACAAAGAGTGGGCATGCTCTCTTCTGACATTACCAATGTGGTCATTGGCTTCAGTGCCTTGAGCACTTCCTCGGCACGTGATGTCAGCCTCGCTCAATGTGAAGACATCCTTTTCACTCTTTCTGACCTCTGTTGAAAGGAGTGCTGCATAGATGGTTGGTTGTTGTTTTAAAAATCTTTCTATCATGTCGTAAGAGCTATTCCACCTTGTGACGACAACTGTGATTAACCTGTGTTTTTGTAACTGGAGCAGGTCTTGTAACACGTCTGATCCTGGAGAGTAGTCGCTCCACTGCTGGCAATTTCAGTGCTTTCTGTGAGGCGAGATTCAGGCTATGTGCAAAACATTGTATGTGGGTCATGTCTGCAAGTCCAGCTGCGACATTCATATTGGATGCATTGTCTGTTACAATCACGGGATCTTTCTCTTCCAAACCCCATTCAGTAATGGCCTCCTTTAGTAATTCTGCCATGTTATCCCCTGTGTGGCTGTCATGCATCGCTCTTGTCTGTAGCACATACGAGACCAGATTCCACTCATTCGTTATGTGATGCGCTGTTATCGTTACGAACAATTCAGTGATGTCCAAGCATCACATGTCAAAGCGACCCTCTCAGCTGAGTTAAGAGATTCCAGTATGCTCATTTTTACCTCCTTGTACAAGTTGGGCACAGCGATGTCCGTGATGTGTTGTCGGGATGGTATTGTGTAGCGAGTCTCCAGTGTTTTCACCATATTACAGAAGCCTTCATTCTCTACAACACTGAGAGGGTGCATATCTCTGCAAAAGAAATAAAGTATTGATCGAGTTATTTGGTTGCACACGTTGAGATCGGTGGTAACTTTGTGTGAACTTGATCCAGAGTTAGTTGAAGGGGATCCACTCTTTTAACGTTAGCTGTTTGCTGCTGTTGTTCTGTTAGCTGTACATCAGAATGGTGCCTTGTTACTTGCGCTCTCAGATTTGTTGTGTTCCCCGAATATTTGACGTTGGCATTGCATATTTTACACACCACATGACTTTTGTCAATCTCTTTTGTGCCTTCTCTATAATGAAAGCCGAAATGACTCCACACTTTCAGCTTTTGTCTCTAGTTTGAGAAATCAATGCCTCACATGTCCTCAGCTGACAGCTTCATTGAATTCTACCTGCTCAACACCTGTCTCATGTACAAAAGTAGAGAAGACTCAGGGGTGCAGGCCTTATGGAAAGAATTGCACAGAAAAAGCCACTTTTGAAACAGAAAAACAAAAAGAAAAGGTTAGAGTGGGCAAAGAAACACATACATTGGATAACAGATAATTGGAAAAGAGTGTTATGGATCTTAACCCCATTGAGCATTTGTAGGATAAGCTAGACTGTAAGGTGCGTGAGAAGTGCCCAACAAGACAGCCACATCTATGGCAAGTGCTACAGGAAGCGTGAGGTGAAGTGTCTCCTGAGTATCTGGACAAACTGACAGCTAGAATGCCAAGGATCTGCAAAGCTGTCATTTGCTTAACGTGGAGGATTTTTTTATGAGAACACTTTGAAGTAGTTTAAGTTTTTTTTTCAAATTGTAATAGTAATTTTTCATGTTATTAATGTCCTGACTATACATTGTGATCAGTTAAATACTACTTTGTTGAGTAAAAGTGACAATTTCTTTCCATATGAACAAAATCTGTACATTATTCCAAACTTTTGGCCGCCAGTTTGTATATATGTAATTATATATACACACACACACACACACACACTACCGGTCAAATGTTTTGAAACACTTGACTGAAATGTTTCTCATGATCTTAAAAATCTTTTGATCTGAAGGCGTATGCTTAAATGTTTGAAATTAGTTTTGTAGACAAAAATATAATTGTGCCAACATATTAATTTATTTAATTATAAAACTAAATTTTAATTAAAAAAAAAAAAGTTTTTGAAATTGATGACTTGCACCAAATAATAAAGAAAAGCAGCCAATAAGTGCCCAACATAGATGGTAACTCCTTCAATACTGTTTAAAAAGCATCCCAGGGTGATACCTCAAGAAGTTGGTTGAGAAAATGTCAAGAGTACATGTCTGCAAATTCTAGGCAAAGGGTGACTACTTTGAAGATGCTAAAATATAACACAGTTTTAATTTATTTTGGATTTTGTTTAGTCACAACGTAATTCCCATAGTTCCATTTATGTTATTCCATAGTTATGATGACTTTACTATTATTCTAAAATGTGAAAAAAAAAAAAAAAAAAAAGTATTATAAAGAATGAGTGTTTCAAAACTTTTGACCGGTAGTGTGTGTGTGTATGTATGTGTGTGTGTGTGTGTGTATATATATATATATATATATATATATATATATATATATATATATATATAATATCTTATTGAACACATTTTTAGCACAGTGTGTGGACTTTTCAGGCAGTTCTTTAAGCTTACCCACCCAAGGCAAAATTTCCAACTTATGTCAATGTTAAATTAGCGATCTGGAACGATTTCACCGTGACACAATCTGACCAGGTTTAAATAAGGGACAATTCGATATGCATCATTTCATCTTTAAATACAGGACAATCCCGTATTTTATAGGACAGGTGGCAACCCTAGCTCCAACGTTCTTTTGAGGGTGCACCCCCGTAGAACCGGGCCTGTCTGGATTCATGCTTCTGTTACAAATCATCAACATTAAATTAATGGCATTGCTTGAGTGTCACTTGACACCATGTGAGGAGCAGATGTGTAAACGGTGAGTTTGCTAGTTTTTAATTACTTTTATGTCATAAACCGGTGAGATTCGACACATCCTGCTACATATCTGTTCTTTGAAAGTCAACATTGCAAAGAAGTCAAAATCCTCGGGCTCTGGAGATATTAAAAGACACTTGCTCAAGCTGAAACCTCTGATGGGCCTGCGGACCAGGGACTCAGTTTGGACGGTGCAGCAGGAGAAATCCAACGTCAGCTGTCTAACATGTCTGTAATGCTGATGAAAGTTTTTGCCGTCTTAGAGGATCTTGCTGTAATACGTCGATCGATTACTGTGACGGAAACTAAATTCTTTGAGTTGGTTACAAGATTGTCGGACGTCGAGAGATGGATTGATTATCTGGAGTCATCGGAGAGGAAATTAGCTGCTAATCCGCTAGCGACCAAGATAGATTTGGAGGACTTGGTGGATTTGGAGAACCGTAGTAGGCGAAATAACATCCGAATTGTTGGAATTCCTGATTATGAGGAAGGCAGAGATATGGTAAAATTCCCAGACGAGCTCTTCCTGAGTCTGCTCGACATAACAGGCCACAAGCTGGAAATCGGGCTAGCTCAGAGAGTCCCGGCTCACAGATCCACTAAGGAACACAGGCCCCGATCAATTCTGGCCAAATTTCTGAGATCATCCAACAAAGATCTTGTTACACGAGGCGAGGAGCAAAGGACAGCTTTCTTGGAAGAATCCAAGTGGCCCAAACAAGGCATTAAGTATTTGGGCATTTTATTCCCAGCTAATTTATGTTATTTAGTTAAGTTAATTTTGACCCTTTAATAAAAAGGTTTTCGAGTGATGTGGGCAGGTGGGCTTCATTACATTTATCTATGATTGGGAAGGTTAATGTTATTAAAATTAATTGTATTCCAAAATTCAACTACCTGCTACAGTCTCTCCCTGTAGATGTCCCCCTCTCTTATTTCAAGCAATTTGATAGCAAAGCGAAGTCCTTTATTTGGAAGGGTAAACGTCCCAGATTACATTTCAATAAGTTACATAGGCCGATTGACAAAGGTGGGCTAGGCCTACCCAAGATTTTGTTTTATTATTATGTATTCGGTCTCAGACATTTGGCTCATTGGTCGCTTCCACCTGAGAGAGCCCCTCCCTGGTTTCGTATTGAACAGGAAGTCCTTGCCCATATTTTGCCATTGCAAAGCCTTTCTATCAAACCGGAGAAGTTAAGTCACACCCCGTTATCTCACATTTGCATGTGTTTTGGACAAAAGTGTCCAGAATGTTTAAATCAGACATTTATTTAAATGTTGCCTCAAGCATATGGCTGAACCCTAAATTACGTATTAATAAGTCTCCTTTCTGTTAGTCAGAGTGGATTGTAAGGGGGGTTACTACACTCTGTGACCTCTGTGAGAGTGGAGTGTTGAGATCTTTTGAGAATTTGGTTCATCATTTTGGGATTCCCAGATCTCAGTTTTATAGGTATTAACAGCTGCACCACCTGCTCTGTAGTGCTTTTGGGAGTAGCACACACCCACCTAAAACGGCAGATACTTTGGGAGAGGTGATTACTGCTTTTGGAAAAGGCCATGAGGCATCAGTGTATTACTCCCTGCTAATTCAGAGTTTGGGGGACGGAGCTTTAACTTCTATCAAGAGATTATAGGAGAAAGATTTGAATTTGGTATTGGAGGAAGGAGTGTGGACTAGGCGATGCCAATCAGAAGTTGGAGACACAACCCTTGTCTTTTGGGGGTGTGTTAAGATCCAAGATTTTTGGTTGAAGGTTCAGAATTATTTGTGTGATGTTTTGGGCACTCAAATTTTACTTTGCCCCAATCTTTGTATTTTGGGCGATGGGGCAGTCATAAATTTGGGGGACAAATATATAAAAAATTGGGTTCTAGCATTATGATTGGTAGACAAATTATTTTAAGGGGTTGGAAGTCGGACGGAGCACCACAATTTCCAGAGTGGTGAGCGGAGATGGGGAGGGTGGCAGCTTTTGAGGAGATGGCAGGTAGAAGGCTGGGGTTTGGGGACTTGTTGTTCAGGAAGTGAGGTAGGTATTTGGCAGTTTTGGGGGACTTTCGGAGAAGGGATGAGGAAATGAGAAGTTTAGTTTAATTATGTATGTTTATTATATATTTTATTTTTTTTATTTTTAGTTTGTTTGATTGTGTATTATTTTATGTGACCACGGGGGTGTTAGTTGGGGTTAGGGTGGGGTTGGTGTTTGGGGAGGGATATTAGTGAAGGTTAAAAGTTAAATGTTGATTTGGTGTGTATGTGTTGTTTTTTCTTTGAATCAATAAAAAAAATTAATTACAAAAAATGTATGGCATTTCTTACAACAAGGGTATACTCTATAAATTAAGGAATCTTTTTTTTTTTTTTGGCAGATCTGCTCCTCCAAATAACACAGCAATTGTGATTAACCCCTGCAGTGAAACCACCTCCTCAGCAATTCAACAACACGTGGTGATTATTTTCATCATCCTACAATTGAAGACGAAAAAAAAAAAAAACTCAAAGTTTTACCATTGAACTCTACTGGCATACTATTGAAAAAATGAATTTTGTTAAAGAGGAGAGTGAAGACATCAGTATTACAGAACCATGCAAAATGAAAAATGAAGATACTGAGGAACAAAGAGGTTGGTGTCTATTCTTGATTTTCATAATGACTGTTATAAACGGTAATAAAGCTTCATACAGTTCACTAGATCTGGCGGCTGTTAGAAAATCATAAAAGTAGTAAAATTATAATTAAACAAATAATAACAGTATCTCTATGAATATTACAGAACATTCAGCATGTTAAACATCACATAAAATAGATACTTAGCCTTTGCTGCTTACTACCTACCATTAAATTGTTGTTTATTTGATTTTCTTCTAACTTTAATTTTAGACTTGATAGAAGTGAAAGAGGAGAGTCAAGAACTGACGGATGGGGAAGAGAAAATTCATGATCATACATTTGATAATTTCATCACTGTTGAAGAATCTTTCAGTGGCTCGAAGACTGAAATTAATTTCTCATACAAAAGAACTCAAAGAACAAGACCCAACAATTCTTTCACCTGCCCTCACTGTGGAAAGAGATTCACACAAAAAAGAAACCTTAATGCTCACTTAAAACTTCACACCGGAGAGGAGCCTTTCACATGCCTTCAGTGTGGAAAGAGTATTGCAAATATAAGAAATCTTCAGCATCACATGAGAATTCACACTGAAGAGAAGCCTTTCACCTGCTCTCAGTGTGGCAAGAGTTTCATAGAGAAAATAAACTTTAACACTCACTTAAAACTTCACACTGGAGAGAAGCCTTTCACCTGCCTTCAGTGTGGAAAGAGTTTTGCACATAAAAGAAATGTTCACCGTCACATGAGAATTCACACTGGAGAGAAGCCTTTCACTTGTCTTCAGTGTGGAAAGAGTTTTGCACATAAAATAACTCTTCACCATCACATGAGAATTCACACAGGAGAGAAGCCTTTCACCTGCCTTCAGTGTGGAAACTGTTTTGCACATAAAAGAAATCTTGACCGTCACATGAGAATTCACACTGGAGAGAAGCCTTTCACATGCCTTCAGTGTGGAAAGAGTTTTGCAAATATAAGAAATCTTCAGTATCACATGAGAATTCACACTGGAGAGAAGCCTTTCACATGCCTTCAATGTGGAAAGAGTTTTTCAAATAAAAAATATCTTCACTGTCACATGAGAATTCACACCGGAGAGAAGCCTTTCACCTGCCTTCAGTGTGGAAAGAGTTTTGCACATAAAAGAAATCTTCAGTGTCACATGAGAATTCACACCGAAGAGAAGCCTTACACCTGCGTTCAGTGTGGAAAGAGTTTTGCATATAAAGGAGATCTTCAGTATCACATGAGAATTCACACTGGAGAGAAGCCTTTCACCTGCTGTCAGTGTGGAAAGAGTTTTGCACATAAAAGAAATCTTCACCGTCACATGAGAATTCACACCGGAGAGAAGCCTTTCACCTGCTCTCAGTGTGGCAAGAGTTTCAGAGTGAAAGGACATCTTCAGTGTCACTTGAGAATTCACACTGGAGAGAAGCCTTTCACCTGCTCTCAGTGTGGAAAGAGTTTCACACAAGCAAGCCATCTAACACTTCATCTGCGCTCTCACTCTGGATTTAAGCCATTTAGCTGATTAGTGTGGCAAAACATTTTAGGGTGCATCACAACTAAAGCTACACATGACAAGTCATATAAATGAGGAACCTTGTGTGTTCTTTTTGTGGAAAGAGTTTCATTACATCATCAATCCTGAAATCACATGAGAGAGTGCATACTGAAGAGAAACCGTACTACTGTACTTCATGTGGGAAGAGTTTTAGCCATTTAAGTAATCTACACAATCATCTAAAAAAGCATTGTCTAAAGTTGTCAAAATGAACAAAGTTAATTCCAGGGACAACACTTTTTGTGTAACTAAAGCTGTCAAAATAAATACGTTTGATTAATTGAAAATGTTTACCATGGGAGTCGCGTGGCGCCATGCGAGGGTTGGACGTGTGAACGGCGAGCTCTGTGCACTTTGCAAGTTTTTAATACTTTTTATGTCAAACTGTGAGATTCTATACACCCTGATCCATAACTGTTCTATGAAGACAATATGTCAAAGAATTCAAAATCCTTGAGCTCTGGAGACATTAAAAGACACTTACGTGCTCAAGGTGATACCCCTGACAGGGCCAAAGACCAGGGAATCAATTTGGACAGTGCGTTGGGAGAGAACAACTTTCGTCAACTTTCGAGCATGTCGGCAATGCTGGCGAAGGTAGTGGCTGACTTGGAGGATCTTGCTGTAATACGTCGATCGATCACTGCAATGGAGATGAAATTCATTGAGATCATGAATTCAAGAGTGTCGGACATTGAGAAACAGATAGATTATCTGGAGTCATCGGAGAGGGAAGTAGCTGCTAACCCGCTAGCGACCAAGATAGTCTTGGAATGCCTTTGGGAAAATATGGAAGATATGGAGAATCGTAATCGTGAAACAACGTCCGAATTATTGGAATTCCTGAGAATGAAGAAGGCCGAGATATGGTGAAATTCCTAGAGGAGCTCTTCCCTAGTCTGCTCGACATAACAGGCCATAAGCTGGAAATTGAGTGAGCTAACAGGGTTCCGACTCAGAGATCCGCTGAGGGAGACAGGCCCTGATCAATTCTGGCCAAATTTCTGAGATCATCCGATAAAGATCTCGTGTTATGCGAGGTGAGGAGTAAAAGAATGCTTTCTTGGAAGAACCACAAGGTTTTCTTGTTCCCAGACTTTGCGAATTCAACTAGAAACTTGATAGATTCTAGGAATGCAAGAAACTCTTACATCAACGGAAGGTTGCTTTTGCAATGATGTTCCCAGCCAAATTGAGAATAGAAACTAAGGGTGGCCACAAAATATTTACATGCCCACAGCAAGCATTGTCCTTCATAAAGTCAATGACTGAGTAGGTCATTGTTTGATACTTTCTATGCAGCCGAGTGGACCTGACTCACTGATCATTCACTTGTTTGTCCGAGGAACTGAGCGCCGTCTTTGTTTCTTTTTGTGCTGGTTCCGCCTAGCGGGTGGAGTATGTTTTGTGGAGTAACACTCCTTTGGGACAGTTTGTGGATGAATCTGCACATTCTTTGTTCTTAGGCCTCCTATTGGTTGGAGTTTGTTCTGTGGAATATTTCTTGCAAAACATTGGAGTGATTAGGGCATTTTTTTGCACTCATGTAACAGCCGAGTGAGCCTGACTCACTGAACATTCACTTGACTGTCCGAGGAAACTGGATGCCTTTTTTGTTTCTTTTTGGGCTGGTTCCGCCTAGCGGCTGGAGTTTGTTTTGTGGAGGAACACACCTTTGGAACAGTTATGTGGATGAATCTACACATCTTTGTGTTTATCCCGCCTATTGGCTGGTGTTTGTTTTATAGATCATTTTCTGTTGTGTAATTTCTATCTCACAAAATTTGTATAGAAGCACCGGACTTGAGCAATCCGATGGCAAAGTTGTCGTGGGGACTCTCGTAGGCGTACATGGACTGTTTGAGTTTAGAGGGGTGGGCATGTTTTTCTTTTTTCTGTATTTTTTGTTTTGGGGGAAGTTCAGGGTTTGTTTGTTGCTCTAATGTTGGAATGGGGTCTTTATAATTTTGTTTTTGACACACAATCTATTTTTTCTAATATGTCAAAATGTCAAATGAGTGGATTGTCTCTCTCCACGTGGAATGTGAATGGTTTGGGGCACCCCATAAAAAGAAGGAAGGTTATTTCTTTTCTTAAACGTAAGAAATATGATATTGTGTTTCTTCAAGAAACGCATCTTTCCCTGCAGGAAGCTGGAAAATTTGGGAAGATATGGGGTGGACATGTTTTCTTTAGTGCTGGCTCAAGTATGCCTCATTCATCAAAAAATCCAAAGCATGAGAACTTGTGGAGTTGGAAGGGAATATTAAAAGTGCAGAGGCAGAGCTGAAGAGCCGAATGTCGTCTGATGGCCTCAGAGAATTGGGCCGATTGAAATACAGATATAACACTATTTTGTCGCGGAAGGTGAAGTTTTGGCTATTCAGGGCAAGACAGTCAGGGGACAAAGCAGGGAAGCTTTTGGCTAGATATATAAAACAGAGAATCTTTTTCTACCATTCCCTCAGTGAAATTTGCTGGTGGTGAAAGATTTACCTCAGCCATTTATATTAATGATGCTTTTAAAGAATTCTATCTTGATCTTTATAGTTCCACATCTTCGGCTACTGATGAAGATATTAGAAACTTTGTGGAACCATTAGAACTCCCTAAACTGACGACTGAGCAAAAAAAATATTTTGAATCGGAGATAACCTTGGAGGAACATGGCGAAGTAATTAAGGCCTTGCCTTCAGGCAAGGCTACGGGACCAGATGGTTTTGCCGCTGAATTTTTCAGATCTTATGCTACAGAACTGGCTCCACTTTTGCTAGACGTTTATACGGAATCATTGAAGAATGGAAAGCTTCTGCCAACCATGACACAAGCCCGGATCAATCTGATTCTTAAAAAGGACAAAGCTCCAAGCGAGTGTAAGAGTTACCGTCCAATTTGCCTGATCCAGCTAGACGTAAAAATATTGACAAAAATTCTGGCTAACCGATTAAGTAAAGTTAAGTCATCTCTTATACTTATAGATCAGGTGGGGTTTATTCAGGGCCGCAGTTCTTCTAATAATATTAGGCATTTCATCATCATTAAGTGGTCAGTGGTGAATGATCAGACGCTGGTCGCAGCCATCTCACTTGATGCCGAAAAGGTGTTTGATATGGTAGAATGGGAGTATCTTTTTAAGATTTTGGAAATATACGGGTTCGGGAATACTTTTATTGGATGGATTAAGTTACTTTATAGACACCCGGTAGCGGCTATTCATACAAATGGATTAATTTCAGATTATTTTACTCTGGATAGGTAAAATATCCTATTTTTCCCCATTATTGTTCTGTCTTGCCCTGGAACCATTAGCAGCTGCGATAAGAAAGGAGGATGATTTTCCAGGGGTGATGGCAGGAGGTGTGACGCATAAGCTTTTTTATTATTCATTTTATTATTCGTCTCTGACCCTTCTAGATCTATGCCTTAACTCCACAGAAATACAAATTCCTTTTCTAAGTTCTCGGGAGTTAATTGGTCTTAATCTGAAGTTTTGACAGTGTATTGCCCGATAACGGCTTTTCAGCCAGGTGTCTTTCAGTGGCCCAAACAGGGCATTAAGTATTTGGGTATTTTATTCCCATCAAATTTATGTGATTTAGTTAGTTAATTTTTACCCTTTAATGAAAAGGTTTTCGAGCGGTGTGGGCAGGTGGGCTTCATTACATTTATCGATGATAGGGAAGTTTAATGTTATTCAAATGAATTTTATTCCAAAATTCAACTACCTGCTACAGTCACTCCCTATAGATGTCCCCCTCTCTTATTTCAAGCAATTTGATAGCATAGCGAAGTCCTTCATTTGGAATGGTAAATGTCCCAGATTACATTTCAGTAAATTACATAGGCAAATGTGGGCTAGGCCTACCCAAGATTTTGTTTTATTATTATGCATTCGGGTTCAGACATTTGGCTCATTGGTCGCTTCCACCTGAGAGAGCCCCTCCCTGGTTTTGTATTGAACAGGAAGTTCTTGCTCCTACAGTATTTCGCCATTGCAAAGCCTTTCTATCAAACTAACCGTAGAAGTTAAATTACACCCCGTTATCTCACATTTACACTCGGTATGGACAAGTGTCCAGAGGGTTTCATTCTGACATTTATTTAAATGTTGCCTCAAGCTTATGGCTGAACCCCAAATTATGTATTAATAAGTCCTCTTTCTGCTGGTCAAAGTGGATTGTAAGGGAGGTTAATAAACTTGGTGACCTATATGAGAGCAGAGTGTTGAGATCCTTTGAAAATATGGTTTAACATTTTTGGATTCCCAGATCACAGTTCTTTAGATATTTACAGGAGCTACAACTTCTCTCAAGAGACTGTGGGAGAAAGATTTAAACTTGGTATTGGAGGAGGGAGAGTGGGCTAGGATTCTAAAAAACATCAAGTCTGCATCTAGAGATGCAAGGGTGCACCTTATGCAGTTCAAGATTTTACATCGATTCTATTGGACCCTCTCTAGATTGTACAGGCTTGGTCGTAAAGACACACCCACCTGCTGGCGATGCCAGTCAGAGGATGGATACATAACCCATGTCTTGTTAAGATCCAGGAGTTTTGGTTGAAGGTTCAGAGTCTTGTGTGTGATGTATTGGGCACTCGGGTTTCATTTAGCCCCAGACTCTGTATTCTAGGCGATGGGGCAGTCATCGATGTTGAGAATAGACACATAAAGAGTTGGGTCCTAACCAGCGTCATGATTGCCAGACATATTCTTTTAAGGGGTTGGAGGTTGGCTGGAGCACCCTCATTTCAGGAGTGGTGCTCAGAGATGGGGAGGGTGGCGGCCTTTGAAGAAGGGTAATTTAAAAGACTAGGGAAATTGAATTTGTTTATGGAGAAATGGGTCTGATATCTGACGTTGCTGGGTGTGATTATTATTTTTTGTATTTTATTTTTTTATTTTTGTGTGGGTCTATAATCATGTACGAGCACTGGGATGTTGTTGGGGGCCGGGTTGGGGATTGGCAGGGTTGGGAGGGTTACTTTTTAAATTTATTCCACTACAGATTACAGAATACATGCTGTAAAATGTCATTTGTAATGTATTCCGTTAGATTGCTCAAGGTCAGTAACGTATTCTAAATACTTTGGATTTCTTCTTTAGCACTGGTAGATTTTTTCACTTAAAAACCTAAATATCTTATGCAGTGTTGTTTTAAAAACAAGATAAATCAAATTGATCTTGTTTTAAGGATTTTTAGATATTTTTACAGGAAAACAATACAAAAATTATCAAGAATATGATTTTTGCCCTAATATCAAAGGTCTTGCTAGAAAAAAAGAAATTAGGATCATGCCTGGTAACGTGCATGTAAAATGGCTAGAAATAGCATTTTAGCTTAGCGTAAAGCTGACAATTTACACAAGGTTTATTTCTATTTCTTCTGCTCCAAACTTACTTCAGACTTCTCTGTCTGCTCGTATGAATGTAACACATCATAAGAAAGTGTTTCACTGCTGTTCAGATGCACTTTGGATCACATCATTTATATGTATAAATGTTTTCCATCTGAAATGACTAAATATTAAATGAAACAAATGACAATAAAATGCAAAGTAATCTCTTCAGTAAACAAAATATTTTTTAATGTAACTGTATTCTATTTACCAATTATTTAAATTGTAACTGTAGTGGAATACAGTTACTTATATTTTGTATTTTAAATACGTATTCCCGTTACATGTATTTCGTTACTCCCTAACCCTGGGGATTGGGAGGGGGAGGGGTGATAGTGGGGGTTAATTGTTGATTCTGTATATATATGTTTTGTTTTTGTTCAATATGTAAATCAATAAAAAATTGTTAATCAGAAAATGTTTACCATGTTAATTTTCTTATTCATGATGTTACATAAGTTATCAGGAGTTACCACTTTTCACAGATACTGACATTTCATTCTGCTCCGTGTGAGTTTTAAACACTGGTTGGAGTAGGGCAAAACCTTTGCGATGTGTCTGGCGGAGACATTACCCTGATGTACACACCACAAACAAATACAACAGTGATTCCTTATCAATGATCAAGTGGAGACAGGACCTCTTACAAAACAAACACAAATGGGACTTTTGACAAATATGAAGTACTTCACATCCTTTGTAAGTTGTAATTTTACCACAAAAGCACGTCAGGTCTTACAAGCCAAACACAATATGGTACTGATGGGGGACTGCTTTGGCCAGTTTGTTTGTTGGAGTTCTCCCATGGAGAATCTGTCGACGCTCTGCAAAATGTTCATATCTCAACTTTGCACCCTTTGTAACTGAGCATGAGCTGCATCAGCTAATGCAGTGTTTCCCAGCGCTGTTTCTGGATTTCCATTTTGGAAATCTCCATGATCTGATGAATCCATTTCAGGTCTTTAGAGTCTTTACTGATGAGTTGAATCAAATGTGTTAAATTAAGGAGACATCGAAAACATGTACTGTTGGTGTGCCTAAAGGAAAGGGTTGGGAAACATTGAGTCAATGGTTACTGGACAATTAAAATAAATTCTCATTATGTGGGCAGTGCGAGCGCTAAAAGCAGAACAAGACATTGGCCATGTTCGGAATATCTTACTACTATACTACTGGCTGCAGCCCTTTTCATATGGAGTTCGAAGTGGCGCTTGACATCCTGACATAAATCATTTGCATTTCATATCCAAATCATGTACTGATGGATGAGGGTATTAGAGATTTAATGCACATATCAATGTATACGCAACCTATGGGGACTAGTTCTGTATATTAAAAAATCTGGCCTAACTGTCTATAAGCTCATGTATGAAGAACACCTGACAATACAGTGAATCCCTTAAAACTGCAAGAAAAGCACATTACACAAAAATTATTAGTGATGTTGCTGCAAATCCCAATATAATGTTTAAGACAATCAACAAACTTCATAAACCTGTCAACTTTCCAACCTGTTCTTCTGTTCAGCAGTCTAACAATTTTCTTAATTTGTTGAAAAAATTTTTACAAATCCATTGCTTCTGTTCCCTCATCTAATCCTGTTGAGATTCACCCTTTCAATTTCCGTGCAACTGTTTTCCAGTTTAGCGACAGTTAACATTGATTACATATCAAAACTAGTGATGATAATGAATTCAGCTACATGTATTCTTTACCCTCTTCCTACATCCGTTCTTAAGGGGTGTCCGCTATCGATCAGTCCCCTCATCATGACAATTGTGAACACTTCTCTTATCACTGGGATTGTCCCCCTCGCTCTTAAGATTGCAGCCCTTAAAAAAACTGGGTGTGATATGTCTGACCTATCAAATTACAGGTCTATCTCAAGTCTCCCCTTTTTGTCTAAGGTCCTTAAACGTGTTGTTGTGGCACAACTGCACAGTCATCTGTCCCTTAACAAGCTTATAGAACCTTCCCTTAATAGAACCTTTTCAATCTGTGTTCAGATCAGAGCACAGTACCAAGACTGCCCTGGTTTGAGTTATGAATGACCATCTCGGCTGTTTTGGGAGCCTTTAATATTATGGCTTTGTTAGACCTGAGTGCTGCATCTGATATGGTGTGTCATAATATTCTTCTTGATAGACTGGAGAGCTGTCTTGGTCTTTATGGTACTGTGCTCGAATGGTTCAGATCTTATCTTACGGATCTGTCCCAGTTTGTTGACTTGAGAAACAATAAATATGAAACTGCACAGGCTTGTCAGGGCGTCCCACAGGGGTCAGTCCTGGGTCCTATACTTTTCAGTATTTACATGCTGTCTCTTGGGCAGATTATTAAGAGAGAAATAAGGTTTGGGGTATCATTAATATGATGATGATATCCAAATTGATATCAGCACAAAGTCTGACATTACATCCACCTCAGCAGTTCTTACTGAGAGTTTGCAGGAAATTTAAATATGGATCGAATACACTGATGAGCCAAAACATTATGACCACTCACAGGTGAAGTGAATAACATTATTCATCCCCTAACATGGGCACATATCAATGTCTGGGTAGATTAGATGGTAAGAGAACAATCAGTTCTTTTCGTCAACATTTTGGATGCAGGACAAAGTGGCAAGAGTACAGACCTGAGCGACTTTGACAAAGACCATATTGTTATGGCCAGATGACTGGGTCAGGCCATCTCTGAAACGGCAAGGCTTTTGGGGTTCTTCCGGTCAGCAGTGGTGAGTACCTACCGATAGTGGTCCGAGGATGGACAAACCACAAATTGGCGACAGGGTGTTGGGTGCCCAAGGCTCACCGATGCACAAGGGCAACAAAGGCTATCCCGTCTGGTCCGAAACAAGTCAAAAAATTTTTTTATCATGGTTACAGGAGGAATGTGTCACAACACACAGTGCATCACACCCTGCTGCGTATGGGTCTGCGTAGCCACAGACCGGACAGAGTGCCCATGATGACCCCTGTCGAAAGTGCCTACAGTGGGCATGCGAGCATCGGAACTGGACCTTGGAGAAGTGGAAAAAGTTCGCTTTGTCTGATGAGTCCCATTTTCTTTTACATCACGTGTGTGGACGTGTACGTGTGCGCCGTTTACCTGGGGAAGTGATAGCACCAAGATGCACTGTGGGAAGACGATAAGCCGGTGGAGGGAGTGTGATGCTCTGGGCAATGTCACCTACAAACCCAGGTCCAAAAAAGTTGGGACAGTATGAAAAATTTAATAAAAACAAAAATGACTGATTTGTAAATTATATTTACCATTTGCTATATTGAAAACACTACTACTACACATTATATGATGTTTTACCTTGTGTATTACATTTTTATTTTTAATGTACAGTAATTTCAAATCGGACGATTGCAACACACTCCAAAAAATGTGGGATAGTCAAGTGTTTACCACTGTGAAACATCAACATTTCTTCTAATAACACTTAAGCATTTGGACACTGAAGACACAAGTTTAAGTTTAGAAAGTGGAATTTTCCCCCATTCATCCATTATGCAGGTCTTCAGCTGCACAATTGTATGGGGTCTTTGTTGCCATATAGTGTGCTTATTAATGCACCACACATTCTCAATTGGAAACAGATCAGGACAGCAGACAGGCCAATCTTCACCCACTCTCTCTGTTTACACAGCCACACACTTGTAATCTGGCCAGTATGTGGTTTGCTGTTGTCCTGCTGGAAAATGTAGGAATGTCCCTGGAAAAGATGGTGCTGGATGGCAGCATATGATGCTCCAAAATGTTTACATATCTGTCTGCATTAATGGTGCCCTCACAGATGTGTGAGTAACCCATTGCCATGGGCATCGACACACCCCTGGCCCATACAGACACTGGATTTTGTACCTGATGCTGATAACATCTTGGATGGACCTTTACCACTTTGGAAAAGAGAACACGATGGCTGTGTTTTTCAAAAACTATTTTAAATGTGGACTTGTCAGACCACAAAAAACAATTTCACATTCTTCTTTCCATCTCAGATGAGACTGAGTTCAGAGAAGTCGGCAGCGCTTCTGGACAGTGTTGATGTATGGCTTCTGCTTTGCATAGTAAAGTCTTAACTTGCATCTGTGGATGCGGCGGTGAATGGTGTAGACTAACAATGGTTTACTAAAGTAATCCCAAGGCCATGTTAATGATTTTCATTAAAGATGCATAACAGTTTTTAAGACAGTGACGTCTGAGGGATCAGAGATCACGTACATTCAGAAGTGGTTTTCGTCTTGCCCTTTACGCACTGAGATTTGACCAGATTTATTGAATCTTTTAACTATATTGTGCACTGTAGAGGGTGAAATGCCCAAAATTCTTCCAATTTGTATTTGGGGAACATTGTTCTCAAAGTGCGGGAATATTTGCTGAATCATCTGTTGGCAAATTGACAAGTCTTAAACGATCCTTGCTCTTGAAGGACGAGGCTGTTTTTGGAGGCTCCTTATATACTGACATGATTGCCTCACTTATTTAACATCTCCTGTTTCACATCGCCTTATTTCAACTTGTCAAATTGTTATTCAACTTAAGTTGCTCCTTTCTCAACTTTTTGGAGCATGTTGCAAATTTGAAGTTACTGTACATAAAAAAAAAGTAAAAAATGAATGAAATTCACAAGGTAAAGCATCATATAATGTGTAGTTGTTGTGCTTTCAATATAGCAAAGGGTGAATATTATTTATAAATCACTCCTTTTTGTTTTTATTAGCATTTTCCATAGTGTCCCAACTTTTTTCAATTGGGGTTGTACCTAAACATTGTTGCAGATCAGGTGGTTGCAGACCACCCCTTCATGGCAATGGTTTTCCCTGATGGCAGTGGCCTCTTTCAGCAGGATAATGTTATGCGCCCTACCACACTGCACACATTGTCCTGTAATAGTTTGAGGAACATGATGAAGAGTTCAAGGTGTTGCCCTGGCCTGCAAATTCCCCAGATCTCAATATGATTGAGCATCTATGGGATGTGCTGGACCAACAAGTCCAATCCACGGTGGCTCCACCTCACAACTTACAGGACTTAAATGATCTGCTGCTAATATCTTGGTGCCAGATACCACAGGACACCTTCCAGGGTCTTGTAGAGTACATGCCTTGGCGGGTCGGCTCTGTTTTGTCGGCACGCAGAGGACCAACCGCATATTAGGCGGGTGGTCATAATATTTTGGCTCATCAGTGTATCATTTTCTAAAACTAAACTGATCCTAGACTGAGGTTTTCCTCATTGGCATTCTAGCAGCCACTCACAAATGTAAAAATTTCAAATTGACTCTGGAACACAACTTGGTATTGCCCTCTACTCAAGTGTGCAACCTTGGCATTATTTTTGATGCTCACTTGATATTTGATGCATATATCAAGAGTCTCAAAATCTGCATTTGATCATCTTAGAAATATTGCCAGATTCAGGCATTTGCTCTTGTTACTTGATACTTTTCATGCATTTATTACTTCAAGGGTGGATTATTCAATGCGCTTTTCACAGGTCAACCTCAGTGGCGGACTGGCCATAGGATTTTCTTCCCAGTCCGCCCCTGGTCTACTTGCAAAATCTATTAAACGTTCACAGTATATTCTAGGAATGTAGATGTTTGTTCGGATAATAATATTGGTTAAAAATGAACTGAGAGCTTAACTGAAGAAATGACAGAGACGTGGTTTGATAGGTTTTTCATGTAAGGCATGTTATGTACACACAAGGGTGCTGTCAACAAATAAACCACTAGCTTCCTCTCAGTCTAATAGACAACGAAATATGAAGCATGCGCTGTGTGCACTGTAAAAAGTGAACATGGTGGGTGTTGCATTACTGTAACATTTTAAATGTCCGTCATTTTTTTTTTCTGCCAGATTCAGGTCAATGGTAGGTTGGAACTTTCTTTTAATTAATATACTTGATAAAAGAACATTTGACAATATGTTTTTGTGGTTTTGAGTTGACTAACGTCTTTTTGTGGACACAAATACTAACTACATTAGTAACGTTGTCTAACTCGCATTTAGTAATTAACTGCGTTAAATTATGTCAGTGATTTTACATGTTAGCGCTAGCTAATGTTAGTGTGCAGTTATATCGACAATTTAATGTATTTTCCCATTTGTTTAGTAAAATATATATTGTTTATATTTAGACCCTTGTGAGTGTGTGTGTCACAAGTACTTTAAAGTAGAGGCCTGCACTCCCACGGGACTACTGCGAGACTGCTTTTAGTATAAATAATCCAATCATTCTTTCCTCAGGTGTTAATGTTTTTAGTGCAAAGACGTAACTGTTTGTAAAGATGACTCTAGCAACCAGAGGTGGGTAGTAACGTGCTACATTTACTCTGTTACATTTACTTGAGTAAAGTTTTGGAGAGAATGTACTTTTAAGAGTATGTTTAATAGTGGGTACTTTTTATTCTTACTCAAGTATTTTTCAAATGCATTTTTTTACTTTTACTTTGTTACAATGGGCAACAGTCTTTTCGTTGCATTACTGGTTTTAATTAAATAAGTTTTAATAAATGCATAATTAAGAGATTTTTGAATGGGACATACTACGGTGGAACTTCACAGTTGCGCTCTGTCACTCGAGTCGAGTTCATGACTGCAGCAGCAAGCACGCCAAACAAACACTTTCATCACGCAGTGCCTTCAATTTACACCAAGACAAGCGGATATTTCAAGATTAGAATTGCAGCTCCAACTTAATGAACTCCTTGCAGTGAGTTTTGGCATTTGTGATAACATGAGCATATCTTTGTTGTGGTGATGGTCATGTGCAGGGTGATTCTGTATTTATGGGCTCATATGACCTCAGTTTCTAAGTATACATTTTTATATCAGTGCAGAAATATTTCAGTGTCTACTGTATAATTCCATGTAAACATCCGTGTGTAAATGCCTTTTGCTTTGCCTATCGCATGCGTGCGTGACTACTTGAGTGCATCTCTGCATGTGCACACTGCACAGTAACTTTGCATTTGACAGCTGCGGCGCGTTTTTCTCATGGACAACAGAGAACAAACTTAAATAAGCCTAACACGCTTCCAAATACAGCGATAAGGTGCAGTTTCTAAATTCTTATGTTGAACATGGTATTATATTTTTATTTAGCTATAGTCAAGCTTTACTTTAGATAAATGGATACTGCTGTCTGCCGAGTTGCTATTTTTCTCATTAGACAATAAACTATAGATTTAATATATTTCAGCTGTAACGCACTCTACCAGGAGCCCCACAAAGGATTTTAAGATGAGATGGCCTGAGCTGTACAGGCAGGAAGAGGTATTAACAAAAAAGAAGTGGTTGAAGTAAGGTACTGGTTACATTGGTTTCATACATTAGGTTGAGATAATGCAGTTATACATGTGCAAAAAAACAAACTGAGACTGTTGACAAATTCTTAGTCATTATAGGGGATTGCTCCCTCTTTTAAATGCTCTTTTTTGTTTCATATTAATGCAGTGTTCCAGAGGCTTATGGCTTTTCCCTAGGAAGGGATGATCATGGCCCAGTTATGTATGTACTTGAGTTCAGTGATCAGAGTTATTCATTCCAAAGGAGGAGCTACTCGTGAGAAGTCTGCTGACATAATGCGAATCTTGGATCAGGTAATGTGTGTGTGTTACATTAATATGAACTACACAAGCCTAGTATTTTAGCCACGATATGCTTAATAGTAACTGGATAAAATCAAATCCTGCCATACATTTTTTCCTGTTGAATGTCCGTTTCGCTCTGACAAATATCACAGTATGGAAATTATAGGGATTTCATGGTGACATTAATAATAACATGAATTTTTCCATTTGGCATAAACTTGTAAAGCCCAAAGTATATTTCAATTTTGATGTGAACGCTAAGCATCTGTGTACAGTCAAATGCAAGCCTTTCAAATTATACTCCATCTGACTGTGCACGCAGAAGCAGGGGGTTGGCGCATGCATGCTACAACTGCTATAAGACATCAGACTCTTTCTCTTCAGAAGTTTAGACCCATAAAGATGTCTCTAAATTCCTTCAGACTCGAATTAAACAAATGCAGGTATCCTCTGACCAACTCACACACGTTCTTGATGTGCACATCCACTGTTGACGTTTTTACCTACATCTCCTGTTATTTACTGGCGATTGCATCATCTTCTAGAGTTTCTACCTGACAGCAATGGCTCAAATGTGAGTGTTGCCACATTGTGGACCAACTCATTCGTGCAAATAATTCCAGGCGCAAGCGTATTCTGTGCATTTAATGATGCACGGTTAGAAACATTGAGCTGCATACATTCAGTGCTTGCATACTTTGCTGATGGGCTTAAGATGTGGTAGGTCTTGTGTATGTATAACCAGACAGTGTTGGAATATGAAAACGAATCATGATTGCTTTATCACAGACTGAAAACGTTCATCTTTGAAGAGAGTGTCCTGAAGGCCCTAATCTTTTTCCTGGGACAAAATGCTGATGACCTCATCAAGGAGTACCTTGTAAGTTTCAACAGTGAGTTGGATGTCAGCATATCCTATTGTTTTGGACACACAGCAGTGTAATTGCCCGTGTAGGCATAAAAAAGCCAGAATGGAAACAGAGAAAATTCAGATACATGCCGAAATATGTACTGAAAAATTAAGTGCTTGTTTGAGGAGGATGTTTTGATGTTTCCTTTAAGAAAAAATGCAGTTAAGCTGATGGTTTTTTAATGCAAATATATGTTGACAGAATGCCCTATGTGACGTATTTCCACTCTGCCGTATGCGTTGCAGGTGTACGGTGGTTGGTGACGAACAGTAAAAACAGCCAATTCAGCCTTCATAAAACTGGACCATTGTGATCTTCAACACCTCTTTTCTGCATTTAATTAGGCCATGTATAACAGTAAAAAGTTTTATCTCCACAACAAGGGTTTCATTTAAGCTCTTCATGGTCTTGTCCGTGTCTGCCACTATTTGTTTAAGTAGAATTAAATCACACTTCGATATAATTGGCATACATATGTCATGCCAATTATATCGGAGTGTGATTTAATGAGCCCATTAACATGCACACCAATATGCTGATTACTCCCAAAAATCAGCTTATTTAAAAAACTCGACAAAGCAAGAAAACTGTATTTACATTACATTTTAAATGATCGTGGTGTTCAGTGCTTTTGATGTGAAACTGTGAAGCAGCATGCACATAACACGTGCGTGCACTGGATAAGGCGAAAAGCGAAATCGGACTATTGGGCAAAAATCTACCTATGTCGACTGGTTTATTCTTACGCCTTTTATGACATTACACTGATAAAGGAACACCATTTATTGCGTTTACGTGACCACATGTGTTGTTGGCTTATTTAGCTTAATCAGTGTAAGAACGTGCATGTAAATGCACTCATTGATAGAAGTGCACACTGATTAGCTTTAATCGGTTTTTAAAAGATTTTTTTAATCAAATGTTCATGCTCTTTTAGTATTCTGAAGTGAGCAATTTGGCCTTTCATAGCTTGCAAAACTGTTTGGAAAAAGGTATTGGAAAAGTGCCCTATGACTGAGTACTAGCACTCCCAGCAGATAATGTATTATGATTTGACTCCTTGTGCATTTTGTAATTATGGTGGCATAGGGCAGGGGTACTCAAAGTTCCAAGAGGACCGGATAATAATATGTACAGTAGCTTGCATGGTGTCAGTTGTTGCTGTATATGGCTAGGAAATTATGTGTCTTTTCTTAAATATTTTTTTAGAACTTGCCATGGTGGCAGTAATAGAACTTTGTAAAGAAAAAAAAAAAAGAGAAATAGTCTCTTCAAAACTGGACTGGACATTGGGGGCCCAGAGACAGCTAAAATGTAATCAAGACTTCATCTATCGAGGGCACTTGGATATGACCATTAAAAGATAAGATCAACAGTTTGTTTTAAAGCTGAATGACAGCAGTCCAGTTTTGTGTTGAAATATTTTTACATTCAGAATCTGTATGTATGGGACAAACAGTGGGTATCCATTCAATATAGGCATTCTACCGCCGCAATCATTGCGTGAATGAGACATTAGCAGTTCTAAACCGCTAAGGGGCGCAATAACCATAGAATTTCAACAGGTCAGAGCTGAATTTCTCCCAATGTAATGACCATTAAGTTGGAGGCAAGTTAAGATTGTTTTGCCAACAGCCATAAAAATAAATAAATAAATGAATAAAAAAAGAGGAGAAAGAAGAACAACAAACACCACATTTATTTTCTGGCTAAATGTTGCAATGGAGACGCATGGTAAATACTTTACTGCAGCATTCAGCATTCACAAGGACATCCGAGCATTGGAGAGTTATTTGTTTGCATTTATTAATTCACAGTTCATTAGATATAATTATCATTTGTGAGTATTTTTATACATACGTATGCACAGACTTTATGAGCGAGCATCATTAGACCGCATATTCAAACAATTGTGACTTCAAAAAACTGTTAAGACTCTAAACCTGTGCTTTCTTTTAATGTGCTGATAGACTAGCCCATATTTTATATTTTTAACAAGGATTATAAAATGTGATGTTTTTTTTTTTTTTTTTTTTTTTTTTTATTAACAACTTTTATTGATTCCATATAACAAATAAAAAAAAACATAGGATATTTGGAACTGACAATGGGTTTTTGTTAAATGTGAGCCAAAATCATCACAATTAAAAGAACCAAAGACTTAAACTACTTCAGTCTGTGTGCATTGAATTTATTTAATACACGAGTTTCACAATTTGAGTTGAATTACTGAAATAAATGAACTTTTCCATGACATTCTAATTTATTGAGATGCACCTGTATACATAAAAAAATAAAAATAAAAAAAAGGTTGCAACACATTTTAAACAACAAATCTCTCTCCACTGCCCCTCTCCGAGAGCCTTCTAAAAAGGTTAAATAGCTGCCATTTCAGCCCCATTTCTTAATGAACAAATTTATGTTGCCTAGCCTTCTATATGACAATTCTTCAAATGCCGCTACCCTGCCCATCTCCGCATACCACTCACGAAACGAGGGTGCTCCAGCCGACTTCCATCCCCAAAGGATGACCTGTCTGCCGATCATAACACTGGCCAGGACCCAATTCTTCATGCATTTATCCCCTACATCAATGACTGCCCCACCGCCTAAAATACAGAGTCTGGGGCAAGATGAAATTTGAGTACCCAATACATCACACATAATACTCTGAACCCTCAACCAAAATTCTTGGATCTTATCACACCACCAAAAAACATAAGTTGTGTCCCCATCTTCTGATTAGCATCGCCAGCAGGTTAAATCAAATCAAATCCCTTTATTGTCACTCAACCATATACACAAGTGCAACAGTGGGTTAAAGTCTTGGGTGCAGTTCCAAGCAACATAGCAGTATGACAATTACAATAAACACCTGATTTACACATAACACAGTTTACACATCTTGTTACACAACACAATATACAATATACACCTAATAATATACAATGTACAGTATACACAAAATAAGAAGACTGACTGTATATAATAAAAATAGCTGTTAGTTGATAGTTATTTGCCAGTGTGTTATTAAGAGAAGTATAAAATGTGAGTCCAGTCTGAGGCTAATAAAGTGCGGTGCTGATATATGTATCGTGAGAGATCAAGAGTTCAAAATTCTGATTGCTTGGGGGAAGAAGCTGTCATGAAGTCGGCTGGTGCGGGTCCTGATGCTGCGATACCGCCTGCCTGATGGTAGCAGTGAGAGCCACCCATGGTTCAGGTGGCTGGAGTCTCTGATGATCCTCCAAGCTTTTTTCACACACCGCCTGGTATAGATGTCCTGGAGGGAGGGAAGCTCACCTCCAATGATGTGTCTGGCAGTTCGCACCACCCTTTGCAGGGCTTTGCGGTTGAGGGTGGTGCTGTTGCCATACCAGGCAGTGATGCAGCCAGTCAGGATGCTCTCTACAGTGCTGGTGTAGAACCATGTGAGGATGTGGTGGTTCATTCCAAACTTCCTCAGCTGTCTCAGGAAGAACAGGCACTGGTGAGCCTTCTTCACAACGGCCTCAGTGTGGATGGACCATGTGAGTTCCTCAGTGATGTGGACACCGAGGAACTTGAAGCTGCTGACTCTCTCCAACGGTGCTCCATTGATGGTGATGGGGCTGTGTTTCTCCTGAAGTCCACCACAAGCTCCTTGGTCTTGATGACATTGAGGGGGAGGCTGTGCTCCTGACACCAGTGTGTCAGGGTGTGCACCTCCTCTCTGTAGGCTGTGTCATCATTGTCAGTGATCAGATCTACCACCGTCGTATCATCAGCAAACTTAATGATGGCATTGGAGCTATGTGTTGCCACACAGTCATGTGTGTACAGGGAATACAGGAGTGGGCTGAGAACACAGCCCTGCAGGGCTCCATGTTGAGGGTCAGTGATGAGATGTTGCTGCCCATTCTAACCACCTGGCATCTGCTTGACAGGAAGTCCAGGATCCAGCTGCACAGTGAGCTGTTTAAGCCCAGAGCCCAGAGTTTCTCATCAAGCTTGGAGGGCACTATGGTGTTGAATGCTGAGCTGTAGTCTACAAACAGCATTCTCACATATGTGTTCCTTTTTTCCAGGTGGGAGAGAGCAGTGTGTAGTGTTGATGCAATGGCATCATCAGTGGAGCGGTTGTTGCGGTAAGCAAACTGCAGTGAGTCCAGTGAGGCAGGCAGCACAGAGCAGATGTAATCTCTGATTAGCCTCTCAAAGCATTTGCTGATGATGGGGGTCAGAGCAACAGGATGGCAGCCATTTAAGCAAGTGATTTTGGACTGCTTTGGTACAGGCACAATGGTGGACGTCTTAAAGCATGTGGGGACCACAGACAAGGAGAGGAAGAGGATGAAAATGTCCGTAAAAACACCAGCAAGTTGGTTCGCACACACTCTGCCCGTCACCTGCCCACATTGCTCGAAAACCTTTTTATTAAAGGGACAAAATTAATTTGCTGGGAATAAAATAGCCAAATACTTAATGCCCTGTTTGGGCCACTGGAAGGCACCTGGTTGAAAAGCCGTTAACGGGCAGTGTGCTGTCAGAGCCAAAGCTTCGGATTTAGACCAATTAACTCTGTATCCTGAGAATTTAGAAAAGGAATGAATAATTCTGTGCAGGCAAGGCATAGATCTAGCAGGGTCGGAGACAAATAATAAAATATCATCTGCGTTAAGCAAAAGCTTATGCGCCACACCTCCCGACATCACCCCTGGAAAGTCATCCTCCTTTCTTATTGTGGCTGCTAATGGTTCCAGGGCAAGACAGAACAATAATGGGGAACGAGGGCAACCCTGCCGGGTGCCCCTATCCAGAGTAAAATAATCTGAAATTAATCCATTTGTTTGTACTGCCGCTACCGGATGTCTAAAAAGTAACTTAATCCACCCAATAAAAGTATTCCCGAATCTGTTCCTTTCCAAAATCTTAAAAAGATAATCCCATTCTACCATATCAAAGGCTTTTTCGGTGTCAAGCGAGATGGCAGCGACCAGAGTCTGGTCGTTCGCCACTGCCCACAAGACATTAATGAAACACCTAATGTTATCAGAAGAGTTACGGCCCTGAATAAACCCCACCTGATCTATATGTATAAGAGATATCATAACTTGACTCAATCGGTTAGCCAAAATTGTTGCCAATATTTTTACGTCTAGCTGGATCAGGGAAATTGGACGGTAACGCTTGCGCTCTCGATCTGTGTCCTTTTTAAGAATCAGACTAATCCGGGTTTGTGTCATGGTTGGTGAAAGCTTTCCATTCTTTAATGATTCCATATAAACTTCTAGCAAAAGTGGAAAGCGATTAAAAATACTTAGGCAAAAAGGTGATTGAGAATGAAAGGATGAAAAATATTTATTTATTTGGCATGTTAGGCCAGCAGAGAAGGCTTTGCTGGCCCTGAGAATTCGCCACTGCGTTAAAGACATTACAGCTGATTTTCTGTAAAGCTGCTTTGGAACAATGTGAATTGAGAAAACCACAAATAAAAATGATTTGACTTGTTTAAAATAAAAAAATTCTACTTTGGCAACAAAATCTCAACATTCTCTCTTTGCACGGTCAAACAAACAATTGATAGCCAGCACTGAAGCATTTAACCAATCAGAAATCAGCATAAATTATTCTGATTCAAAGTAATAGCCAGCATCATCCAATAAGTGCCAACCATGTTAAAATAAAATATCTGAATCTATGTACTGATTACAATTGTCCCATGTCTGCCAACCATGTTGAATGGTCCAAACATCATCTGCAGCCAATAAAATATAGCCTCTGAAAGCAAAATTTGTATTTCTCAGTGTGATTATGCACAGTAAATATACATTAGGATTTGTTATGAAAAACTTGCACTATTGTCCACTATAGTGGTCATTGTGTTTAACAGCGTGGCATTTTACGATCATTTTAAAAATGGCTTATCAGATTGATTCAAATAGGCTCCAATGTAAAAACTAAATTAGGTTTCTAACCAGATGTAGTTTTCTTGGAGTTTCTCCTCAAGGCAAACTCTGCTGTGATCAGCGCGATGTTGTTTTGTCACATGACTCTGTGCGTCAAAATTTTAACACTTTACTGACAGCCCAGAGTCTTCTGAACTGAGATCAGTCGGTATAAATAAATGTAAATTTTGCGTTGTGTATAGTGAAGCTAAAACACAATGTTTGCGCCAAAGGGCATGGGGTCGCACGAGGATAAAGTGCAAAAGAGACAGATAAGCAGTAACCACCCAGATAGCAAACTGACGTAGAATAAACGTAGAATCGATGTCTCTCACGGCATCGAAACTACGTTGATCTCGGACGTTGATTCTACATTTTTTGCTCATCAAAGTCATTCACACCATTGAAAACTAACATAAAATCGATCTAATTGGTTTGCTTAACTTACGTTGAAACTACGTTGATTTCAGTTGGGTGAAACGACGTCATAGAATCAACACAGTTTTTGTGTATAATCTATCTAATTGGTTTGCTTACATGCCATTGAAACAACATTGATTTCAGTGGGGTGAAACGTCAATATATATTTTCTACTTTTGTATTTAAAATCCTGAATACTTAAAAATGAATAAATCAGCCTATATATTTACTCTTCACTAAACACACAGCACATTCAGTTACTGAAAATAAAAGCCTTACTTTGCGGTGTCTGAGCTTTCCGACTCATCCTTTCCCATGCAACCTTCACAATATTGATCCTCATTCACAAAGCAGTCCAGTGTAAAATAATCTAAACATAAACGAATTTTTTTATGTTTTGGGGCACATTTTCTTCAAAAACAAAACTTGTCTACTGCGTCTTCAGTGGCTCTGATGCTGGGAGTATATGAAGACTCTTATGTTTACTTTTACAGCCAACAACAGAACACGTATGACGCTTACGTAGCTGAGACATTATTCTTCCCACCCTCCAGCGCAAAATAAAATGGCGGACTGTGTGTAGAACACTCGGGGGAGGATCTATGATAATAGGGTGGAGTCCGTCACCAGTCGTGGGCGAGGCCTGCTCTAAAGTGACGTTACTTTAGAGCAGAAATGAAAACCAATCATTTTGAGACACTGGTTTTGATTAATAGAAATATAAGAAAGAGGAGTGGGTGGACTTTTAACATTGTAGGGTGGTTGTGTACACACACTGCTGACTCACATTTATGTTCAAACACCATGTAAAAGTGAATTTTGCATAATAGGTCCCCTTTAAGTCATTTATTGAAACAAATGTCTTCACACTGTTGCATTCACAAATGAATGTATAATAACAAATTATAGGCTAATTTAAAGCTAGTGTCAATGTTACAGATTTAAGAGTTAGCTCATCCATAAAATTAAAATGCAGCCATCATATACACACCCTCATGTTGTTCTGAACTGTAGACATTTATTCTGTGAAACAAAAGGAGATAAGGCAGAACATTAGGGACTGACATTCTCAGTCAGAAATTCTCAGAAATTAAATATTACAATACCTTCTTTTGTGTTTTGGAACATATGAAGCCCCTTAAGAGGACAGAGAGGGAGACATTTTTTTCCCCTTGGAATATTTTGCACTCCGTCGCAAAAAAAAACAAAAAAACAAACGTGGTTTTAGTACAGTAACCATAGTTGAACAATGGTGTGGGAATGGGGGCGTGGTCGTGTGTCTGTCTGCGGGGTAGAGCAGTAAGGCTTATCACCTGGGCTGTCATTATCATTAACACCTGTCTCTTGTTATAGTGATGGCGGAGGGAGATCTGAAAAGGCTGACAAAGTGCATCAGTCGGTAGAAAAAGGAGGGACCAGAGAGAAACTCTTTCTGTGTGTGTACAACCCAATTGATTGACTCACTTGTGTGTGATTATTTGGCCACAGAGTGCCCTTTTTGTTTGAGTTTTGTGAACAAAGTAGAAGAGTAATAAAGTACTCACGTTGACTGTTTTCGCTGCCTCCTGACTCCTCCATTTGCCCTGAGAATACTATCTCTGTTACAAATGGTATTTGTAGTAAAACCATTGTAATAACACAGGACAATGAAAAGTATGGTAGTATAAAATTAGAATTTTGTGATTCCTCTGGTAATATTACCATAATTAAACTATCGTTACTGCTGAAAAAAGAAATTTAACCGTTATGAAAATTAAACCTTGTTTTACTACAGAAAAGATTGTTTAACTATGGTATATGAAAAACATTACCACAAGATTTACCATGGTTACTAATGTCATGTTTACTACAATATCACTAAAGTAAAACCATGGTAGAGACCAAAATATTTATTCCTTTTTCATTATAAATCACATCAGCAGACTCCTTAGCAATCATGATTTCAAGCTCGATTACACTTCCTAGCACCATCTAGCACTCTGTGTATGCGTCAAGCACTAGGAAGTGTAATTAATGTAGAAATCATGATCATGCACAGAGACTGCAATGGCAAGATGTACAGTGAAAAAGGAGTTATATATTGGCCTGTTCTCACCCAAAACCAACTGGATCACTTCAGAAGATATGGATTAAACCACAGGACTCAGATGCCTTTACCTGCTTTTTGGAGCTTCAAAGTTCTGGCCACCATTATCTTGCATTGTATGGACCTACAGAGCTGAGATATTCTTCTAAAACATGTTGTTTGTGTACTGCAAAAGGAAAAAGTCACACATCTGGGATGGCATGAGAGTAAATGATGAGAGAATTTGATTTTTGGGTGAACTATCCCTTTAACGTAAGGGATTCTCTGCAACAGGATCAAGTTCTTTGCTCTTGCAATATTCAGTTTGTTATATTTGCATACATCTAATTTGGAAGAAAACTTGCAAGTAGACAGTCATCCATATAAAAGCAGAAAAGAGTCTTGTGTGGTGTAAGCAGGACTGGAATAGACGTCTGTCTAGGTTGACACTGGTTAAGGCCAACATTTGTATGTTCTCTGTCTTGAACTGGGGCTCACAGAAAAACAGAAGACCTGCAATAAAAAAAAACAAAAAAACAATGCAATTCAAATATTGCCATATGACTCACTTCAGTATCAAATCTTATGTGGTCACAGGAGTATTCCCAGTACTGTAACAACTCTCTGATGCCTATAAAACCCTACAAAGGTTTTTGTATCCTGAGTGATACAGCACTTGAGACTATAGCAAGGAGCAGGGAGTACGTTGGCCAAATTTCTGTGCAGACGGCGACCGCGTGGTTCTTGTTCAGGTGCCGCGGACTGAACGTGAACTTTTAATTTGCATGAAACTGGGGCTACTTCACACAAACTCCAAAACATGATAGAGTAATTCTATCTATCAGACACGTGTCCCTTGAAAAGCTACTTTTTGTAATGTTTAAGCATGCTGACAGTGCACAGTATACATTTACGTGTAGATACTATCAGTGTGTCAAATTTGAGTAGTTGCGTATTAAATCATCCTCATTATTTAAAGCATTGCTTGAGTACTAATTCAACGCATTCAGCAATAAATGTAATTTTTAATCATTATTGGACTTTAAATAGCCTGCTTTAAGCAATGTTCCCGTTATTGTGCATAGTCCACAGGTTTATTTGTGAGATTTTGTGTACAGATTAAAGGACAGTATTTTTATGGAGTCTGTTGTCAATTCTTTATAGTGGGGTGTCTAACAGACAGTGGATCGCTTTAATAAACTGCAGAAGACAAAAATGTTGTATGCCATAAACTACATGTTGTGCATCCACAATAATCTTACAGTTATGCAGCTCTGAAGCAACTCAAAGTACTCCAGTTATATTGAAGCTCAATTTGCACCTGGGATACAGATAAGTGGTGTTGCGTCTCTTAATAAATACCTTCTATTTATTTATTGTGTATTTAGCAGTTTTCCTTTTGTATGGCTGTGCTTAGAGTCCATATATCCCTAAGAAATGCATCCACTTACACATTCAGTTGTGATATGATATTCATTTTTTTGCCTCAGTGCTGTTCCATAAATAGGACGTTTGCAAATAATTTTAAAACCAGTTAACCACAATTTTTTCTTAGACCGTAATCTAACGGTCAAAGTCTCACACCGCAGCATCTCTGTTCTGCACCATGTATGCTTCATCCATGCATTTGCTAGTCTCGCATAGCCAGACCTTTGACTTAAACAGCAAAGGTCTGGGGTCTATCGCAGCTATCATTGGCAAAGAACCACCCACTTAGGCAGGAAAAGCCATCTAACTGACATGTAAAGCAACCAGTCACAGCCGGTTTTATCATTATGTGATGTTTAGGGGAGGGGTTATCGGAGATGGCTCATATATTAATAAAAAACCGGCATAAATAATTAATAAATAATTTATATAATGGCGCGTGAGTCTCCGCGAGGGATTGCATAGGAAACACACAGGAAAATGCGTAGTGAGTGTAAGTACAACACAGAACCTCATTACAGAGTATTTCACAGACATAACTAAATAAACAAAGCAGAATATACAGCTCTGCTCATGGATATCCACTTTACTTTCTGCTATGTGCCTCAAACCAAATGCTGAATATCTTCAAAAAAGTGTTGATGCGACTAACCTGGCAAACTTGGGCAAATTCTGTGATTATTTAGTCCTCAAAAGCGTTCATTTTATTAACACAGAACCTTGTGAACTCGACTCGTGCTTCCACCTGGACCAGCACAAACTAAGCTTTCAGAAATCCTGTAGAAGTCAGCCAATCAGATTTGGTTGAGAAAGCGTTTCCAGTTTTGTGTGCTATAAGCATCAGATGGTTAGTACACAGACTGTGGGCATGCCATCTGAGACTGAGACTGTGCATTTGCAACCCCCCTTTGGTAAGATAAAAAGCTGCAAAGGTGGAAAATTGTAATCAATGATAAGAAAGCCTTTACCATTCATTGTGCTGTGATGTAACTGTTGAGGAGTTCCTCCCTAAAGGTAAAAGAAAAGGCACCAATCACAGTGAAACTGCATTTCAACAGTGGGTCATTCCGTAATAAAATCAAGTCTCAATGTAAATTCAAGAATTATACAGAAATAACAGGTCATTCTATTTTAACTCCACCCTACAGTATATCAAACATTATTTTGAGATATTTGGCATTACAATACAATACTCAAAGAAAATACCACTGTCTTCTGTAGTGGAGCCTCTTTGTGGTGGATTTACTGCAAAGACAATCCCTAAAAAAAGAGCAAATGAAACGGGGGTAAGGCACTGCACATGTCTCTCTGAAATAGAGAAATATGTACAAGTGACATTATTAAACAGTATTATTACCAGTCCACTCACTAATCGTCATCTTAAAATCATCATATTTAATTAGTATAAAATACAAAAGACACCAACTACTTCCCAGCATAATTCATATGATAATTTATATTACTTGCCATACTCAGTTGAACCTCTGTGGTGCACATTAGTGCAGACACTGCCACAAGTTTTTGTCCCTAAACTTAAAACACAGTCTTTGAGAAGGTAATGACATTTCTATTCACCTTGTGTATCATTTACTCAGTATGGCATGCATGGCATCACTGCAGGCTTGCGTGTGCGTCATAGGACATTAAACGAAAGTTAAAGTTTAGAAAATATGAGTGAAATGTATTATGTTGAAGTTGACAATCTATAATAACTGAATTGAGTCCAACATTGTGAATTATCTAAATTTACTTCAGTTACTACTGGCAGTATGGAAATGTAATTACATTTTATTACAAAATTACAAAGGTGGAATGTTTTTTAAAACACTGAAGGATAAAACAATTCAAATCTAAAGTGATATTCAACACAAACCATTGTGTAAAATGATGAAGAATAATACATTTATGCTTACATTTTTCTAGCAATGCGTCCTCTGAAAATTGGTCCATTGTAGATTTAAATGCTGCACATGCAGAACTCGTCTTCCGGAGGTCGCATTTGTCGGCCATGTACGTCATCGAGGCTGTCTCGTTTCAGAAAAGCGAGTAGGACACTTCGAATGCAGCCTTAGAATGCGACCTTCTTTCACGGGAATTCGGAGGATGTATGAGGTGTATCCTTCATGAGCACTCACAACCCACAATTATTTGCTTCAACGGAAATGTCTAAAAATAAAATGATGCCAATTTGCCCGTAAATATGATGTTCAGATGCAAGGAATGTTAATTTCCAAGTTGAAGTCCCTCAGTAGATGAGTGCAGAGTATATAATATGTGTAATTATATTAATATATAATTAAAATAAACTATTACACTAAAAGTACACATGTAAAATCTATTTTCTTTTCTCTTTACATGATTATAACTCTCCTAAAATGTACCTCATACATTCCCTTCTAAAGGGACTTTGTTCCCTTCTCACTCGAAATTTTCCTGCTTGTTAAAGAGTGGTGTGCTGTCATAGCAACCATGTTACGTTCCGTTTCCGTTTGTCCTACGAAGGCCGTCTCGTTTAAACGAGGCTTGTTTAAAGAGGACGCTCGGTATACTGCAGCCTTCAAAGGACGTGTCCCTACCTAGCATGCAGCCTTCCAAATGAGACACAGCCCATGTTTAAACATAGAACAAACGTTATGATTTTGACCAAATGGGTCGACGGTAAATGTTAATGAGTCAACCTCATTTCGACGTTGAATTGATGTTCTTTTTTCAACCTTAATAACATACTGATGTACTGACCAAATATTGAATGTTGATTCAACATTAACCTAGTTTCCATCCACTTTTCGCACTGTTTTGTTATCGACAAAGTGAAAACAAGTCTTCTACCTGTATCCATTCAAATGGCCTTTATCGATAAAAATGGTGTGCATGATGACGTCATGCTTAAAAAAATCAGTATGGCAGAAATATTGGGATGGCAATGAAATCGGAATACATTTATATAATATACAAAAACATGTTGGTGCTGGGAGGATGGAGGGCAGGAATCGAAGGGAAGAAAATATCATCACTTGTCTGAGAATAGGTCATACTGGCTTAATAATACATTGTATAAAATAGGCAAGCACCCAACTGGGAAATGCACATACTGTAGCCAACCAGAAACTGTCGATCATGTACTATTTCACTGTAGGAAATATAATACTGAGAGATATCACCTTCTTCAGTCACTAAGGAAGGCAAAACATCATGACTTTTCTTTATCAGGTCTCTTAGGGAAAACAGCTGGAAAGATATATGATGACTTTATTAAGTTTATGAAAGAAACTGAATTAGTTAAAAGAATATAGGATGTTTTTTTTTCCTTCTCCTGTGTAATCCTGTAACACACTCCAGTCCAATCGGTGGTAGTAATGCACCTATAAACTGGTTTGCCAAACGTCAATAAACACCAAAGAAGAAGGAGGAGGAGGAGGATTGTTGTATGTTCATACTGATTTTGTCAATCCATCTAAAGTCCTGATTGAGGAAATTCATTTGTTCATCACTTATGTAAGTTGATATTTAAATATGCTTGTATAGATACTTTTTATTGTTTAATCTTTATTTCTCCAGATCTTGTAAATCTGCTGGGGATTGGAAATGTTTGTTTGGTGCAGGATTGTTCTTTTTTGCGTATGACTGGCCTGTTGTAGACTTTATTCTTAAGACTTAATTGGATTAGGCAATATAGGATTTTGTTCTGGAGATAAGAGATGTCAAGCTCACAAGTGCTGCAAACTTGTAAAGAAATGAGCATAAATCAATATAATAAAGACCAGTAGGTCTATCAGAAAGTTTTACGATACGCTCGAGTCTGATTGTGTGCACACAATATTTTACCATAAAGAGGAGGACATCAGTGATAATTAAAATAAATTACTTGTGCAGAAATAGCAAAATACAGTGGAATACAAGAGCAAATATTGTGCACTGAAGTATTTGAAACCGCACTCTATGGAGCATCTATGGAGAACAATGGTCTTAATTCTTGTTGTACGCAGGGACGTGCACAGTCAAATTGAAGGGCAGTGGCCCAAAGCAAGAAAAAGGGCACCATCCCCTCCACCAAAAAAATAAAAAAAAATAAAATCTATACTGTATAATCAGTATTAATCCTTAATGAACATCATGAAGATAATCCAAACTATTTTATGAAAGCACACTCTTGACAGAAATATGATGAAATAAAAATAACCCTGCAAGATATTAACAGTGTTAGATATAAACAGAAGAATACATATCTAGAGAAACATCTGGTTAGAAGATGTTAGATATGGATTTATATCCAGTATGATGTTGTGTGTTTCCCCGCTTGAGCTGCTGGAGTTGAACGTGCTGAACACCAACAAAATGAAGCACTATAAAACTGGTTAATTACCACATTCACACTGCATCCTGTTTATACATGAGATTAATCACTATATCCACAATTTATATGTACCATTTCAACCATCTGCACAGACACTGAAGCGAAAAAAGAACTGGTGAACTTGAAATAAATTATGCATTAGTCAGTAGGGATGCTGGGATTATAAATTATAAAAAATTTGAATAAAAACAAGAAGGAGTGATTTGTAAATTATATTCACACTTTGCTATATTTAAAGCACTGCAACTACACATTATATAATGGTTTACCTTGTGAATTTCATAGGTTTTCTTGAAAATGTACAGTAATTTCAAATCAGATGATTGCAACACACTCCAAAAAAGTTGAGACAGGGGCAGTTTAAGACTAATAACAATTTGACGAGTTGAAATAACAAGGCGATGTTAAACAGGTGAGGCAGTTGTGTCATAGTACTGTATACTGTTTAAGGTGCCTCCATAAACAGCCTAGTCCTTCACGAGCAAGGATCGTTCAAGACTTGTCAATTTGCCAAGAGATGCTTAAGCAAATAATCCAACACTTTGAGAACAATGTTCCCCAAAGACAAATTGGAAGGATTTTGAGCATTTCACCCTCTACAGTGCACAATATAGTTAAAAGATTCAAGGAATCTGGTCAAATCTCAGTGCGTAAAGGGCAAGACGAAAACCACTTCTGAATGCACGTGATCTCTGATCCCTCAGACGTCACTGTCTTAAAAAATTGCATTCATCTGTAATGGCTATCATGAACATGGGTTTGGGATAACTTTAGTAAACATTTGTTAGTCAACACCATTCTCCGCCACATCCACAGATTCAAGTTAAGACTTTACTATGCAAAGCAGAAGCTATACATCAACACTGTCCAGAAGCGCTGCCGACTTCTCTGGTCTCAGTCTTATCTTAGATGGAAAGTAGAACAGTGGAACTGTGTTTTTTGGTTCAAAGTGTCCACATTTCCAAACGTTTTTGAAAAACACAGCCGTCGTGTTCTCCAGGCCAAAGAGGCAAAGGACCATCCAAGCTATTATTAGCGTCAGGTCGAAAAGCCAGTGTCTGTATGGGCCAGGGGTGTGTAAGTGCCCTTGGCATGGGTAACTTACCATCTGTGAGGGCAACATTAATGCAGACAGATATGTACAAATTTTGGAGCAACATACTGCCATTCAGCACCATCTTTTCCAGGGATGTCCCAGCAGGACAACTTCACACCACATACTGGCTGGATTACAAGTGCATGGCTGTGTAAACTGAGATTGTGAGTGCTAGATTGGCCTGCCTGCAGTCCTGACCTATCTCCAATTGAGAAAGTGTGGTGCATTATGAAGCACATCATACGGCAATGAAAACCCCATACAATTGTGCAGCTAAAGACCTACATAATGGATGAATGGGGGAAAATTCCACTTTCTAAACTTACCAAACTTGTGTCTTCAGTGCCCAAATGCTTAATATGTGTTATTAGAACAAATGGTGATGTTTCAGAGTGGAAAACACTCAACTGTCTCAACTTTTTTTGGAGCATGTTGCAGTCATCTGTTTGGAAATTACTGTACGTAATAAAATAAAAAAAAACAATGAAATTCACAAGGTAGAACATCATACAATGTGTAGTTGTAGAGCTTTCAATATAGCAAAGGGTGAATATAATTTACAAATCACTCATTATTAGCATTTTTCATACTGTCCCCAACTTTTTTGGAATTGGGGATGTAGACTTAAGAGACACATCCTACAATGAGACAGGATGTTCCACTAGTTGCCCAACAACCAACTAGTGAGTTAAATGTTTTTAGCGGTGGTGCTTTTTAGGGCTGGGTATCCATACAAATTTCCAGATTCTATTCAGTGCTAAAACCGGTACTGTCTCTTTAACAAAGCCGACATGTCTGTAAATGAGCGCGTTAACGTGAGAAGACTCGAATAGTTTTATCTCATCTGTGCCATGCATGATCGTAATTAAATGTTTCTTTTTTGTTGTTTTTGATCAACAACTGACTGTAGGGAACAGAAAGGGTTTAAAATGAGACATTTATTCAATGACAAATGGGTCGCGTGGATCTCGTCTTTGGACACGTATAACACGGAACAACTTTTACTCTCAATACACACTGAAAACATTTAGCTGCTGAATACTCCACCACTATACTACACAATTACTGGTGAGTCATTTCCTCTCATTGTAGTGGAGGGTTGCAGACAGCGTAAAAGATTAATCTTGGGATTCAAAATTCTGTATCGAGATCATTCAAATGAAGATTGTGATGCATCTGAAAATTTATATTTTTACACATCCCTAGTGCTTTTTAAATGATGAATTGAGAGATGCAACTCTTTGTAATGTTTAAGTGTTCTGACCACTGATATATAATACAGAACTGGATTGCTCATGACGTCATATTGCTATGCCCAAACATTCCAATATCCCTATTGACTTAATAGGAAATCATCTCATTTCAGCGAGTTCACCAATTTTATATCTGAAATCTGCATGTACATTCCTACAACGTAAACATCCTACATATTTATTTATTTATTTAAAGTCGGGAATTTTTCCTGTATATTGAATGCCAGAGCGAGTTATGTGTATCTATATCAAACATTATCCACCTCTATCAAACAGTAAACAAGTTCACTGAAACTGAGGTAAGATACAAACAGACATGTTCAGACTTATTTATTGTGAACATCGAAGTTTTCAGTTACAAAAGTGCATTTTTTTCTCTCTCTCTCTCTCTCCCTCTATCACGCGCAGAGAGGGAGACATGCAAAGCAAAGCTGGTTCAAATTAAAGTGATACGCTACATTTAAATGGCAAACAAATGCGTATTTATTACATGTATCCATGTATGACAACAAAGAGCACATCACTATAAAAACAAGCAAATCCCTGGCATTTAAGGTGATTTAGAAATCCCAGTCTGACTTTAAGTCGAGGGGTAAGGATGTATTGCCCCCTAATCAAGCAGATATTACAGCTTTTTCTACTTGCATTAAAACTTGTGGACCGTTTTCCTGCTTCCTTTGGTGGTTGTTGTGCTGCATTGATAGGCTGAAAACTGGGGCAGGTGAATGCTCCTACATCGCGATCATGGATATTATCCATAATGAGCAGCATTAAACATGATTGTCACTAGAGAGCGAAATGCAACTGTTGGATCTGCTGGTCGCAGACGGTAAAACAGGGGTGTTTTCGACTGTCAGTCATTGACACTCTATGAGAGTTTGGACACACCAAGATGGCCACTCGAACACTTCTGGTGGCTTCACCACCTGCTGGCAGTTGTTCCAGTTCTATATACAGTTGAAGTCAGAAGTTTACATACACTTGGGTTGAAGTCATTAAAACAAATTTTTGAACCACTCCACATATTTAATATTAGAAAACTATAGTTTTGGCAAGTCGTTTAGGACATCTACTTTGTGCATTACACAAGTAATTTTTCCAACAACTGTTTACAGATTGTTTCACTTTTAATTGATTATATCACAATTCTAGTGGGTCAGAACTTTACATACGCTATGTTAACTGTGCCTTTTAAGCAGCTTTGAAAATTCCAGAAAATTATGTCAGGCCTTCAGGCAAATTAGCCAATTAGCTTCTGATAGGCTAACTGGAGTCAGTTGGAGGTGTACCTGTGGATGTATTTTAAGGCCTAATTTCAGATTCAGTGCCTCTTTGTTTGACATCATGGGGAAATCAAAAGAAATCAGCAAAGATCTCAGAAAAAAAATTGTGGACCTCCACAAGTCTGGTTCATCCTTGGGAGCAATTTCCAAACACCTGAAGGTACCACGTTAATTTGTACAAACAATATTATGCAAGTATAATCACCATGGGACCAAGCAGCAGTCATACTGCTCTCTCCCAGTTATGCCCTCCGAAAAACTATCAAAACAGCAAAACGCCAGTACAGGAGCAAGATTGAAGGACAGTTTAACACCACCAACTCTAGAAGCATGTGGCAGGGAATTAACATCATCACGGACTTTAAAGGGAATAAAAACTCCGCCATGAACACCGCTGCCTCTCTACCGGATGAGCTAAATACTTTTTATGCTCGTTTCGAGGGAAATAACACCGCCCTCGCGGAGAGAGCTCTCACGGCCGAAGCTACAGAGGTTAGTTCACTCTCCGTCTCTGTAGCGGATGTAACCCGATCCTTCCGACGGGTGAATATCCTCAAAGCCGCGGGTCCAGACGGCATTCCGGGCCGCGTCACCAGAGCGTGCGCGAACCAGCTGGCTGGTGTTTTTACGGACATTTTCAACCTTTCCCTCTCTTTGTCTGTAGTCCCCACATGCTTTAAAACATCCACCATTGTGCCTGTTCCAAAACAATCAAAAATAACTTGTTTAAATGACTGGCGTCCTGTTGCTCTGACCCCCATCATCAGCAAATATTTTGAGAGACTAATCAGAGATTACATCTGCTCTGTATTACCACTCAATCTTGACCCGCTGCAGTTTGCATACCGCAACAACCGCTCCACTGATGATGCCATTGCATCTACAATACACACTGCTCTCTCCCACCTGGAAAAAAAGAACACTTATGTGAGAATGTTGTTTGTAGACTACAGCTCAGCATTCAACACCATAGTGCCCTCCAAGCTAGATGAGAAACTCCGGGCTCTGGGCTTAAACAGCTCGCTGTGCAGCTGGATCCTGGACTTCCTGTCAAGCAGACGCCAGGTGGTTAGAATAGGCAGCAACATCTCCTCATCACTGACCCTCAACACTGGAGCCCCGCAGGGCTGTGTTCTCAGCCCACTACTGTATTCCCTGTACACACATGACTGTGTGGCAACACATAACTCCAATGCCATCATTAAGTTTGCTGATGACATGACGGTGGTAGGTCTGATCACTGACAATGATGAAACAGCCTACAGAGAGGAGGTGCACACTCTGACACACTGGTGTCAGGAACACAACCTCTCCCTCAACGTCAGTAAGACAAAGGAGCTTGTGGTGGACTTCAGAAGAAAAGACAGAGAACACAGCCCCATCACCATCAATGGAGCACCAGTGGAGAGAGTCAGCAGCTTCAAGTTCCTGGGTGTCCACATCACTGAGGAACTCACATGGTCCGTCCACACTGAAGTCGTTGTGAAGAAGGCTCATCAGCGCCTCTTCTTCCTGAGACGGCTGAGGAAGTTTGGAATGAACCGCCACATCCTCACACGGTTCTACACCTGCACTGTGGAGAGCATCCTGACTGGCTGTATCTCCGCCTGGTACGGCAATAGCACCGCCCACAACCGCAAAGCACTGCAAAGGGTGGTGCGAACTGCCAAACACATCATCGGAGGTGAGCTTCCCTCCCTCCAGGAAATATATACAAGGCGGTGTGTGAAAAAAGCTCGGAGGATCATCAGAGACTCCAGCCACCCGAGCCATGGGCTGTTCTCACTGCTACCATCAGGTAGGCGGTATCGCAGCATCAGGACCCGCACCAGCCGACTCCATGATAGCTTCTTCCCCCAAGCAATCAGACTTCTGAACTCTTGATCTCCCACGATCAAAATACATCAGCCCTGCACTTTATTACTCTTTTATCTCACACCGGACTGTCATAAATTATATTACTGTTATTATATTATGTCTCTCTTAACAACTGACTATCAACCGACAGCCTGAATGTCAATACAGTACAATACTGTACATTCTATATATATATATATATATATATATATATATATATATATATATTTATATATATATATATATATTTTATATATATTTTAATTGTTTAATGTTTATCTGAATAATGTGTATCTATATAGTAAAAAACAAAAAAAAAACAAAAACAGCATATTGTATACTGTACAGTGTATGTTATTATTTGTATACTGTTGAGTGTAATTATGTGTATAACAGATGTTTAAATTGTGTTGTGTTAATTTGATGTTTTAAGTTGTGTAATTATGTATAACAGATGTTTAAATTGTGTTGTGTTAATTTGATGTTTTAAGTTGAGTGTAATTATGTGTATAACAGATGCTTAAATTGTGTTGAGTTAATTTGATGTTTTAAGTTGAGTTTAATTATGTATAACAGATGTTTAAATTGTGTTGTGTTAATTTGATGTTATTGTAAATTGGTATATGTCTCATCACTGTCACGACTGCTATGTTGATCGGAACTGCACCCAAGAATTTCACACACTATTGCACTTGTGTATATGGCTGTGTGACAATAAAGTGATTTGATTTGATTTGATTTGAGCAGCAGTCATACTGCTCAGGAAGGAGACACATTCTGTCTCCTAGACGTGAACATAGTTTGGTGCGAAAAGTGCAAATCAGTCCCAGAACAACAGAAAAGGACCTTGTGAAGATGCTGGGGGAAACAGGTAGACAAGTATCTATAGCCACAGTAAAACGAGTCCTGTATCAACATAACCTTAAAGGCTGCTCAACAAGGAAGTTGCCACTGCTCCAAAACCGGCATAAAAAAGCCAGACTACAGTTTGCAAGTTGACATGGGGACAGAGAGCTTACTTTTTGGAGAAATGTCCTCTGGTCTGATGAAACAAAAATTGAACTGTTTGGCCATAATGACCGTTGTAATGTTTGTAGGAAAAAGGGTGAGGCTTGTAAGCTGAAGAACACCATCATAACCGTGAAGCATGGGAGTGGCAGCATCATGTTGTGGGGGTGCTTTGCTGCAGAAGGGACTGGTGCACTTCACAAAATAGATGGCATCATGAGGAAGGAAAATGATGTGGATATATTGAAGCAACATCTCAAGACATCAGCCAGGAAGTTAAAGCTCGGTCGCAAATGGGTCTTCCAAATGGACAATGACCCCAAGCATAACTCCAAAGTTGTGGCAAAATGGCTTAAGGACAACAATTTTGTGGGCAGAACTGAAAAGGCATGTGTGAGCAAGGAGGCCAAAATCATGCCATGGTCCAAATCACTGAGATCACATTTTTCCCCATTCTGATGGTTGATGTGAACATGAACTGAAGCTCCTGACCCATATCTGCATGATTTTATGCACTGCACTGCTGCCACACGATTGGCTGATTAGATAATTGCATGGATAATTGTTGGTGCCAGACGGGCTGGTTGGAGTATTTCTGTAACTGCTGATCTCCTGGGATTTTTTCTCTAGAATTTACTCAGAATGGTGCCAAAAACAAAAAACATCCAGTTCTGTGGACAGAAATGCCTTGTTAATGAGAGAAGTCATCAAAGAATGGCCAGACTAGTTCAAACTGACAAAGTCTATGGTAACTCAGATAACCAATCTGTATAATTGTGGTGAGAAGGATAGCATCTCGGAATGCTATTTTGAGATGCGAGTTGGCGCTGTTTTGGTGGCACGAGGGGGACCTACACAATATTAGGCAGGTAGTTTTAATGTTGTGGCTGATCGGTGTATACAACTGTGTGCCCATGTTCTGTAACATACAGAAATTCCATAACCATGTGGTAGTTTCTCTCTATAAATGTTTGTCTTTGCTTATTCAATGATAATTCTGCTCCTTTAGCAGTTACACTGACAAAAACATTACTGTCCATAACAACACAAACCATTTCATCAAGAGCCGCTTCATTTACAGTGTTGCAATGTCACTGTAATACACCATTAATCGCCTGTCTCAGCAGAAGTCTTGACAAAGAAAACACCTGACACAAATGATCCACTATCTCATGTGCAGCCATGTTTGACACATGAAGTATAGCCTGCAGCTTCCAAAAAAAAAAAAAAAAAAATTTAGATAGGCTAAATTGCCCTGTAGCTGAACTTTTTATTGGCTTGTGTCACACTGTCTATCCTCAACATCTAATATGTCTGCACTCTCAGATTGCGTAGGATCCTCATAAACAGTCTCTGCAGTTGCAGACCTCCCTTCATCTGCTATGACATCATTAAAGAGATCTGCACCAACTTCTCCATGTGCCCTGGATTTGTGAACATTGATAAATAGACATTTGTGCTATATAATAATTATTGTATGGTCATGTGACCATTTCATGGGTTCTCAAATGTCCTCTTAAATGACCAAAAAGAGTTTTCTCTGAAAAAGTTTGATTGAACCCACATAAAGAACATGTGTACACCACCTGAACTGCTTGACATGTATTCCTGTTATCTTTCTCAGTATGCAACCATGATGCATGAATTTTGAGTGAACTGAATGAAACAAATGTGCAAATGCATGAGTCATATAGACAAGGTAAAGGGCAAACCTTTGAAAAACATCTATGTTGCAAACGATAATGCCTGAGTAAATGTGTCCTGCTAAGTGAGGAGGAATCACATAACCTGCATTTCCAATCCATTATATCCAAAGAGTGTGAAAATAGTTTAAAATTGGTTTTGAATGCTCTGAAAATAAAGTTTATGGTCTTCACAAAAGCTCGTTTACAGCTGCTTGATTATGTTAGAATTCTGACGTCTGATGGTAAATCCATTGAAAGGGTGTGTTCGTATAAGTATTTGGGTATATGGATAGACGACATGCTTTTATTTAATGTACATATTGCTAATCTAGTTAGGAAGCTCAAAGTAAAGATTGGCTTTTATTTTAGAAATATATCTTGCTTTACTTTTAATGCCAAGAAAAAACTTGTGGAAGCTACGTTTCTACCTGTGATTGATTACGGTGATATATTGTATATGCATGCAGCCTCCTCGATGCTACAAAGCATTGATTCAGTGTACCATGCATCTCTACGTTTCATTACAAATGCAAAGTCTCTTACCATTGTATTCTTTATGATTTAGTGGGTTGAACATTATTGACCAATTGCAGACAACAGCATGGGTATATTTTTATCTATAAAGCTATACTAGGTAAACTTCCATCCTACCTCTGTACCCTTCTCTGTCTCAGCATTGGTAATTATCAACTGCATTTTCCTACTATGCTCTTGGACATGGAATAATCTACAGAAAGATCTAAATTTTAACTTATTTATATCCATTGATGAATTTAAGGGCATCAAAATGAATATGGTGAAGGAGTCATGTGACTGTTTTTCGTGAGAGACCACTGTGTTTAAATAGCTGTTCATGTTGATGTTTATAGGTTACATTTTAATATGTTGTGAGTTTGTATGGCAGCTACCTTGGCCAGGTCTCTCTTGTAAAAGAGAATTTTGAAATCAATGGGACTTCCTGGTAAAATAAAGGTAAAATAAAAATAAATAAGCTCAATGGGGTTAAGATCCATAACACCCTTTTCCAATTATCTGTTGTCCAATGTCTGTGTTCCTTTGCCCACTCTAACCTTTTCTTTTTGTTTTTCTGTTTCAAAAGTGGCTTTTTCTTTGCAATTCTGCACCCCTGAGTCTTCTCTTTACTGTTGTACATGAAACTGGTGTTGAGCGGGTAGAATTCAATGAAGCTGTTAGCTGAGGACACGTGAGGCGTTTATTTCTCAAACTAGAGACTCTGATGTACTTATCGTCTTGTTTAGTTGTACATCTGGCCTTCCACATCTCTTTCTGTCCTTGTTAGAGCCAGTTGTCATTTGCCTTTGAAGACTGTAGTGTACACCTTTGTATGAAATCTTCAGTTTTTGGCAATTTCAAGCATTTTTTCCCCCATTTTTTTCAGATTATCATTTTTTTTTTTTTATTGATTCATATAGATGACAAAGAAAAACAAAACGTATATACACTGAATCAACATTTAACTCCCACTACTACCATTCCTCCTCCCCAATCAATAACCCCAACCCGACCCCCAACAAACATCCCCATGGTCACACATAAGTACACACACAAAATATAATAATCATACACATCTAAAACTACACCTCTCTCTCCACAGCCCCTCCCCGAGAGTCCCCCAAAAACGCCAAATAACTACCCCATTCCCATCAAATGAATCCCAGATCCCCAGCCTTCTACATGACACCTCCTCAAAAGCTGCCGCCCTCCCCATCTCTGCATACCACTCCCGAAATGAGGGTGCTCCAGCCAACTTGCATCCCTTTAAAACAATCTGTCTGCCTGTCATAACACTGGTCAGGACCCAATTTTTTTGTGTTTATCCCCTATATTGATGACCGCCCCATTGCCCAAAACACAGAGTCTGTGGCAAAACAAAACCCCAGCACATCACACACAAAACTCTGAACCTTCAACCAAAATTCCTGGATCTCAACACACCACCAAAAAACATGGGCTGTTTCTCCATCCTCCGATTGGCATCGCCAGTAGGTGGGTGTGTCTTTAAGACCAATCCTATACAATCTAGAGGGGGTCCAGTAGAATCTATGTAAAATCTTGAATTGCATAAGATGCACCCTTGCATCTCTAGATACAGACTTGATGTTTTTTAGAATCCTAGCCCACACTCCCTCCTCCAATACCAAGTTTAAATCTTTCTCCCATAATCTCTTGATAGAAGTTAAAGCTCCGTCCCCCAGATTCTGAATTAGCAGGGAGTAATACACTGATGCCTCATGACCTTTTCCAAAAGCAGTAATCACCACTCCTGTATCTGCCGCTTTAGGGCGGTGTATGCTACTCCCCAAAATAGTACAGATCAGATGGCGCAGCTGTAAATACCTAAAGAACTGAGATCTTGGAATCCCAAAATGTTGAACCAAATTTTCACTCATCATATAGGTCACCGAGCATATTAACCTCCCTCACAATCTACTCTGACCAGCAGAAAGGTGACTTATTAATACATAATTTTGGGTTCAGCCATATGCTCAAGGCAACATTTAAATAAATGTCAGAATTAAACATTCTGGACTCTTTGTCCATACCGAGTGCAAATGCGAGATAACGGGGTGTCACTTAACTTCCCCGATTAGTTTGATAGAAAGGCTTTGCAATGGCGAAATAGGGGCAAGAACTTCCTGTTCAATACAAAACCAGGGAGGTGCTCTCTCAGGTGGAAGCGACCAATAAGCCAAATGTCTGAGACCGAATGCATAATAATAAAACAATCTTGGGTAGGCCTAGCCCACCTTTGTCAATCGGCCTATGTAACATATTAAAATGTAATCTGGGACACTTACCATTCCAAATGAAGGACTTTGCTATGCTTTCAAATTGCTTGAAATAAGAAAGGGGGACATCTACAGGGAGAGACTGTAGCAGGTAGTTTAATTTTGGAATACAATTAATTTTATAACATTAACCTTCCAAATCATAGATAAATCGCTCAAAAACTTTTTTATTAAGGGGTCAAAATTAGCTCTAACTAAATTGCACAAATTAGCTGGGAATAAAATGCCCAAATACTTAATGCCCTGTTTGGGCCACTGGAAGACACCTGGCTGAAAAGCCGTCGCTGGGCAGTACACTGTCAGAGCCAAAGCTTTGGATTTAGACCAATTGACTTTGTATCCTGAGAATTTAGAAAAGGAATTAATAATTCTTTGGAGGCAAGGCGTAGATCTAGTGGGGTCGGAGACGAATAATAAAATATCATCTGCGTAAAGCAAACGCTTATGCGCCATACCTCCCACCACCACCCCTGGAAAATCATCTTCCTTTCTTATCTTGGCTGCTAATGTTTCCAGGGCAAGACAGAACAATAATGGGGAACGAGGGCAACCCTGCCGGATGCCCCTATCCAGAGTAAAATAATCTGAAATTAATCCATTTGTTTGTACCACCGCTACCAGGTGCCTATAAAGTAACTTCATCCAATAAAAGTATTCCCAAACCCGTATATTTCCAAAATCCTAAAAAGATAATCCCATTCTACCATATCAAATGCCTTTTCGGCATCAAGTGAGATGGCAGCGACCGGAGTCTGATCACTCGCCACTGACCACATGATATTGATGAAACGCCTAATGTTATCAAAAGAGCTGCCCCGAATAAACCCCACCTGACCTATATGTATAAGAGATGTCATCGCCTAATGTTATCAGAAGAGCTGCTGCCCCGAATAAACCCCACCTGACCTATATGTATAAGAGATGTCATAACTTAATCGATTAGCCAGAATTTTTTACAATATTTTTACATCTAGCTTGATCAGGGAAATTGGACGGTAACTCTTACACTCACTTGGATCTTTGTCCTTTTTAAGAATCAGACTGATCCTAGCTTGTGTCATGGTTGGAGGAAGCTTTCCATTCTTTAATGATTCCGTATAAACTTCCAACAAAAGTGGAGCCAGTTCTGTAGCATAAGATCTAAAAAATTCCGCAGCAAAGCCGTCTGGCCCCAGAGACTTGCGTGTAGGCAAGGTCTTAATTACCTCACCAAGCTGCTCCGAGGTTATCTCAGAATCAAGAGAATTTTTTTGCTCCATCATCAGTTTAGGGAGTTCTAATGGTTCCACAAATTTCTAACATCTTCATCAGTAGACGAAGACGTGGAACTTTAGAGATCAAGATAGAATTATTTAAAAGCATTATTAATATCAATGGCCTAGGTAAATATTTTACCACCAGCAGATTTCACTGAGGGAATGGTAGAAAAAGACTCTCTCTGCTTTATATACAGTATCTAGCCAAAAGCTTCCTTGCTTTGTCCCCCGACTCAAAGTAAGACTGTCTTGCCCTGAATAGCCAAAACTCCACTTTCCGTGACAAAATAGTATTATATCTGTATTTCAATCGGGTAACTTCTCTGAGGCCATAAGATGACATTCGGCAGTTCAGCTCTGCCTCGGTACTTTTAATATTCCCTTCCAACTCCATGAGTTCTCGTGTTTTGGATTTTTTGGTGAATGAGGCATACTGTATGATCCGACCCCTAAGAACTGCCTTAAGTGCCTTCCAAGCCACGCCCACAGAGGATTCTGAGGACCAGTTGGTCTCCATATAAACATTGATTTCAGACTTTAACATTTGTTGGAATTCAGGATTTTGCAAAAGGTATACATTAAAGTGCCAACTATATGATTTATTTTTCTCCGCATATGGCAACACCTCTAAACTCACCAGGGCGTGATCTGAGACTAAGATGTTTCCAATTGAGCAATCAACAACAGATGAAATGAAGGACTTAGATATTTAAAAAAAATCTATTCTAGAATAAATCTTGTGGACTGAAAAATGTATAGTCCATACCAGATGGGTTCAAAAGTATCCAAATATCTGTAAGACCAAGATTTTTACTTATCCTGTGAAGCATCAGTGATGCTCTATGGGGCTTACACACTTTTGCTTCACTATGATCAAGGACTCAGTCTAACCAAAGATTAAAGTCTCCTCCCAATATTATATCATGAGGGGTGCCAGCGGCTTGCAACATCCCTTCAAGATCTATAAAAAAGCCCTGATCATCAGAGTTAGGTGCATAAATATTAGCCAAAATCAACCATTGCCCCTGAATTTCTGCTAAAACAATAATGACCCTTCCTAATTTATCTTTATTCTGTTTGAGACATTTGAATTGTAGATGCATACTTATCAGTGTAATGACTACCCTGATCTTACTTGAGCTAGCACTAAAGAAAACATGTACACCCCATATCTTCCCAAATTTTTCAAATTCCTGCGGGGAAAGATGCGTTTCTTGAAGAAACACCATATCATATTTCTTACACTTAAGAAGAGAAATAAACTTCCTTTTGATGGTGTGCCCCAACCCATTCACATTCCACGTGGAGAGAGACAATCCACTCATATTAACATTTGACATTTTGACATAAAAAAAAAAATAGATTGTGTGTCAAAAATTAAACTATAAAGACCACATTCCAACATTAGTGCAACAATCAAACCCAAAACTTCCCCCCAAACCAAACAAACAGAAAAAAGAAAAATGTGCGCATTAACCCCACACACGACAGCGCCAACTGGCGTCGATCCCTCTAAACTCAAACAGTCCATGTATGCCTACAAGAGCCCCCGTGACAACTTTGCCATCTGATTGCTCAAGTCTGGTGTTTCTATACAAATTTTGTCAGACATAATTACACAACAGAAAATAATCTATAAAACAAACTCCAGCCAATAGGCGGAATAAACACAAAGAACATGTAGATTCATCCACATAACTGTCCCGAAGATGTGTTCCTTCACAAAACAAGCTCTAGCTGCTAGCCAACCAGCACAAAAAAAAAAAAAAGAAAAAAAGAAAGGCCGTTCAGTTTCTTCGGGCAGTCAAACTAACGTTCAGTGAGCCGGCCCATTCGACTGCTACATGAGTGCAACAAATGGTCCAATAACTCCAATGTCCTGCAAGAAATACTCCACAAAACAAACTCCAACCAATAGGAGGCATAAGCACAAAGAACATGCAGATTCATCCACAACACTGTCCCAAATGAGTGCTACTACACAAAACAAACTCCAGCCGCTAGGTGGAACCAGCACAAAAAGAAACAAAAAAGGTGCTCAGTTTCCTCGGACGGTCAAGTGAATGTTCAGTGAGTCGGACCCCTTGGCTGCAACGTGAGTACCACAAAATAACTTATTCAGACCATTGACTTTATGAAGGACATCGCTTGCTGGGGACATGTAAATATTTTGCGGCCATCCTTAGCATCTATTCTCAATTTGGCCGGGAACATCAGAGCAAAAGCAATCTTCCGTTGATGTAAGAGTTTCTTGCATTCCTTGAATCGATCACGTTTCTTTCTTGTCGAATTCACAAACTCTGGGAACAAGAAAATGCTGTGGTTCTTCCAAGAAAGCCTTCCTTTACTCCTCGCCTCGCGTAACATGAGATCTTTATCGGATGATCTCAGAAATTTGGCCAGAATTGATCGGGGCCTGTCTCCCTCAGCGGATCGCTGAGCCAGAACCCTGTGAGCTCAATTGATTTCCAGCTTATGGCCTGTTATGTCGAGCAGACTCGGGAAGAGCCCATCCAGGAATTCCACCATATCCCGACCTTCTTCGTCCTCAGGAATTTCAACAATTTGGACGTTATTCCTCCGGTTACGATTCTCCAAGTCCTCCAACTTCTCCCAGACGCGCTCCAAATCCACCTTGGTCGCTAGCAGATTAGCATCTAATTCCCTCTCCAATGACTCCAGATAATCGATCCGTTTCTCGACATCCCCCACTCTTGTAGCCACATCAGTGAATTTCGTCTCCATGGCAGTGATTGATCAACGTATTACAGCAAGATCCTCCAAGTCAGCAAAGACCTTCGTCAGCATTGCCGACACGTTCAACAATTCTCGCCGATTTTCCTTCACTTCTCAGGCTAAATCGGTTCCCGGGCTTGCGACCTGCTGCTCAGAGGTACCAGCTTGAGCACGTAAGTGTCTTTTAATGTCTCCAGAGCCAGAGGATTCTGAATTCTTTGACATATTGTCTTTTTAGAACAGTTCAGGATCAGGATGTATCGAATCTCACCAGTTTATGACAAAGTATTAAAACTAGCAAAGTGCGCAGAGCTCGCTGTTCACACGTCCGAACCTCGCATGGCATCAAACACCACCAGCAATTTCAATCATTGTATAGCCTTCATTCCTCAAAACAGTGATTGACTGATGATTTTCTAGAGAAAGCTGTTTCTTTTTTGCCATTTTTGACCTAATATTGACCTTAAGACATGCCAGACTATTGCATACTGTGGCAACTAAAAACAAACACAAAGACAATGTTAAGCTTCATTTAACAAACCAAATTGCTTTCAGCAGTGTTTGATATAATGTCAAGTGATTTTCTAGTAACAAATTAGCAATTTAGCATGATTACTCAAGGTGTTGGAGTGATGGCTACTGGAAATGGGGCCTGTCTAGATTTGATCAAAAATGACTTTTTTCAAAATAGTGGTGCTGTTTTTTTACATCAGTAACGTCGTGACTATACTTTGTGATCAGTTGAATGCCACTTTGTACCAATTTCTTTCCATAAGAACAAAATTTGTACATTATTCCAAACTTTTGGCCGCCAGTGTGTGTGTATATATATATATATATATATATATATATATATATATATATATATATATACAGTTGCAATCATAATTATTCAACCCCCCCAAGACAGTAAGGATTTACAAAGGTAAGCTTTTCTGGTGACCCAGAATTTTTTAAGATTACATCTATATCAGTTGAGTGACACATTTGAAGTCGTAGTGTGAATATATAAACTAATATTTCTAGATAGCATGATTTTTAAAAAATACAACCATGTCATAATTATTCAACCCCTATTACATGTAGCTGTTTCTTAAATATGTAAGGCTACTCAAGTAATTGTTTTCAAACAAAATTAAGCCATCACTCTACAATGGCACTTATTTAAGTTTTAAAATTTAAGTTTAATGTTGTAAGCAAAAATGGATTTCTATGCAAAAAATGCAATTAAAAATAAGCTGTCACAAAAGCTAATAGAGGAGATTATTTCATTACATAAGAAAAGACCTTGGCTAAATGTACATTTCCAAGGCACTTCAATTTCCAATAGACAAAGTGGCAGCACCATTCATACATTTTTAAAATATGGTACAACAGCAACCTTCCTGGGTGTGAAAGAAAGCAAAACTTCACTAAGGGAAATGTTGACTTGAATATTGAAGAAGGAATTTGGAAAGACCTGTGGAGTCCTGGAAGAAGGTTTATGGACATATGACACTAATCTAAAAATGAGTTTTAGACCCATGAGTCAGCAGTACATCTGGAGTAAGAAAGGCAAGGTGATGACAAGAACAACACCATCCCCACCGTCAAGCATGGAGGTGGGTCAGTCCTGTTATGGGAGTGTTTTGTGGCTGCAGGAAATGGCTATCCTGACTATGTGACTGACGCCATGGATTCTTTCAGGTATCAGGCCATTTTGGCAAAAATGTGATGCCTTCAGTGTGTAAATTGAAGCTCGGTGATCACTGGATTTCTAGCAAGACAATAACACCAAGGATACATCCAAGTGCTCTAAAATCTGGTTCAGGGATGGGTCGTGGAATGTCCTTGAATGGCCCTTTCAGTCCATCATTAAAGTCCCATTGAAAATCTTTGTTGGGATTTCAAAGAAGCAGTGGCAGCACAGAAACCAAAGAATGTCAATGAGCTGGAAGCTTTTGCTCATGAGAAATTCCAATAGAGAAGTGTCTGAAGCCTGATAACACTTACCTGAAACATTTGATGTTTATTTATTTATTTTATTTTTTTGGATTTTTACCCAATTTGGAATGCCCAATTCCCAGTGCGCTTTTAAGTCCTCGTGGTCGCGTAGTGATTCGCCTCAATCCGGGTGGCGTAGGACAAATCCCAGTTGCTTCCGCTTCTGAGACCATCAACCCGCGCATCTTATCATGTGGCTTGTTGAGTGCATTGCCACAGAGACATAGCGTGTGTGGAGGCTTCACACCATCCACCGCGGCATCTGTGCTCAACTCACCACGTGCCCCACCAAGAACGGACCACATTATAGCAACCACGAGGAGGTTACCCCATGTGACTCTACCCTCCCTAGCAATCGGGCCAATTTGGTTGCTTAGGAGACCTGGTTGGAGTCAACATTTGATGTTATTAAGGGTAAAGGGTGCTCCACGTATGATTGACTTTAGGGGGTTTAATATTTTTGACATGACATTTGTGGGGAGAATTATTTTTTATTTTAAAATTTGGGTAAACTGAACTCTTTGTTCTCAAAATCACTCAAATATGTATTAAAAACTTACTTTGACTGTTTACTGAGGTTTTAGTTGATGTGTTTTAATTCACATCACCTGAACGTATTGCTGGTCAGGGGGGCTGAATAATTTTGATTGCATATATATATTTAAGCAATATCACATGAGCAAGAGTGCGATATGGCCCTATATCAGCACTGCCATAGGTAATCACAGCAGTGCTGATTTAGGGTCATATAGCATGATTGCAAGTGTGATATTGTTTATATACAACAGTTAAATGAATAAGTAAATTCGGCCACAAACGCATTTGTGCATTGAACAACTTTCTTACACGATGGATCAGAATCTGCAGTTGCTGGTTCAAAGCAAATGATGCATCCAAGCCTCTCAAAAATATCACTTCAGAACTACTTGTATCACAGCTTGGGCTGTTTCTAACATTTTATTGGAGAAACAAGGGCTTGTGTGTGAGAGTAAGAGAGAGATATGGAGCGTGTGTGATCACCTGTTGATGATGCGGTAGTCTGTTAGTAGGCTTTCTGAAGATAATGTCATTTTGGTCAAATTCATTCTACTTTCTCAGTGGAAACATAGCCGTCCAAGCGGGGGTATTCCTCCCTATTTCGCGGTAGCCGGTGCGCAAGAGTCTTTCACTATAGAAACCGCAATCTCCTCCGCCATTTTGTCCTCTCCAACGTGGGAAGTCCGGTAAGAGGTAAACGCCTTGAGTTTGTGTAATTAATCAGTCTGTTGTGTCTCTCAGTTGTTGGTTTAAAGCCGTTTAAAGCTATTTCCTAGCTTTAGTAGTGTAGTAGTAATACGAGTGATCACGGAGTGTTGTTGAATAAAAATACTGAGTGACGCTGACACTTCACGTCACCAACTGGCTCATATTACACACAAAAATGGTCTTTTGCCTCCATCTGCTGGCTAAAATATGTAATGTCAAAAATGTAATGTATAGAGACAGATGACTCTTAACACATCTGCACTGCTCTTACACTGTAGTTTAGAATGGCACAAACACACAGTGAAGCGTCCGAGTGCTGATGGGTGTGAGACCCATCTTTAAATACGGGATAATCCCGTATTTTACGGGACGGGTGGCAGCCCTAGATACAACATTCTTTTGAGGGTGCTCCCCCCGTAGAACCTGGCCTGTCTGGATTCATGCTTCTGTTACAAATCATCAACATTAAATTAATGGCATTTCATACAACAAGGGGATACTCTATAAATTAAGGAATCTTTTTTTTTTTTTTTTTTTTTTGCAGATCTGCTCCTCCAAATCACACAGCAATTGTGATTCACCCCTGCAGTGAAACCACCTCCTCAGCAATTCAACAACACATGTGGTGATTATTTTCATCATCCTACAAGTGAAGAAGGAAAAAAAAATCTCAAAGTGTTACCATTGAACTCTACTGGCATACCATTGCAAAAATGTATTTGGTTAAAGAGGAAAGTGAAGACATCAGTATTACAGAACCATGCAAAATTAAAAATGAAGATACTGAGGAACAAAGAGGTTGGTGTCCATTCCTGATTCTTCATAATGACTGTTGAGGAACGTTAAGGTAATAAAGCTTCATACAGTTTACTAGATCTAGCGGCTGTTAGAAAATCATGTAAGTAGTAAAATTATAATTAAACAAATAATCCCAGTATCTCCATGAATATTACAGAACCTTCAGCATGTTAACATCACATAAAATAGATACTTGGCCTTTGCTGCTAACTACCTACCATTAAATTGTGGTTTGTTTGATTTGTTTTTTTCTTCTGATTTACTTTATTCATTTTAGACTTGATAAAAGAGAAAGAGGAGAGTCAAGAACATAATGACGTGGAGGAGAAACATCATGATCATACATTTTATAATTTCATCTCTGCTGAAGAATCTTTTAGTGGCTCAAAGGCTGAAATTATTTTCTCACAGAAAATAACTCAAAGAACAAGAGGCAAAAATTATTTCACCTGCTCTCACTGTGGAAAGAGTTTCACACAAAAAAAAAACCTTAACGCTCACTTAAAACTTCACACTGGAGAGAAGCCTTTCACCTGCATTCAGTGTGGAAAGAGTTTTGCACATAAAAGAAATCTTCATTGTCATCTGAGAATTCACACTGGAGAGAAGCCTTTCACCTGCCTTCAGTGTGGAAAGAGTTTTGTGCATAAAAGAAATCTTCACCGTCACTTAAGAATTCACACTGGAGAGGAGCCTTTCAAATGCCTTTGGTGTGGAAAGAGTATTGCAAATATAAGAAATCTTCAGCATCACATGATAATTCACAATGAAGAGAAGCCTTTCACCTGCTCTCAGTGTGGCAAGAGTTTCATAGAGAAAATAAACTTTAACACTCACTTAAAACTTCACACTGGAGAGAAGCCTTTCACCTGCCTTCAGTGTGGAAAGAGTTTTGCACATAAAAGAAATGTTCACCGTCACATGAGAATTCACACTGGAGAGAAGCCTTTCGCCTGCCTTCAGTGTGGAAAGAGTTTTGCACATAAAATAAATCTTCACCTTCACATGAGAATTCACACTGGAGAGAAGCCTTTCGCCTGCCTTCAGTGTGGAAAGAGTTTTGCACATAAAAGAAATCTTCACTGTCACATGATAATTCACACTGGAGAGAAGCATTTCACCTGCCATCAGTGTGGAAACAGTTTTGCACATAAAAGAAATCTTGACCGTCACATGAGAATTCACACGGGAGAGAAGCCTTTCACCTGCTCTCAGTGTGGAAAGAGTTTTGCAAATATAAGAAATCTTCAGTATCACATGAGAATTCACACTGGAGAGAAGCCTTTCACCTGCTCTCAGTGTGGCAAGAGTTTCACAGAGAAAATAATCTTTAACACTCACTTAAAACTTCACACTGTAGAGAAGCCTTTCAGCTGCCTCCAGTGTGAAAAGAATTTTGCACATAAAAGAAATCTTGACCGTCACATGAGAATTCACACAGGAGAGAAGCCTTTCACCTGCCTTCAGTGTGGAAGGAGTTTTGCACATAAAGGAGATCTTCAGCATCACATGAGAATTCACACCGGAGAGAAACCTTTCACATGCCTTCAGTGTGGAAAGAGATTTGCAAATAAAAGAAATCTTCAGTATCACATGAGAATTCACACCGGAGAGAAGCCTTTCACCTGCTCTCAGTGTGGCAAGAGTTTCAGAGTGAAAGGACATCTTCAGTGTCACATGAGAATTCACACCGGAGAGAAGCCTTTCACCTGCTCTCAGTGTGGAAAGAGTTTCACACAAGCAAGCCATCTAACACTTCATCTGCGCTCTCACTCTGGATTTAAGCCATTTAACTGATTAGTGTGGCAAAACATTTTAGGGTGCATCACAACTAAAGCTACACATGACAAGTCACATAAATGAGAAACCTCACGTGTGTTCTTTTTGTGGAAAGAGATTCATTACATTATCAATCCTGAAATCACATGAGAGAGCACATACTGAAGAGAAGCCATACCACTGTACTTCATGTGGGAAGAGTTTCAGCCATTTAAGTAATCTACACAATCATCTAATAAAGCATTGTCCAAAGTTTTCAAAATGAACAAAGTTAATTCCAGAGACAACACTTCTTGTGTTGTAACTAAAGCTTTCAAAATATATACATTTGATTATTGAAAATGTTTACCATGTTAATTTTCTTATTCATGATGTTACCAAGTTGCCAAGTTGTCAGGAGTTACACATTTTCACAGATACTGACATTTCATTCTGCTCTGTGTGAGTTTTAAACACTGGTTGGAGTAGGGCAAAACCTTTGCGATGTGTCCGGTGGAGACATTACCCTGATGTACACACCACAAACAAATACAACAGTGATTCCGTGTCAATGATCAAGTGATGGAGACAGGACCTCTTACAAAAACACAAATGGGACTTTTGACAAATGTGATGTACTTCACATCCATTTTAAGTTGTAATTTTACCACAGAAGCACGTCAGGTCTTACAAGCCAAACACACAATATGGCACTGATGGGGGACTGCTTTGGCCAGTTCTCCCATGGAGGATCTGTGGATGCTCTGCAAAATTTTCATATAATTTCAACTTTTTACCCTTTGTAACTGAGCATCAGCTAATGCAGTGTTTCCCAATGCTGTTCATGGAGGCACACAAACAGAATGCATTTTGGAAATCTCCCTGATCTGATGAATCCATTTCAGGTCTTTAGAGTCTTTACTAATGAGCTGATGAGTTGAATCAGATGTGTTAAATGAAGGAGACATCGAAAACATGTACTGTTGGTGTGCCTTAAGGAAAGGGTTGGGAAACACTGAGTCAATGATTACTAGACAATTAAGATGAATTCTCATTATGTGGGCAGTGCGAGTGCTAAAAGCAGAACAAGACACTGGCCGTGTTTGGAATGTCTTACTACTATACTATAACTATTTCTGCTATACATAGATACGACAGAAGCAGTAAGAGTAATATGGGTAGTATGCCAATGCAAACATGACCACTGACTGTAGCGCTTTTCATGTGGAGTTCAAAGTGGCACTTGACACCCTGCCATAAATCATTTGCATTTCATATCCAAATCATGTGCTGATTAATATAGTTCTATATAAAAAAATCTGGCCTAACTGTCCATAAGCTCATGAAGAACACCTGACAGAATATTGTGACGCCCTTAAAATTGCAAGAAAAGCACATTACACAAAAATTACAGTTGAAATCAGAAGCCAAATACATTTAAACTCAGTTTTTCACAATTCCTGACATTTAATCATAGAAAACATTCCCTGTCTTAAGTCAGTTAGGATCACTACTTTATTTTAAGAATGTGAAATGTCAGAATAATTGTAATGAGAATTTTTTATTTCTTTCATCACATTCACAGTGGGTCAGAAGTTTACATACACTTTGTTAGTATTTGGTAGCTTTGCCTTTAAATTGTTTAACTTGGGTCAGACATTTTGGGTAGCCTTCCACAAGCTTCTCACAATAAGTTGCTGGAATTTTGGCCCATTCCTCCAGACAGAACTGGTGTAACTGAGTCAGGTTTGTAGGCCTCCTCGCACATGCTTTTTCAGTTCTGGCCACACATTTTCTATCGGATTGAGGTTGAGGCTTTGTGATGGCCACTCCAATATCTTGACTTTAATGTCCTTAAGCCATTTTGCCACAACGTTGGAGGTATGCTTGGGGTCATTATCCATTTGGAAGACCCATTTGCGACCGAGCTTTAACTTCCTGGCTGATGTCTTGAGATGTTGCTTCAATATATCCACATAATTTTCCTTCCTCATGATACCATCTATTTTGTGAAGTACACCAGTCCCTCCTGCAGCAAAGCACCCCCACAACATAATGCTGCCACCCCCATACTTCACGGTTGGGATGGTGTTCTTCGGCTTGCAATCCTTACCCTTTTCCCTCCAAACATAACAATAGTCATCATGGCCAAACAGTTACATTTTTGTTTCATCAGACCAGAGGACATTTCTCCAAAAATTAAGATCTGTGTCCCCATGTGCACTTGCAAACTGTAGTCTGGCTTTTTTATGGTGGTTTTGGAGCATTGGCTTCTTCCTTGCTGAGCAGCCTTTCAGGTTATGATGATATAGGACTCGTTTTACTGTGGATATAGATCCTTGTCTACCTGTATCCTCCAGCATCTTCACAAGGTCCTTAGCTGTTGTTCTGGGATTGATTTGCACTTTTTTGCACCAAACTGCATTCATCTCTAGGAAACAGGAATGCGTCTCCTTCCTGAGCGGTATGATGGCTGCGTGGTTCCATGGTGTTTATACTTGTGTACTATTGTTTGTACAGATGAACGTGGTACCTTCTGGCATTTAGAAATTGCTCGCAAGGATGAACCAGACTTGTGGAGGTCCACTATTTTTTTTTATTTATTTTATTTTTTTTAAGGTCTTGGCTGATTTCTTTTTATTTTCCCATGATGTTAAGCAAAGAGGCACTGAGTTTGAAGGTAAGCCTTAAAATACATCCACAGGTACACCTCCAATTGACTCCAATTAGCCTATCAGAAGCTAATTGCCTAAAGGCTTGACATAATTTTCTGGAATTTTCCAAACTGCTTAAAGGCACAGTTAACTTAGTGTATGTAAACTTCTGACCCACTGGAATTGCGATATAGTCAAATAAATGTGAAAATCTGTCTGTAAACATTTGTTGGAAAAATTACTTGTGTCATGCACAAAGTAGATGTCCTAAACGACTTGCCAAAACTATAGTTTGCTAATATGAAATCTGTGGAGTGGCTCAAAAAATTTGTTTTAATGACTTCAACCCAAGTGTATGTAAACTTCTGACTACAACTGTATTAGTGATGGTGCTGCAAATCCCAACATAATGTTTAAGACAATCAACAAACTTCTTAAGCTTATCAACTTTCCAACCTGTTCTTCTGTTCAGCAGTCTAATAAGTTTCTTAATTTGTTGAAAAAAATTAGAATATTTACAAATCCATTGCTCCTGTTCCCTCATCTGATCCTGTTGAGATTCACCCTTTCAATTCCCTTGCAACGGTGTTTTCCAGTTTAGTGACAGTTAACACTGATTACATATCAAAACTAGTGATAATAAGGAATTTAGCTACATGTATTCTTAACTCTCTTCCTACATCCATTCTTAAGGGGTGTCTGCTATCAATCAGTCCCCTCATCATGACAATTGTGAACACTTCTCTTATTACTGGGATTGTCCCACTTGCTCTTAAGATTGCAGCTATCACACCAGTCCTTAAAAAGCCTGGGTGTGATATGTCTGACCTATTAAATTACAGGCCTATCTCAAGTCACCCCTTTTTGGCTAAGGTCCTTAAACATGTCATTGTGGCTCAACTGCACAGGCATCTGTCCCTTAACAAGCTAATAGAACCTTTTCAATCTGGGTTCAGATCGGAGCACAGTATCGAGACTGCCCTGGTTCGTGTTTTGAAAGACCTCATCTCAGCTGATTCGGGAGCCTGTAATATTCTGGTTTTGTTAGACCTGAGTGCTGCATCTGATACGGTGTGTCGTACTATTCTTCTAGATAAACTGGAGAGCTGTCTTGGATTTCTGGTACTGTGCTTGAATGGTTCAGATCTTATTTTAGTATTTACATGCTGTTTCTTGGGCAGATTATTAAGAGAGAAATATGGCTTTGGATATCATTGATATGCTGATGGATACCCAAATTGATATCAGCACAAAGTCTGACATTACATCCACCTCAACAGTTCTTACTGAGTGATTGCAGGAAATAAAAATATGGATGCGATACACTGATGAGCCAAAACATTATGACCACTCACAGGTGAAGTGAATAACGTTATTCATCCCCTAACAAGGGCACATGTCAAGGTCTGGGTAGATTAGATGGTTAGAGAACAATCAGTTCTTGTAGTCAATGTTTTGGATGCAGGAGAAATGGGCAAGAGTACAGACCTGAGCGACTTTGACAAAGGCCATATTGTTATGGCCAGACGACTGGGTCAGATCATCTCTGAAACGGCAAGGCTTTTGGGGTTCTCCCGGTCAGCAGTAGTGAGTACCTACTGACAGTGGTCTGAGGATGGACAAACCACAAACCAGTGACAGGTTGTTGGGTGCCCAAGGCTCATTGATGCACAAGGGCAACAAAGGCTATCCTGTCTGGTCCGAAACAACAGAAGGTCTACTGAGGCACAAGTCACAGAAAATTTTAGTCATGGTTACAGGAGGAATGTGTCACAACACACTGTGCATCACACCTTGCTGCATATGGGGCTGCATAGCCACAGACCAGTAAGAGTGCCCATAATAGCCCCTGTCCACCATCGAAAGTGCCTACAATGGGCACACGAGCATCGGAACTGGACCTTGGAGCAGTGGAAGAAGGTCACCTGGTCCGATGTGTCCCGTTTTCTTTTACATCATATGGACGGCCGTGTCCGTGTGCGCCGTTTACTTTGGGAAGTGATGGCACCAAGTGTGATGCTCTGTGCAGTGCTCTGCTGGGAAACCCTGGGTCCAGCCATTCATCTGGATGTCAGTTTGACACTTGCCACCTACAACCCCAATTGCAAAAAAGTTGGGACAGTATGAAAAATGCTAATAAAAACAAGAATGAGTGATTTGTAAATTATATTTACACTTTGCTATATTGAAATCACTACAACTACACATAATATGATGTATTACCTTTTTTGTTTGTTTTTTAAATTTCAAATCCGATGATTGCAACACTCTCCAAAAAAGTTGTGATAGTCAAGTGTTTACAACTGTGAAACATCACCATTTCTTTTAATAACACTTATTAAGCATTTGGATAATAAAGACATAAGTTTAAGTTTAGAAAATGGAATTTTCCACCATTCATCCATTATGCAGGTCTTCAGCTGCACAATTGTATGGGGTTTTTGTTGCCATATAGTGTACTTATTAATGCACCACACATTCTCAATTGCAAACAGATCAAGAATGCAGACAGGCCAATCATCACCCACTCTCTCTGCTTACACAGCCATGCACTTGTAATCCTGCCAGTATGTGGTTTGGCATTGTCCTGCTGGAAAATGTAGACAGTGAAGACAGTAAAGACAGTGCTGGATGGCAGCATATGTTACTCCAAAATTTGTACATATCAGTCTGCATTAATTGTGCCTCACAGATGTGTGAGTTACCCATGCCATGGGCACTGACACACCCCTGACCCATACAGACACTGGCTTTTGGACCTGATGCTGATAACATCTTGGATGGTCCTTTTCCACTTTGGGCCAGAGAACACGATGGCTGTGTTTTTCAAAAACTTTTTTAAATGTGGACTTGTCAGACCGCAAAAAACTATTTCACTGTTCTTCCATCTCAGATGAGACTGAGCCCAGGGAAGTCGGCAGTGCTTCTGGACAGTGTTGATGTATGGCTTCTGCTTTGCATAGTTAAGTCTTAACTTGCATCTGTGGATGCGGCAGTGAATTGTGTTGACAAACAAAGGTTTACTAAAGTAATCCCAAGCCCATGTTCATGATATCCATTACAGATGAATGATGTTATTTAACAGTGACGTCTGAGGGATCAGAAATCACGTGCATTCAGAAGTGGTTTCGTCTTGCCCTTTATGCACTGAGATTTGACCAGATTTCTTGAATCTTTTAAGTATATTGTCCAATGTAGAGGGTGAATTGCCCAAATCCTTCCAATTTGTCTTTGGGGAACAATGTTCTCAAAGTGCTGGATTATTTGCTGAATTATCTGTTGGCAAATTGACAAATCTTAAACAAACCTTGCTCTTGAAGGACTTGGCTGTTTTTGAGGGTCCTTATATACTAACACGATTGCCTCACCTGTTTAACATCTGTTTCACATCGCCTTATTTCAACTCATCAAATTGTTATTTGAGTTAAATTTCTCCTGTCTCAAATTTTTGGAGCGTGTTGCAATCATCTGATTTGAAATTACTGTACATTAAAAAAAAAAAAAAAACAATGAAATTCAGAATGTAAAACATTATATAATGTGTAGTTGTAGTGCTTTCAATATTGCAAAGGGTGGATATAATTTACAAATCACTCCTTTTTGTTTTTATTAGAATTTTTCATACTGTCCCAACTTTTTTGCAATTGGATTTGTACCTAAACATCATTGCAGATCAGGGGGTTGCAGACCACCCCTTCATGGCAGTGGTATTTTCTGATGGCAGTGGCCTCTTTCAGCAGGATAATTTTATGCGCCCTACCACACTGCACACATTGTTCGGTAATGGTTTGAGGAACATGATGAAGAGTTCAAGGTGTTGCTCTGGCCTCCAAATTCCCCAGATCTCAATCCGATTGAGCATCTATGGGATGTGCTGGACCAACACGTCCAATCCACGGCAGCTCCACCTCACAACTTACAGGACTTACAGGATTTGCTGCTAATGTCTTGGTGCCAGATACCACAGGACACCTTCCAGGGTTTTTTAGAGTCCATGCCTCGGCAGGTCGGTGCTGTTTTGTCGGCACGCGGAGGACCAACCGCATATTAGGCAGGTGGTCATAATATTTTGGCTCATCAGTTTATAATTTTCTAAAACTAAACTGCTCCTAGACTGAGGTTCTCCTCATTGGCACACCAGCAGCCACTCACAAATGTACAAATTTCAAATTGACTGTAGATAACAAATTGGTATTGCCCACTACTCAAGTGCACAACCTTGGCATTATTTTTGATACACACTTGACATTTGATGCACATATCAAGAGTATTTCAAAATCTGTGTTTGATCATCTTAGAAATATTGCCAGACTCATTCTCAGGCATTTCCTCTCGTTACTTGATGCTGAATGGCTTGTTCATGCATTTATTACTTCAAGGATGGATTATTGCAATGCGCTTTTCACAGGTCAACCTCAGTGGTGGACTGGCCATAGGATTTTCTTCCCAGTCCACCCCTGGTCTACCTGTAAAATCTATTAAACGGTTACAGTATATTCTAGGGATGTTGACAGTTAACTGATTAACCAGCATTAACAATTTGTTCGGCTAATAAATTGGTTAAAAATGAACCGAGAGCTTAACTGAAGAAATGACAGAGACGTGGTTTGATAGGTTTTTCATGTAAGGCATGTTATGTACACATAAGGGCGCTGTAAACAAATAACCCACTAGCTTCCTCTCAGTCTGATAGACAACGAAATATGAAGCATGTGCTGTGTGCACTGTAAAAAGTGAATATGGGTGGGTGTTGCATTGCTGTAACACTTTAAATCAATTTAATAAATTTTTCTGCTTTGGGGACTTTAATTCAATATTGTACTTTCAGCTTAAACACTTAAAAATGAAGCTCAACTTAATATTTAAGTTTTAGTGAAAGTGCAATTTCTCGTTATGGATCACACATCTAACATTTGGTTTGATGTCATGACGCTTGTCCGCCATTTTCTTTTTCTGCTGGATTCGGATCAAAGGAAGGTTGGAACTTAATTTTAATTAATATACTTGTTAAAAGAATGTTTGACATGATGTTTTTGTGGTTTGAGTTGACTAATGTCTTTTTGTGGACACAAATACTAACAACATTAGTAACGTTGTCTAACTCGCATTTAGTAATTAACTGCGTTAACAAACGTCAATGATTTTACAGGTTAGCGCTAGCTAATGTTAGTGAACAGTTATATCGACAAGTTAATGCATTTTCCCATTTGTTTAGTAAAATAAATATTATTTATATTTAGACCCTTGTGAGTATGTGTGTCAGAAGTACTTTAAAGTAGAGGCCTGCACTCCCACGGGACTACTGCGAGACTGCTTTTAGTATAAATAATCCAATCATTCTTTCCTCAGGTGTTAATGTTTTTAGTGCAAAGACGTAACTGTTTGTAAAGATGACTCTAGCAACCAGAGGTGGGTAGTAACGTGCTACATTTACTCTGTTACATTTACTTGAGTACATTTTTGGAGAGAATGTATTTTTAAGAGAAGGTTTAATAGTGGGGACTTTTTATTCTGACTCAAGTACATTTTGAATAAATTTTTTTACTTAGTAAATTTCAGACAACGGTCTTTTCGTTACATCACTGGTTTTAATTAAATACATTTTAATAAATGCGTAATTTATTGAGAGGTTTTTGAATGGGACATACTAAAGTGGAACTTCACAGTTGGGCAATGTCACTCGAGTCGACTGCAGCAGCAAGTGCGCCAAACAAACACTTTCGTCATGCAATACCTTCATTTTACACCAAGACAAGCGGATATTTCAAGATTAGAATTGCAGCTACAACTTAATGAACTCCTTGCAGTGAGTTTTGGCATTTGTAATAACGTGAGCTTGTCTTTGTTGTGGTGATGGTCATGTGCAGGGTGATTCTGTATTTATGGGCTCTTATGACCTCAGTTTCTAAGTATACATTTTTATATCAGTGCAGAAATATTTCAGTGTCTACTGTATAATTCCATGTAAACATCCGTGTGAAAATGCCTTCTGCTTTGTCTATCGCGTGTGTGCGTGACTACTTGAGTGCATCTCTGCATGTGCACAATGCACAGTAACTTTGCATTTGACAGCTGCGGCGCATTTTTCTCATGAACAAACTTAAACAAGCCTAACACGCTTCCAAATACAGCGATAAGGTGCAGTTTCCTGTACTGTACAGAACTAATAATCTAAATTCTTTTACCACTGAAAACTGAACTAAGAATCCATTCAGGACTTTAAAAAGCTGTGAAATAACAACAGTAGGCATTAATAAAGCATGATCCTGATTCATTTTATTCCACATTAGATATGATTGGTCCTGTAGAGTATTGTTAACATTTTTCACTGTAATTACTAGAAACTGGTTTCTAAACTTCTCTTCTAATTGACAGATACGTCGAAATCTGACAAGTGTCCTTAAAGTGATAGTTCACTTTAGTTCAGTATTCTTTTAATTGGATACTTTTTTACTTTTACTCAAGTAATTATAAACATCACTACTTCTACTTGAGTAATTTTTTTTTCAAGTAATTGTACTTTTACTTGAGTACAGTTTTTGGCTACTCTACCCTCCTCTGCTAGCAACCCACAGTAAGTCATTTTAATGAAAGATACTATAATTATTAATAGATAATATGAAATTCTTATGTTGAACATGGTATTATATTTTTATTTAGCTATAGTCGAGCTTTACTTTAGATAAATGGATACTGTTGTCTGCCGAGTTGCTATTTTTCTCATTAGACAATAAACTATAGATTTAATATATTTCAGCCGTAACGCACTCTACCAGGAGCCCCCCAAAGGATTTCAAGGCGAGATGGCCTGAGCTTGTACAGGCAGGAAGAGGTATTAACAAAAAAGAAGTGGTTGAAGTAAGGTACTGGTTACATTGGTTTCATACATGTGCAAAAAACAAACAAAAAATGAGACTCTTGACCATTTCTTAGTAATTATAGGGGATTGCTCCCTCTTTTAAATGCTCTTTTTTGTTTCATATTAATGCAGTGTTCCAGAGGCTTATGGCTTTTCCCTAGGAAGAGATGATCATGGCCCAGTTATGTATGTACTTGAGTTCGCTGGTCAGAGTTATTCATTCCAAAGGAGGAGCTACTCGTGAGAAGTCTGCTGACATAATGTGCTTCTTGTATCAGGTAATGTGTGTGTGTTACATTAATATGAACTACACAAGCCTGGTATTTTAGCCACAATATGCTTAACAGTAACAATTGGCTAAAATCCTGCCATACATTTTTTCCTGTTGAATGTCCTTTTTGCTCTGATAAACATCACAGTACGGAAGTTATAGGGATTTCATGGTGACATTAATAATAACATATATTTTTCCATTCAACATAAACTTGGGAAGCCCAAAGTATACTTAAATTTTGACGTGAATGCTAAGCATCTGTGTACAGTCAAACGCGAGCCTTTCAAATTATACTCTATCTGACTGTGCACGCAGAAGCAGGGGGTTGGCGCATGCATGCTACAACTGCTATAAGACATCAGACTCTTTCTCTTCAGAAGTTTAGACCCTTAAAGATGTCTTTAAACTCCTTCAGACTCGAGTTAAACAAATGCAGGTATCCTCTGACCTCCTCACACACGTTCTTGATGTGCACATCTACTGTTGACGTTTTTACCTTCGTCTCCTGTTATTTACTGGCGATTGCGTCTTCCAGGGTTTCTTCCTGACAGCAATGGCTCAAATGTGAGTGTTGCCACATTGTGGACCAACTCATTTGTGCAAATATTCCAGGCGCATGCGTATTCTGTGCATTTAAAGATGCACGGTTTGAAAAATTGAGCTGTGTGCATTCAGTGCTTGCATACTTTGCTGATGGGCTTAAGATGTGGTAGGACATGTGTAAGTATGTATAACCAGACAGAGTTGTAATATGAAAACGAATCATGATTGCTTTATCACAGACTGAAAACGTTCATCTTTGAAGAGAGTGTCCTGAAGGCCCTAATCTTTTTCCTGGGAGAAAATGCTGATGACCTCATCAAAGGAGTACCTTGTAAGTTTCAACAGTGAGTTGGATGTCAGCATATCCTATTGTTTTGGACACACAGCAGTGTAATTAATTGCCTGTGTTGATTTATTAGGCATAAAAAATCCTGAATGGAAACAGAGAAAATTCAGATACTCACCGAAATATGTCTTGAAAATTGATGTGCTTGGTTGAGGAGGATGAGCTGATGTTTCCTGTAAGAAAAAATGCAATTAAAGCTAATGGTTTTTAATGGAAATAAATGTTGACAGAATGCCCTATGTGATGTGTTTCCACTCTGCAGTATGTGTTCCAGGTGTACGGTGGTTGGTGACGAATAGTAAAAGCAGCCATTTCAGCCTTCATAAAACTGGACCATTGTGATCTTCAACACCTCTTTTCTGCATTTAAATAGGCCATGTATAACAGTAATACGTTTTCTCTCAACAACAAGGGTTTCATTTAAGCTCTCCATGGTCTTGTCCGTATCTGCCACTATTTAAGTATTAAGTACAAAGTAATTGGCATGATATAATTGAGCCCATTAACATGCACACCAATATGCTGATTACTCCCAAACATCAGCTTATTTAAAAAACTTGACAAAGCAAGAAAACTGTGTTTACATTACATTTGAAATTATCATGTTATTCTCTGCTTTTGACGTGAAACTGTGAAGAGGCATGCACATAACACGTGCGTGCACTGGATAAGGTGAAAAGCGAAATCGGGCTATTGGGCAAAAATCTACCTATGTCGACCGGTTTATTCTTACGCCTTTTATGACATTACACTGATAAAGGAACACTATTTATTGCGTTTACGTGACCACACGTTTTGTTGGCTTATTTAGCTTAATCAGTGTAAGAACGTGCTTGTAAATGCACTCATTAATAGAAGTGCACACTGATTAGCTTTAATCGGTTTTTTAAATATTTTCTTTAATCAAACGTTCATGCTCTTTTAGTATTCTGAAGTGAGCAATTTGGCCTTTCATAGCTTGCAAAACTGTTTGGAAAAAGGTATTGGAAAAGTACCCTATGTCTGAGTACTAGCACTCCCAACTGTTAATGTATTATGATTTGACTCTGTGCATTTTGTAATTATGATGGCATAGGGCAGGGGTACTCAATTAAAGTTCCAAGAGGTCTGGTCTCTACATTTCCTTCCCAGCAAAGGACCAGATAATAGTAGCTTAAATGGTGTCATTAGTTACTGTATATGGCTAGGAAATTATGAATTAAAAAATTCGTTTTTTTTATAACTTGCCATGATGGCAGCAATAGTACTTCGAAAAAAAAAAAAAAAAAAAAAGAAAGTAGTGGGGTCTGAGAGATCTTTTCTATCAAAAGATTAAAATATTTCATCAAGACTTCATCTATCGAGGGCACTTGGATATGACTATTAAAATATAAGATCAACAGTTCGTTTTAAAGCTGAATGACAGCAGTCCAGTTTTGTGTTGAATTATTTTTACATTCAGAATCTATATGTATGGGACATACAGTGGGTGTCCTTTCAGAATAGGCTTTCTACCACTGCGATCACTGCGTGAATGAGACATTAGCAGTTCATTAGCAGCTCTAAACCTCTAAGGGGCGCTACAACCATAGAATTTCAACAGGCCAGAGCTGAACACCTCGGAGCTCTTTCTCCTAACATAACAACCATTCAGTTGGTGGCTGTACAGGCAAGTTAAGATTGTTTTGCCAGCCGGCATAAAAAATATACAAAAAAAAAAAAAAAAAATAGGAGAAAGAAGAACAACAACAACAAACACCACAACATTTATTTTCTTGCTAAATTTAGCAATGGAGACGCATGATAAATATTTTACTGCAGCATTCAGCATTCACAAGGACATCAAAACATTGGAGAGTTATTTGTTTGCATTTATTAATTTTACATTTCATAGAGATAATTATAAGTATATAGAGTATTATTTTCATACATACATATGCACAGACTTTATGATTGAGCAGCATTAGACCGCATATTCAAGCAATTGTAACTTCAAAAAACTGTTAAGACTCTAAACCTGTTTTTGGGAGTAGTTTACACCTCTATAAAGGGGCAGATACTCTAGAAGTAGTGATTACTGCTTTTGGAAAAGGTCATGAGGCATCAGTGTATTACTCCCTGCTAATTCAGTGTCTGGGGGACGGAGCTTTAACTTCTATCAAGAGATTATGGGAGAGAGATTTAAACTTGGTATTGGAGGAGGGAGTGTAGGCTAGGACTCTAAAAAATGTCAAGTCTACATCTAGAGATTCAAGGGTGCGTCTGATGCAATTTAAGATTTTGCATCGATTATATTGGACCCCCTCTAGATTGTATAGACTTGGTCTTAAAGACACACCCACCTGCTGGTGATGCCAATCAGAAGATGGGAACACAACCCATGTTTTTTGGGGATGTGTTAAAATACAGGAATTTTGGTCGAGGATTCAGAGATTTATGTGTGAAGTTTTGGACATTTCATTGTCCAAAACGACAATGAAAATTCATTTTGCCCCAGACTCTGCATTTTGGGTGATGGGGCAGTCATTAATTTTGGGGATAGCCACTTGAAATGTTGGGTCCTGGCCAGAGTTATGGTTGCCAGACGAATCATTCTTAGGGGGGTGGAAGATGGCTGGGGCACCCTCGTTTCGGGAGTGGTGCGGGGAGATGGTTGGGGTGGCAGCATTTGAGGAGGTGATTTATAGAAGGCTGGGAAAATGGGATTTGTTTAATAGGAATTGGGGTGGATATTTAGCTTTTTTGGAGGGTTCTTGGGGAGGGGCAGTGGGGAGGGATTTTTAGTTTTTACATTTTTTGTTTGATGTGTATGTGCACTCTTGTTTTTTTTTTTTAAAGTATATATATATATATTTTATTTTTTTATGTTATAATTGTAAGTGACCACTGTAGTGCGTGTTTGTGTCGGGTGGGGGATGTTCTGGGGGAGGGGTTTAAATTATATAACTGATTCCGTATTTTGTGTTGTGTTTATCTGTTTTGTGGCTGGAATCAATAAAAATGTTAATAACAAAGACTCTAAACCTGTGCTTGTTTTTAATATGCTGATAGGCTAGCCCATATTTTCTATTTTTAACAATGATTATCAAATGTGAATGAATTAATTTATATGTATAACATTTGTCACATTATGTTATATTTTGCTGGCAATAAAAACTAAAGAAAAAATGAACAGAATCAATATTTATGGGAGCAGAATACTTATCAAATAAAATATTTGCGAACGACTCTCATGTGTGAGAATTTAATGTTTTCACACGGCGGTACTCACCGCGGTAGTAAGGCTCAATCTGGTTGCTTACACTCTGTAGGAGGCCTTTTGACAGATTAAAAATACTATATGGGGGTTCAGGGGTGTCCCCTGAGAGAAAATTTATAAAAATGTAAAAGTCTGAATGGACCATTTTTTATAAAGTGAGAATCTACTAACAACAAACAAACAATTTACATAGCAGTGAAGCATTAGCTGTTTGCTTAATTTAAGTACTGTATAGATAGGCTTTCCTTGCCATTATGCTATGATGACATCTCTGATTATTTTTCACAAAATAAGAACAAAAATCAGTTTGTTTATTATTATGAAAGGCTTGTAACATGCTGATTAATAAAGCTAAGTTTAGATGGAAAAAACGTTATAGTCTAAAACCATCACGTTAACTTGTCCTGACACAAACCTGGCTTAGCTGAACCGTCTGAATCACATATCAGACAGATGAAGATGTTTTACTTTGCTGCATTTTTGTATTCTGCAGTGTGTTTATGCAAAAGATGCCAGTATCTGTAGCAGTGTCTCCACTACTGTTGTTAAAACAACCACACCTGCAACTCCTACGTACAGTAAATCAGGCTTCATGCGGCACCTCATGTCTGTAGCGGGGAGAGAGGCAACGCATGCGGAGTGGGAATAAAGCTCGTTGTGCTGGATGCGCTTTATTCCCATTCTATAGAGGAAATTTCTTTCTAGCTCTGAGCACGCTTTATTCCCACTCCGCACACGTATACACGTATGCTTACACAATCACTTAGTGTCAGATAACTAGTGCAAAAATTCAGAGCTCGACCCGGATTTAATTGTCATTCAGTCTGGATCCAGACTGGAATCATCCTATTGAGTACCAGTGGCATAGGGCAATGCAAATGATTGTTCTTTTGTTTTATGTATGCTATAGGATAGCCAGGCAGATGGTGCTCTGAGTGGCCTGGAGCAGCTCACTATGGCAGTGTTCGTTATTCATGGGGAAGATAAACAAGAACCACCTGCCGACTCTGACATTGTTCTCAAAGGAGTGAAGGTTTTGAATGAACTAACTTCAGTTGTCTCTGATTGTGCCCTGCTTCTTGGTTTGATACATGTACTCAACCTGGCTCATCCAAAACATTTTCGATTGACCAAAGTGTTCCTGAAACTACTCTTGCAGCCTGAACAGCACTGGATGTCTCTCAGAGTTCAAAGTCAAGACAGTAGATGACAGAACTCGCAGTAATTACGGTAGTTTGTAAGAATATGTCTAATGTGTCGAGTTTATGTCCAGTGTATCTACAGTATACACTAAGCCTGTTGTTATGTATGAGAAACAAACCAAGTTGTTAATAAAAATTGATTTTTAAAAGTCACATTTGAGTTTTTGACGTTTTAACCCAACATAAGTCTTAACTTTATAGTTAAGTTAGTGGAAAATAATACAGTCAATCAAACCATATGATTAAGTTGGAAATTATCAGGTTTATACATACAGGTAAAGTAAAAAATTAATTTGGAAAAAAATAGAATATTTAAGTTGAGTTGCAGTAAAATTAAGTTATACTAATGTGAATTATGGGATTGACAGAACTCAAATCATTAAAGTGTGTTTGACCTGTTGAAATTGAGTTGGTCTAAAGAGGTAAATGAATTTGAAAAAACATAATTTTTTGGGGTGTTACCAATTAATAATTTTATTAAGTTGATCCAACTGTTCACTTTTTTCAGTGTGGGACCGTTTTGTCCGTAAAGAAATGTTCCAGAGCAAATTCTAAAACAGGACTTTAAAGTTTAGTAGTAGCACGAGTACAATGCGGTACCATATAAAAACAAACATCTGCGAGCCTCGACATCTAATGCTGCATTCCATTCAACTCAAAGTCTGATTTTCCAACTTCCTACAAGGAAAAGTGCAATGGAATGCCACTTTTTCAACTCCGGTTTCGCCGAGACGCAGGTGTTTAACGTCAAACAAACATGTTTTATTCAAAAATATTGATAAATGAGTACATTTTCCTACATTACATGATATTAAAGCAACAAAAGCCTGTAGAAACAGGTGTATAAAACATGGAAATTACATTCTCTTTTGTTAATCGTTCACCTATAGCACAAATGCTATAGCATTGCAGCATAGTTTATCAATTGGATGGCTAATAAACATCTCTGGTGCCAGATGAACAGCTGCTAAGCTAATGGGAGCATTGCAATGTTTGTTTCCTGACACATCATCTTCTGAGCATTTGACAATGTAATGCCTTTATGATCGGAGATCAGAGATGTTGAGTAGGCAGTGCTTGAAGTGGGGCGGTATGCAGCGGTACAAAGTATCTGCACTTCTTTAATTTTGTCTACAGTGTACCGGCAGTTTTTCATGTGTACCACCACTTCTCAGAGTCTCGTGGTACGATGTAATGTCTTTATGGTTCGATGAGGCCAGCCAATCACTTTTATTTGACTTTTATTTTAATGGCACTGGGATCAAATATTGCAGTTTTAATGGGTTTCAACGGGGACATTTTTGTCCTGAAAGTCCTGAGTGTAACTATTTTGTGTACACAGTGTATTGTAGATGTATTATAGGTTGAAATATCAAAATTCCCCCCAAAAATACACACCTTTGGCAAAATGTATGCCAATAGCATTAACTAAAAAAAAAAAAAAAACATGAAAAAGACAAAAATGTCCCGAAGGTTGCACAACGGTTAAGTTGTAATTTAAACTTTAACATTATTTGGGGGAGAATAATTAATGTTATTCACATGAAATATGTAAAAAATGTATAAAGCAATGGGGGCAGTGGTGGCTCAGAAGTTAAGGCTTTGGGTTACTGATCAGAAGGTTGGGGGTTCAAGCACCAGCACTGCCAAGATGCCCCAAGTGCTAGATATTAGAAATATTGTATCTAGGTTTGATAAAACCAGCTAAGTAGCTGTCTGATAACATCAGTTACTGTAACATTACTTACATAATGGACCTCCTTGAGCTCAGCAAGCTAGCCAACTCATTTCTTTCTTTATTAATGCCAAGAACAGTCTGAATACATACAGCAGTTGCTTAATGCAACAACAACAAAAATAATAATAAAATAAAATACAACTGCCAGAGGGAAACAATTATAAGTGGTTATATACAGTATCATCAGTATTCGTTGACATTTTTTGATTTTTTGTTATTAATGCCCAATAAATTTTATTATAAAAATGTAATTCAACCAAATAGAGTGGGAGGAGTGGATTCTTGCCCAAAAATGTAAACATATCCAAAAATAATAAATAAATGGACAATATATTGAATATCTGAGTTTTCGTTATTGCAATAAAAAATAACATCAAAAACATTAATACAAATGTCAGATACCATTTTTTTCTGAGAGGATATTTGCTCAAACACATTTACCAACAAAAAAGAAAGAAAAGAAAGAAAGGTGTTTCATCATCTGATCTGATAATTGTCCTCTGGGGGCTAAGCCCCTTATCTCTTCCAACCCTTGCAACACCCCTGAGCTTTACATGTGTTCTTTTAGTGGAAAGAGTTTCACTGCACTCTCTTACAATATAAAGTGCAGTAAAAAAAATAAAAAAATAAAAAAAGAGGCTTCTTGGCAATTATGTTTTTGCAGATCTCACACACACTTGACATCTGCCCATGCCTTCTTTTTCACTACGAAAAGGTAAAGTTGAACACACGTTAATACAGGTGTCAAACTCTTGTAAGAGTCTCAAGCCTGTTAATGATTAACTTTTCATGGGTGTAATACTCATCCCTGCCTCCAGAGGGTGATAAACAGCGAGTATTTCACAGAGTTGTGTAGAAATGTGAGACAGAAGAAGAGTGAAGACGCAAGTATTGTTGTTGTATGTTCATGTTGATTTTGTCAATCCATCTAAAGTCCTGATTGAGGAAATTCTTTTGTTCATCACTTATGTAAGTTGATATTTAAATATTCTTGTATAGATACTTTTTATTGTTTAATCTTTGTTTCTCCAGATCTTGTGAGTAACTGCTGGGGATTGGAAATGTTTGTTTGGTGCAGGATTGTTTGAAACAGCCTTAAATGTGTAGGGACATTTTCTTTTCTTTCTTTTCTTTTCTTTCTTTTTGTGTATGACTGGCCTGTTGTAGACTTTTATTCTCATGAATTAATTTGATTAGGCAATATAGGATTTTGTTCTGGAGATAAGAGATGTCAAGCTCACAAGAGCTGCAAACTTGTAAAGAAATGAGCATAAATCAATATAATAAAGACCAGTAGGTCTATCAGAAAGTTTTACGATACGCTCGAGTCTGATTGTGTGCACACAATATTTTACCATAAAGAGGAGGACATCAATGATAATTAAAATAAATTACATGTGCAGAATTAGCGAAATACAGTGGAATACAAGAGCAAATATTGTGCACTGAAGTATTTGAAACTGCACTCTATGGAGCACTTAAACTTCTTTTTGGAATAAAGGCGTAACCAGAATAATGGTCTTAATTCTTGTTGTATTCAGGGACGTGCACAGTCAAATTGAGGGACAGTGGCCCAAACCAAGAAAAAAGGCACCATCCCCTCCACCACAAAAATAAATAAAAATACAATCTATACTGTATAATCAGTATTAATCTCATCAATGAACATCATGAAGATGTTTCCAAACTATTTTATGAAAGCACACTCTTGACAGAAATATGATGAAATAAAAATAACCCTGCAAGATATTAACAGTGTTAGATATAAACAGAAGAATACATATCTAGAGAAACATCTGGTTAGAAGATGTTAGATATGGATTTATATCCAGTATGATGTTGTGTGTTTCCCCGCTTGAGCAGCTGGAGTTGAACGTGCTGAACACCAACAAAATGAAGCACTATAAAACTGGTTAATTACCACATTCACACTGCATCCTGTTTATACATGAGATTAATCACTATATCCACAATTTATATGTACCATTTCAACCTTCATCTGCACAGACACTGAAGCGAAAAAAGAACTGGTGAACTTGAAATAAATTATGCATTAGTCAGTAGGGATGCTGGGATTATAAAGTATAAAAAATTTGAATAAAAACAAAAAGGAGTGTTTTGCAACTACACATTATATGATGTTTTACCATGTGAATTTCATAGTTTTTTTTTTTTTTTTTTTTTGAAAATATACAGTAATTTCAAATCAGATGATTGCAACACACTCCAAAAAATTTGAGACAGGGGCAATTTAAGACTAATAACAATTTGACGAGTTGAAATAACAAGGCGATGTGAAACAGGAGATGTTAAACAGGTGAGGCAATTGTGTCATAGTACTGTATACTGTTTAAGGTGCCTCCAAAAACAGCCTAGTCCTTCAAGAGCAAGGATTGTTCAAGACTTGTCAATTTGCCAAGAGATGCTTAAGCAAATAATCCAACACTTTGAGAACAATGTTCCCCAAAGACAAATTGGAAGGATTTTGAGCATTTCACCCTCTTCAGTACACAAAAAGTACTTAAAAGATTCAAGAAATCTGGCCAAATATCGGTGCGTAAAGGGAAAGACGAAAACCACTTCTGAATGCACGTGATCTCTGATCCCTCAGATGTCACTGTCTTAAATAACATCATTCATCTGTAATGGCTATCATGAACATGGGTTTGGGATAACTTTAGTAAACATTTGTTAGTCAACACCATTCACCGCCGCATCCACAGATTGAAGTTAAGACTTTACTATGCAAAGCAGAAGCTATACATCAACACTGTCCAGAAGTACTGCCGACTTCCCTGATCTCGGTCTTATTTTAGATGGAATGTAGAACAATGGAACTGTGTTTTTTGGTCTGACGAGTCAAAATTTCAAAACGTTTTGGAAAAACACAGCTGTCATGTTCTCTGGGCCAAAGAGGAAAAGGACCATCCAAGCTGTTATTAGTGTCAGGTCCAAAAGCCAGTATCTGTATGGGCCAGGGGTGTGTCAGTGCCCATGGCATGGGCAGCTCGCACATCTGTGAGGGCACCATTATTGCAGACAGATTTGTAAACATTTTGGAGCAGCATATACTGCCATCCAGCACCATCTTTTGCAGGGATGTCCCTACATTTTCCAGCAGGACAAATTCAAACCACATACTGGCCAGATTACAAGTGCATGGCTGTGTAAGCAGAGAGATTGGGTGCTTCTAGACTGGCCTGCCTGCAGTCCTAACCTGTCTCCAATTGAGAAAGTTTGGCGCATTATGAAGCACACCATACAGCAACGAAAACCCCATAAAATTGTGCCACTGAAGACCTACATAATGGATGAATGAGGGAAAATTTCACTTTCTAAATGTAACAAACTTGTGTCTTTAGTGGCCAAATGCTTAATATGTGGTGTTAGAACAAATAGTGATGTTTCACAGTGGAAAACACTCAACTGTACCAACATTTTTTGGAGTGTGTTGCAATCATCTAATTTGAAATTACTGTACATTAAAAAATAAAATGAAATTCACAAGGTAAATCATCATATAATGTGTAGCTGTGGTGCTTTCAATATAGCAAAGGGTGAATATAATTTACAGATCACTCCTTTTTGTTTTTATTTGCATTTTTCATACTGTCCCAACTTTTTGGAATTTAGGTTGTAGACTTAAGATACTCATCCTACAATGGGACAGGATGTTCCACTAGTCGTCCAACAACCAACTAGTGAGTTAAATGTTTTTAGCGGTGGTGCTTTTTATGGCTGGGTGCATTCATACAAATTTCCAGATTCTATTATGCACCTGGATCGGTATCGGCTCAGATACTGACATTTTTAGATGGATCAGGTATTGGTCCGACGAGCCTGATCCAAATCCGCTACTCTGTGTTAGTCATGTTCGTTACTGTCAAGCTCCAAAAATGACATAAAAGAACCATAAAAACACAACTGAAGTAGTTCATATAGGGTGACCATACGTCCTCTTTTTCCTGGACATGTCCTCTTTTTCGGACCTTAAAAAAAGTGTCCGGCTGGGATTTCTAAATTTGCGAAAATGTCCGGGATTCGGCTTTAGTTGCATTATGATGTGCATCTGGTCTAATTCTTCATTGTGTGTGTGCACATATTTTCATTGCTTTAACCCCTCTTTGTAATTCCCGCCTTCTCGCACACCAATTGGTCGATTATTAGAGGCTTGCAGCATCTATTAGCTAAATTCCTACCTGTCAATCTCTCTGTGAATGCGTGAAGCGCTGTTGTGTTCGGCATCGAACAGTTGCTTGACAGTAGCATCAAATGACAGCTGAGTGGAAACAATGCCCAAGCGAAAGTGCAAATTTACAGAAGATGTGCACAAAAAATTCCCATGCTTTCATCTAGGTCAAGATCCATGGGAAGCAGAATGTATGACACTTATGTGTCAGTTGCTAATAAAGGTACAAATGATTTAGAAGCACAAATTAGCTCTACACAGGGTCAGGGTCTTTTTGGAAAACCAGAATATGGTCACCCTAGTTCATATGACTCGTGCTTTTTATTCAAAGCCACTTGAAGACGTGCGATAGCTCTGTGAATCACAAAAGGCTGTGTTTAATAAGTAAATATATAAAATGCACGTGCAGCGCCAGCGCTTTATCGAATGGCGCTGCTGTGTTTACACACACACTCGTGGCTATTTTTGTTGTGCTGCATTGATAGGCTGAGCACTGGGGCAGGTGAATGCTCCTACATCGCGATCACGAATATTATCCATAACGAGCAAATTAAACATGAAACATGATTGTCACTAGAGGACGAAATGCAACTGTCGTATCCGCAGGTCGGGGATGGTGAAAAGGGTGTTTTCACCTCTCAGTCATTGACACACTTTGGGCACACCAAGATGGCCACTCGAACACTTCCGGTGGCTTCAGCTCCTGCTGGCAGTTTAACATTGCATCAGCAATCCAGTTCTATATATATATATATATATATATATATATCAGTGGTTCTGACAGCGCACGGTACGTTTGCGTGTAGTTACTATTGCATTTTAAATCATTATCATTTAAAGCATTGCTTGAGTACAAAGCATTTAACAATAAATTTAAATTTGAGTCATTATTGGACTGCTTTAAGCAGTTCTCGTTATTATGAACAGTACACGGTTTTATCTGTGAGGTGTTGTGGACAGATTAAAGGACAGTATTTTTATGGGATCTGTTGCTGATTCTTTATGGTGGGGTGTCTGACAGTGTCTGGATTGCTTTAGTAAACTGTTGAAGAAGAAAAAACTGTTGGATGTCATGAACTATGTTGTGCACTCCAAGCACTCCGATTAAATTGAAGCGAATCATTTTGTGCCCTACATTGGAGCATCTCTTATTTTAAACCTATTTATTTATTGTGTATTTAGCAGATTTCCTGTTGTATGGCTGCACTTACAGTCCGCATATCCCTAAGAAATGCATCCCTAACACATTCAGTTGTTCAATTGCGAACGGTTTGCTCCCTGGTTTTTACAGTGCGTTGTGGGAATTTTTAAGGAACAAACGTTTCAGTGCACTGTAATGGTTTTGTGATTGAGACAGTCCTAGAAATGGCTGACTGCCTGATCAGTGCCTTGACTACTGAACTAGGGAGCTGATTGAGTTGAACCCAGACAGGGTCCAAAATTAACTTTTTAGCCTACCAGCCAAGGTGGCTGGTGGATGAAAAAATGTACCAGCCAATCAGATTTCTTACCAGCAAATTTATTGATTGCATTTTAAAAATGGCAGACATTCAAGACAAATGAACAATACAGTTAATAAGTAAATAAAGTTTAAATGTGAACTCTTCTTTTAAAGAAGTGTATTATTTTACCGTTTATATAATATATATAAAATGAAGTACTCTTAAGTTATTTTTCGGATTATTCAAGGACAGTAAGTTCACTGGTTTTATCTTGGCTAGCCATTAAATTTGGCCTCCTGCACCGAATAGTCTCTTGGTGCCACAATGTAACAGCATTGGAGGGGTCATACTCCCTGATTTCTGGTGAAGAGAGCTGCACCATCATAAGGTCTGATAAGGTATCAGACTTTAAGTTTGACTGCCATTCACTTTTATCTTGTTTCATTATATTAAAGCTGCTTTCACAGTCTGCTGTGGATGCAGGCAGACAGAGGACAAGATCCACAAGGTCTAGAATAGCTAATCTTCTCACCACAATTGTACAGAGTGGTTATCTGAGTTACCGTAGACTTTGTCAGTTTGAACCAGTCTGGCCATTCTCTGTTGACCTCTCTCATCAATAAGGCATTTCCGCCCACGGAACTGCCGCTCACTGGATGTTTTTTGTTTTTGCCACCATTTGGAGTAAATTCTAGAGACTGTTGTGTGTGTGAAAATCTCAGGAGATCAGCAGTTACAGAAATACTCAAACCAGCCCATCTGGCACCAACAATCATGCCATGATCCAAATCACTGAGATCATATTTTTCCCCACACTGATTGTTGATGTGAACATTAACTGAAGCTCCTGACCCATATCTGAACACAAGACTGGCTGATTTGATAATCGCATGGATGATTGTTGGTGCCAGATGGGCTGGTCTGAGTATTTCTGTAACTGCTGATCTCCTGGGATTTTTACACACAACAATGCTTTCTGTGCTCTGCGGGCATGTTCTACTGCTGTGCTACATAGATAAAGTTCTTGCCACAGGTCTCAGCATAATGTGTCCCACCATCTGTTTTCCCTACGTTCAATGCATTTGACATTAGCAGCATTTGCATGAATTGACTTGCTTCTCATGAACTACGGTTTATTCAAAGAGTCATATTACGCATTAACGGTAAAAAAATTAGTGCCGCTAAACGAATTTTGCATTAACACGTTAACTTTGACAGCACTAATACATATATATATATATACACACAGGTGCTGGTCATATAATTAGAATATCATCAAAAAGTTGATTTATTTCACTAATTCCATTAAAAAAGTGAAACTTGTATATTATATTCATTCATTACACACAGACTGATATATTTCAAATGTTTATTTCTTTTAATTTTGATGATTATAACTGACAACTAAGGAAAATCCCAAATTCAGTATCTCAGAAAATTAGAATATTGTGAAAAGGTTCAATATTGAAGACACCTGGTGCCACACTCTAATCAGCTAATTAACTCAAAACACCTGCAAAGGCCTTTAAATGGTCTCTCAGTCTAGTTCTGTACGCTACACAATCATGGGGAAGACTGCTGACTTGACAGTTGTCCAAATGACGACAATTGACATGTTGCACAAGGAGGGCAAGACACAAAATGTCATTGCAAAAGAGGCTGGCTGTTCACAGAGCTCTGTGTCCAAGCACATTAATAGAGAGGCGAAGGGAAGGAAAAGATGTGGTAGAAAAAAGTGTACAAGCAATAGGGATAACCGCACCCTGGAGAGGATTGTGAAACAAAACACATTCAAAAATGTGGGGGAGAACCACTACGCACAGACGTATGCAAGACATGGGTTTCAGCTGTCGCATTCCTTGTGTCAAGCCACTCTTGAACAACAGACAGCGTCTGAAGCGTCTCGCCTGGGCTAAAGACGAAAAGGACTGGACTGCTGCTGAGTGGTCCAAAGTTATGTTCTCTGATGAAAGTAAATTTTGCATTTCCTTTGGAAATCAGGGTCCCAGAGTCTGGAGGAAGAGAGGAGAGGCACACAATCCACGTTGCTTGAGGTCCAGTGTAAAGTTTCCACAGTCAGTGATGGTTTGGGGTGCCATGTCATCTGCTGGTGTTGGTCCACTGTGTTTTCTGAGGTCCAAGGTCAACGCAGCTGTATACCAGGAAGTTTTAGAGCACTTCATGCTTCCTGCTGCTGACCAACTTTATGGAGATGAAGATTTCATTTTCTAACAGGACTTGGCACCTGCACACAGTGCCAAAGCAACCAGTATCTGGTTTAAGGACCATGGTATCCCTGTTCTTAATTGGCCAGCAAACTCGCCTGACCTTAACCCCATAGAAAATCTATGGGGTATTGTGAAGAGGAAGATGCGAAATGCCAGACCCAACAAAGCAGAAGAGCTGAAGGCCACTATCAGAGCAACCTGGGCTCTCATAACACCTGAGCAGTGCCACAGACTGATCGACTCCATGCCACGCCGCATTGCTGCAGTAACTCAGGCAAAAGGAGCCCCAACTAAGTATTGAGTGCTGTACATGCTCATACTTTTCATGTTCATACTTTTCAGTTGGCCAAGATTTCTAAAAATCCTTTCTTTGTATTGGTCTTAAGTAATATTAAAATTTTCTGAGATACTGAATTTGGGATTTTCCTTAGTTGTCAGTTATAATCATCAAAATTAAAAGAAATAAACATTTGAAATATATCAGTCTGTGTGTAATGAATGAATATAATATACAAGTTTCACTTTTTGAATGGAATTAGTGAAATAAATCAACTTTTTGATGATATTCTAATTATATGACCAGCACCTGTATATATATATATATATATATATATATATATATATATATATATATATATATATATATATATATATATATATATATATATATATATATATATATATGTGCTGTCAAAGTGTGTGTATATATATATATATATATATATATATATATATATATATATATATATATATATATATATATATATGTATATAAATATACACACTGGCGGCCAATGGTTTGGACTAATGTATAGATTTTGATGTTTCGGAAGAAAATTGGTACTTTAATTCATCAAAGTGTCATTCAGCTGATCAAAAGTACAGTCAGGGCATTACTGATGTAAAAAACAGCACCATCACTATTTGAAAAAAGTCATTTTTGATCAAATCTAGACAGGCCCCATTTCTAGCTGTCATCACTCCAACAAAAAAAAAAAAACAGCTTTCTCTAGAAACTCGTCAGTCAATCATTGTTTTGAGGAATGAAGGCAGGAATGAGGAATGATTTCATACAAAGGTGTACACTACTCTCTTCAAAGACAAAGGACAACTGGCTCTAACAAGGACAGAAGATGTGGAAGGCCCAGATATATAACTAAACAAGAGGATAAGTACATCAGAGTATCTAGTTTGAGAAATCGTCGCCTCACATGTCCCCAGCTGACAGCTTCATTGAATTCTACATGCTCAAAACCAGTTTCATGTACAACAGTAAAGAGAAGACTCAGGGGTGCAGGCCTTATGGAAAGAATTGCAAAGAAAAAGAAAAGGTTAGAGTGGGCAGAGAAACAGACATTGGACAACAGCTAATTGGAAAAGCGTGTTATGGATCTTAACCCCACTGAGATTTTGTGGGATCATCTAGACTGTAAGGTGTGTGAGAAGTGCCCGACAAGACAGTCACATCTATGGCAAGTGCTACAGGAAGCATGAGGTGAAATGTCACCTGAGTATCTAGACAAACTGACAGCTAGAATGTCAAGGATCTTCAAAGCTGTCATTGCTTCACGTGGAGGATTTTTTTGATGATAACACTTTGAAGTAGTTTAAGAAGTTCTGAAAAAAAAAATCAAATTATAATAGTAATTTTTCATGTTAATAATGTCCTGACTATACATTGTGATCAGTTAAATGCTACTTTGATGAATAAAAGTAACAATTTCTTTCCATAAGAGCAAAATCTGTACATTATTCCAAACTTTTGGCCGCCAGTGTGTATATATGTAAAATATATATATATATATATATATATCTTACTGAACACAGTTTTAGCACAATATGTGGACTTTTCAGGTGGTTCTTTACGCTTACTCACAATTGGCAAAATTTGCAACTTATGTCAATGTTGAATTTGCGATCTGGAATGATTTCACCATGACGCCATCTGACCAGGCTTAAATAAGGGCCAAATCACTTCCCATATTGATTCGAAATGCATCATTTCATCTTTAAATACGGGACGATCCCGTATTTTATGGGACAGGTGGCAACCTTAGCTCCAACGTTCTTTTGAGGGTGCACCCCCGTAGAACCGGGCCTGTCTGGATTTATGCTTCTGTTACAGATCATCAACATTAATGGCATTTCCAACAACAAGGGGATACTCTATAAATTAAGGAATCTTTTTTTTTTTGGCAGATCTGCTCCTCTAAATCACACAGCAATTGTGATTCACCCCTGCAGTGAAACCACCTCCTCAGCAATTCAACAAAACGTGGTGATTATTTTCATCATCCTACAAGTGAAGAAGAAAAAAAAACTCAAAGTGTTACCATTGAACTCTACTGGCATACTATTGCAAAAATGAATTTAGTTAAAGAGGAGAGTGAAGACATCAGTATTACAGAACCATGCAAAATGAAAAATGAAGATACTGAGGAACAAAGAGGTTGGTGTCCATTCTTGATTCTTCATAATGTCTGTTGAGGAACGTTAAGGTAACAAAGCTTCATACAGTTCACTAGATCTGGAGGCTGTTAGAAAATCATAGAAGTAGTAAAATTATAATTAAACAAATAATACCAGTATCTCCATGAATATTACAGAACCTTCAGCATGTTAAACATCACATAAAATAGATACTTGGCTGCTTACTACCTTCCATTAAATTGTTTATTTGATTTTCTTCTAATTTACTTGGTTCATTTTAGAATTGATAGAAGTAAAAGAGGAGAGTCAAGAAGTGAAAGAGGAGAGTCAAGAACTGAGGGATGTGGAGGAGAAAATTCATGATCATGCATTTTATAATTCTGTCACTGTTGAAGAATCTTTCAGTGGCTCAAAGCCTGAAAATAATTTCTCTCACAAAAGAACTCGAAGAACAAGAGCCAAAAATTCTTTGACCTACTCTCACTTTGGAAAGAGATTCACACAAAAAAGAAACCTTAACGCCCACTTAAAGCTTCACACTGGAGAGAAGCCTTTCACCTGCCTTCAGTGTGGAAAGAGTTTTGTGCATAAAAGAAATGTTCACCGTCACATGAGAATTCACACTGGAGAGAAGCCTTTCACCTGCCTTCAGTGTGGAAAAAGTTTTGCACATAAAATAAATCTTCACCATCACATGAGAATTCACACCGGAGAGAAGCCTTTCGCCTGCCTTCAGTGTGGAAAGAGTTTTGCACATAAAAGAAATATTGACCGTCACATGAGAATTCACACTGGAGAGAAGCCTTTCACCTGCCTTCAGTGTGGAAAGAGTTTTGCAAATATAAGAAATCTTCAGTATCACATGAGAATTCACACTGGAGAGAAGCCTTTCACCTGCTCTCAGTGTGGCAAGAGTTTCGTAGAGAAAAGAAACTTTAACACTCACTTAAAACTTCACACTGGAGAGAAGCCCTTCACATGCCTTCAGTGTGGAAAGTGTTTTGCACATAAAAGAAATGTTCACCGTCACATGAGAATTCACACCGGAGAGAAGCCTTTCTCCTGCCTTCAGTGTGGAAAGAGTTTTGCACATAAAGGAGATCTTCAGCATCACATGAGAATTCACACCGGAGAGAAGCCTTTCACCTGCTCTCAGTGTGGAAAGAGTTTTGTACAAAAAAGAAATCTTCACCATCACATGATAATTCACACTGGAGAGAGGCCTTTCACCTGCCTTCAGTGTGGAAAGAGTTTTGTACATAAAAGAAATCTTCACTGTCACATGAGAATTCACACTGGAGAAAAGCCTTTCACCTGCTCTCAGTGTGGAAAGAGTTTCATAGAGAAAGGAAACTTTAACACTCACTTAAAATGTCACACTGGAGAGAAGCCTTTCACCTGCCTTCAGTGTGAAAAGAGTTTTGCAAATAAACAAAATCTTCACCGTCACATGAGAATTCACACCGGAGAGAAGCCTTTCACCTGCCTTCAGTGTGGAAAGAGTTTTGCACATAAAAGAAATCTTCACCGTCACATGAGAATTCACACTGGAGAGAAGCCTTTCACCTGCTCTCAGTGTGGAAAGAGTTTCACACAAACAAGCCATCTAACACTTCATCTGCGCTCTCACTCTGGATTTAAGCCATTTAACTGATCAGTGTGGCAAAACATTTTCAAGAGTATCACTACTAAAGCTACACATGACAAGTCACAAATGAGAAACCTCACCTGTGTTCTTTTTGTGGAAAGAGTTTCATTACATCATCAATCCTGAAATCACATGAGAGAGTGCATACTGAAGAGAAGCCGTACCACTGTACTTCATGTGGGAAGAGTTTCAGCCATTTAAGTAATCTACACAATCATCTAAAAAAGCATTGTCCAAAGTTGTCAAAATGAACAAAGTTAATTCCAGGTACATCACTTTTTGTGTTGTAACTAATGCTGTCAAAATAAATAGTTTGATTAATTGAAAATGTTTACCATGTTAATTTTCTTATTCATGATGTTACCAAAGTAACCAAGTTGCCAAGTTATCATGAGCTACCAATTTTCACAGATACTGACATTTCATTCTACTCCGTGTGAATTTTAAACACTGGTTGGAGTAGGGCAAAACCTTTGCGATGTGTCCGGTGGAGACATTACACTGATGTACACACCACAAACAAATACAACAGTGATTCTGTGTCAATGATCAAGTGATGGAGACAGGACCTCCTACATAACAAACACAAATGACAAATATAAAGTACTTCACGTCCTTTGTAAGTCGTAAACAAACACTTTTGTCACGCAATGCCTTCATTTTACACTGAGACAAGTGGATATTTCAAGATTAGAATTGCAGCTCCAACTTAATGAACTCCTTAAGGTGAGTTTTGGCATTTGTGATAACATGAGCATATCTTTGTTGTGGTGATGGTCATTTGCAGGGTGATTCTGTATTTACTGGCTCATATGACCTCAGTTTCTAAGTATACATTTTTATATCAGTGCTGAAATATATCAGTGTCTACTGTATAATTCCATGTAAACATCTGTGTGAAAATGCCTTTTATTTTGCCTATCGTGTCCGTGCGTGACTTTGCATTTGACAGCTGTGGCGCGTTTTTCTCATGGACAACAGAGAACAAACTTAAATAAGCCTAACGCTTCCAAATACAGCGATAAGGTGCAGTTTTCCGTACTGTACAGAACTAATAATCTAAATTCTTTTACCACTGAAAACTCAACTAAGAATCCATTCAGGACTTTAAAACGCTGTGAAATAACAACAGTAGGCATTAATAAAGCATGATCCTGCTTCATTTATTCCGCATTAGATATGATTGGTCCTGTAGAGTATTGTTAACATTTTTCACTGTAATTACTAGAAACTGGTTTCTAAACTTCTAATTGACAGATACGTTGAAATCTGACAAGTGTCCTTAAAGTGATAGTTCACGTTATTCTCTGCTGTTGCATTGAAGAAAGGAAGTCATACAGGTTTGGAACAACATGAGGGTGAATGATGAAAGAATTTCCAATAATGATAATTATTATTAAATTATTATTATTAGTATGTAATACATGTTAAATGTGTATTATGTAATGGAATATTATAAAAATTCCATTGTTACATGTGTAAGTAACTATTTACTCGCTACTTCAGTATTCTTTTAATTGGATACTTTTTTTTACTGTTACTCAAGTAATTATAAACATTACTACTTTTACTTGAGTATTATTTTTTTAAAGTAATTGTATTTGAGTACAGTTTTTGACTACTCTACCCTCCTCTGCTAGCAACCCACAGTAAGTCATTTTAATGAAAGATACTATAATTATTAATAGATAATATGAAATTCTTATGTTGAACATGGTATTATATTTTTATTTAGCTATAGTCAAGCTTTACTTAGATAAATGGATACTGTTGTCTGCTGAGTTGCTATTTTTCTCATTAGACAATAAACTACAGATTTAATATATTTCAGCTGTAACACACTCTACCAGGAGCCCCACAAAGGATTTCAAGGTGAGATGGCCTGAGCTGTACAGGCAGGAAGAGGTATTAACAAAAAAGAAGTGGTTGAAGTAAGGTACTGGTTACATTGGTTTCATACATGTGCAAAAAACAAACAAACAAATGAGACTGTTGACAAATTCTTAGTCATTATAGGGGATTGCTCCCTCTTATGGCTTTTCCCTAGGAAGAGTTGATCATGGCTCAGTTATATACACTATATTGCCAAAAGTATTCGCTCATCTGCCTTTAGACGCATATGAACTTAAGTGACATCCCATTCTTAATCCATAGGGTTTAATATGACGTCGGCCCACCCTTTGCAGCTATAACAGCTTCAACTCTTCTGGGAAGGCTTTCCACAAGGTTTAGGAGTGTGTTTATGGGAATTTTTGACCATTCTTCCAGAAGCGCATTTGTGAGGTCAGACACTGATGTTGGACGAGAAGGCCTGGCTCGCAGTCTTCGCTCTAATTCATCCCAAAGGTGCTCTATCGGGTTGAGGTCAGGTCTCTGTGCAGGCCAGTCAAGTTCTTCCACACCAAACTCGCTCATCCATGTCTTTATGGACCTTGCTTTGTGCACTGGTGTGCAGTCATGTTGGAACAGGAAGGGGCCATCCCCAAACTGTTCCCACAAAGTTGGGAGCATGGAATTGTCCAAAATCTCTTGGTATGCTGAAGCATTCAAAGTTCCTTTCACTGGAACTAAGGGGCCAAGCCCAGCTCCTGAAAAACAACCCCCCACCATAATCCCCCCTCCACCAAACTTCACAGTTGGCACAATGCAGTGAGACAAGTACCGTTCTCCTGGCAACCGACAAACCCAGACTCATCCATCAGATTGCCAGATGGAGAAGCGTGATTCGTCACTCCAGAGAACGCATCTCCACTGCTCTAGAGTCCAGTGGCAGAGTGCTTTACACCACTGCATCCGATGCTTTCCATTGCACTTGGTGATGTATGGCTTGGATGCAGCTGCTCAGCCATGGAAACCCATTCCATGAAGCTCTCTATGCACTGTTCTTGAGCTAATCTGAAGGCCACATGAACTTTGGAGGTCTGTAGCGATTGACTCTGCAGAACGTTAGCGACCTCTGCGCACTATGCGCCTCAGCATCTGCTGACCCCGCTCTGTCATTTTACATGGCCTACCACTTCGTGGCTGAGTTGCTGTCATTCCCAATCGCTTCCACTTTGTTATAATACCACTGACAGTTGACTGTGGAATATTTAGTAGCGAGGAAATTTCACGACCGGACTTGTTGCACAGGTGGCATCCTATCACAGTACCACGCTGGAATTCACTGAGCTCCTGAGAGCGGCCCATTCTTTCACAAATGTTTGTAGAAGCAGTCTGCATGCCTAGGTGCTTCATTTTATACACCTGTGGCCATGGAAGTGATTGGAACATCTGAATTCAATTATTTGGATGGGTGAGCGAATACTTTTGGCAATATAGTGCATGTACTTGAGTTCGCTGGTCAGAGTTATCCATACCAAAGGAGGAGCTACTCATGAGAAGTCTGCTGACATAATGTGATTCTTGAATCAGATAATTCTGTGTGTTACATTACTATGAACTACACAAGCCTGGAATTTTAGCCACAATATGCTTAACAGTAACAACTGGATAAAATCAAATCCTGCCATACATTTTTTTCCTGTTGAATGTCTGTTTTGCTCTGACAAACATCACAGTATGCCAGTTATAGGGATTTCATGGTGACATTAATAATAACATGAATTTTTCCATTTGGCATAAAGCCCAAAGTATATTTCAGTTTTGATGTGAACGCTAAGCATCTGTGTACAGTCAAATGCAAGCCTTTCAAATTATACTCTATCTGACTGTGCACACAGAAGCAGGGGGTTGGCGCATGCATGCTACAACTGCTATAAGACATCAGACTCTTTCTCTTCAGAAGTTTAGACCCTTAAAGATGTCTTTAAATTCCTTCAGACTCGAGTTAAACAAATGCAGGTATCCTCTGACCTCCTCATACACATGTTCTTGATCTGCAATGGCTCAAATGTGAGTGTTGCCACATTGTGGACCAACTCATTCGTGCAAATAATTCCAGGCGCATGCGTGTTCTGTGCGTTTAAAGATGCACGGTTAGGAAAATTGAGCTGCGTGCGTTCAGTGCATGCGTACTTTGCTGATGGGCTTAAGATGTGGTAGGTCTTGTGTATGTATAACCAGACAGATTTGGAATATGAAAACGAATCATGATTGCTTTATCACAGACTGAATATGTTCATCTTTGAAGAGAGTGTCCTGAAGGCCCTAATCTTTTTCCTGGGAGAAAATGCTGATGACCTCATCAAAGGAGTACCTTGTAAGTTTCAACAGTGGGTTGGATGTCAGCATATCCTATTGTTTTAGACACACAGCAGTGTAATTAATTGCCTGTGTTGATTTATTAGGCATAAAAAATCCTGAATGGAAACAGAGAAAATTCAGATACTCACCGAAATATGTCTTGAAAATTGATGTGCTTGGTTGAGGAGGATGAGCTGATGTTTCCTGTAAGAAAAAATGCAATTAAAGCTAATGGTTTTTAATGGAAATAAATGTTGACAGAATGCCCTATGTGACGTATTTCCACGCTGCAGTAGTATGTGTTCCAGGTGTACAGTAGTTGGTGACGAATAGTAAAAGCAGCCATTTCAGCCTTCATAAAACTGGACCATTGTGATCTTCAACACCTCTTTTCTGCATTTAAATAGGCCATGTATAACAGTAATAAGTTTTCACTCTACAACAAGGGTTTCATTTAAGCTCTCCATGGTCTTGTCCGTGTCTGCCACTATTTGTTTAAGTAGAATTAAATCACACGCCGATATAATTGGCTTGACATAATTGAGCCCATAAACATGCACACCAATATGCTGATTACTCCCAAACATCAGCTTATTAAAAAAACTTGACAAAGCAATAAAACTGTGTTTACATCACATTTTAAATGATCGCGTTATTCTCTGCTTTTGATGTGAAACTGTGAAGCGGCGTGCGTATAACACGTGCGTGCACTGGATAAGGCGAAATGCTAAATCGGGCTATTGGGCAAAAATCTACCTATGTCGACTGGTTTATTCTTATGCCTTTTATGACATTACACTGATAAAGGAACACCATTTATTGCATTTACATGACCACATGTGTTGTTGGCTTATTTAGCATAATGAGTGTAAGAACGTGCATGTAAATGCACTCATTAATAGAAGTGCACACCGATTAGCTTTAATCGGTTTTTAAAAGATTTTTTTAATAAAATGTTCATGCTCTTTTAGTACTCTAAAGTGAGCAAATTGGCCTTTCATAGCTTGCAAAACTGTTTGGAAAAAGGTATTGGAAAAGTACTCTATGACTGAGTACTAGCACTCCCAACTGTTAATGTATTATGATTTGACTCTGTGCATTTTGTAATTATGATGGCATTAGGCAGGGTATTGTGTATTTACGAAACGAGAATTGATCTTTCTGTGTTCCCTTATGCCCCTCCTATGTTACGTTATATTTACGGAAACCCCGTAGATTGATAGTTACTGCTGTTTTTGAATAAACAACAAGCACCTGGTCAATGAACACTCTCGTCTCCCGTGTATTTCTTAGGAAATATAAGAGAAGTATATAACAAAATTGGCGACGAGGACCTTTCGTTCTCATGTTAGCCTTTGATGTTTTTTAAAATGGTCAGTATTGTAAGACTATAGATGTTCGCGGCACGAGTCCTCCGCCCGGCCACGCTATCCCCATGAGAGAGAGAGCGTGTGTGAATGCACGGCAGCTCCGTACACAACAGTGACAGTCCAAACGAAAAGAGCAGTCTTCTCTGCAAGGAAATAGAGTGAAAGACAGGAAAACAAGTCGACGACGCAACGTGGATTGAGTGCAGGGAGAAATCATAAGAGCTGACGAACGGAAACAAAGAGGGGAGTGAGTAAAAAGAAAAATGTCTGCATTGGTTGTATTGGACCGTTTGATGAATCAATAGAACAGAGGAGTGCTTACACCGAACATTTTGACTACTTTGTGCTGGCAAACGAAGCACAAATGTTTGTGCCGACATTTTTAAGTGTCATGTGTGTGAAAACATTTAATTTGTTGCGGAGTTTAACACAGTCAGAGAAACCAGGTGACAAATCATATCAGGAAATAGTGGGTTTACTAAGGACCACTAGAGATTCCGGTTCCATAAAAGAAATCAGCAAGATGGTGAATCAATTTCACAATTTGTGGCTGTGTTGAAACGATTGTCCGAACATTGTGAGTTTGGCCATCACTGAGTGACACCATACATGACAGGCTTGTCTGTGGCCTCCGTAGTGAAGCTGTACAAAAGCGACTGCTAACTTAAAGTAACTTAACATTACAGAAGGCCATCGAGACCAGTACGTCAATGGAAATGGCCACCAAGGAAGCACAACAACTAAGTGCATCCACCCAAGTACACAAGGTGTATTCTGATTCAAAGAACAAATCAACCTCAGATAAGCCATGTTATCGCTGTGGAAAAGCGGGTCACCAACCTGGGGATTGTTGGTGTAAGGACATGAACTGCAGAAATTGTGGCAAGAAAGGTCACATTGAACGTGCCTGCAAAAACAAAAAGACACAACCAAGCAAAAATACTGGACCTAAAAAGAAAAATTACCAGAAATTTAAACAAAAGCATGTGAACCAAATGGAAAATGCCCAGCACACACAGAGTGATTCTGGATCTGAGGAAGAGGATGCCTTATGTGTTTTATCTGTTTCAGCAGATGAATGGGGCTATTGGGTGACTCTTCTTTTAGAAGGGAAACCAGTGCGAATGCAGGTGGACACAGGAGCTGCGGTATCTCTGGTGTCAGAGACAACATACAAAGAAACGCTACCGCCTCTCACACCCCAGCCATCCAAAATTACATTGAAGACCTATACAGGTGAGACAGTTCCTGTTAAGGGGGATAATTGAGGTGACAGTTGAACTAAATATGCAGAGGAGGAAATTACCATTGTACATTACTGAAGGCAACCACCCATCTTTGTTTGGGAGGACTTGGCTGGAAAAGATTAAGCTTAATTGGCAAGAGGTCCATCTGGTCAGCGAAAACACGAAACTCCAAGGGATCCTAAACAAGTACTCTGATGTGTTCGGTGATGAACTCGGGAGTATGAAGGACATCACGGTGAAACTGATGGTGAAACCAGGCAGTAAACCAAAGTGTTTGAAAGCTAGACCTGTAGCGTACGCAATCAAACCCAAGGCTGAAGCTGAATTAGAGAGACTGCGACCAGTACACGTGAGTGAATGGGCCACACCAATTGTGCCAGTCATAAAAAAAAGACGGGTCCCTTCGACTCTGCAGAGATTTTAAGGTGACTGTTAACCTGGTTCTGACCACAGAGCAATATCCCCTGCCTCATATTGAGGATCTCTTTTCTGGTCTGGCTGGGGGTCAAAGGTTCAGTACAATAGACTTGTGCCAAGCATACTTACAGATGCACGTTGACTCAAGCTCTCAAGAACTCCTTACTATTGTAACCCATATGGGAATGTATCAGTATCAGAGACTTCCTTTTGGGATTACCTCAGCCCCAGGACTGTTCCAAAGAGTGACGGATCAAATTCTTAGTGGGCTGACCGGGGTACATTGTTACCTCGACGATTTGCTAATTACTGGAAAAGATGAGCAAGAGCATTTGAGTAACCCGGAAGCCACTTTGCAGAGACTGCAGAGCTTTGGACTGAAAGTTAGGAAGGACATGTGTGAGTTTTTCTGCCCTTCGGTAGAGTACTTGGGTCACTTGATTGATAGTTCTGAACTTCATAAAGCAACCTCAAAAGTGAAGGCAATAGTTGAAGCTCCATCTCCACAAAATGTGAGTCAGCTTCGGTCCTTTTTGGGGCTCTTGACTTATTATGCAAAGTTTGTGCCAAATCTAGCAAATAGGCTGAAGCCACTGCACAAACTACTGAACAAATCCAAAAGTGGGAGTGGACCAAACAATGTGAGGAGTTTTTCAACGAGGTGAAAACAGCCTTAGCCCAGTCTGAAGCCATTACCCATTTCAACCCAGGTCTGCCAGTACAGCTGGCATGTGATGCGTTACCCTATGGTGTGGGTGCGGTGGTGTCACGCATCATGCCATCAGGTGAAGAAAGACCCGTCACTTTCGCATCACGAACCTTGAGCAAGGCAGAATGTAATTATGCTCAAATTGAGCGTAAGGCACTTGCTATTGTGTTCGGGGTGAAGAAATTTCATCAATTCGTGTTTGGAAGGCGATTTACACTTTTAACAGACCACAGACCTCTCACCTCCATCTTTGGCACACACTCAGGTATTCTTTCACTTGCAGCCACGAGAATGCAACGTTGGGCCCTACTTCTGTCTACGCATCAGTATGATATCAAATACAGAAGATCGGAACATCATGCAAATGCTGACGGGCTCTCTCAACTTCCGTTGCCCACTGCACACCCAGAACCAGCAAAAGTGGACATTTTTTACTTCAAGGAGGTAGACAATTCCCCCATAACTGCAGCTCAGGTGAAAAACCATACACGTACTGACCTGGTGATGTCCAAGGTTTTGGACCTTGTCCTTAGAGGGGAAGTGGGAGAAATGTCACCGCTTCTAAGGCCTTATGTGATCAGAAGAAATGAGCTAACAGTAGAATCTGGATGTCTATTGTGCGGCTCAAGGGTCATTATTCCACCACCACTGAGAAAACAAGTACTGGAGGAACTTCATTCTGGACATTGTGGTGTGGTTCGGATGAAGGAAATCGCCTGTAGCTACCTTTGGTGGCCAGGTGTAGATTCGGAGATTGAGGAAAAAGCCAAATCGTGCTGTGCATGTCAAAAGCAGAGAAATACCCCTCAACCAGCCCCACTACACCCATGGCAATGGCCTGAGGAGACTTGGGTGAGAGTCCATATAGATTTTGCAGGGCCGTTGGAAGACCACATGTTCTTAGTTCTTCTTGATACCCACAGCAAATGGCCAGAGGTTGAGGTAATGAAAGGCATTTCATCCATGAAAACTGTGGAAGCCCTTCATTCAATTTTTGGTCATTTTGGCCTGCCTCAGCAACTTGTCAGCGACAATGGACCCCAGCTGGTCTCCGAGGAGTTTGAGGCTTTCATGAAGGCAAACGGAATCCAACACATTTGATCAGCAGATTATCACCTGTCCACTAATTGTCTTGCTGAGCAATTTGTCCAGACAATGAAGCAAGCTCTAAAGTCGACACAGGGTAAAGGATCACTTAACCAACGCCTCAACACTTTTCTACTACCGCCTACAGAAACACACCTCATGCCACCACTAAGGTGTCTCCCACCACTGTTAAAGAGACAACTTCACACTCGTCTGGACTTGTTGAGGCCCCTGAAAACAAAACAAAAACTGTTCAAGCTCAACAACATATGCAGGTGGAACGACATCTAAAAGTACAGACCGGTCCAGTGTCTTACACTGTCGAGCTCGCTGATGACCATCTCATCTGGAGAAGGCATGTAGATCAGTTACTAGCTACAAATTCATGTGACAACTTGGGAGAACAAGTGACGGCAGATCCTTACCTGGAAATTGTGCCGCACTACCATCATTTCTCTGAGCATTCATCAACACCATCCATGGAGAATGAACTGACTGAGAGTTTGCAAAGTCATGAGAAAGGCTATATTTAAGCGCAGGTCAGCCTGTGCCTTTGCCAAACCAGTCCCCTGTGAAAGAGACTGTAACTGTGAATGTGCCTACAGTTCGGCCATATCCTAAGAGAGAACGACGACCTCCAAATAGACTGACACTTTAGTCAAGTGACTAACCCTCAACATTGGGGCAGAATAGTCTTCCCTCTTTTCCTAGCTTGGTTAAAAAAAATAAAAATTATTATTGTTATTTTCTGAGTAATGCAAGTTTGCATATACATATGAAGCTTAAAAAGAAAATGTTACTGTTGAAGTAATATGTTTTTTGTTGTTGAATCAATGCTTTATTTTCTTTACTACTTTGAAAGTGGGGGGAAGGGATATGTTGTGTATTTACGAAACGAAAATTGATCTTTCTGTGTTCCCTTACGCCCCTCCTGTGTAACATTATATGTACGGAAACTCCGTAGATTGATAGTTAGTGCTATTTTGGAATAAATGACAAGTACCTGGTCAATGAACACTCTCGTCTCCTGTGTATTTCTTAGGAAATATAAGAGAAGTATATAACACAGGGGTACTCAAAGTTCCAAGAGGTCCGGTCTCTACATTTCCTTCCCAATAAAATACCGGATAATAACATTTACAGTAGCTTACATGGTGTCAGTAGTTACTGTATATGGCAAGGAAATTATGTATCTTTTCTTGAATAGTTTTTTATAACCTGCCATGATGGTAGCAATAATACTTTGTAAAAAAAAAAAAAAAAAAAAAAGAGAAAGTCAAAATAGTCTCTTCAAAACTGGACAGGGATGAGGACATTGGGAGCCAAGAGACAGCTAATGTAGTGGGGTCTGAGAGATCTTTTCTATCAAAAGATTAAAATATTTCATCAAGACTTCATCTATCGAGAGCACTTGGATATGACTATTAAAAGATAAGATCAACAGTTTGTTTTAAAGCTGAATGACAGCAGTCCAGTTTTGTGTTGAAATATTTTTACATTCAGAATATATATGTATGGGACATACAGTGGGTGTCCTTTCAGAATAGGCTCTCTACCACCTAGATCACCGCAAGAATGAGTCATTAGCAGCTCTAAACCGCTAAGGGGCGCTATAACCATAGAATTTCAACAGGCCAGAGCTGAACGCCTCCTGAGCTCTTACTCCTAAAGTAACAACCATTCATAATCTGACAAGACTATCATATTGTGAGCATGATGCAAGTTTACATGGCATTAACGTTGACTGATAATGTGCACCATTTCACACCGAATAAAGAAACCTGATTTGAACATAAAGATGCTCTCTACTGATATCACAACTTAATATCTCAAATTGATAGCACTGTGTGAAGCTGAGCTGATCATATTGTTTTTGAACCAGATCGAATCTCCTACCTCGGTAAGTTTTTTGTTTTGTTTTGCGTCATTCTGCCGTTCAAGTTAATTATACCACTTATTTTCATCTGTACAAGGATACCAACATTATGTAGTAAGTTTATTCAGAACTCAGCCCCAGTTAAACTGTAACACCATAGAATTACGTAGAGGCAATGATCCACACTATTGTGAACTACACTCACGCTATTGAAGGCTACTGTATAATGTAATTAAGTTGAATAATAAACATTATCATGTAATAATGAAAGCTGCTGCCCTTTGCGACTGTATCGCCAATGATTTCACCTTTATAACACAATCGTGGCAACAAATATAAGTTAAATACCATGTAAAAATATATACAGTATAATATGAACAAATGACAAACAGTGATCTTACAGGACACAGTGTCAGCAGCAGCCACAGAGCAAAATGACTTTTCGTGAATCTGCTGGATGTAGTTTACTTTCTACATGTATCCAAACAGACAATAAGAAAAGTAAAACTGGTCTCGAACCCGCGATTAATAGGAAAAGACAGTATCAGTTGATGTGAGCGCACAGACCCTGAACTATCAATCCACATGTTACAAAGAACTTTCAGTTTCAGATTCTCACGTGTGAGAATTTAACGTTTTCACATGGCGGTTCTCACCGCGGTAGTAAGGCTCAATCTGGTTGCTTACACACTGTAGGAGGCCTTTTGACAGATTAAAAATACTATAAGTGGGGTGGTCACATGACGCCACGCAAGAAACAGACGTGTGAGCTATGAGCTCTGCACACTTTGCTAAATTTTTTATTATTTGCATGTTATAGTCTGGTGAAATTTGATAAACCCAGTTACACATTTGCTCTTTGAGGCAAAACATGGCAAAGAAGTCAAAATTCTTGGGCTCTGGAGACATTAAAAGACACTTATGTGTTCAGGATGAAAGCCCTGACAGGCCTACAGACCGGGGACTCGACTTGGATTGCACGGCAGGAGAGGTGATCCAGCGTCAGTTGTCCAACATGTCGGTGATGTTGACGAAGGTTCTTGCTGACTTGGAGGATCTCACTGTAATACGTCGATCGATTATGCCGATGGAAATAAAATTCTCTGATTTAGAGAGTGTCTGATGTTGAGAGACGAATCGATTGTCTGGAATCTTTGGAGAGGGAATTAACCCCTAATCCGCCCACAACCAAAGTTGATTTGAAACATCTCCTTGAAAAGATTTGAAGATCTTGAGAATAGAAGCCACAGGAATAACGTTCAAATTGTTGGAATTCCTGAGCATGAGGAGGGCAGAAATATGGTGAAATTCCTAGACGAGCTTTTCCCGAGTCTGCTCGACATAACAGGCCACAAGCTGGAAATCGAGCGAGCTCACAGAGTCCCAGCTTACAGATTTGCTGAGGGAGACAGGCCCCGATCGATTCTGGCCAGATTTCTGAGATCATCCGATAAAGATCTTGTGTTGCGCCAGGCGAGGAGCAAAGGGAAGCTTTCTTGGAAGAACCATAATATTTTCTTGTTCCCGGACTTTGCGAGTTCGACTAGAGAGAAATGCGATCGGTTCAAGGAATGTAAGAAACTCTTACATCAGCGAAAGATCACTTTTGCTCTGATGTTTCCGGCCAAACTGAGAATAGAAACGAAGGACGGTCGCAAAGTATTTACGTGTCCCAATCAGGCAATGTCTTTTATTGAATCAGTGGGTGAGTAAACCATTGGGTGTTTTTCATATGAGTGGGTCGACTCACTGTACTTACTCTGGCTTTTGAGGAAGCTGGGCGTCATTTTGGTTTCTTTTTTCTTTTTGCGTTGGCTCTGCCAAGCAGCTGGAGCCTGTTTTGTGAATAACACTTTTCCTTAAAGAAACTTTTGCATTGACGAAAGATTACTTTTGAATTGAAGTTCCCGGCCAGTTTGGGAGTGGACACTTCGAATGACCGCAAAATATCTACATGCTCACACAAAGGATGTCTTTTATAAATTTGATGGATTGTGTAAGTCATGGTATATACTTTTATGCGGCCTCCGAGTGAATTGACTCGACCATCCGGGGAACCGGGATGCCGGTTTTGTTTCTTTTTGTATTGGTTCCGCCTACCGACTGGAGCTTGTTCTATTGAATAACACTCCTTTGGAACAGCTGTGGATTAATCTGTTCATTTTTCATGTTTATTCCTCCTGCTGGCTGGAGTTTGTTTTGTTGAGTATTTTTACGAGACATCGGAATGATTACGTCATCCGCTGAACTCATAACAGCTGGCTCACTGAACATTCGTTTGTCTGTCTGAGGAATCTGAATGGTTTTATATCAGCTGGAATTTGTTTTGTGGAAGATCACACCTTTGAGACAGTTCTGTGAATGAATCTACACATTCTTTGTGTTCATTCTTCCTGTTGGCTGGGGTTTATTTTACAAATTTGTGAGGCAAAATTGAGCAATCCGATGGCAAAGATGTCATGGGGGCTAGTGGGCGTTCATGGACCTTTTGAGTATAGAGGGATTGTCGCCGGTTGGCGCTTTTGTGCGCGGGGTTAATACGCACGTTTTTTTTTCTTTTTTCTGTTTGTTTTGTTTGGGGGGAAGTTCCAGGTTTGATTGTTTCACTAATGGGGAATGTGGTCTCTATAATTTTGTTTTTGACACAATTTATTTTTTCTACTATATCAAAATGTCAAATGTTAATATGAGTGGATTGTCTCTATCCACATGGAATGTAAATGGGTTGGGGCACCCCATAAAAAGAAGGAAGGTTATTACTTTTCTTAAACGTAAGAAATATGATATAGTGTTTCTTCAAGAAACACATCTCTCCCCGCAGGAAGCTGAAAAAATTGGGAAGATATGGAGTGGACATGTTTTTTTAGTGCTGGCTCAAGTAAGAATAGGGGAGTCATTATATTGATTAATAAACATCTATAATTCAAATGTCTCAAACAGACTAAAGATAAATTAGGGAGAGTCATTATTGTTTTAGCTGAAATTCAAGGGCAAAGGTTGATTTTGGCTAATATTTACGCACCTAACGCTGATGATCAGGGCTTTTTTATAGATCTTGAAGGGATGCTGCAAACCGCTGGCACCCCTCATGATATAATATTGGGAGGAGACTTTAATCTTTTGATGGATTCAGTCCTTGATCATAGTGAAGCAAAAGTAAGCCCCCTAGATCAACATTGATGCTTCACAGGATGTGTAAAAATCTTGGTCTTATGGATATTTGGAGACTTTTGAACCCATCTGGTAGAGACTATACATTTTTTTCATCAGTCCCTAAGATTTATTCTAGAATAGATTTTTTTTATATCCAAGTCCCTCATTTCATCTGTTGTGGATTGCTCAATTGGAAACATCTTAGTCTCAGATCACGCCCTGGTGAGTTTAGAGGTGGTGCCACATGCGGAGAAAAAGAAATTTTGCAAAATCCCGATTTCCAACAAATGTTAAAGACTGAAATCAATGTTTATATGGAGACCAACTGGTCCTTAGTATCCTCTGTAGGCATGGCTTGGGAGGCACTTAAGGCAGTTCTTAGGGGTTGGATCATATAGTATGCCTCATTCACCAAAAACTCCAAAGCACAAGCACTTGTGGTGTTGGAAGGAAATATTAAAAGTGCAGAGGCAGAGCTGAAGCGCCGTATGTCATCTGATGGCCTCAGAGAAGTGACCCGATTGAAATATAGATATAATACTATTTTTGTCACAGAAAGTGGAGTTTTGGTTATTCAGGGCAAGACAGTCATACTTTGAGTCGGGGGACAAAGCAGGAAAACTTTTGGCTAGATATATAAAGCAGAGAGAGTCTTTTTCTACCATTCCCTCAGTGAAATCTGCTGGTGGTGAAATATTTACCTCGGTGATTGATATTAATAATGCCTTTAAAGAATTCTATTTTGATCTCTATAGTTCCACGTCTTCATCTACTGATGAAGATATTAGGAACTTTGTGGAACCATTAGATCTCCCTAAACTAACGACTGAGCAAAAAAATTCTCTTGATTCTGAGATAATCTTGGAGGAGCTTGATGAGATAATTAAGGCCTTGCCTACAGGCAAGTCTCTGGGGCCTGACGGCTTTTCCTCTGAGTTTTTCAAATCTTATGCTACAGAACTGGCTCCACTTTTGCTAGAGGTTTATACTGAATCATTAAAGAACGGAAAGCTTCCTCCAACCATGACACAAGCCCGGATCAGTCTGATTCTACAAAAGGATAAAGATCCAAGCGAGTGTAATAGTTACCGCCCAATTTCCCTTATCCAGTTAGATGTAAAAATGTTGTCCAAAATTCTGTCTAATCGATTAAGTAAAGTTATGACATCACTTATACATATAGATCAGGTGGGGTTTATTCGAGGCCGTAGCTCTTCTGATAATATTAGGCGTCTCATCAATATCATGTGGTCAGTAGCGAATGATCAATCTCGCTGCCATCTCACTTGACGCTGAAAAGGCGTTTGATATGGAAGAACGAGATTATCTTTTTAAGATTTTGGAAATGTAAGGGTTCGGGAGTACATTTATTGGGTGGATTAAGTTACTTTATAGACACCCTGTAGCAGCGGTGCAAACAAACGGGTTAATTTTAGATTATTTTACTCTGGATAGGGGCACCCGGCAGGGTTGCCCTCTTTCCCCATTATTGTTCTGTCTTGCCCTGGAACCATTAGCAGCCACGATAAGAAAGGAGGATGATTTTCCAGGGGTGATTGCGGGAGGAGTGGCGTATAAGCTTCTGCTTTACGCAGATGATATTTTATTATTCCTCTCTGACCCTACTAGATCTATGCCTTGCCTCCACAGAATTATTAACTCCTTTTCCAAATTCTCAGGATACAAAGTCAATTGGTCTAAATCCGAAGCTTTGGCTTTGACAGCGTACTGTCCAGTAACAGCCTTCCAGCCTCGTGCCTTCCAGTGGCCCAAACAGGGAATTAAGTATTTGGGAATTTTATTCCCAGTAAATTTGTCTGATTTAGTCAGAGTTAATTTTGATCCCTTAATAAAAATTTTTTCGAATGATGTGGACAGGTGGGCTTCATTACACTTATCGATGATTGGGAAGGTTAATGTTATTAAAATGAATTTTATTCCAAAATTCAACTACCTGCTACAGTCTCTCCCTGTAGATGTCCCCCTCTCTTATTTCAAGCAATTTGATAGCATAGCGAAGTCCTTCATTTGGAATGGTAAGCGTCCCAGGTTAAATTTCAAGAAGTTACATAGGCCGATTGACAAAGGTGGGATAGGCCTACCCAAGATTTTGTTTTATTATTATGCATTCGGTCTTAGACATTTGGCTCATTGGTCACTTCCACCTGAGAGAGCCCCTCCCTGGTTTTGTATTGAAAAGGAAGTTCTCGCCACTGCAAAGCCTTTCGATTAAACTAGCCGGAGAGGTTAAGTCGCACCCCGTTATTTTGCATTTGCACTCGATATGGACAAGTGTCCAGAGTGTTTAATTCTGATATTTATTTAAACGTAGCCTCAAGCATATGGCTGAACCCTAAACTATGTATTAATAAGTCCCCTTTCTGTTGGTCAGACTGGATTGTGAGGGGGGTTAATACACTTGGTGACCTATATGAGAGTGGAGTATTGAGATCTTTTGAAAATTTGATTCAACATTTTGGGATTCCCAGATCTCAATTTTATAAGTATTTACAGCTGCGCCACCTGCTCTGCACTGTTTTTGGGAGTAGTACACACACCCCTAGAGCGGCAGATACTCTGGGAGTGGTGATTACTGCTTTTGGGAAGGGTCATGAGGCATCAGTGTATTACTCCCTGCTCATTCAGAGTCTGGGGCACAGAGCTTTAAATTCTTTCAAAAGATTATGGGAGGAAGATTTAAATTTGTTATTGGAGGAGGGAGTGTGGGCTAGGATTCTAAAAAACAACAAATCTGCATCTAGAGATGCAAGGGTTCGATTTATGCAATTTAAGATTTTACATAGATTTTATTGGACCCCCTCTAGATTGTATAGGCTTGGTCTTAAGGACACACCCATCTGCTGGCGATGCCATTCTGAAGATGGAGACACCACCCATGTTTTTTGGGGGTGTCATAAGATCCAAGAATTTTGACTGAAGGTGCAAAGTTTTGTGTGTGATGTGTTGGGCACTCAGGTCTCATTCTGCCCCAGACTCTGTATTTTGAGAGATAGGGAGGTCATGGATTTGGAGGATAAGTACATGAAGGACTGGGTTTTGACCAGTGTGATGATTGGTAGGCAGGTTATTTTGAGGAGTTGGAAGTTGGATGGAGCACCCTCGTTTCCGGAGTGGTGCGTGGAGCTGGGGAGGGTGGCTGCCTTTGAGGAGGGGTCGAGCATAAGGATGGGGGTTAGGGATTCTTACAATTAGAAATGGGGCAATTACTTCGCATTTTGGGGGGAATCTGAGGAGGGGCGGTGGAGAGAGTAATTTAGAGTTTTTTTTATTTATTTATTTATTTTTTTTTTTATTATACTTGATTGTTGTATTTTATTTTATCTTTGGTTGTTGTTTTTAGTTTTGTGTTTTTTTTTTCTGTGTGTGTGTCTATATTCTATTGACAACAGGGGTGTTCGTGGGGGGGTCAGGGTGGGGTGGGAGTTTGGTAGGGGAGGGGATATAGTGGGGGTTTAATGTTTAAAGTGTTTGATTCAATATATATATATATGTTGTTGTATTTTTTGTGTTAATTTATGAATCAATAAAAATGTTAATAACAAAAAAAATACTATATGTGGGTTATGGGGTGTCTCCTGAGAGAAAATTTATAAAAATGTAAAAGTCTGAATGGACCATTTTTTATAAAGTGAGAATCTACTAACAACAAACAAACAATTTACATAACAGCAGTGAAGCATTAGCTATTTGCTTAATTTAAGTACTGTATAGATAGGCTTTCCTTGCCATTATGCTATGATGACATCTCTGATTATTTTTCACAAAATAAGAACAAAAATCAGTTTGTTTATTATTATGAAAGGCTTGTAACATGCTGATTAATAAAGCTAAGTTTAGATGGAAAAACATTATAGTCTAAAACCGTCACATTAACTTGTCCTGAAACAAACCTGGCTTAGCTGAATCACATATCAGACAGAAGAAGATGTTTTATTTGCTTCATTTTTGTATTCTGCAGTGTATTTATGCAAAAGATGCCAGTATCTGTAGTGGTGCCTCCGCTATCTGCAACTCCTATGTACAGTAAATCAGCGGGGAGAGAAGCAATGCAAACGGAGCAGGAATAAAGCTCGTTGTGCTGGATGCGCTTTATTCCCATTCTATAGAGAAAATTTCTCTCTAGCTCTGAGCATGCTTTATTCTCACTCCGTGCATGTATACACGTATGCTTACAGAATCACTTAGCCAGGTGTCAGATAACTAGTACAAAGAGTCAGAGCTCGGCCCGGATTTAATTGTAATTCAATCTGGACCCAGACCGGAATCTGCCTATTGAGTACCAGTGGCATAGGGCAATGCAAATGATTGTTCTTTTGTTTTATGTATGCTATAGGATAGCCAGGCAGATGGTGCTCTGAGTGGCCTGGAGCAGCTCACTATGGCAGTGTTCGTTATTCATGGGGAAGATAAACAAGAACCACCTGCCGACTCTGACATTGTTCTCAAAGGAGTGAAGGTTTTGAATGAACTAACTTCAGTTGTCTCTGATTGTGCCCTGCTTCTTGGTTTGATACATGTACTCAACCTGGCTCATCCAAAACACTTTCGATTCACCAAAGTGTTCCTGAAACTACTCTTGCAGCCTGAACAGCACTGGATGTCTCTCAGAGTTCAAAGTCAAGACAGTAGATGACAGAACTCGCTGTAATTACGGTAGTTTGTAAGAATATGTCTAATGTGTCGAGTTTTTGTCTAGTGTATCTACAGTATACACTAAGCCTGTTGTTATGTGGGGACCTAAACTTGGTTAATGTATGAGAAACAAATTATAATGTTATCTAAAGCAATTAAATATACAAAATATGTAAAGATATGCAAAACACATCTTGCAGCATTAACCTCCTGAGACCTGAGCGTGACAGCTGTGGGCATTTTCCATTCCCCTTTTTGATTTGTAACTAGTAGCACCTAATAAACATGCAAAAAAAAAAAAACATTCTAAAAATCGATGTCCTCATATGGGGACAGTGGGACTAAGCTGTGAAATTTTAAATAATACCAAGCTATAGAAAGTCCAAGTGTTTTTTTTTTGTTTTGTTTTTTTCAAATTGTTTATTATGTTTCCAGGAGTGTTGGTTATTCATGTTTTCGAGAATTACCAACATTACAGCTGATTTTCAGTAAAGCTACTTTGGAACAACGTGTATTGGAAAAAGCACAAATAAAAAAACTACACAAATAAAAATTATTGCACTCGATTTTACTTTTGTGTTTAAATGTTTTTATTTTCTACTTCTGCACTTCAATAACTGTCTGGTTTGATTCAGCTACGAAATCAGACATCAGAAGACTACAAAGGACAGTTCGGACTGCTGAGAGGATTATTGGTACACAACTATACAAACTATATATATATAAACTATACACTTCCAGAGTGAGGAAAAAGGCTGGAAAAATCACTCTGGACCCCACTCACCCTGCCCACTACATTTTTGAGCTGTTGCCTTCTGGCCGACGCTTCAGAGCTCTGAGCACCAGAACCGTCAGGCACAGGAACAGTTTTTTCCCTCAGGCTATCCATCTCATGAACAGTTAAATTGCCCCATTGAGCAATAACTATGTGCAATACACAGTTTAGTCTTTCTTATATTTATCCAACACATCCAACCTCTTCTGCCATTTCATTCCTCTGGAAAAAAAACAAAAAAACATTTGCACTGTACATAATAGATTTGTATTAGACTGGCATTACCCATGTGTATGTGTGTATGTATGTATGTGTGTGTCTGTACGTATGTGTATAATTAGCTGTATTTTTTATTATTATCTATGTCTTGCTGCTGTTTTTGTATTGTTTTTGTATTGTTGTACACTGGAAGCTCCTGTCACCAAGACAAATTCCTTGTATGTGTAAGCATACTTGGCAATAAAGCTCATTCTAATTCTGATTCCGGTTAATATAGGTGTCAATGTTAATGATTCATTTTCATGGGTGTAATACTCATCCCTGCCTCCAGAGGGTGATAAACAGTAAGTATTTCACAGAGTTGTGTAGAAATGTGAGATAGAAGAAGAGTGAAGACGCAAGTATTGTTGTTGTATGTTCATGTTGATTTTGTCAATCCATCTAAAGCCTGATTGAGGAAATTCTTTTGTTCATCACTTATGTAAGTTGATATTTAAATATGCTTGTATAGATACTTTTTATTGTTTAATCTTTGTTTCTCCAGATCTTGTGAGTAACTGTTGGGGATTGGAAATGTTTGTTTGGTGCAGGATTGTTTGAAATAGCCATAGATGTGTAGGGACATTTTCTTTTCTTTCTTTTCTTTTCTTTCTTTTTGCGTATGACTGGCCTGTTGTAGACTTTTATTCTCAAGAATTAATTTGATTAGGCAATATAGGATTTTGTTCTGGAGATAAGAGATGTCAAGCTCACAAGAGCAGCAAACTTGAAAAGAAATGAGCATAAATCAATATAATAAAGACCAGTAGGTCTATCAGAAAGTTTTACGATACGCTCGAGTCTGATTGTGTGCACACAATATTTTACCATAAAGAGGAGGACATCAATGATAATTAAAATAAATTACATGTGCAGAATTAGCTAAATGTAGTGGAATACAAGAGCAAATATTGTGCACTGAAGTATTTGAAACTGCACTCTATGGAGCACTTAAACTTCTTTTTGGAGTAAAGGCGTAACCAGAATAATGGTCTTAATTCTTGTTGTACGCAGGGACGTGCACAGTCAAATTGAGGGGCAGTGGCCCAAACCAAGAAAAAAAGGCACCATCCCCTCCACCAAAAATAAAAATAAAATCTATACTGTATAATCAGTATTAAACTTGTCAATGAACATCATGAAGATGTTTCCAAACTATTTTATGAAAGCACACTCTTGACAGAAATATGATGAAATAAAAATAACCCTGCAAGATATTAACAGTGTTAGATATAAACAGAAGAATACATATCTAGAGAAACATCTGGTTAGAAGATGTTAGATATGGATTTATATCCAGTATGATGTTGTGTGTTTCCCCGCTTGAGCAGCTGGAGTTGAACGTGCTGAACACCAACAAAATGAAGCACTATAAAACTGGTTAATTACCACATTCACACTGCATCCTGTTTATACATGAGATTAATCACTATATCCACAATTTATATGTACCATTTCAACCTTCATCTGCACAGACACTGAAGCAAAAAAAATGGGTGACCTTGAAATAAATTATGCATTAGTCAGTAGGGATGCTGGGATTATAAAGTATAAAAAATTTGAATAAAAACAAAAAGGAGTGATTTGTAAATTATATTCACCCTTTGCTATATTGAAAGCACTGCAACTACACATTATAAGATGGTTTACCTTGTGAATTTCATAGTTTTTTTTTTGAAAATGTACAGTAATTTCAAATCAGATGATTGCAACACACTCCAAAAAAGTTGAGACAGGGTCAATTTAAGACCAATAACAATTTGATGAGTTGAAATAACAAGGCGATGTGAAACAGGAGATGTTAAACAGGTGAGGCAGTTGTGTCATAGTACTGTATACTCTTTAAGGTGCCTCCAAAAACAGCCGAGTCCTTCAAGAGCAAGGATCGTTCAAGACTTGTCAATTTGCCAAGAGATGCTTAAGCAAATAATCCAACACTTTGAGAACAATGTTCCCCAAAGACGAATTGGAAGGATTTTGAGCATTTCACCCTCTTCAGTACACAATAAGTACTTAAAAGATTCAAGAAATCTGGCCAAATATCGGTGCGTAAAGGGCAAGACGAAAACCACTTCTGAATGCACGTGATCTCTGATCCCTCAGATGTCACTGTCTTAAATAACATCATTCATCTGTAATGGATATCATGAACATGGGTTTGGGATAACTTTAGTAAACATTTGTTAGTCAACACCATTCACCGCCGCATCCACAGATTCAAGTTAAGACTTTACTATGCAAAGCAGAAGCTATACATCAACACTGTCCAGAAGTGCTGCCGACTTCTCTGATCTCGGTCTTATTTTTGATGGAATGTAGAACAATGGAAATATGTTTTTTTGTCTGACGAGTCAAAATTTCAAAACGTTTTGGAAAAACACAGCCGTCATGTTCCCTGGGCCAAAGAGGAAAAGGACCATCCAAGCTGTTATTAGTGTCAGGTCCAAAAGCCAGTGTCTGTATGGGCCAGGGTTGTGTCAGTGCCCATAGCATGGGCAACTCGCACATCTGTGAGGGCACCATTATTGCAGACAGATATGTAAAAATTTTGGAGCAGCATATACTGCCATCCAGCACCATCTTTCCAGGGATGTCCCTACATTTTCTAGCAGGACAAATTCAAACCACATACTGGCCAGATTACAAGTGCATGGCTGTGTAAGCAGAGAGATTGGGTGCTGCTAGACTGGCCTGCCGCAGTCCTGACCTGTCTCCAATTGAGAAAGTTTGGCGCATTATGAAGCACACCATACAGCAACGAAAACCCCATACAATTTTGCAGCTAAAGACCTACATAATGGATGAATGAGGGAAAATTTCACTTTCTAAACGTAACAAACTTGTGTCTTTAGTGGCCAAATGCTTAATATGTGGTGTTAGAACAAATAGTGATGTTTCACAGTGGAAAACACTCAACTGTACCAACATTTTTTGGAGTGTGTTGCAATCATCTAATTTGAAATTACTGTACATTAAAAAATAAAATGAAATTCACAAGGTAAATCATCGTATAATGTGTAGCTGTGGTGCTTTCAATATAGTAAAGTGTGAATATAATTTACAGATCACTCCTTTTTGTTTTTATTTGCATTTTTCATACTGTCCCAACTTTTTGGAAATTAGGTTGTAGACTTAAGATACTCATCCTACAATGGGACAGGATGTTCCACTAGTCGTCCAACAACCTGCTAGTGAGTTAAATGTTTTTAGTGATGGTGCTTTTTATGGCTGGGTGTATTCTTACAAATTTCCAGATTCTATTATGCACCTGGATCGGTATCGGCTCAGATACTGACATTTTTAGATGGATCAGGTATCGGTCCGACGAGCCTGATCCAAATCCGCTACTGTGTGTTAGTCATGTTCGTTACTGTCAAGCTCCAAAAATGACATAAAAGAACCATAAAAACACAACTGAAGTAGTTCATATAGGGTGACCATACGTCCTCTTTTTCCCGGACATGTCCTCTTTTTCTGAACTTAAAAAAAGTGTCCGGCTGTGATTTCTAAATTTGTGAAAATGTCCGGGATTCGGCTTTAGTTGCATTATGATGTGCATCTGGTCTAATACTTCATTGTGTGTGCGCACATATTTGCATTGCTTTAACCCCTCTTTGTAAGAGAGGTTAGTCCCTCCTTCTCGCACACCAATTGGTCGATTATAAGAGGCTTGCAGCAACTATTAGCTAAATTCCTACCTGTCAATCTCTCCGTGAACGCGTGAAGCGCTGTTGTGTTCGGCATCGGACAGTTGCTTGACAGTAGCATCAAATGACAGCTGAGTGGAAACAATGCCCAAACGAAAGTGCAAATTTACAGAAGATGTGCACAAAAAATTCCCATGCTTTCATCTAGGTCAAGATCCGTGGGAAGCAGAATGTATGACACTTATGTGTCAGTTGCTAATAAAGGTACAAATGATTTAGAAGCACAAATTAGCTCTACACAGGGTCAGGGTCTTTTTGGAAAACCAGAATATGGTCACCCTAGTTCATATGACTCGTGCTTTTTATTCAAAGCCACTTGAAGACGTGCGATAGCTCTGTGAATCACAAAAGGCTGTGTTTAATAAGTAAATATATAAAATGCACGTGCAGCGCCAGCGCTTTATCGAATGGCGCTGCTGTGTTTACACACACACTCGTGGCTGTTTTTGTTGTGCTGCATTGATAGGCTGAGCACTGGGGCAGGTGAATGGTCCTACATCGCGATCACGAATATTATCCATAACGAGCAAATTAAACATGAAACATGATTGTCACTAAAGGACGAAATGCAACTGTCGTATCCGCAGGTCGGGGATGGTGAAAAGGGTGTTTTCACCTCTCAGTCATTGACACACTATGAGAGTTTGGGTACACCAAGATGGCCACTTGAACACTTCCGGTGGCTTCACCTCCTGCTGGCAGTTTAACATTGCGTCAGCGATCCAGTTCTATATATAATTATATATCAGTGGTTCTGACAGCGCACGATACGTTTGCGTGTAGTTACCATTGCATTTTAAATCATTATCATTTAAAGCATTGCTTGAGTACAAAGCATTTAACAATAAATTTAAATTTGAGTCATTATTGGACTGCTTTAAGCAGTTCTCGTTATTATGAACAGTACATGGTTTTATCTGTGAGGTGTTGTGGACAGATTAAAGGACAGTATTTTTATGGAATCTGTTGCTGATTCTTTATGGTGGGGTGTCTGACAGTGTCTGGATTGCTTTAGTAAACTGTTGAAGAAGAAAAAACTGCTGGATACCGTGAACTATGTTGTACACCCACAATAATCTTACAGTTATGCACTCCAAAATGTTAAAAATGAAGCGAATCATTTTGCGCCCTACATTGGAGCATCTCTTATTTTAAATATTTTATTAAATATTTTATATTTTTTTAGCAGTTTTCCTGTTGTATGGCTGCACTTACAGTCCATATATCCCTAAGAAATGCATCCCTAACATGTTCAGTTGTTCAATTGCAAACGGTTTGCTCCCTGATTTTTACAGTGCATTGTGGGAATTTTTAAGGAACAAAAGTTTCAGTGCACTGGAACGATTTTACGATTGAGACAGTCCTAGAAATGGCTGACTGCCTGATCAGTGCCTTGACTACTGAACTAGGGAGCTGATTGAGATGCACCCAGACAGGGTCCAAAATTAACTTTTTAGACTACCAGCCAAGGTGGCTGGTGTATGAAAATTTACCTCCTACTAGCTTATCTGTCCACTGATTAGAATTAACCACAGAGGTTATGTGCTCTGCATTAGCTTTCTCTACATCTTTGATGCCTGCAAATTTCACATGCACAGTTCCAGCTTTGCACAGCCACACATAAACCATCTCCTCCTCTTTGACAGAAGTGTCAGTTGACCCATCTGACATTATAGCCAGAAATCTTGCATTGTTTATTATCTCTGAGCTGATGCCTTTCATCCTCAGCCGCAAAAAAAAAACAAAAAAAAAACTCTTGCTGAATTTTCATTTCTGTATGTGTTGCCTACTTGGACACTCTTCTTATCAGCCAGTCTACATGGATCAAATTAAATCCATATTATTGAAAACAAGCAACATTTGTCTATTAATGTTTCTAAAAGCAAGGTTATATAAATGAAAAAAAGTAAATAAAATAAAAACAATCAGCCGAAGCACCCATCATGACCAATTGTAATTTTTACACATTGTGTAGCAATAAACAAACAAAATGAGGTTCCTTCATGAAATACAGTGCAACATTTAACAGAACTGTTACTGATGATAAAATTAATTGTTACATCATTATGTGCTAAGGAAAGTAGCCTGTTTGCCTTTTTCTCTGTCATTTGGCTGAGCTTTCACTCACTCACCGCGTAGAGTGAAGCCCAAAGCATACTTCATTCAGACACTTGACGCAAATCTCATCATGAGCAGAATGCTCGAGCACTGAGACTTCAAGGAGTATTTGCCTGTGGTCCAGAGCATGTGAGCGGAGCATTGAGCAGAGAGCGCCTTTTTGAAGATTCCGCTCCGCTCTCTCAGGCCACTCAGTGCCGCTCGCTCAACCCAGAATGCGCTTCGTGATATGCTGGTTTGGGAATCTGCGAAATAAGCAATAGGCCTGAGGTTATGGAGCTCTAACATTGTTTTAGTGAAGTTGCAAACCTTATAGCCTAAATAAATGCAAAGTATAAATCAAAGTTAAGAGCGAGGAAATTGAATGGGAGTGTGGAGAGACCGTGAGAATTAGCAAATATTCTTTTTGGAATCGTACGCGTCACATTGCCAGAGAGCATGAGGATGTGCTACGCGAACATGGTAGTGCAGCAAAAGGTGAGCTAGTAGGCTACACTACTATTCAATAATAAATTAATAGATAAGTATGGTATCTTGTTGTTTTGCCATCATGTCAGTGCAGCTGCCAGCTAGATGCAGGCCCGGTTCTGCAGGGTTGCGAACGTTAGAGCACCCTCAATTGAATATGTAAGCTTAATAATACTGTATATTGGCAAAGCATTTTTCCTTGAATTCTGGCAAACACACACAAAAAATCCCTGTATCAAAACCAATAAACATGTATGATCTTGCTGATCAGTGTGTCCTAATTTGCAGGTGGAGCATTCTGCTTTCATGCCTCTATTGTACAATTGAGCATTTGATTGGTAAACATTTCTGCTCTCGCATAGAGAATTTCGTAGTGGAATTATCTCGACCACCTGTTGCTTTTGATTTCTGCTTCGGGATAAAGTGGCACAAAACGCCTGGTCAGTTTCCCAAAGCCAAATACACACCTTAATGAGAAATGAAACGTAAAAAAACAAAAAAACAACTCTAGATTAGTGTTTGCAGGTCTTCCAACATCACTTGCTGCATTCTTGCACAGAGAAAAAATCTATAAATGTACATTAGAGAAAAACTTTTCTTAATCGAAGGCAGTGTAATTTGTGAATTAAATAATTTTTATTTGTTTTAAACATGATCTCTCACTTTATGCAGGACAAATATTTTCTATTAGTTAAATCCATGGTTAAACCTTGCTGTACATATAAAGAGTGCATGCACAAGACATGATCGTTTGACACATATAAAGTCCAGATTAAATTTATAATGCTTTAAAAATATCAAGGAAAAACAAAGGGGCACATGGTATCTACTAATATAATAATTATTATATAAATAACCACAGTCCTTTACATTGCATGTGATTCATACATATAAAATTGTAGGGAATATAAATAAAGCAACAATACTGAGAAAGAGAAAAACATTCACTGCTCATTTCTGGATAATTTGAACCTTTAAAACGGAACACAAAATTAGGATGAGAAATTGCTCATTTTAATTTACAGACCCATAGTCTGATGGCATTAAATCAGAAACATATTAATGTATCAAATCTACAGTCCAATCATTCCGTGGAGACAACCGAAAAACAATTATGAATTTCACTTTTACCTGCAATATTTTTCCTGGTACTGACTCAAACAAACTTTAAAGTTGAAAAGATTGTGGTTTTCTGGGTCGGTTGTATCACTCGGGTCCAGTTTAAACTGGAAAGCGCAAATTTGCGCATATGCGAGTTTCCGTGCCAACGCACATGTTTTAACACTTGTAGAGGCATGTTTGATGACTTGTTTAAAGTAAATAAAGGTAATTTAGAACTGGAATTTTTTATGGCATTATTTGAAGAAGTTCAATGACATATGTGCTAACAGAGAAATATTTGACTGATTACAAATGAAAAGGAAGGTCTGGTAGACCCGATTATCTAACAGCAGTTGTAAACCAGTCCAAAATAAACAGCGAGATTTTATATACAAAACGCAACAATACAATCGCATAATTTGAGATGTGTACATTACTAATCATTTGATAATTTAATAAATGTCGGCCTATAGTCTATATTTCACCAAGAGGGGCACCTCAGCCCATGTGGGCAAAGGGGCAGTTGCTTGGGCCACTGTGTGTATGTGCTTGGAACCAAGTATACTACAGAGAAATGTAATGTCAGAGCGGGATTTGAGCGAATGCTTTTTTTAATCGGTGAGCGTGAGCAGTACTTGAGCGGAGTGTCTGCTTGGGCTGTGAGCGGTTGAGTGGAGCGCACACGCATGGAGTGGGTTATTGAGTGGAGCGCACACGCATGGAGCGGGTTATTGAGTAGAGTATCACACTAATTCTCTAGGTCTCTAATTTTATTCTGCAAATACTGAATCATCTCTTCAGTACATTTTGGGGATAGTACTAATTCCACAATGTCTTCAAATTTTTTTGATTAACACTGTACATCTTTCTCTGGTACTACATTACCAACCATCAAGGGAAATCGTAGTAACGCAGCATTTTCGTGTCCATTACCACCTGTTGTCATTTTTGTAGCATATATGTCTTGGATATTGGCTTTGGTTTATCAACTTTGTCAGTATGTTGATATGGAAATTATTCTGTTTTCCTGTTCAAGTAATCAAGTATAAAGTGCTGGAGATGAATCATCTCTTGAATTTATAATGCCAACTCTACTGGCACAATACCTTCAAGTAGATCATGAAGAATATCAGGGGGGAAACCAGTGATGGGATGAAAATGCTGCAGTTTATGTCATAAAATACAGTCTTAAGACATTCTGGACATTCAGATCATGATTTACCTTGGTTCTCAGACTGAATTCACCCTCAGCAATGTCATGAGATTGAAATTGGTCTTGTGTAGCCAGGCAGAATCTACACATTCTGATCTAAAGGACTGTACAAAGCCCACCAAGCCATGAGCTCAACTCAACCTTTATTTATAGAGCACATTTATAACAACAGTTGACTCAAGATGGCGCCGAGTATGGCTGCTGCGTTGCAAGCTCCGACACAACGTGGTAGAGTTTTGTTTGTTTTGTTCACAATTCTTATGTTTTTTGTCTTGGATGTTGTCTGCCTTATTGTCTACGACAGACAAACACTTTTGGACATTAGTTCAGCAATTTCACACCGTAAACCGGACTTCAAATTCCTCAATGCCGACCCGCTGTTTACACACACGCAAGCGGAGCCCTTTGTCTGGGCAGTCCAGACGCAGAAACGCAGGAGGAAAAGGGGAAACGGAGCTGGCGTTCTCATCAGAGTAAGACGCCGTGCAAATCGACCCCCGCTACCCAGTATTCTACTGGCAAATGTTCAGTCTCTAGATAACAAGCTCTGCGAGCTGAAAGCGCAGATCTTTTTCCAACGAGAGACGAGGGACTGCTGCATTAAGTTTTTAACAGAAACTTAGATATCTGCGGAGATTCCAGACTCAGCCATTGAACCCGTGGGGTTCTCCGTGCACCAAGCGGACTGAGCGAAAGACCTCTCAGGTAAAAGCAGAGGTGGTGGTGTATGTTTTATGATCAACAAATCCTCGTGTGATCAGAGGAACGTACATTCTATCAAGTCTTTCTGCTCTCCTGATCTGGAATTTCTCATGCTTCTGTGTCGACCATTCTGGCTACTGAGGGAATTCACAGCGGTCATTATCACAGCTGTGTACATCCCCCCACAAGCCGACACAGACCGGGCAATCAAGGAACTGTATGGGAGTTTAAGTGAGCAGGAAACCGCGCACCCTGAGGCCATGTTCATTGTGACCGGGGACTTTAATAAAGCCAGTTTCAAATCAGTCGCACCAAAATACCACCAGCACATTAGTTTCAACACACGAGGGGACCGGGTTTTGGACCATTGCTACTCTCCCTTCTGGGATGGCTACAAACCCCTCCCCCACCCACATTTGGCAAATCGGACCACTCTTCCATTCTGCTTCTGCCCGCTTACAGGCAGAAACTGAAACAGGAAGCACCCACCCTCAGAACGATCCAGCGCTGTTCGGACCAATCAGACTCTATGCTACAGGACTGTTTTGATCACACGGACTGGGAGATGTTCCGGTCCGCCTCTGATGACGACATCGAGCTTTACGCTGATAGCGTAATGTGTTTCATCAAAAAGTGCATGGAGGACGTCGTTCCGACCAGAACAACACAGATCTATCCGAACCAGAAGCCATGGATAAATAGCGACGTTCACGCGGCACTTAATGTGCGGACCTCCGCTTTAAATTCCGGGAACGCGGAGGAGCATAAACAAGCCAGTTATGCCCTCTGAAAAACACCAGTACAGGAACAAGATTGAAGGACAGTTTAACACCACCAACTCTAGAAGCATGTGGCAGGGAATTAACATCATCACGAACTTTAAAGGGAATAAAAACTCCACCATGAACACCGCTGCCTCTCTCCCGGATGAGCTAAATTCTTTTTATGCTCGTTTTGAGGGAAATACACTATATTGCCAAAAGTATTCGCTCACCCATCCAAATAATTGAATTCAGGTGTTCCAATCACTTCCATGGCCACAGGTGTATAAAATGAAGCACCTAGGCATGCAGACTGCTTCTACAAACATTTGTGAAAGAATGGGCCGCTCTCAGGAGCTCAGTGAATTCCAGCGTGGTACTGTGATAGGATGCCACCTGTGCAACAAGTCCAGTCGTGAAATTTCCTCGCTACTAAATATTCCACAGTCAACTGTCAGTGGTATTATAACAAAGTGGAAGCGATTGGGAATGACAGCAACTCAGCCACGAAGTGGTAGGCCACGTAAAATGACAGAGCGGGGTCAGCGGATGCTGAGGCGCATAGTGCGCAGAGGTCGCCAACTTTCAGAGTCAATCGCTACAGACCTCCAAAGTTCATGAGGCCTTTAGATTAGCTCAAGAACAGTGCGTAGAGAGCTTCGTGGAATGGGTTTCCATGGCCGAGCAGCTGCATCCAAGCCATACATCACCAAGTGCAATGCAAAGCGTCGGATGCAGTGGTGTAAAGCACGCCGCCACTGGACTCTAGAGCAGTGGAGACGCGTTCTCTGGAGTGACGAATCACGCTTCTCCATCTGGCAATCTGATGGACGAGTCTGGGTTTGGCGGTTGCCAGGTGAATGGTACTTGTCTGACTGCATTGTGCCAACTGTGAAGTTTGGTGGAGGGGGGATTATGGTGTGGGGTTGTTTTTCAGGAGCTGGGCTTGGCCCCTTAGTTCCAGTGAAAGGAACTCTGAATGCTTCAGCATACCAAGAGATTTTGGACAATTCCATGCTCCCAACTTTGTGGGAACAGTTTGGGGATGGCCCCTTCCTGTTCCAACATGACTGCGCACCAGTGCACAAAGCAAGGTCCATAAAGACATGGATGAGCGAGTTTGGTGTGGAAGAACTTGACTGGCCTGCACAGAGTCCTGACCTCAACCCGATAGAGCACCTTTGGGATGAATTAGAGCGAAGACTGTGAGCCAGGCCTTCTCGTCCAACATCAGTGTCTGACCTCACAAATGTGCTTCTGGAAGAATGGTCAAAAATTCCCATAAACACACTCCTAAACCTTGTGGAAAGCCTTCCCAGAAGAGTTGAAGCTGTTATAGCTGCAAAGGGTGGGCCGACGTCATATTAAACCCTATGGATTAAGAATGGGATGTCACTTAAGTTCATATGCGTCTAAAGGCAGATGAGCGAATACTTTTGGCAATATAGTGTAACACCGCCCTAGCGGAGAGAGAGCTCTCGTGGCTGAAGCTACAGAGGTTAGTTCACTCTCCGTCTCTGTAGCGGTTGTAACCCGATCCTTCTGACGGGTGAATATCCGCAAAGCCGCGGGCCCAGACGGCATTCTGGGCCACATCATCAGAGCATGCGCGAACCAGCTGGCTGGTGTTTTTACAGACATTTTCAACCTTTCCCTCTCTTTGTCTGTTGTTCCCACATGCTTTAAAACATCCACCATTGTGCCTGTTCCTAAGCAATCAAAAATCACTTGCTTAAATGACTGGCGTCCTGTTGCTCTGACCCCCATCATCAGCAAATGCTTTGAGAGACTAATCAGAGATTACATCTGCTCTGTGCTGCCTCTCTCTGTAGACCCATTGCAGTTTGCTTACCGCAACAACCGCTCCACTGATGATGCCATTGCATCTACAATACACACTGCTCTCTCCCACCTGGAAAAAAAGAACACTTATGTGAGAATGCTGTTTGTAGACTACAGCTCAGCATTCAACACCATAGTGCCCTCCAAGCTAGATGAGAAACTCCGGGCTCTGGGCTTAAACAGCTCGCTGTACAGCTGGATCCTGGACTTCCTGTCAAGCAGACGCCAGGTGGTTAGAATAGGCAGCAACATCTCCTCATCACTGACCCTCAACACTGGAGCCCCACAGGGCTGTGTTCTCAGCCCACTCTTGTATTCCTTGCACACACATGACTGTGTGGCAACATATAGCTCCAATGCCATCATTAAGTTTGCTGATGACATGACGGTGGTAGGTCTGATCACTGACAATGATGAAACAGCCTACAGAGAGGAGGTGCACACTCTGACATGTTGGTGTCAGGAGCACAACCTCTCCCTCTTGTGGTGGACTTAAGAAGAAAAGACAGAGAACACAGTCCCATCACCATCAATGGAGCACCAGTGGAGAGAGTCAGCAGCTTCAAGTTCCTGGGTGTCCACATCACTGAGGAACTCACATGGTCCATCCACACTGAAGTCGTTGTGAAGAAGGCTCATCAGTGCCTCTTCTTCCTGAGACGGCTGAGGAAGTTTGGAATGAACCATCACATCCTCACACGGTTCTACACCTGCACTGTAGAGAGCATCCTGACTGGCTGCATCTCCGCCTGGTACGGCAATAGCACAGCCCACAACTGCAAAGCACTGCAAAGTGTGGTGAGAACTGCCAGACACATCATCGGAGGTGAGCTTCCCTCCCTCCAGGACATATATACCAGGCGGTGTGTGAAAAAGCTTGGAGGATCATCAGAGGCTCCAGCCACCCGAGCCATGGGCTGTTCTGACTGCTACCATCAGGCAGGCGGTATCGCAGCATCAGGACCCGCACCAGCCGACTCCATGATAGCTTCTTCCCCCAAGCAAGCAGACTTTTGAACTCTTGATCTCCCACGATCAAAATACATCAGCACTGCACTTTATTACTCTTACTCTTATATCTCACACAGGACTGTCATAAATTATATTATTATTATATTATATTCTCTCTTAACTTACTATCAACCCACAGCCTGAATGTCAATACAGTACAATACAACCTACTGTACATTCTATATATACTACTATATATACTTTATTTTTTATTTTTATTGAATAATGTGTATCTATATCGTGTGCATTGTATACTGTACAGTGTATGTTATTATTTGTATATTGTTGTGTGTAATTATGTGTATATTAGACTTTAAATTGTGCTGTGTTAATTTGATGTTATTGTAAATTGATATGTCTCATCACTGTCACGACCGCTATGTTGATCGGAACGGCACCCAAGAATTTCACACACCATTGCACTTGTGTATATGGCTGTGTGACAATAAAAGTGATTTGATTTTGATTTGACACAAAGTGCTTTACAATACACATTTCAATCACAACATAATATGCATAATATACCCTTATATAAATACTACTAAATACCTGAGCCTTAAATCTATATCCATAATTAAAATTTATTCAAAAGCTTATGAATAAAAATGTGTTTGTAAAGCAGATTTTAAAAAGCAGAGCGTCGGAGCTGTCCTGATATGAAGCGGAAGCTTGTTTCAGTGTTTGGGGCCTACAATAGCAAATGCATGATCGCCCTTCAATTTGGTCAGCTGACCTAAGTGCTCTAGTAGGAGAGTAAGGGACAAGAAGGTCACAGAGATATTGAGGCGCGAGACCAGATAGAGCTAAATCTATCCTCCATTTTATGGGGAGCCAGTCTAGGCATGCTAATACTGGTGTAATGTGGTCAAACATTCTAGACCCTTTATGGAGCCTAGCAGCCACATTCTGGACCGACTGTAAATGGGACAAGGCAGTTTGAGGCAGTCCAGTATACGATGAGTTGCAGTAATCTAACCTTGACGATATTAGCGAGTGAATCACAATTTCTAGATCTGATTTAGAGAGAAAGTGGTTTACTTTTGCAATTGATCTCAGATGGAAAAAGCTGCTCTTAAAAACAGCACTGATCTGTCTATTTAAAAGTAGTGATGAGTGCAAGATCACTCCAAGGCTCCTTGCATGATTTTGCACATTTAACGACAGCGGACATAGCTGGTCGACCAGTCCAGGTAAAGGGGACTTGGAGGGGCTGAGAATCAGAACTTCAGTTTTGCTCTCATTTAACTGTAAGAAATTGTCTGCCAGCCAGCACTTAATATCAGCAAAGCAATTTAGGGCATTCTCTATTGATGATTTTTTGTCCAAGCATGCTGGAAAATAAAATTTAATGTTGTCAGCATAGCAATGATAAGACATGCCATATCTCTGAAATATTGAGGCCAGTGGGCATATGTACACGGAGAATAGTAAGGTCCTAGAATCGACCCTTGAGAGACCCCACATAATAGAGGAGCCGATGTAGAGCGATTTCTAAGTTAACAGAAAACGTTCTTCCTTTCTAATAAGAGACAAACCATTGAAGGGCTGTGCCCTGAATGCCAACCATACACTGCAGACTATCTAAAAGAATATCATGATCAATGGTGTCAAACGCAGCACTGAGATCCAATAAAACTAAAACTACATGTGAGCCTGAATCCAAGGAAAGGTAAATATCATTAGTTACCATTAACCGTGCAGATTCCGTACTGTGTAGAGATCTGAAGCCTGATTTGTTTTATTTTATTTTATTAATTTTTGGGGGATTTTTTTTCTCTTTTTCTCCCAATTTGGAATGCCCAATTCCCAATGTGCTTTTAAGTCCTCGAGGTCGTGTTGTGATTCGCCTCAGTCCGGGTGGCGGAGGATGAATCCCAATTGCCTCCGCGTCTGAGATTGTCAATCTCCGCATCTTATCACGTGGCTTGTTGAGCGCATTGCCACGGAGACATAGTGCATGTGGAGGCTTCACCCCATCCACCACGGCAACCATGCTCAACTCACCATGCGCCCCACCAAGAACAAACCACATTGTAGCGATCACGAGGAGGTTACCCCATGTGACTCTACCCTCCCTAGCAACCGGGCCAATTTGGTTTCTTAGGAGACCTGGCTGGAGTCACTCAGCACGCCCTGGGATTCGAACTAGCGAACTCCAGGGGTGGTAGCTAGCGTCTTTACCACTGAGCTTCCCAGGCCCCCCTGATCTGAAGCCTTATTGAAATTTATCTAAGGTGTTGAACTTATTTAGTTAGGAGTAGAGCTGTTCGTAGACAACTCTCTCTAAAATCTGGGAAATGAAAGGCAATTTTGAGATTGGTCTATAATTAATGTGAACTGCTGGATCTAAAGACGTTTTTTTTTTAGCAGAGGATGTACAATGTATGTTTAAGACAGCTTGGAACAACACCACTTACTAATGAACTGTTTATAATTGCTGTCACTCTGGAACCAATTGTTGTAAAAACATCTTTAAAAAGACGTGGGACAGAACATCCAGTTTGCAACTAGAACACTTCATCTTCAGAGCTATATCAGATAACTGCACAGTTGAGACTGGTTCAAAGTGATTCAATGAACTGGACAGCCTAAAAATTAGTGGACCTCGAATAGCGTAAGGGCTGAGAGGAAATATGAAGAAGGCGGGGACAGACAATATCAAACACTATAGAATAATGGTCAGAAACACCAGTGACCACAACCTCAACATTAGACACAGTAATGCCATGAAATAATACCAGATCCTTAATGTGGGTCGGACCAGTAATTTGTTGTACAAAATTTAACGATTCAATGAGGGAAAGAAATTCGTTTTCCATGCGCTTTGATGGACAGCGTATATGTAAGTTAATGTCTCCAAGAATCAGAAATCTGTCACCATGAGACACTAGTCCCGAACAAAAGTCAGAGAATTGTTGAAGTCCTTTGTTGAAATTGGGAGGTCTGTACAGAAGTGCACAGAAAACAGGACTTGAGACATCATCCTTCAATAACTGAACCTCAAAGCTGTAGTATGTGTCCACAGGTAGTGTCCTACATTTAAAAGAGTCAATAAAAATAGTAGCCACTCCACCACCTCTTCACCCTGAAGTCCGTGGAGAATTTAAAAAGTCACAGCCTGGCGGTGTTAAATCTCCCAGAGCCATTAGTTCGCCGGGGTTTAACCAGGCCTCTGTAATAAATAGAAAGTCCAGTGATGTGATAAACTCATTCAAAATGAAGGACTTGTTGGATATTGATCAAGCATTTGTAAGGGCCATCGTAATAGTCGAGATATCCGTTTTGTTTGTCGAAATAAGAGGCATGTCTAAAAAACTGAAATTGTTGGGATTAATATTCCGCTTATCCTTTTTTGCGCACATCAGGAGGCGGCGGCGTGAAGACCAAATATTCAGAATATGGTTGTTGTCCAGAGAGCCAGACGGGGATCTAATTTGTCGAGATACTCGATGCACATACCGGGGACGTGCAATCCCCAAAGCGGCACAATGGTTGTAAACTTCCGCTGACAGGCAGGCCGAAGATTTCAAACACCATAGATCTGAGGATAGATAGTGTAGAACCATGTCGGGGTAACAGCATAAACCCGTAAATACACAGGATGCACTCTGTTGAAGCTGGCAACAAACAAAGTATAACAACAAAGCTCCAGCTGGCCAATATGGATAGTAGAAGGCAGAGCATATTCTTCATCAGCCGACACCGGATTGACACGAGACGGCATCCACACACTTCTAACCCAGGTCACCGGTGAGTATACACATCAACAATCAGTGTGGGGAAAAATATGATCTCAGTGATTTGGATATTTTTCCCCACACTGATTGTTGATGCCCACCCCATATGTTCCCAAATTTTTCCGCTTCCTGCAGAGAAAGGTGTGTTTCTTGAAGAAACACTATATAATATTTCTTACGTTTAAGAAAAGTAATAACCTTCCTTCTTTTTGTGGGGTGCCCCAACCATTCACATTCCATGTGGAGAGAGATAGTACACTCATATTAACAACTGACATATTGATATAATAAAAAAACTGTGTGTCAAAAACAAAATTATACTGACCACATTCCCCATTAGTGAAACAATCAAACCCCGAACTTCCCCCCGAACAAAACAAACAGAAAAAAGAAAAACTTGCGCATTAACCCCGCGCACGAGAGCGCCAACCGGCGTCAATCCCTTTAAACTCAAACGGTCCATGAACGCCCACGAGCATCCATGACAACTTTGCCATCGGATTGCTCAATTTTGCCTCACAAATTTGTGAAGCAAAATTACATAACAGAAAATACTTTGTAAAATAACCCCTAGCCAAAAGGAAGAATGAACACAAAGAACATGTAGATTAATTCACAGAACTGTTTTAAAGGTGTGATCCTCCACAAAACAAATTTCAGCTGATATAAAACCGTTCAGTTTCACGGATAGACAAACGAATGTTCAGTGAGCCAGCTGTTATGAGTTCAGCGGATGACGTAATCATTCCAGTGTCCCGTAAACGGCACAAGCTCCAGCCACTAGGCGGAGCCAACACAAAAAGAAACAAAACCAACATCCCGGTTCCCCGGATGGTCAAGTCAATTCACTCGGAGGCCGCATAAAATGTATATACCATGACTTACTCAATCCGTCAACTTTATAAAAGACATCCTTTGTGTGAGCATGTACATATTTTGCGGTCATCCGTAGTGTCCACTCTCAAACTGGCCGGGAACGTCAATGCAAAAGCTTCTTTAAGGAAAGTGTTATTCACAAAACAAACTCCAGCCGCTAGGCGGAGCCAACGCAAAAAGAAACCAAAATGACGCCCAGCTTCCTCAAAAGCCAGAGTAAGTACAGCGAGTCGACCCACTCACATGAGAAACACCCAATGGTTTACTCACCCATTGATTCAATAAAAGACATTGCCTGATTGGGACATGTAAATACTTTGCAACCGTCCTTCGTTTCTATTCTCAGTTTGGCCGGGAACATCAGAGCAAAAGTGATCTTCCGCTGATGCAAGAGTTTCATGCATTCCTTGAACCGATCACGTTTCCCTCTTGTCGAACTCGCAAAGTCCGGGAACAAGAAAATATTATGATTCCTCCAAGAAAGCTTCCCTTTGCTCCTCGCCTGGCGCAACATGAGATCTTTATCGGATGACCTTAGAAATTTGGCCAGAATCGATCGGGGCCTCTCTCTCTCAGCAGATCTCAGAGCAGGGACTCTGTGAGATCTCTCGATTTCCAGCTTGTGGCCTGTTATGTCGAGCAGACTCGGGAAGAGCTCGTCTAGGAATTTCACCATATCTCTGCCCTCCTCATGCTCAGGAATTCCAACAATTCCGACGTTATTCCTGCGGCTTCTATTCTCAAGATCTTCATGCTTTTCAAGAATACGTTCCAGATCAACATTGGTCGCGGGCGGATTAGCGGTTAATTCCCTCTCCGAAGACTCCAAATAATCAATTCGTTTCTCAGCATCCGACACTCTTGTAACTAACTCAGAATTTTATTTTCATCGCCGTAATGGATCGACGTATTACAGCGAGATCCTCCAAATCAGCAAGAACCTTCGTCATCATCACCGATATGTTGGACAACTGACGCTGGATTCCTTCTCCCGCCGCGCCATCCAAATCGAGTCCCCGTCTTTAGGCCTGTCGGGGCTTTCATCCTGAACACGTAAGTGTCTTTT